>NC_134315.1:8422500-9159166 GCF_964195595.1 Calonectris borealis
TTTTAATAAGGTGTGTGCTTCCAAACTGCTTAACTTTCCAGACAGCCTTAGCCACCATTGTGAGTGGAAGCTTATTTCTCAAGAAGTTCCTCTCAGTTGGTGTTATCAGTGTGGTATTTTTCTGCATCACTGAATTGATTTACATTTTAAGTAGCTGTTCTAGGTTAGACTACATTCATTCAGGCTGGAGTAATTAAATCAATGAGACCTGGGCACAATACAGCCTCACTGGTGTGACAGGGCCCACAGTATAAAGAAATGACATCGTGCCAGCTAATAGGAATTAAAAACACTAGAATAACAACAATGTAGTCTCTGCAGGCAGTGCATTACTTAAACAAAGAGCACTAATGACATTCACTTCATGCATCTGGGGGAGCGGAGGGAGTTAGAGTTTATTTTTAGCCTTTTCTGAGACATATTTATTTTTAAAGTATACCTGCAGTGGTTAAAGTTTTGTTTGTTTTCCTCCCCAGGTTTAGGAAGGCTGTTCAGAGAAATAAGAAGTGCAGAGAAGGGGCTTTTGGATTTGAATCTGAATTTCTCCAAAGCCTGAAGGTGTTGGAACAGGAACCAGCCCCAACCCTGACACCCGTGGAAGAGTCCTACAGAGGATGTTAACCCAGCTTTTCTTCCCAGTGGTTTCCCACTCTTCTCTGCAAATACAGCTTTAATCATAGGCGTTGCCCAGATTCAAAGCTCGCTGATGTGAAAGGGGGTCCTTCTAGTGGGCTTTGAATCAGGGTTTGTATACTTGCCTGCAGTAGCCAAACGATTATGCAGCTGGTCTGCCTGGTCATCCGAGGACATGCTCAGCACATGTTGCCCACAGCTATGGTCTTCCTCCCTGCCATCTTGTTCCTCCCTCTGAAATGGAGATTTCTTTTTCAGCTGCTCTGGATGCACTGGGGTCTCCGACGTCTTGCAGAAATCTTTGCCCGCGGCACTGCAATACTTTGCTGGGCACACCGTTGCTGCTGATTCAGAGAAATGCATGGCATTTGGGTACTAAGCACTGAGGAAAAATAGCTGTATTTAGAAGCAGTGCTGACACAAGCTTTGGACATGCTGCAGGGGAAATGGGCTGCGGAAGGGAGAGCTGATGTGCAGGGAGTCTTTCTCTTGTGAGTCAAAGTACCTACATATCCCATTTACTTATATGCTTTCCACTTATAACGTTCCTTTAACCCGCCACAGATACTGGTGCTGTCATGCTGCCAGGGATCAGATTATGAACACGGAAATGGAGTGGTACACGAACACGGATGCAGTCCCAGATACTGATTAATCGGGTGCATTGGGTAGGAACAGTGGCTAACTACCAGTGCCTGGTCGGGACAGTTTCAGGAGGCTCCTATAATTGCAAATGACAGGCTCAGCCAGCATGGAAGTGCTCCGTTGGCACGTCTTGGGCTGTATCTGTCAGTGCTAGCTTTCCAGGAGCTGGTCAAGGGTGGATAGTGTCTCCCTCATAACTCCGCGGGGGAGTGCGGCATGAGCAATAACCGAGGGAGTATAGATTAATACAGAAAATTGCTAGTTAACTACCGCTGCGTGTCAGGGAATTGTGCCTTGTCTAACTGCCCCTGGGGGGCATTTTCACTCCTCTTCTGTGTGCATAGGTGTGATGGTGTCAAAATGTTTTCAAAGCAGGGCTGTTCAAGGGCAGAGGTGAGTCACTGCAAGTTATCGAGGCAACTTCTGGGCAAAAAATGTGAGGTAGGGGAACACAAGTCTTCCAGAGAAGTGGGACTGTCTCTGTCTTGGACAATCACTTTAGAGCCCAATTTTCAGCTAGTATATATATATGTACACATGCATATATGAAATATGTCTGTATCTGATTATTCTGCTTCAGACAGGTCAGATGGGGAAGGCAGTTTTTACTCACCCAACTTTCAGGGCCTTGTGAGATTGGGTGAGTCAATGGAGGAGCACCAGCAGCCAAGGACTTCCCACATCTAGCAGCTGCAGAAAATCAGACCTTTTCAAGCTGGGTTCTTAAGTAGGGATTTGCCTTTAGAAACCCCCCTTTTACAATTTTGAGGGGGAAAAATAATTAAAAGAGGTACAAAATAATGTTTCTTGGAACTCTGCGTTTTTATTTAACTGGGACATTATGCTGTCCCCAGGAAAATCCATCCTATAGCTTGCAGGAATGAGCAGCTGGCTGCACCTTGAGCAGTACCAGGAGGATATATGTTAGTCTGCAAGGGAAGAAAAGTGATGACAGAAGTCACAGCTGTGACTCATTCCTTGCTGGATTCACCACATCCTTACCACCCCTAACACACTCAGTTTATACGCCTTTCGCACAGAAGAGCTGATTCATTCTTTGGGTTTTCTTTTTTCTGATCTTCTTGTTGCGCGGTTGTGTGCACGGTGTTTTGTTTTGGTTGGATTTTGTTTTGCTTGCTGCTCCCTTTCATGGGAAGATTGTGTGACAATCCTTAGTGCTTCTGTCTTCAGAGCGCTAATTAACACGAAGCACTACTGCAGGCAGAAGTCAGTCTGCGACTTATTTGAGGGATTTTGGCCAGCATGGTCACAGCCAGGTTTAGAAATCAGAAATTTGTAATTCCCCAGGCAGCGCGCTCTCCTCTGATCCCACAGACCTTTTTCTGTGCTATAGGTAGCTCTTCCTACAGGCGTTTTCCAGCAAATTGCTTTAAATTCTCCACTGTGTTCGTTATACAGTGTCAGTTCATTAAGGGGTAAACTCCAGCACGGCAGCTTTTCATAGATCATAGAATCATAGAATCATAGAATCATACAGGTTGGAAAAGACCTCTAAGATCATCGTGTCCAACCGTCAACCCAACACCACCATGCCCACTACACCATGTCCCTAAGGGCCTCATCTACACGTCTTTTAAATACCTCCAGGGATGGTGACTCAACCACTTCCCTGGGCAGCCTGTTCCAAGGCCTGACCACTCTTTCAGTAAAGAAATTTTTCCTAATGTTCAATCTAAACCTCCCCTGGCACAACTTGAGGCCATTTCCTCTTGTCCTATCGCTAGTTACTTGGCAGAAGAGACCAACACCCACCTCGCTACACCCTCCTTTCAGGTAGTTGTAGAGTGCGATGAGGTCTCCCCTCAGCCTCCTCTTCTCCAGGCTAAACAACCCCAGTTCCCTCAGCCGCTCCTCATAAGACTTGTGCTCCAGGCCCTTCACCAGCTTCGTTGCCCTCCTCTGGACGCGCTCCAGCACCTCCATGTCCTTCTTGTAGTGAGGGGCCCAAAACTGAACACAGTATTCGAGGTGCGGCCTCACCAGTGCCGAGTACAGGGGCACGATCACCTCCCTATTCCTGCTGGCCACACTATTTCTGATACAGGCCAGGATGCCGTTGGCCTTCTTGGCCACCTGAGCACACTGCCGGCTCATGTTCAGCCGGCTGTCAACCAGTACCCCCAGGTCCTTTTCCTCTGGGCAGCTTTCCAGCCACTCTTCCCCAAGCCTGTAGCGTTGCCTGGGGTTGTTGTGGCCGAAGTGCAGGACCCGGCACTTGGCTTTGTTGAATCTCATACAGTTGGCCTCGGCCCATCGATCCAGCCTGTCCAGGTCCCTCTGCAGAGCCTTCCTACCCTCCAGCAGATCAACACTCCCGCCCAACTTGGTGTCATCTGCAAACTTACTGAGGGAGCACTCGATCCCCTCGTCCAGATCATTGATGAAGATATTGAACAGGACCGGCCCCAAAACTGAGCCCTGGGGAACACCGCTCGTGACCGGCCGCCAACTGGATTTAACTTTTGCTCAGTCAGCACCCGGGGACTGGTTACCTGATCTCGCTTTACCAACCGCACTTAATCTAGTGTTTGGAATGATGCTAAAAGGCTAACTTTGTCAGCTACCTTTTAATAAATTATGTGAAAAAGACGAGACCACAGGGGATTACCCCCTTGGCGTTATTTGTGTTTACTTACACAATGTTAATTTTGCTTTGCTGCAGTCTTGACACTACTGTCATTTTCACACAGTGTGACTTCATTCAGTGCAATAGGGTATAACATCAAGTACAGATGTGGAAGAAATACAACACTCTTAAACCTCTAAAGCAATTGTAAAACCAGCTTTAACCCAGTAAATCAATAATTTGATAATTACTGTGAGCTAGCTGACCTCTGTTTAAAATACAGGAATAGCAGGGAACATGCCCCTAATAGCAATGAATTCAATATTTGCCGTAGTTTATTTTTACCCGCTGTGTGATGTGAACACCTCCAAATGGGACGGCAAGCCAAAATGTGGAACAATAGACAAAACAGAGGAGACAAGTTCAAAAAATTCCTTTTCCATTTTCTTTAGCTTGATGGCTTGTTTGTCCAATAAAAATGTAAATCTTCTCCAAGCTTTCAGAATTGTACAAGATTATAGTCTTTGCTGTAACGGCCAGCACATCACTTCAAAACAGATGTTTTTTTTAAAACCTATGGTGCAAATACACTTGAGATTGAATTTAGTACACAAGCCTGGAAGCCACTACTAGATCTTATAAACCTTTACACAATACTAGTGGCATTTCTGTATTTTTTTATCCTTGCAACTCTGTTGAAAACTTTTTTCTTATTTTACCTGATTAAAATGTTTGTAGTACCTTTACACCAAAAAACGCACCACTACCAGCTTGTTTATTTTGATAGCAGTAAAAGCAACAATATATTATTTAAATCCATGCCATATTAAAAATATTTATGGCTTCCTGAAAGATCAGTGAAATTTTATATCATTAATGATCTCTTATAGTGTTAATCTTTGTTATTTTTTTACTGTGACAGTCCTGAGATGACCCACTTTCCCAGAAAGAGATTTGGGACTTACCATGTCAGGCTTTGTACAAATATACAATCTGACATTGTATTTTTCTGAACAATGAATGTCACTACCAATTCTGCAAAATTAGGGGTACAACAGAAATGTAGAAAGATATTAAGACAGGTTACCTACAACTCAAATTGTGAGCTGTGAATGATCCCAGAGAGTCAGCCTGTAAATAAATAATAATTAAATTAGCTCTTTCTAAAGTTTGGTAGTCATCACTGGTCTTTTTTGTTCTTGCTTTCATCTGTGTCTGCAACACTATACAGTTTCCTAAAACATTACTGATGATCTGCAGAGAACTGGGGGCATAGAGGTCCTTCACCATCTACCACAGCAGACATCACCCTGACTCTGCATACCCAACACATCACCCCGACTCAATGTTCCCACCACTGCCATAGGCGGCTGTTTGCAGGAGCAACATGAGATAAAGGAGAGTGCTGTAGCATCCAAGACGAAAAGTTAGGAGGCACAATTCTTTCTTTCATTTCCTTACGTCTACATTTCTACTATAAACTGCTCTCTTCCAGGACATACCCTGGCAGTGCCACCAGTGTTGAAGGACTTGAGGCACAATGAAGACTTCGGGTCCTTTTGCACCCACCTCTTGCAAGACTTGTTTGAGTTTACTTCTCCCATAAGGATTGTCCCAGTTAGGTCAGACCTGCATGGCGTGGAGTCGGGCACTATGCACTTTTATTGGCCACCCTGGCAGAGTGACCGAACGGGGTTGGATTACAGTGCAATTTGGGTTGAAACACTGATAAAACACCCACTGGTTTCTGTGGCCTCATCATGCGTTGTTGTGGTTAATCTTTCAACTAGAAGTAGTTTATGAAAGTCTGATTTTCTGTTTTTCTGTGATTTGGATAGTCATTTAGAGTGAAATTTAGAGCATAGGTGTGCAGTGGCATTTTAGATGCTCCAGGGTATCTGAAACACACATGTGGGGCTAATAGATAGGACAGAGGACCCACAGGAGACCCATTACTCCCTGGAACCGCATCTGGAGGCAATGTGTGATGCTCCGAGATGTACAAAATACCATTGAACGCCAGTATTGCTTCCTCGCAGCCTAGAATAACTACAGCGTGGTTATTCAATTCATTTTTCTTTGAATTAATTTTGCACTCGTAAATAGCAATCTGTAAGGCAATACAGAGTCAGGTAGATTCCTATCTGCCAGTATCTTTGTGATCCTTCAGCTATGGGTGCTATGTATTCAGGGGTATTTTAGTAAATGAAAACATAGAATTTTAAGCTAAAGCCTCCATAAGAAAGGATGCAAAATATCTTATCTCTTCCTTTTCATGCCCTCAGGACCATTTAAAATGTCCTGTGATTCCCCAGAATGTTTGTTTGCAAGGCCAAATGCCAGATTTGAACATATTAAAAGGTACACAAAATGTGTCAAACTTTTGAGAAACTAGGCTTGAAAAAATTCATTTTCCTTTTGTAACACTGTCTATAAATCCTGCATAATTTTCTTTTATGCAGACACCTGATCAATCAAAGGATCACTACAGAATAGGAAAAAAAAACCCCAAAACAAATTATGAAAGAAACTCAGCTCTTTTGCCCTTACAGTCTATTTTTAAGTATGAAAAATTGCAGCAGCTAGACTTTTCTGGAATCTACTGTGTCTCCTGTATTTGATGCTTTTTCTCTGCATAGTAATGTGTCTTTAAAAAAACCCCGCTGATATATGTTACGACGAGTGTATCTCTTTCACTGAGACAGAACATTTTAATTTCCCGACACCTTTTAGTGATTGCTTCAATTTCCGAAGATTTTGATAAAATCATGTGGTTTTAGAGTATCAGGATTGAATAGCCTGCTCCGGCAGCAATTTAATGAAATGCTGTAGTTTCACAGCATTTCATTTGACATAACCTAGCTCAGAGGTCTAATAAATGCAGTGTGATAAATGTTGGAGCTACGATTGTAAAAATATACTTGTAATTGGGTTAATATGCCTTAAAATACTACCCATCAGTTATCTTTCTTCTTGCCGTTATATGGCTTGCACTGTAAAGACTAAGCAATGCAGTTTACCCTTTTCCCCTGCTATCTCCTTTTCTTTCCTGCTTTTGTAAGAGTTCCTTTTTTTAAGCATTTGATTATAGCAAGCCGTACATGTTCTCCAGTGCTACAAATCCTTTTTCATACCCTGGAACCTTTTTCTAAACTCCTCATATGCTTTTCATAGCCATCTGGAAGAAGTTTAAAAATATAAGACAAACTCTTCAAAATGAAAGACAAATATAAATAAGCATGCATAATACAACACAAGCTGCAAAGGTAGGTTCTGACAAGGGTTATTTTCCTGTAATGTATCAGATGTGTTTCAGTAATAAATAATAGAGGTATCACAGTTAGGAAATTAGAACCAGCAATACATTTTGACCTTCTAATTATCAATAGTGTGCATGTGTCTGTCTGTGTGTGTGTGTGGTTTTGTGTGTGCCCGCACATGCATGTGTTATACCACAACAATGCCATAGGACAGAAACTCTTCTCCTGTAAACTGGTACTTTTGCATACTGTGCTTTAGGAGAGAGAGACATAACTTCTTTTCAGCTAAATTCTGATGTTTGGTGTATTTCCCCAGATTGGAAATGTTCCTGTTAATTTTCAACACACAAATTAGAACTTCAAGGACAGCTAATTAATTTACAATGATTATTTCAAGCAACAGGCTAATATATGTACCTCCTGCTGGAGTCTAAAATCCCTTGTTAGACTTTGAAAGTAGCTAGCTGAAGATATATAGCTGTAGCTGAGATATCACTGGGTGAAACTGCTGCCTCTGGGGATGTGTGCATCACTGCTCATTCGCCCCGCAGAATTAATATGAATAATACTGTACTTATAATTTTGCTATATAAACATTGCACATACATGTGTGTGCAATGTGTTATGCAAATAGCGCACAAGACAGGGCTGATATGGAGGAGTGTGCTGTCCTTTCCATAGCATCCAGCTTGGAAGGAAGAGTTAAGATGAGGGAGCAGAGCCAGGACTGAGACGCTATCTGCCACACTATATAGGATAAGAGAGGTGAGGGAATAGAGAGGCTTCTGAGGCCATGAGAAGACAGCGGGGAACCATTTGACAAGCTAACCATGAGCTCTAACAAGGGCAGAAGAGAAATAGCCTGCGCTCTACACACCCTGGGGGTAGCCATACCACCACTCCTATCTAATGGCCAAAGATCAAAGAGCCATGAAATAGCTGTAAGCAAGGGGCTCAGTCCCTACATTCAAGAAGTGCAAGTTCACACATTTCTTTCCACTGCTGTCTTAGGTGAGTCTCAGTGGCCAGTGCCTCCCAAGGCCTAACACCGAGTAGTAAGGATAACTTACTGTAGGGCTTGTAGTTGAAATTCTTTGTGGCCACATAAGAATAGCCACACAAATCCAGCTTTCCCATGATTTACATGGCTTCCCTACACAAGGGGCAGCAGATGGCTTTTTAAGTCCCCTGTTCTTCTACACACACACAGAAATCTACCATCACAGCCATAGAAAATGGGCAAGATTCAGTCCTGGAAGGGTGATCAGTATGTGCATAATATGAGATTACAACTTCAAATGCAGGTACAGGAGAGATTTGTCATTGAGAATTTCTTCCCCAACTGTCTCTCTTCATTAGAGAGAAAAGATTTTTTCTTCCTTTAAAGCAGATTTTAAAAGTCGGATATAGCAACACTGTTGTTCCCTCATTGCAACTGGACATTTGGATCAATGTAGTTAAACTGGTGCACAGTCCAGAAAGTCAGAAAACCAAACGAAGCGGTTCTTCAACTCAAAGGACCGTCCCAGAGGTAGCCAGGAACAGTAGGTAATCTATGTGAGAGAGAGCTCATCTGTGGCCATGGAGTTATGCCTGATGCTTGTCTAATAAGAAATGACACACTTGAGTGCTTAAAATTAGTCTTCTCATTTACACAGTGTCACATCTATCTTCGGGGAGGGTTTTTTCCTCACTTAACTCCAGCTATTTGACTGAGACTCTACTCTTTGCCAGGCAGCCAACCCCCCTCTATAGTCACAGAAAAGATCTGCACCTCCCAAAGGCAATTCGCCCTGTCCCAACGTTGCTCTGAGACAGGCAGGATGAATCATGGAATCATAGAATCATTTAGGTTGGAAAAGACCTTTAAGATCATCAAGTCCAACCGTTAAGCGAGCACTGCAAAGGCCACCACTAAACCATGTCCCTAAGCACCACATCTACATGTCTTTTGAATACCTCCAGGGATGCTGACTCCACCACTTCCCTGGGCAGCCTGTTCCAATGCTTGATAACCCTTTTGGTGAAGAAATTTTTCCTAATATCCAATCTAAACCTCCCCTGGCGTAACCTGAGGCCATTCCTTTTTGTCCTATCACTTGTTACTTGGGAGAAGAGACTGACACCCAGGGTCCAGAGATATAACTTTTAGAAAGTGAAAATTAGGTGAGATGAACCTAACCGTGATTTGTCAGAGTAGTTGCACTGGTATTGTTTACTACCAAAGTGCTTTTTGAAGAGATATGTTTTATTATCAACCAGAGGTGTTTTTGGAGCCATTATGGAGGTTTCTTGGGCAAAGAAGGCTATGAGGACATTCCTGCATTAGGCCGTTGTGACAGGGACTTTTTCTGGGATAGCTGTGCAGGTCAGTCAAAGCCCCTGTGTGTCCCATCATTTCAGCAAGAGTGTGTAGCTTGCTCGTGTGAAACACTGGATACCAGTGTGATGGGGTAAGCCAGTGCTCAGGCTGAAAAAGGCAGGTTCTAACCCATCATAGCTACAAGCAAGAGATAAAGTAGAAAATGGGTCGGGTGTGAAATGAAATGGATAGACTGTTGGACCCTCAGAGTTTCTCCCCTGGGAAAGGCCACGTTCCCATCTCCTGAGGTTTTGGCAGCAGATGCAAGGTTGAGGGAAAGCCCCACTGGCAGTTGGGCTGAAGAAGACCTAGGAAGCCTCTTCCAGCTCTCATTTCCATGCCTTCTCTGAGCTTTATAGCCAGTGCCCTGCCTTTCCGCTGCTGTCACGTAGCCTGGGAGCACATTTACATTTTCTGAATAGGGCAATTAGTGCTCACTCCTTTCCCCGTGTCACTTGCACCTGGTCTCTGACATTCGTGCCTCATCAGTACTAATGGCCCAGCCATTAGTGGTGATTACTGGTCATTGTTTCTATCCCACTGACCCCCCTGACTGGCAGAAGCACCCCCCTGCCTTCCCCCCCAGCACAGAGCCTGACATTTAATAGCCCAGTTTAATACCAGAACCTCTGAGTACATAAATAAAACCAGACAGGCCCTACCTATATTTTATATAGCTAGTGAGAGATGAATACATGTTTTTTTGATTATGATTAATGCTGCTGTTTATTATTTTTATTGCAGTAGTGCTAGGGGGTTTAAATATCACATCCTATCTAGGTGCGGTACAAATTTATCGGAAAAAAAAGATGGTTTCTGTTTCAGGCAGGTGATACCCCAGACCATGGGAGCAGTGAGGATCTGGAGCAGCTTTCTTCTTGGACAAGCAGCAAAAAAACCGAAGGACTTTTAAGAGGGAGTTCAGAAAGTTTATCAGATTATATAGTAGGTACCTACATGGGCTTGGTTATGGTGACTTCAGAGATCACTTTTAGCTCTACGTCCTTATGTTCTGCTGGGCAGGAACCACCCTACTTTCTGCATATCGTGCAATAAACCCCTGGTGTCTGCTGAAGAATGTGCTGTGTTAAAGGGAATAAATACTTTTAATATTATACCTCTTTCACTCTGCTGTCCTGCTTCACCAGACAGTGGGATCCCTGAAGGGTTAAGGTCCAGGCACCTATGAGTAAGAACAGCAGGAATTCAGCTTCGTTTTGCACAGTCACTATTTTGGTATATATAAGAATAAAAACTCATCTGCAAATTTCCTTTCAGCCTCATCCCAGTCGTGAAGCAAATTTTTAGCCAAGTTCAGCTGAAAACAGCTTGGTTCTTCCTGATTGCATTTGGGCTGCTTTATTCCAGCCCTGCACCAGCACCCAGAAAACTCGCTCCTGGTAAGCCGGCTCCTCCTGTGCTGTCCACAGCCTGACTGCAAACGTGGGACCATAAGAGGATTCCAGCCCTTTAAGGCTATTAAAATAACGTGCATGAAGTTGGTTAAGCAGCTAATCTTCTCAGTACCTTTCTGGAGGGAACCTGTCTTTTTGGAAATTTATGCCAATTTATTTAATGGTGGTTGTCTGAGGTCCAGCTCGCTGCTCCACCCACAGCTTCAGAGATAATTAAGCCCTATGTTAAGGGCTTTTTTAAGACTTTCCTGTAAACTGTGCCACAGGATTTGTGCATGGCCCCTATGTTGATTTGGATTTTACCTTGAATGAATAATGTTATCTGTATTATAGCTGTCACAGATGAAAAAACAACTTCTACAGATGAGTGAATCCATTTGTTGGTTTATGGATCCCAAATCCTCCAGGGCAACAAATCCATCTGTCATCGCTGAATGCTTGTGTTTTATTTGGTGCTGCGAGTCAGCTGACAGGTATTAAAATGCACATGGAAGTGGACAGATCTTTGCTGACTTCCCAGCAGAGGAGGCCCATGGGTGTTTTTATTCCTGCACATGCAATGAAATAACATAAAGTCAGGAAATCTATTCCTAGGGGACAATACAAATTGTCTGAGCTAGTAAGACATCGATACTTGGTCCATAGGCCTTTGACCTAACCATCTGCCTAGGCCACCCTAGCCCACCGTTTGCTTCCTTTTCCTTGCTGCTCTTTTCTTTTCTTTCCAGCTGGATTCACCTCAGGAAAACTGCACTCCCTGGGCCAGTCTCTTCTGTTCCCCTTCATCTCTTCTTTCTTGTCCTCTGTCTTTATTCCTCTATTCTCAATTCCTTGTTTATGCTAGCGTACCTCAGGAGGAGCCAAATAAAAAGTTGCTGATAAAAAATTAACTAGGGGAGAACACTGTTGTAACAATGCGGGAATTTCTTTCTCTGGTGTTTTCAACTGAGAAGAGCCAATTTCCAGGCATTTGTTCAAGTTTCTTAGATGAAAACTACAGTACTCAGTTTGGACAGTTAAGGATCAACTCAGTTTCCTCATCATTGGTGACTAGTGCCATCCAAGATGCCCCAGAGCATCCAGAATGTGTCATTGGGCAATTAAACTTTGTCCCTTGGCTGAGGAGAAGCACTGTTCCTACCATGGGGCTTTAGGCACCTACCTTAATTAGTCGCCTTTCCAAAACTCTTCCCAGGATCTCTCTAGATGCTGAGTCAAAAAAATTTAACTTACTTCTTGTTCTGCATCACTCTCAGAGGAGCCTGTCTTTCTCCACTGACTAAAAAGAAAGCCCAGTTAATTAAGTGGAGTGTCTAAAGTTGGTATGAATAACCCCTGATTTGGCCAGCCTACACACTCAAGTCATTTAACCTTGGTTGCACTGTCTAGAGTAAAAGCAAACTAATGCACTATCTGACAAAGTTACAAGCCCAGCATGGACGATCTGCAAGGCCACCATTTTTTACAAAGCTCTGCTGAATCATGTCTGAATCTTTGGCCATCCATGGTTAGCACCTGGTATCCTGCAGAACCAGATGGAAAGAAGATTGTCTTCCCACAGAGAGAAGGTAATCCACAGCCAGGCAGGGAGCGTATATGCCCCTAATAAATCCAATTGCCACAAAGCCTCGACTTTCCAGGCTTTCTACGTGGGTTACTTTACCAGTTACTGTCCTTCAGTGGCTGAATTTTGAGTAGGAGAAAGGCCCAAATGACCCATTCAGAGATTTGCCCTTCTTTGCTGACCTTTCAACTCAAACAAGATACTCCTATCTTAAGAACAAAGGTTCTCTCTCCTTTTGTAGAATCCATCTCATCCCAACAATCCCTGCATTTACAGCTTCTTTATTACTGCTGGTTATTGTTTAAATAAAGCATGCATTCTGGTAAATAGCAATTGCTCAAACATAAGCAGCTTTAAAGGCAAGAAGTAGCCCTTCCAGTCTCTAGATGAAGGATGATTTGAAATGAATTGATGTGTTCTGACTGGTGAGTCAAAATAATTCAGGTTTTTTTTTTCCCCCAGTGTTAAACCAAGTCAATTTTTTCAAACCATATTTGATATCTTATTGTTTATTTTCGGTCAGCAGACAGCAATTTTCAAGAACTGCTCTTGATATACAGCTCAGATATCTTACAGGTCACATGTCATTCAAGAAAGGTCAACGATTCATTTAAAGTTTCATCATTCTTCACATAAACAGGCAAATACCATTTCATTCACAGGGCAGGCTTTTGTGGGAGTGATAGGCCTCTGTAGTAACAAAGTCTATGTAATCTTATTCCCTGCCTAAGAAAGAGTGAATTGACATTATTATCATTACCTTATCTCGGATGCGCTGCCAGTAAAAGTATGTGCACCTAAACAGAATTTCATTTAGAGTACATTCTAAGGAGTTTTTTAGATCTCTGTTTCTTGCCCTTATTTTTTCTCATCGTTCGTAAAAACTGAAATAGTGTTATATGATTATACCTTCCTGGCTTGCTCAGTCAGAATACCTGGAGGCAAATACTACAATCGAGCAATAGTGACATACACAGCACTGGCAACTGATTTGTTACTGTTCGCTAGAATTAAATCAAGATTTTCACTGTTGTTGATTCCTTTAGAAACAACACCTTCAGTAGAAAATGCACATTTTAAAAACAGCTTTCTTATATCCAAGCAACAATCCCTGATTTAATTAAACCTGAAAGACTTTTAAGAAATAAGATGCAGTTTTCTTAGGGTAAGTGATCTATTTTCTATTTTTTTCCTCTGCTGTCCTCAGTGTAGCATTTCAAGCTAGTAATTTCACTGAGTAGCCTTCACGAAATAAATAATAATGTCAACTTCTCAGTCTGGATCCAAATGAACTTGCCTAACCATCATCTTAAACCATTTTCATTGGTATTTTAGAAGCAAGTTTCTTATCAGGAGTGAAAAAGCAGATCTAACCAAAAAAAGTAATAACTTTTTTCTATAAAATTAAAGATAGTTTTTAAAAACATTGCTGACTACTGATGCCCTTCTGCTCCCATTAAAGATCTCCAGATGCAGAATTGAAATGAGACGTTAAACTGTTTTATCTGAGGCTTTGGGTGAGTTAGGCTTCAAATGAGACTAGTTTCTGCACATCAGTGTTTTGGTAGGCACCCGCTGCATCTTTTGGAGCCTAAATACTTTTCAACATCTATCCCTTCTTGCTCAACATCACCCGTGATCCTTTCCACCAATGCAATCATTTAAAAAGAAGATGAGCACTGAGAACCTTTTGAAAACTCCATCCAATATCTTCTGTCTCATTAGCTGTTAAATGTCTTTACAAATCTGGCTGCTAGTCTCTACAAGTTAGTGATGAGACTGCTCTCAACTGAAGAAGAGGTTTGCAGTGTGTTCTGCACCAACTGATTATAAATGCAAAAGTGTGAACAACAGAAGATACAGAGGTATTCAGTTAAAGACCTCATCCCTGTACAATTCACACTGGTGGTGCAGAATAGAAGACAAGTTAGTAGTAGCAGTCAAAATTTCTAAAGGTACTCAGCAAGCAGAGATGTCCAGTGAGACTAAGGAGTCCTTCTCACTGATACATGTTGAAACTTCCTGCCCGTAGTGCAAAAACATGAGTTAATATTTTTATTCTTGACTCTGTTTACATTATGGAACTAGATCATTTATTGCTTGAATCTCTCCACATCTCATTTTTTTGAGCAATATGTGCAAGTAAATAACGTAATATAATGAAGTTGCTGCTTTAGTGTTGGGTTCTTTTATCTACTTAGAAGCCAGAAGCTTCTAAGGGCATTGGCACCTTTTGATTTTTACCATAATATACGTATGTTCATGGAAAGGCAAATGTAGAAACTAATGCTTGGAGCTTGTCCCTGGAAGTATTCTGAGTTAGCTGCCAACATCTGAAGGGGAATAATAGGAGAGCCTTCCCATTGACTCATTGTGATGGGTTTCATCCCACAGTGGGGCTGATGTCTCTCCCATGACAGCCCTGGGACAAGCCAGACTTGGGCTTATTTCTCGGTTATTGGCTTATTTCTCGGTTATTCAACTTGTCATTGTACCTGTGTGCTCCTTTTTGTGTGTGTGGAGACGAGCCTTTTATCACATAACCTAACACACAAGTTCAGTGGAATTCTTGCAATGAAGGTAGCATTTACCTCTCTGCGTATACTCCACAAATCATTTAATTCAGGACAAGTTGAAGATAAAGCTTACTTGCACTTTGGCAATCATCTGGCACACAGCCCATGTGTGAACTTCCTTTGTGGAGGAATGAACTTCTCCGTTCACATTGGAAAGTGTTGGCAGGATAGGCCCTTCAGTGAGAGGGAGAGAAAGCTGTTTGCATTTTGCAACCTGACAGTGAAAATGGCTTTGCTCACTAGGAATAGAATGAATTTGATACATTGAACATAACACAGTAAAACATTTTCACTTCATGAATTCTTTAAAATGGTTTGGAACAGGGATCCTCTTTTTTAAATAGTTTTTTTTTAAATTTTGGAAGCCAAAACCAATTTCTCTTTGACATTCCTATTACCTGGAAAGGAAGATAGCTTGTTGAGTGGCTTGAGGTAGAAAACCTCCTGCTTGACCTGTAGTGGCTCTTCACAAGCACCACTGGGGGTCTTGTAGGCAAAATTTTCTGACTGAGGGGATACAGGTATATGTGCATATGTGATTTACAACAAATTTTGCAAAATTTTATTGTTGACATTTTTCCACTCTTCAGTTTTACAGCAGTATTAGGGATATACTACAGACTGTGTTAAGGAGGTTATTATCTAGTAGAGTGTGGAAATACAGGGAACTTTTGGCAGGCAGAAAACAAACAATACAACTCTTTCCTTCACCAGAAAAAAAAGAAAACAAAACAGACAAAAAAGCCAAAATCATGTCAGGGACTTTCACATAGGAAGAAGTTTTTGGAACACTGGGTTACTTCAAACCCTCTGAGATCATAGGCATGTTCTTGAACAGAGTGACTTTGATTTTTCTGCTCTTGCTTTTGTCTGACTTGTAAGGGAGTGATGCTGAGCAGGTCCTAAGGTATGCTAATCATTCCTACAAACATCAGCAAGGACCAAGGGCATTCACCTCCTCTTGGGGTGGAGTATGGAGACTCACCAGAGCCCTGCCTGCCTATGCAGAAAAAAAGTGCATGACGTCGGCTTAGAACCACTCTGAAGAAGTTGCCCTCAACATCATGAGGGTGCTGCCTCTGAACACAAATTTACCTCATTTTTAGCATTTACAGTTAATGATAAAAACCAGAACACAAACCTGAGGCTGTTTAAGTTTTCCCCCAAGTTTGTCTATTCCTAGGTGGTCTCAGTAGGACTCTGCCCTCGTTCTGCTGCCTCAGCAAGACAAGCAGACCGAGTGAAGTTGAAATATTCCCTGCTAGAACTATTTCCTTGTTTCTCTCTCCAGAAACCAAGCTAAATAGAAGCCAGTAGCCAGGATCCTTAAATTTGCTGCCTTACTATAGTGTTCCCTCCGTATTCTTTGACCCTCCTTTTACTTTTATATCTCCTATAATCCAAAGGGCCTGGGGACCAAACCAGCATCAGGGAAGCCAGGGCGAATTTGTTGCCAACTACAGCTTTTGTCTGGGATGAAAAGTTGTTTGAAACTGCCTAGCTTTGGGGTAAGGATCTT
Source organism: Calonectris borealis (assembly GCF_964195595.1). Lineage (NCBI taxonomy): Eukaryota > Metazoa > Chordata > Aves > Procellariiformes > Procellariidae > Calonectris > Calonectris borealis. The sequence goes on from NC_134315.1 coordinate 8,439,062, forward strand.
GCAGCACTTTCTCTATCAAAACCATTGCTCTGGAAGTAGTTCTTTCTATCCATTGATGGGATGGAGGATGTGGAGGTAAGGAATGTGCTCATCTCCAGCGGCAACATCAAAGTAACCAAGGGTATGACCTAGCCCAGCAAAAACATCACGGTGAACGTAAGAGAAAAGTCAAACAGGGCACCAGCATCTGACCCTCAGTGTTCAGAAGGTGGATTTATCACTCCCACAAAATTTTAATAAAGCAATAAATTACAGTCCTTGTAGATTAGCACTTAGAGCCTAGATCTGAAATGACAATACAGGATTGAAGGGCTTTGTGGGCCTTATTATTGATCCATGTGCTGGCCAGTCAGTTAAGAATAATTTTCAGGACCCGGTTCGTTAAGCTTTGAATTTGCATCTGCACACTGAATACATGTGTGTTTTTCTGTTTGTGTACAAATTGAGTGACAATGCAAATGGCCACATACTGTACTTAAAAATCTGCTTTAGTAAGTTTTAAAAATAATTCAAGTGTTTACTTGAATGTTGCACTAAGTAGCACTTTGCACAGAACATGTGATTGTCATGCACCATCATTAGAAGGATGCACTTGATTAGTGAGAAATTTCAATTAAATTGGTGTTTCACACAGCAGATGACAATTAATGAAGCCTACAAACAACACACAAATGGATGTGTACGCGTTAGCAAGCTCTTCCTGATTTCTGGTGGAGCTATTTGGAGCGTACCACTACTAGTTTCATTTGTTGTTTGTTGCCAATTTGGCTTCTTTTTGCTGTTCAGATCCAACTGAAAGCAAAGGAAAAAGTGATCTTAAGTACCTTCTTTTGCCATCAACATGAAATGAGGTGGGAGAAAACAGAAGGGGCTCTGTGCAAGCACCGGTCTAACGGAAGATTTCAGTAACTTTTCTCTCTCTTATTTTCAGTGTAGGGCCCCAAATTAAAAGATGTATCAGCAGATATTTCCTTGACTCACTGCTGCTATTTCTCCAAGAAAGGATTTCCCCCCGCCAACAACCCACTGGGTAGCAGTGGATAATTTGAGATTGTTGCTAAACCAAATTGTACTCACATACAGCAATCTCTCTTATAATTAGCAGAGATCCTTAAGATTGATGCTAATATAATTGAGAGCAGAATTTGGCCCGTAATGGGTCAAATGGGTACCCTCTCAGCACAGATCAGTAAGGATGAAGTTTGAATTCTTTTTTTGGGTTCTTGTTTTAGGTCAGGTGGAATCTAGAGCTCTGGGCCTCTACTAATATATTTACGGTGTGTGTAACTACAGGCAACACAAACACTGAATAGGAGCTATATTTAATTTTCTTGGCTCTGAGATTCTCTGAAAGTTATTACAAGACCTTGCTTTATATTGCTTATAATTTTTTTGAATATGAACTGGCCTGGTTGAAATTTTCCATGCTAGATATTTCTCCTGGCCACTTATTTTGGGAACATTTCAGCTAAAGTAGTTAAAGTGCTTCTGAGTGTGAAATTATAGGAAAATACACTGTATTGCATGTAGGAAAAGTTTCCTTTTTAGTAGTTTAGTGGGGAGATGTACCTTCATTGTGGTTTAAAGCACAGGACTGAAAGTTAAGAGATGGCTGCTCTGCCTTCACTAAGAAAGTCTTCCTAAATATGGCTACAATATAAGAATTTGTGTGAGCCAGTAGAAACTTCCTAGATGAGGATAGCCAGTGATTTCCTCTGTAGTAGGCAAGGTCTTCTCTGAAATTGTGGGATATGAGTAGGACTTTCCAGGCAATTTCTTCCAGCACTGCTGGAAAAAGATCTGATGGATGTTCTCTCCAGTATGGGACACAGACTCAAGGCATTTGACTTGAGCGTGGTGAGGGAGGTTGAGAGGGTAGCCTGAAAGAAAAGCTAAAAGCTGTTGAAGGAAAGTGTGTTTGGCTGGGTGAAAACTGGGAATAGAGGAAGAAGGGTGATGATGGATTTGGTAAGGAGACGAGGGGTGAAAAAAGATTAGCCAGGCAAGGAGACTGGAATGAGGACAATGGTGCAAGCAGCAGGCATGATCTTTCTTAGCCAAGTTAGAGGGTTAGTGTGTCAGCAGTAAATCCCCAGGAGTCAGGAAAGGAGGCTGTTTCTCAAAAAAGGAAGACGTCTGCCATTATATCACTGAAGGTATTTTAGGTTCTTATGAGAGGAAAGGTGCTGGCTCCTGCTTGAGCTTGGTGAAGGTCTCTCAGATGCCTCTTCTAAGATACTGCAGCTCCCACTGCTGCAATGTGCTCCTAGAAATGTCTTAGCATGCTACCTTTACCTTCCTCTGTATAAAAGCAAATGAAATTGAAGCCTGTGTTTCTGGGTCTGCCAACACTTGGGCTTTCAGCAAGTAATCATGAAGTTATGGGGCAAAAAACACCTCCCAGCCCCAGCAAGGACTGCTATTCTGACTACAACAGACAGCTCCTGCACAAAATAGCAGCTCCTGTTGAGTTCCTATGTTAGCAGTAAGAACTATCATCAATTACATTAACAAGTTACCACTGTCAGCTGCTCAGCGGCATCTGTGCAGGCAGCAAAATACCTATACAAAGTATGGCAGCAACCATGTCTGCTTCACAGCACCTGGATGACCTTCGTTAGTGCCAGGACCTGTGCCATGCAGCTGAGAACAGGCTTTGATGCCAGGTGGGAGCAGAGGGATAGGGAACCCATGGCTGGGAAAGTAGGTGGGAGGGTAACAGAAGCCCTCAAACTGGGTTTTGGTTTAGGCAAGTGGAGGTGGGAAATGGGCAAGGAAAACAGGGTAGGAAGACACTCTCTTTTACATTATATTCCAGGTCAAATTCCCCTTTAACTTGCTCTGCAATAGGCAGAAGAATCACAGGTCTCATATATTCAAATAACCCTAAATACAGGCAAGCAGAGTAATAATTCTTTCCTAAGGACGGGATGAGGATAATGTGTAGTAAACTAATCACAGGGTCATCCACAGAACAACCACAATAAAACACAATATTGACCAGCTGCTCCCTTTGTGCTGAATGAGGCAGGGCTGCTGGGGAAAAAATTAAACTATTGCTAAAGACTGTGTCACAGTGTGCTAGTGACCAGGACATGTTAGCTCTGGCATTTCCCAATCTTCAAGTGCAATTTTTAAGACTGTTTCCTGTTGTGGTGTACAGATGTAGACACATGTAAGTAGTCACATGTGTCCACCTGCAGAAGCACACATATTGGAGGGTTAATACTAATTGTACACATACAGGTAAAAAGAGACTTTGTTCATGCTACCAGTACTACCCAGTCAAAGCCAGTTCTATAAATAATTTCAAGGTTTGCTTTGTGGTTTCAATATACAAGATGTTGTGTTACATACAGTAAAATCTTGAGACTGATAATAATCACAAGCAGAAATGTGCCTTGGTGTAAAACATTTGCCTCAGTGCTTTCAAACATGGTACAAATGAACATAGATTTTTACTGGAGCAATGCCCACCTCTCTTAAGCTGAGCTCCTGACCTTAACATTACATTTTGGATGCTCGCACAGCTCCACTTGCCTAGAGTTTGTTATTTTGGGACTGGTGGCTTAAAGATAATTAGTCATTGTCGTTCCCTTCAAGGAAAGGTGCGTGAACGCATTTTGCTCCTGAGTCATATATTTTCTCCTGATGATTATGCAAAGCTGAAAGGAGTTCAGCAGACACAGAGAGGGGAGACTAACTCCAAAGGATGAATATATTAAATATATTAAAAAGTCACTATGTTCCAAATTTATAAGGATGCTATTCTTAAGCTAAAATTTTACTTCAAAATGAAAAATTAATTCAGTTAAAGCAGCCGCTTTCTTGTTTTAGTTCTGAGTTGCTTGAGCTCTTCACCAAATACACAGAAGCCTACACATATACCTACATATGCACTCACAGGGAAAGTTTTCAACAGTGTATTACACACAAGAGCAAGCAGCAGATTGCTTAAGATTACCCCGACATCCTGGACCAGTCCTGGAGCAGTAATATCTTCATGTTTGCTGTCAAGGCCCGTCACCCCGGCTGACCAGCAGGGATGCCAAGGCAACCCACATTACTCAATCAACTTTAAGTGTTATAAATACTGAGGTCCATAAAAAAGTACAATGTAATGATGACTTAAACAAACCCAATTCATCATCCCAGCTGCACACATATCATTTCCCTGAGGGTGACCAACCAACCAGCAGTGAACGTAACCCAGGCCAGATTCAGATTCCATTTCTCTTCATCAATTTGACTTTTGGGTTTACCCCCCTCCAAAGGAAAAGAAAAAATATCCCCTTAAAAATGAATAAAAATCCCACAAATCAAATACGGCTCAGCTACTGGAGTCCTTTTTTTGTTGTTGTTGTACTCATGTCCATGCATTTTGCCTCTAGTGATATAAAGGGAAACCCTTCAATTTAAAGGTCAAATGGGGGCCGTTTGTTTTAACCCAGTGAACCATGGCAATGGTATTCACATATATTATCTTTTGTCCTTCAACAGTTGTTAGACTTGTAGCCAGAGGGGAGGCTTGGCAGATTTGCTTGCACTGATTTTTTTAAGATATAAAAAATACTAAATTTCTGCAGTTAAGTGTGCTTGATTGAGTAATATTCTGAAAATCAAATCGATACCAAATCTGATTTTCAGTCAATGATAAGGCACATTCACCAGCACTATTAAAGTTTATTGGTTTCATTCGTTTAAAGAGAAAAAGTAAAGATTCACGATTCAGTGCGGTCTGTTCCCTCTCCTGCTTCCATCCTCTTCAATCTCCCCCTTGATTTTATGGTTCCCCCTTTGCTAATCATGGAAATGTCATGTAAGAACACAGTTAATTATTGTTCCACCTTTCAATTCCCATGCCCTCACTCCAAACTCCCTCTCCTTTTCATTAAAGGATTGCAACTACAAGGTGGGCAACTTAGCAAAACTAGATTAAAGAGAACTAGTACAATGTGCTAGTGAAAGCAAGGTTTCAGCTGCTTTTCATTTCCACACAACTGTGGGAGCAAGCCAGTTTGCTTAGACTGGGATTAGTAATTTTTTTTGTCCTAAATTGCTGTGCATGTTTCTTCTGCTGTTGAATTACTGCTGCTTTCCTCCCCAGAGGTGGCTGCATTTTAAATCAGACAGTTTTTGCAATAGGTGCAGAAGCACAGTTTGCAAAGTTTAGATCTTCTTCCGTCCTGTTGAAATTAGATGAAAGGAATATGGTTATCGGTGAGGCTGGAAATCTGTAACTGGCATCAAAATTTGGCTTTAGCCTTTGCTTGTGTCTGCAATACCATCAGACTGGTTGGGATGCTTCAGTACAAAGCACAGTGCAGTGGCTGCTTGCCCTTGAAGTTGCTGCACCTTTTTTCTTCAGACCAGAAAATTGACCTGAGCTGAAGCTGAACCTTTCTTATGAAAATTTTTAATGAACTGGTATTTTCTGGCAAAAAACCCAGTTTGCTAAAATGCTTATTTGTTAATGGACCTGAAAAAAATGCTGTTGACATCCTTTTCCCCAAAAATAATATAAACAAAATGTTAGAATGAAACAAAAATAAAAATACAACTTGTAGAAGAAACTTAGATATTTAAGTTTGTTTTCATTAGAAATTCAGGGGAAAAAATGCTAATTTTCAGCCCTTCAGCTTTGGAGGTACAACACCCTGTTCCCTCTGTTAAGACTGTAAATGCTTCGTAGCCAGGCTGTTCCTTACTCTGCATCTACAGAGTCTTTAGCACAAGGCCAGATCTTGGCTCTTGGCTCTGCCATCATTCACTCGCTGCAAATAATGTAAATCTAGAGTGATGCGGTAAATTGCTGCACTGTTTATTTTTGTCAATGGGCACAATGGGTGAGACACAGTTTGGGGGTAAGTTTTCAAGGGACAGGAATTAAAATAGAACTGAGATGCTCTTTCAGAGCGTGCATACTCCACCGACTTGTTTAGTCATATTTTTCATTTCTCTCTGTTGAACCACATAGACACAAGTCAAAGCACTTGCCAGGAGATTTTTGGTTATCATATGGATTCAAAAGCCATTACTCTGGTTAACTCTTAACTGCTTAGACAATAAAAACATAGTCCTTTCAGATAGGAATTGCAATAATATGTTAGAGTGGTGGTGGAGGCCTGAGTTGTCCCTAAGCCTGAGGGGAGCAGAGGAATGGTCATCTTCTGTGCTGGGGAAATAAAAAGCACAAACTTCCCCAGGCAGGGCAGAGTGACAAGTCCTGATGGACCCACAGAGCTGCCCAAGAGTGCAGACATGCACAGTTGTCCCTTCACCACCAGAAGGGTTGATCAGTTTGTAAATACGTCCATCAGTCTCTCATTCTGTCCCACCAGCTGACTCACCCCTGCCTTTGTACAACAGTGAATTTATTATGAAAGCAGGAGCTAAGATTACGCAACTGGTCTTTGCTAGGCAGCAAAGTTTTTGGGTAAATTTGGGTAAAAAAATTTTGGGTAAATACAAACGAACTAGGGATGTGACATTGCAAAACACTTGAGGCCAGTGTGATATCTGATCTGCCTCATGGGGGGGTATGCAGCATCTCACAAGCTACAGCTTCTAGCGAATACTCTTAAATCGTTGTTTGCACCTTATTGAAACATGTTGATATTTACTCCATTTCAGGTTGAAGGAGTTCAATGTCTTTGTTGTTCTGGATAATAATTACCACGATACCCAAATTCTGCTTGGCATTGTTCCCATATGTCCTATCAAGATCTAGCACCAAAATTTGGATCTGAGTGCCAGGCTGAAAAAAAATTCAGAAGAAAAGGCAAAATTCAACTGGTAGAAGCCAAACTTTGTAACTGTTGAAGAAGTTTGTGGAGCTTTTGTAATTGACCTTGGAATAAAAAATGATCTAAGAGTGATGAGATGTGCTTTAGACAGGGTTTGTGTCATTCATGTGTGTATTTTTCTTTCATGTCATTTATTTTTCACTTTATCCAGATTTTCTGGTTCCCTGAGTACCAGGTAACTCTTAGCGATTCTGTAGGATCTGGGCAGTTGCAGCTGATATATTCTCCCATGAGTGCGCACTGCAGTTTGTATCAGTACAATGGTTTTAAGTCTTGCAAAAACGAGTGAGCTAATCTGGCAGCCTGCTCGCTATCTCACATTTCTAGTTCTGCTATATGACCCAGCCCTCTGTATCCTTTGCACAATCCCCTAACTGATATTCTCCTCTGGACTCTGGCCATCCATTGCTCTTGGTTATCAATGTCTGCTTCTGCGAGAAGACTGATACACTGGCAAAATACTTTAAAAAGTCAAATTTCCTGAGGCACTATCTCTAATGGGGCCATTATTTGTTGTATTGCTATATCCTTCGCTCTTTCTGTTTCACCCTCTTAGAAGAGTGAGTTTGCATGGGAAATTACTGTCTTGAAGACAGATAATCCTTTACGTAAGTTATTCCTCTGTGATTTTTCATTCACTTGAATATTATATTACATTTTTGCTGTGCAGCTAGCATATTTATTCTTTAAGAATGTCGAGCTTCCCCAGACATGTATAGTACATACATTACCATTTTGTCCTTCATCAGTTCTTGGACTCATAGCCAGAGGCAAAGATGTTAGGATTTGCTTGAGCTGAGCAATACAATATTTTTGTTCAGCTGTGAAGTTGATTAATAATTTGGAAATTAAATCAATATATTCTTTGATTTTCATTACAGTGGGGCTTGCATGTAAAGCTTTTGTACTGGCATTCCCAACCTGAGTAGGGAAACATGATAAAACTAAGCTAACAGGTTTCATGTCACCTTCCCCGTGAACATGAGCCGGCAGTGTGCCCAGGTGGCCAAGAAGGCCAACGGCATCCTGGCTTGTATCAGAACTAGTGTGGCCAGCAGGAGCAGGGAGGTGATCGTGCCCCTGTACTCGGCACTGGTGAGGCCACACCTCGAATCCTGTGTTCAGTTTTGGGCCCCTCACTACAAGAAGGACATTGAGGTGCTGGAGCGTGTCCAGAGAAGGGCAATGAAGCTGGTGAAGGGCCTGGAGCACAAGTCTGATGAGGAGCAGCTGAGGGCTGGGTAAGAAAATGTCTTAAGAAGTCAGAACCAAACTTCATTGAAATCAGTGGGAAGACTGAAAATTTCAAGGTAAATAAGGTAAAGTCCTATGTATTTAATTCTAGTTAAATATGATTGAAATCTTCACCTTGAAATTCTTGCTGGTGTAATTTATGCAGTAAACTTTCTGCAACGGGAGAGCCTTTATAACCTTAGAAACATATTGTGTGCTCTTGGAAGGATCCTTCAGACTTTGAATCTGATAATAGTTCCCCAACATCAGCCAAAACTGGGACAGTCAAAGCTGAACATTGCTGCTGCTGCAAGTGTTGGATTTTTTTCCTGTTGGCATTTTGTGTTTTCAGAAATGTGTGGTATCTGGGTACATAGCAAAAACATTAGACAAGTGTTGCAATGTACCTTATGTAGTTGACAAACAGAGTTTACTGCAGTCATTAAATCTCACAGTCCCTGAGGAGGCAGGATTAGGATGCAAGATATACAGCCACTCTCTGACAGGATTGACAATACTCACACCCAACTCTGATCTTATTTGACTTCTGCTTATATGGCACTCTGTAATTTAAGGCTATATTCAGGCTTTAAATGTGTCAGGTTACTAGAAATCTATTAAAAACAGTAGCCAGTCTCTTCATCTTTCAATCTGAACCCAAATGAATGTCCCACTTTCTCTCTTATCAATTTTCCGAAGTAGGTCATGAAGTTCAGGAATGAAACTTCCAGCTTAGAATTTAGGGAGAATAACAAATGAAAGTATACCTGTCCCCTTTCTTTTTCTTAGGCTCTGATCCTGCAAAATGACCTCTGAGACCCTCCAAGAGGGTACCTCTAACTGCACAAAGCACAAAGATCAATCTTGCTAAGGTCACTTGCTAAAGTCAGGGTCCTTTTTTTTTGCCTAGTCCAGAGGAGATTTGAGGCTCACAAGTCTCTTAGAAGTTCTCTGGTTCGAGCCGTAGCAGCTCAGACAGCTGCCCGTTGTAATCCCCACATTTGTGTGAGGTGATGGCTCACACGAAGAGAAGCGAGGGGATTGAGGATATTCATTTTAAGGGCAAAGGCGGTATCTTCACATGTGCTTACGCAGAATCTAGCACTACAGGGCTCTAGTCCCGAATGAGATTTCCAAGTTATGTTGTAATACAAACAAACGATAATAATAGAGAACGGGTAAGGGTAAGGGGAGGAGGGGGAAGTTATGATTAATTTTTATCAGACTTCCTTCTCCTTTCCACAGAGCAGTTCAATGTGAAGTCAAAGTTCATTGACACGTTCTCTGTAGTCGGTGGGATGATTGTTTTATATTAGCCATTGACTTGGCCTGCATTGATCCTTGAGAATGTATCGCACAAATCATTTTGCACTAAACTGCTGAATCGATGAAGAAATCTCCTGGAAAATTTATATTAAAAGTCGCTGTTTGCCTAAATGAGTTCCCTGTGCCCCATATTGAATATTTTGCTGATGAATTGAATGAGTTTAAATTTGAACATTGCAGACCCATTAAAGAATGAATTCTTAAATCAACTTCTGCCATTTATGATTGAAATGAGATTTCCCCTGCAATAGACTAGCTGTTATATAAATCAGTTGTGCATTTTATACTGTACCATAAACAAGATATAATTCTTTTAAATACACAACAGGTGCCTTAAATCTTTTGATGCATCTTGTATTTATCTGATGTTGATTTTAGTATATTTACACCAGGTAACTAACATGAGTTTATAATAGAATATAGTTTCTGAAGGTTAAAGAAGCCATAATCTTTGTTTTTAAATGCAACTGAGTTTTCAGGGATTATATTCTACATCACTGTTCACAGCTGAGATCTAAATTTAATCTAAAATAAATAATTGTCTCTTGCACTATAAAAAAGCAAACCATCTTGAGTAAGATTATGATTAGGGCAAATCTGACTTTTAGTGTGACATAGAGGAACATTTTTTCTGCTATCTAGTTTTTAATATTGCAGTGAATAGTTGAATTTCTTTCCTTTCCACTAGGACTCTCTGCACCTGAGGTGACCTCTGTATTTACTGGCTCAGGTAAATGGTTCAGGCTGGTATCAAAATTAGTCCATGCACTGGTCCAGTTTTGAAGTTATCCCAAATACAGGACTTCCGCTGACAGTTTGCTGGAGTAACTGGTGTCAGGGTAGTGGTTCTTCACTTTTTTCCACAAATAACAACTTTTTACATAGGTCATGTTCAAGCATGAGAGATGGTTGTTTCCTACTCAAGCTCCATGAGGAGGTCATTGCTGGAGTCAGACTAGACCTGCTGATCTCATGAGATGTTCTCCGTGTTTCCGAGTTTGGACCAGGTGGATCTCAGAGGAGCAGTAAGCTCCAAATCACTGTCCTCTTCCACAGGGAACTGCTTGAAGGGGACGTAAACTGACACTATGAGGGTCAAATCAGCAGCTGGAGTAAATCAATGCATTATATTTGATATCTAGGAATATGGTGCCAATGTGGGCTTTATGTACTTAATGATCTTACAGGTCTTTTCCAACCTAAATGATTCTGTGATTCTATGATTCTACTCAGCAACTTTTGAATAGGCAAAAATTGCCAAGATATAACATGAGGAGCTTCAATGAGCTACAAGCGAGGAGTAGCAGCTGCATTGTGGATTAACAGATAGACAGGTCTGGAGGTTAATTTGACATTGCTCTTTTTCTATCCTAGATAATGTGGCATTTAGAAGGTCTCACAGTATAAAATACAAAAAAAATGCCAGCCCCAGAGGAGGGACCGTAATGAATATAAAAAATTCAATAAAATCTGGAAGCCAAATGAGAAATACATGTTTTCACTATCCATCACTTCAGGACAGTGTATTTCTTCATTGCTGTTGCCTCAAACACACCCTACAAGGCAGTTCTGGGCTCTGATGCACAGACACAGGTGGGGCCTCCAGTCTAACCCTCTCCCAATGCTTGTCATCACCTTCTTTGGTCCACACCTGAGCACACACTGGATTTGCCCTGTGGGCTTACCCAGACGCCATGTCCCTGATGACAAAGTCAAACTTCAAGGTATGCTGCAGCCACTTCTTCTCAATTTGGATTTGACTCTTTTCCTGCAAGCATGGCACTTTCCTTAACCAAGCATGAAGAAGGGGTGGGTATGAGGTACTATGACCGTTCTTTGAAAAAGAAAACCTTCCTTATATTTGTCCCATTCTTGCTAGTTACAGGGCTCAGAAGGAGCTTCCAAGGTAAAGATATCTTTAAATCACAGGTGTTGCAGAAGGGCCGGAATCGCTCACTTTAACCAGGTTGTAAAATCTCACTATTGAGGCCATAGTAACTAATGTTTCATCCCGTGGCTTCTAATGTTTTCATGTCTCTGTGGGACTCTCTCGTCCAAGGACAAACATCAAGGGTTTTATAACTATCAGTTGATCATTTCTGCTAAAGTAGGGGAGGTGGATTCTCAGTCAGATAACAAAGGTGTTATCTCTAACCAGGGAGGATATAAAGGATATTGGGAAGATAACATCTAATTGAAGACTCAGTTTTCCAAGTGTCAAATTGTTTTGATGACTAATTGATTTACATAGACCGAATTCATTCACAAAGCAAATATTTTTTAAATCTTTCTCCCTGTCTTCTTCTGTGGCAGCAAATAGGAACTGCTGTTCATTTTCCTAAAAAAAAAAAATATTGATAGATTAGGATTGGCATGGAAGATGTTACTGGGTTTTTGCTCTTTGTCTTCTAGACATAGACCATAGTAGGTTGCTAATGTCAGTAAAGGTGTGATTTAGGGATCCAAGCCCAAGACTAGGAGCCAGAAAAGGTCAGGTTCTAATTGCTCTGCCTTGGTGCTGAGAGACCAAGAAAAGGAAGAAAACATGATGGCCTCAGGCAAAGCTGTCGCACAAGACCTCTTTGGCTCAGTTTAAAAGAGGGATAATGGTGTTTACTTGCTCAGAGGGATGTTCCGAGAATTAATTAGTTAATGCTGGCAAAATGCTGTGAAGGTCAAAAATAATATGTAGTGAGAATGCAGGATGAAGTGGTGTAGAAGATTAATTGGGATACATCTAGACTAGCTTTAAAAGTGAGATGTGACAAAAACATCAGTGAATCCTGCTGTAGTGAAGCTTTTTTGCACCCACTTCAGCAAGTTGTTCTGGTTTTAGTGACAGAATTTTCAAAGCAGTTTCAGCAAAATCTTTTTAAAAGGAATTAATTTTCAAATCCCTCTGCTGATAACACCAGGCCACTTTTCAAGGGCCTAGTCAGAGGCAGAGACATTTCTTCTCTCTCCATTTCTCTCATCCTTATCTTTCAGTTCCTGAGGACTGATTGATGATACACTTCTCTAGAAGGGCTGTGTTGAGAGCATCATTGGCACTAGCAGGGGTAAATTTGGATCCAGTGCCCTGCTCATCCCCCACCTCTGAAGAGAGTTCCCAATCTGCTAGACAACAGGTTCATCTGGGTTGATCAGTGCAACCTGTCTTGTTCTGGCCAGTGGCATAGGTTCAGAGTGAAGGATTTGGAGTGGCCCTCCCTAAACCTGGTACTGGAAATGTTTCTCTGAGATGATGGAAACAGAGGCTTAAATGCCTTGGTGCAATAAAGACACGTCACTACAGTCCATGGTTCAGTCTTTAGGTCTTCAGAAAGGGCAGATTTCAGGTTCATCTTCTCTTCAATCTTTCCCTTTTGGCAAGAGAAAGACAACCCAGCCAGGACATTGCAGATGTCCATCTTGGGTTATGGGGAGCCTAGTTGTCCTCAGACAGGGTATCAGAGCCAGATACCTCAAACTTACAAGTTGCCAGTCAGCCGCACCTTTCCTAGCAGGCACTGTTATCTTAGACCTGTTTGCCATCCTTGTGTACTGTATGGATCATCTCAGCTGAGCTCAGCTGCATGGAGGTGTCAGATGCTTGGTGATGGTTTGGTGTTTGTTCCATGAAAGTTCTGCTGTCATTTTTTTTTGCTCAGCTATTTTATTTTGGGGTAAAACACTCATGTGGAGATGCTTCAGTAGAAGGAAAACCTCCTTTGTGCATGTAGGTAGCACCACTCTTGCTTTGCTGCATCTCTGCAGATGAGACCGTAGCCCTGTTTCCACCCTGTACCCACGATCTGCAATGTTGTTTCCGCTCTATGGTCTGAGCGCTGAAGCAATGTAATTTTGCAAGGACCAGAAAAGGACCCACTTGGGTAGTGTCCTTCCTTATGTCAATGTGCAGGCACATAGTACAACTGATAGTCCTGCCTAGATGAAAATAAGTATGGTTCACAATATATTTATATATATTAAGCTTTCAGTAAAAGGAGATTTGAGCCTTATCCTGAAAAATGCTGAGAATGTTGTTTTAAATACCTTCAATTTTAAAACTTTGAGAGAAAACACTAACAAGTATTTGAGTTTTTCAGACAGGGAGCTCTCTGAAAACTTTCAAGCACCAAAATGTTTTGATGGAATATGATAATTTTCTGAAAATGTTAAATACCATTACTACACTTTCAAAAATATGTTATATGTTATTAATTATATGTTATGAATTTTGAAAGCTGTGTATTTAGGTGATCCTGCCCAATTTTATACAAATTCTGGTTCCCTTTTGCTAACAATTGCTCATCTTCTATCATTCGATAAATTCTATAATTATGGTACTAATGACATTTCACACTATAGGTGCAAAAGTAATTTTAAAATGTTGATTTATTTTTCATTGTACATGTTGTGACCATATTAATGGTCACACAGGAAATTAATTTTCCATGTATGTGCTTTAGTAGGCAGAACCAGTGTGTTTTACTTTTGCGCATTTTCATTTTCATCTTCATTGTCTTGTTCTCACTAAAATATTGTCATATCCGGGTATCACTCTGTCAAAAGAATATTCTCATTTTCATCATTGTAAAGGAATACATTAGAACATTTGTGCTCTTTCACAGATCTCTGAATGAACCATTTCATGTATTAATATCACAGGTCTTAGCATTTCTGTCTTTTAAATTTTTATTAGCGTACAAAAATTTGACTTCCTAGTGTTTCATTTCAGCTTTAAAAGAACACAGTTCTCAAAAATAATGAAACAAACATTTTCAGTTTTTTATTAACAATTTATAAAACTTTTTTTCCTGTATTTGTCCAAAAACTTAAATACAACTACACCCTTTAAAAACCATTTTCATGAGAACTGTTAGGCTGAGAAAAATAAAAATGATACCTTTATCTGGAGCCAGACTTGATGTAATTGGACATTATGATGTCTTCTTCATGTAGCTATACCTTTTCCCCTAAACTATAATTTATTGTATACCTAATGTCTTGGCCAACAAATAATATCAAGTCTACCAGCAGATGGTTTGGGTGGAGATCGGCTGAGATTGGCTTGAGGCCACCACACTCATTCCATTTGTAACCAAAGAGCTACTTCAGCTGCAGGTTTCTTAGGAGAAAGCTTAGCAAATTAACATGTTAATTAGCAAATGTTTGTCCTACTGATGTTTGTAAAATTGTTGCTTGTACATCAGCTTGTGTGTTTTAGTTCAGATTATGCATTTTCTTTTTGCTTGCATTTTTCAATGCTCTTTTATACTGGATAAAATGCCAGAGCAAGGTAACTGTAAGAGTGTCTCAGTGTGACACTGTCCTCAGTCAAATAAAACGTGGTTTTTTATAAGTTTGAAGAAAATTTTCAGTTACATTTTCACTTTCTGAGTGCTAATGAAGAAAGAACACGTCTTTTGAGAAGTTGTGGCTGACAGATAATTGCTTTCACAGGATAAACCTACTATATTTCCTTTTACTATTTAACATTTCAAACCATTTTACATATACAGAACATTTGTGTCTAATTGGATGAAGGATCTTAGTTCTTGTTACAAAAAAATTACTGTTAAATTGATATTACTTCATTGATTTTAATAAAGCCTTTGAAGATCTTTGAACAAAGGGGCCTATTGGTTCTTTAATTAGTAAAGGATTTATTCAATAAGTTATCGGACAAGTTAATTTACAGGACTTAATTTTGCTATTGAAAGGTTTAGCCTCCTTCCCTCCAAAATTGGGACGATGGACCATTCCAATACTGTGAAGGTGATGACCTTGTGATAACCCGTGTGTTCATCAGTCAAATTACTGTCCCCAGTAATGATAATGCCAAAGCTCTGGAACACTGGGGCAGCTAATCTGTATTCAAATTACACTCAATGAAACAGCAAGCACAATTCGAGTAATAACTCACTAGCACTGAGAGGTGAAGGGAGATGTTCAGACCCCTTCATGCAGATTGGACATTATCATACATTTCTTAGGTGTTGGACAGGTCTGCATGAGAGGGTTGTTAATGAAAATATCAATCAAAAACTCTGCTGACTTAATGGTCAATTTAAATTAATTAATTGGAAAGGAAAAAGTTGAGAAGGACAGCATTGATTGTTTAGCTCAAAGCAGTTGGCAGGCTAGGGGAACGAGGTTGCCCAAATAAGAGAACGTTTCCTATGTCAGCTGATGCCGCGTGTAAAACCTTGAGTCTGAAAAGATGGGGAAAAATAGTAGGATGCTGTAATTTGAAGACTTTGATACTTTGAATCATGGTTCACTGGTTTTGGGGATGGGGTGCTGAATGTAATGGTATAATATCAGCCTTGGGAAGGAAATCTACAGGAGAGGTAGAAATGGGTCAGTATGCACCAGCTGAGGATTCGACCCTCACTTTGCAGTCACATGTAGGAATCCTTTCATTCATGGATTGTTTTTTATCCTCACAGCTTGTAATTTCTAGCTCAGAACATGTTTGTTAGTTGTACCTAAAAGGCTGACTCTCCGGAGGTCAGTGGAGGACTCCTATTGATTTAGGGGAAGGAGAATTTCAGCCTGCATCTGCAACGGGGCCCCTCACAAGTAAACTTATGTTTCAAGAAAACATTTAATGCCTGGAAGCATTTATAAGAATTTTCTTGTTAATGTGGAAGGAAAAGGATCTGATGTTTTGTGAAACTGATGTGGTATCTTTGGGATGAATAAAGTATTAAAACTATATTTTTATTTTGAGAATGAATACTTTAAATGAAGATACTTCCTATACCCATGTCTATATTTATACCTATATGTATAATTAAATATCAGCAAAATTTTACAAGAAAAAGAAATCCAAGCTATTTTAAAATACATTTTGTTCGTTGCATAAGTAAAGGTTATAGCAATTTGATGTGGGAATAGGCTAAGGCTTAAAATCAAATCAAGATCTTGTATCAGATTCCTGTGTTTTGTACCCAAAACTCAACATTGATTTTGAGCTCAGTGCTAAGGAAATACAAGAAGATTTGGTAAATTCATCAGATTTTAGCTGTCTAAAGCACAGTCCAAACTTCCTATTACCTGCATTGGGTTGTGATGTGGGTGCAATCTAAGATCTTAGAATCCAAAATATTTTTGGAGATCCTGGGAAATCCAAAGCTGTTACTCCAAAACATTTTTATCCAAACGCTCCGTCTTGTCTTCAGCCAACTATTTTGGTTTTAATTTGTTTCCTAATTTTACTGTTTCTAAATCACACATTGTCATTTGCATCAGAGCAGAATATAGACATCAACCCCCAGTATAATGCAGTGGGAAATAAATGTAAGATGTAAAATGAAATGCGCATGCAGCAGCTTTACTGTGGAAAGAGTCTGACAGGCAGCACTGGGGGTGGTTCTGATGCTGTTATTGTTGTAATTCTTTTTATTATAACAAAAAGGATGGGAACAGTAAATTGGCCTAATGAGACAGAAAGGAACCAAAATAAAACAATTAGCCACTAACCACAATATGGTGATTATATACTTAAGTAAATGACAACAAATGGAGCAGTACATGACATATTATAAGGGAAATAAAGACACTGGACTGACTTTCTATTCCTTCTTTTGCTTCTCCACTATCTTTTCCCCAAAGCAGCATTAAAAAGATAATAAGGGACTCAAATAAATGCATTCTCAACTAAATGTAACTTGGTCCTCAGTGGACTTCAGGGGCAGGTCTCCAACCGGATTTCATACCTGACTTCTAGAAAATGCTTAGCATAATGGATACACAGCAGATCAGGGCTGCACTGCTACTGAATATGCTGCAAAGAAAATTTACCAAGACTCAAAAAACCCAAACAAACCATGGCTGTGTTAAGACAATCACAGTCCCCCAAAATCTCCCCACTGTCACAATGTAAATCTTGTTCATCTTTGGAAGCACTGAGGCACATTTTAAGTTCTATATGGTAGTTAGCACTCACCTTTTCAAAGCTATCGCGGAGAACATTTCACCCAGGTCCCAAGAGAAAATGGTAGGTGAAAACCACTCTGCCACTGGAAGGGCAAGCAGCACACCAAGCAAAGCCCACGGTGGCACAGCTTTTTCAGTGGAGCAACTCAGCACAGCCCAGACCTGATGATTCTGCAGTTTTAAGATGTGCCTGGTTGAATAGACTTCTTTCTTGCTGGACTGTGTTAATATAATGGCTGTACAGCTAAAATGTAATCTCAATAAATGGTGTTTGCTGTTTGCAAATGCCCTAGCTTTGTTTTCAGGTCTGATCTCCCACCAAAGCCATTCAGTGTGGCTTTGACTACTCACCACTCTGACAGCAGTTGAACCCCTCTGGGCATGGTTCTTCTACCCTAACATTCAACCTAGACAACCCCTCCATACAGCTGTGGCTATATCCCTATGGGGTTATATAACAGCTATAGAAGATCTTTATCTAGAGGTATATCAGGGGCCTTTATATGGTTGTAACTAAGTCTACCCCTGCATATACTATTCTGTTACACAGTGTACTTGGAGAAGCACTTTTATGTAGGGATGAAACCCGTGCTGAAGAACATTAATGAAGAGTAGGGCAGAAAATATGTGCGAAAATATGACTACTGGTGCCTTCATCCCAGTTCTGCCTCAATTTGCTCATTTAGGAGATAAAGATAATAACCAGACACCGGAAAGTTTTCACTTCTAATTCCAGCACTGATTCTTTCTGTAGTTTTGGACAAGCTACTTAGACTGACCACATCGTTTCACCCTCTCCAGAAGGGAAATAGCAATGTCAAATGCACACACTGTTCATGGATGTCCAGACCTCTTCCCAGCACTAGCTTTCCTGTATGCAGTATCAGGATTGGACAAATCTGCCTTTGCATTGCTTGAGTAGTGTCTTGCTTGGGGGAATGGATTCCCCAGCATGTCCCAGGAGCCCTAACGTTGAAGAGATTAGGATTGTCTATGGGATCTAGTGATAGGTGCCAGATTTCCCCTTTGGCATGAGGGTAATGCAAAAATGTGTATGAACTATTTTTAGTTGGGCTATAAAGAGACAATTAAGCTATCAGAGAATATAATTAGAACACAGCCACCATTCTAAATTTGGGGATTAGATACTACACCCATGTAATTAATCAGGCTGAATGAAGTAATCCTGGAGTTTAATTACATGGACCATTTTATTATTTTTCTGGCTCAGGGTAACAGATTCTGTGAGGAGTACTTGTCAAGGGCAAAATGGTGCCGTGGCTGGAGTGAGTCAGGAAACGTTCTTCAGCACTACTGAAGATGCTGAGGGTCTCAGCCCGGCAGGGACTCCACCTCGTAGCTCTAAGATCAGCCACAGCTGGGCCGGTCCTAGCCTGTGCCTCTGTGCATTACGCTGGGAGCCTCTCGTTAGACTCCATAAAATCTTCAGCTCCAGTATTGCAGAGCCTTACACAATCTTAACATTACCCGGCACAGAAAGCAAAGCAGATGTAAAAGTTGTTAAAAAAAAGATGGCCTTTGCTGTGTAAGTGTATCAGGACCTGGCCATGAGCAGAAAGTATTACTACTATTTTATTTTCTTATGAATAACAATAAAATATTACACTGACTGCAAGCTTGATGTGGAAGCTAGTAATATTATTGCTCTTGTAGTATTTAGTTTGCTTGTATTTTCTCTTGATTTCAGATGGATTTTAATTTTGCGTATGCTAGCTACACAGTGTGCACGTAAAAGCTTTAATAAATCTGCTTGTTCAAACCGAAATAGGCATTTTGTATTATGAGACTGCCTTGCTCCAAAACAAATCCACATGATTAGAGTAGTGGATTTAACTAATTGTCCTCCAAGCAGCTCCCTATGGGAAAACAAAATGTTGTCGGTGTTAATAGTGCCTCAAACAGGGATCAGTCAGGATCAGCAAAAGCACGGTATCACACGCTTTAGTATTGTATTGTTTACCAGCTGGCAGGAGGATAATTTACATAAAATCATTATCACTTGCTGTAGGGTAAGTACCATCATAAAAGCTGGTGTCTGAACTGAGTCCAAAATCCCGATATGTAACTACTGTTGAATTTCTAGAGACATGCAGTTTGATATTCAGATCCCAAAAATCAAGCTTTGGATTTCGCTCTGGGTGAGATCCTGAAGTGTGAGGGATCTGTTTTCCAGACTAAACCCTGATGCAGTTGTTCATGTGAGATATTACACTGATAGACGCTTTTCAGAGACTTCTCTTCTCTTCTCTTCTCTTCTCTTCTCTTCTCTTCTCTTCTCTTCTCTTCTCTTCTCTTCTCTTCTCTTCTCTTCTCTTCTCTTCTCTTCTCTTCTCTTCTCTTCTCTTCTCTTCTTCTTCTCTAGAGGCCAGCAATTTCTACTGTTATTAGCAAAAATATTAATTAGATTATTACAAATGATAATAATACCTACAGCATGTTGTTGAAACATGTGAGAACAAATACCTAAAATAGTTCAGATGAGCTGTGCTCTAGAAATGCCTCGCAGACTGCAAGGGGGGCCTAGCGTTACCAGCCAAGGTGCAGATGTCCACATGGTTTCTATTTAAAGGTACGTGGCATGAGTCCAATCCTCAGTTCTTCAGTTTTTCACCATAAACTGAGAAAAACACTGCCCTGCGTGAACTTTGACATGGAGAGACCAAGGTAGAAGAAAAGGCTGGGTCATTCCTTCTACCTGCTCAGTGCTTGTTTTCAGCAGGGAGAAGGCAGTAGCATATCTGGAAAGATTGCTTCAGCACCCCTGGTTCTGGCGAAGGTTGTTTTATCAATTTTAGAAAAAGGCCAGCTAGTAAGTTTACTTTGTTTGGTTGACCCTTCTCACTGAGTGATGTAAAGCAGTGTCAGGGCGCTGGAAGGCTTGTTTTCATTAATGACATAATTATAGGTAAGGAAAACAGGTGGAGGCATTGTTAATTAAGAAATTCTCTGGCATTGCAGTGAGAATTGCCTGACCAACGTTGAAGCAGTGTGATGAAGACATGCAGGGTTGCACAGATACAACATAGCTGCAAAGCCCTACAACAAGCAATCCAAAAATGTTCAGGGTGGCTCTAGAGATGATCAACAGAGACTTCTGTAGGTATTATCCTACCGCAGGCCAGTGTAGTCTTGTTGCCTAAAACAATGATCTCTACCCATGGGACCTACACACACTCCTGCATGAACCTGAGCTGATAAAACTGAAGAAAGGTATGGATAATTTTGCCTGCTGTGCTTAGTTTTTAGGTAATTTCAGGATACAAGTCTCCAGGGCTATTAAACTGCCACCTCTCCTGATCACTCAGGCCTTTCAGGGAAGCTTTTCTAAAGGACCTGAATACTTGAAATTCACTGTGATTTGGGAATGTCATTTTGTGACACTCCTTTGAAATTGCCTGCCTGTATTCACATTAAGACTGCAAAGAAAAGCCAAAGTACAAGAAAAATTTTGTACTTTAGCTTTTCATGCTGTACACTGGTACTGTAGTCACTTGATCATTTGTGGGTCACTTTGCATATTGTGGAAGACAGCAGGCAAAGCCACTGTGTAACACACTCCGGCATTATATGCTCAAAGACCACTGAAGCAGATAGCAATCCTCTAGTAAAATTTTTCCAAATTAGCTTTTTTTTGTATAAGTTATCACTGTCAGAAGGAGGAAGAGCTGACTTTTCTTCTTTTTTTCCTGAGTCAGTCATTACCTACATTTCTTCCCAATATGGTTTGCTCCACCTTGTCTGTCTTCAATGTTAAGTTCTTACGTCATCATTTCTCTGATTATCTATTGCTCTGCAGTATCTACTGGAAGAGTGGTCAGGGTGCTGCTGCACCCATATTGTATTGCTTGCTGTCAAACCAGTGGCTTCAGTTAATACATATCTGGTGCCATGCGTAAGTGAAGAGCAATGAATGCAAGCTCCAGGCAGCAGAAGTCTAACCAAAAAGTCCATGCAAGATACCGGAGAGCACCTAAACACCAAAGGCAAAACGATGACAAACCTTCCTTGGCATCTGGGGTGAGACTCAGCCAACCTAATTTATGGTGTGGGTAGCTAGAGCTGAACTAGTCATTCTAGAGTCCCTCTGTGGCCAGTAGAGAAAGAGATACAATGACAACTGACATTTGCACAATCTAAAATGGACTTTCCTCTCCATTGACAAAAAACCTGGGAACCTTGGATTGCCCTGGACGACCAGCTCAGCCACAGAGTCCCAACTACAGACACCTCAGTGTTAGCTGATTCCCTCCCAAAAGGCACCCTCATGTCCTATTTGGGAACGCTCTGTGAATAGAGAAATAGTTTACCCAGCCAGTTTTCATCACTGGCAGTCACCAAGTGGGTCATTAATATGCTATGTAATTCCGACCTAACTATTCTAATGTGCATTGATTTCATCTTATGTGGGAAGAAGAGCTCATTGCTTATTATTGGTTGTAATACATTTCCATGGAAAAGGTGAAAGCTAGCGGCTGGCCTCACACAAATGACTGTTAGAGGAGTTAGCAGTGCTTGCTGGAAATGGAGCACCGCGACTGAACACCCTCCAGCAGAGCACTGGGATGCCAGAGAGTCCTCTGCTGTGGGGAGAGATGCTCCAGTCTCTTAATCATCCTCACAGATCTTCATTGGACTCTCTCCAGTATGTCCATGTCTCTCTTGTACTTGAGGAGCCCAGATCTGGACACAGTACTCCAGGTGTGGCTTCACCAGTGGTGAATAAAGAGGAAGGATCACCTCCCTCGATCTGCTGGCAATTTTTTTTCTTTTTCACTGTTCAGTGCTGGATGGAGGTGCTGGGAGGGCTTTGCTGGGGTGTCACCAGTGGCAGAAACCGTCCCACTTCTTTGCCACGGCTGCTAAACAAAATCGTTCTGCAGCTGGAAAACACCTCTGGGATACAGACCAAGAAAGTCACGTATGCAAAGACAACAGTAGAACACCACTTTGTGGCTCATGAATATTGTCCTTTTCACCCAGTTACAGTCTCACCATTGACTTTTTTGTGAAAAGCTTTGATTTTACTTCATATCAATTTTTACTTCATATCAGCTGTTGCTGTTGAGAAATTTTTCTATGCCCTTCTCCGTGGAGCTCAATCCTGTCTAACAGACACCCGGCTTTTTAAAGAGGTAATTGACTTATCTGACACCTTACATGGACTTTGGGAGCTTGCTGAATTTCGATAAGGGTGTGGAGAAAAGTAAGGACTGAGGGTCCTGTGAACTTCTCAGCCACATTCAAAGGCAGTATGTGTGAGCAGGTCACCTCCATCCACCACCCCCTCGCTCAGCCAGGCTGGGTAAGACCAGGCAACCTTCACAGGGGGGCTGGCTGGGTGGAGAGGTCAGCCCACATGCATGTGTGTGTACAGCATCAACGCCTCGGCATCCACATCTCACCGCTCTTCAGAAATGCTAAAAGAGGCTCCATGTGAAAAACCTCTTTAAACCTCCACAGAAAATAACAGAAATAAGAAATAGAAATAATGCTGTCAGACTATATAATGTAAAGTAACCAGCGTGGCCTTTGCAGGGGTTAGGGTTTTGACCTTGCAGGTCCTTCCATGAGTGTGGCCAACATCGTTTCCCACCCCACGTACAGTAGCTAGCATGCCTGCAAGGCTCTTTTCAGACTAATTTCTGCTAATGTCATGCATGGCTAGTTAGCCTCCATTTGATCTGTCTTTTAGAGATTTATTCATCAATAAAGGCGTTATTACTCCTTTGATGATAGTTAGTATCATTTATATGAATTGTCTATTGACGGACACATTTAACAAAGGGTGTTTATGTGCTGAACAATCACATAGTTTATTTATCCAATAATCATATAATCGATTTGAAAAAAAATTCAAGTTGAAGGACTTCTTTGAGATTTAAAGATTTCACAGTTTCCATCTGTGTCCAAGATGTTTCATTTGTGTTAGTTCTGTATTACATTTCACTAGTATTGTTCCTACAAGAGGATCTTATAGATCAACCTCTGACAGCTCTCAGGTAAAGACTGAACCTGGCTAGCTTGTTTAAGATGATTGCTTAGGTATTTTTAATCAAAAATGACAATATAAAAAATTAGAAATACTGTGCAGAGTGTCTTGAGGCACTCCCAGAGAAGGTTGCCACTGATCACACTTGCCTTCCAGACAAAGTACTTTTTCAGCATTAAGACTATCATCTCTACAGTGGTTACAAATACCTACTGATGACTGAAAGAGAAGCAGCCTATTGCTCTGATAGCTTTCCCTGGCTGATGTCGTTACGTTATCACAAGGCATAACGTTGCTCACTTATACTCAGATAAAAATCCAAACTGAATCAAAAAACCTTTCTCGTCTAGCAAGTCCTCTAGGGCTCCTGTTGCTCTTGGATTGAAGCACTCCTAGATCATGTGCAGGAGGGCAATGCCAGGTCTCCAGTGGGGCACGTCCAGTGCTCACATCCCTCTGAAACCACCAGAATTGGCACCACAACTCCTCTGGGAAGCCAAGGAAATAACCTTGGTATTGAATCTTGGACCTCTCTTTGTAGTGACCGACATTAATACCCCAACATCCCCCAAGCCCCAAATATCAGGCCATCCATCACCATATTATGTTTGCCTCCTGATACAAGCATCACAAACTTTCAAGGAGTCGCTGTCAAGGTTGCACTCCTTGGTGTGGATGGGAGAGTCCATTTTTTGCCTAGGTTTAAATAGTGGATATTTTATTTTCTAAGGTCCTGACCCCGGCAGATTCTCTATGTCAATCACGTGTCCAGTTCTCAGAAAGAACAAGACTGCATTGACTACCTGGTGATCTGTGGTTTCCTACAGGTAGGAAGGGAGGCTGGGCTTTCATCCTGCAAAGACTTACCCAGTTGTGCTTACTTGGAAACACATGATTCATTCTGGAGGACTACAGAGACCATTAGACGTGAACAATTTTCATGGGACCTGGGCTGCACAGTGCAAAGCCCAGCAGGGGCCTGGGCACCAAGGGACGAAAGCTTTGTGGAGCAATTGCTGCACTATACCATACAACTTATTCCTTAAGGCAGGGAGTAAAGACCATAGGAATGTAAGAGAAAAATCCCAAGGATCAGGGCTGTTGAGTAGTTTAAGAAACCCTGTTTTTTCACCCCTTTGTGCACAGCGAGCAGGAACTGAGGGGTCTGAGTTCATGCTGGGACCTTAAAAAGAGGCAGGGAGGCTCTGCTTCTGCGATTAGAGCCCAGGTCCACAGAATCACAGTCGCAGATATCACTTCTGGGATGGCTAGCTGGGGCACGGATTCCCTGTTAAAATACCCTCATGTGCAGAGAGGTCTAAAGAGGATTGGTTTGCTATTATTAGTTACTGGCCAGAAGCTTTTGCACTCTAGTTTGAAGGAATTTTTGATCTTTTGATTTTACAGGAGACTGGAATTGATAAGCCGGGTGATTTCAAGGGCTGCAGTTTCAATCAGACTCCCCTCCCTGCTGCCCACCCAGGAGACTCTGACCACAGGGAAGGACAAGTCCTGGGATTTGAAGGTTTAAGCTGAGGCCACCAAGTCCCATAGCCTGAGCACTACCAGTTTTGTAACAGCCTGAGCTAAGCTCTGGGACAGCCCGAGCTAAGCTCTGAGAGCAGCAGCTTAGCTGGCCGATGTCTGTGTTAGACGCAGTTGCAAGTGGTAGAGAATAAAACCCTAATCCTGTGAAATCTGGTGGCTGGAGGGGAGGCTTTCGGCGCTGAAGCAGTGTCAATGGGGTGGTGAACTTGCTACTCCCTGAACGAGGGTTAGCATGTCCTTCTTTCCTGAAAATAAATGCCAGAGAAAACTTTCCTTGGGAGAGGTAGGAGACGGGGAGTGGCAAAGACAAGACAAAACCAGGCGTTACACGCTGTAGGTCCTTCCCTGCCCTCTTTGCACGGCTGCTCCGCTGAGGTCCTGTTCTTGAAGGTGACACTAGGAGCCGGGTGTTGATCTCAGACCTCTCAACCTGAAGTGCTTTTACCCTGAAGTCACTGTGGTACGACTGAAATCTGCTTTAGTTCCACACTCTTGACTAGATACTATTTTAAAAAATATTCGTATGTTATTTTTGTTAAATAATTCTCTCTCCTGAGTGAAAACTGAGACAAGCTGATACTTTCTTTAATCGTTGTACTTTAGAAATAGCACTTCCTTGTCTTTGCCCAGAGACTCTGGTAAAGTCTTCAAATAATTCAAACAACAGTAGCAGCAGCAGAGAGAGATGCAGTCGCCGAGACCCAAACCTGCGGCAGTCACGAGCGCATGGGAGCTGAGACTTGGCAGATGCAGCTGCTGCTCATGTTCCCTTCCCAGGAAACGTGAAAAAACTTCACACCTCCACGGCAAGCAGCCAGGCTGGATGTGCAGGGCACTTCTGCCACCAGACACAAAGCCAGCGTTGTATTTTATATATATATATATGTTCATGTGCATGTGTGTATTATATATATACTGGAATGTACATTTCTGTACATGCGTGTGTGTGTCTGTGTGTATAAGCACGTATGCATGTCTATGAATGAATAGCCATGTACAGGTGTGCATAGGCACGTGCACACGAGTAGCGCTGTGTGGGTGTTTCTGCAACACCCAGCAACGCCTTCATGAGGAAGCAGAGACTGCGCCTTGCATGCAGAACTGTGTAGAAAAAGCATTATTAAATGCATGCGCCTTTGTTATAGGAAACAAAAATACACAACATCCTGTTGGGGTGATAAAGATATAACAGCAGAAGACAGAGAGCTCCTGGAGATAGCATTAACCCTTACCCGTAAGCCTTTTTTCTTGGCCCTGGATCTACTTCAGCACCGGTACCAACTTGTTCTGTCTGGCAATGCCACGAAATCTGCCTTTATGTCTGGGCCAACGAGAACTGGTATTTGCAATGAATTTCTCCTCCTCAACACACTGGAGAAAACTGGGAAGGGAAGGGAAGGGAAGGGAAGGGAAGGGAAGGGAAGGGAAGGGAAGGGAAGGGAAGGGAAGGGAAGGGAAGGGAAGGGAAGGGAAGGGAAGGGAAGGGAAGGGAAGGGAAGGGAAGGGAAGGGAAGGGAAGGGAAGGGAAGGGAAGGTCATCAGGTGCAATGGGATAACTGAGAGCCTACCCTGATCTCTCAAGCTGTAGAGGAAGAACAAATTCCTTAGGTTAGTTATTCTTTAAAATGTATTTGTCCTAGGCTATGATGTGTGGCTCCTATCACAAGCCCCGTGTGTGGGACAGTGGGTACCTGTACTGCCCAGGGAGAGGGCAAGAAAGAAACACTTCTGCACTGCAGACTTTGTGGTCCCTTCGCTCTTGCTGTAGGTGTAGGGAAGAGCTGTAGGTGTGTCACCGTGTCACCGTGTCATCGCAGGCAAACAGGACACCACAACTCCAGGAGATGCATGGAGCCATCCGTGCCCCATGGAAGGGTGATTGCCGGCATAAGGAGCTGAAGAGCAATGTCAAGGGATGGAAATACCGATTGATCTGGATTTTGAGAAGTCCAGTGCTGTCACTGGGGTAACACAATGACCCAGACCCTTTCAAGAAAGAAAATGGAGCTGCTTTTCGCACTTGCAGTTCATCTTTGTACCTGTGCTCCCCCATATAACTAAACTGTTGTCTGGGCTTTAGACCCTGGATAACTAGATCTGTATCGCAGGATGCTCAAAAGCAGAGTTACTTCTTTTCTCCCTCCCCAAAAAGACACATCACAGACACAAACCAGCTGATAACATCTCCAGCTACCTGTTCCACACCCACAGTGAAGAGGTGAGAGTGGTAGACACTGCAAGTCTAATTTGTAATTGTGTTTGAGGACTAAACTGTGCCTGTGTTTCACTTCTGTATAGGTAAGTGATACCTGAGAAGTGTAAACCCTTCACGCAGAGGACTATGAGGAAAATTGGAAGCTTGTTGACAGGTCAGTAATCCCATTGCCTACTTCAGAGAGATGCTTTGTGAATTAATTCAACACTGATTCAGCACAAGTGGAGTCCCGGAGAAGAGCTGACAGGTGCCACTCGGATTGCTCTGCCATGAACCTGATGCTGAGACATTCAGATCGCTCCCCCGGTCTCCTCAGGGTGCTGGAAGGAGCCTGGCAGTGCCTGGCCATGGGGGCAGGATCCCAGCATCCTGAAGTGATGCTCTTCCTCCCCAGCCCCAGCCCCACCTTACAGCCCAAGACCTTTCCGTGGGCTTTGGTGCCATCAAGTGGCAGCAATGCTGAAAGGAGAGAAGCACACAAAAGTCCTTGGTTCTTGGGCCTCCCACACAGCAGGAGCATGCAAGCAAGATTAAATTTTGTTCCCAAGTTTGAGAATGTGAGACAGTGCAAGTGCAGTGACCAAAGAGAAACTTTTACTGATGTTTGAACCAGGTAGAAAAGTCAGCTTTTTTTTAAGAAGAGGGAGAAGCTTGGCTTTGAGAAATGATTAATGCAGCTGGCACCAATATTCTCCGGACTTTCAAGTGTTCTGGGATGTGAGCCAAATAAAATAGCTGGGTCTTCAGCTTGGGTAAACTACTGAGACACAAAGTCAGTGGAGCCAGACTGATTCCACAAGAAATTAGGCTGATCCTAAAAATTTTAGGCTAATCTGAAATATGTAGGGCTTAGAGTTTCACGAATTTTGCCTTCATTTTGTTTTTTATGTATTTCAACCTAGCTTCACTGAATTAACAGCAAAAGGGACTCACGGAGTTTATGTCCACATCAAGTCATCAAATTCTCTGTACTGAGACCAATAGCCTGCTTGACTCAAGATTAGCATGGCCTTAGCTAAAAGACGTCTCCCAGCATGTGTCCAGCCGAAATTTTAAGGAAATGAGGATTTTTTCATCATTGGTTTGTTCCCATGGGCAGTTGTTTGAACTGTTAGAGATGGGGGGACTTCTTTCTAATTCAAGTTTGCCTGTCTAATCCCCCAGACAGTGAATCTTGTTATGGCTTTCCCCACAGATCTCTGGTTCTTCCGCTCCCTGGTGCTATCTCTTCGCTTATTCACTGTAACATCTGTTTACTTTGTGTTTGTAGCTGAGGAAGACTAAAAATAAGAATTTATATAAATCTCAGGGATTCTCTCTTTGGATCTATAAAGGGATGGAAAAGCAATGATCTTTTCTTCCTCTGTCCCAACGAAAGTAGCTAGCTAGGAAAAACAGCTTGGAAAACCATTAATGATTGGTATTTGTGTTTTTCTTTTTAAAGAAATACTTTGCCTGCATAACTCCTATTTAAGTAGAAATTCAACAACTTGGATTTTTCTAGTAAAGAATGTAGTAGGACTGTTAGAAAGCACACATAATTTGAATCCTCAGCACTTATCATTGAGACCAAAGTAGAAAATATCTCAGGTGCTTTTGAAACCTCCTGATTTTAACCTAGCCAAACATAGAATGAAAAAGTAAAAAACCCCACAACACTTAGGCTCAGTTCTTATAAAAATCCCCAGCATGTTAACATTACCCTGCACCCGCATGATTTCAAAGCTAATGGCCAAACCTTCAGCTTGTGTAAATCACTGTTGCATAAAATAAAGGGAATGAAACAAGATTCTTATCCTGCTCTTGTAGATGCAAAGGTCTCCAAGTAGGGGAGTCTACAATACACCTTATACTGAATGTTTTGGCCTGGATTTATTTGGGGTTAAGCAGCACAGGTTGCAGGAGGAACAGTAGACCCATCCTGCCTTCACACAGCATTGCCGTGAGTCTCCCAAGCTCATGTAGATACATTAGACACTGTCTTTGCATTCCTGTGATTTTTTTTATTGGTTACATGGCAGTGGAGAATCAGTGCTAACTTGGAACAGATTTGTGAGCTAAATAATACATAAAAATACCTCTCTGGCATTACAGAGAAAGAAGTCTTACTTATTCCAGACACCTTCTGCAGCACAGTCGTGACTGCTGCACATATGCATCCCATGCTGATGTCCAGCCTTCTTCCTAGGGCAGCTCTCAGCTTCTCTTCCCACTCCCATTCTGGCTTCAGCATCCTCCTCCCAGAGTAGCAGGCGGTATTGCTAGGGATAATTTTGCCCTACCATTGGTGGTTGTCTGCTCTTTTCCAGCACGTCTTAGCAGTTTATATTTCCCAGAGCTGAAGAAAGGCAGCCTAATTGTTGTAACCAGAGTGCAAATAACTAGATTTTAGCTGTGGGTGAGAGGCAAGACCTCTGTCCTGAGTGGGGCTATGTCAACAATGATTTCATGGGATGTATATGCCCAGACATTTTGCTGCTTTTGGATATTTTCTCCTTGAGTTCAAGGCACCCCTGTCAAGGATTGTGTGTCAGAACAAACACCCCTACGCTGGCATTGCATTACACTTTTGCCATCATGCTGTAGCTCCGTGGGGTTGTCACCTCCCTGAAATGATGGCATCCCACGCTGCCTTCTAGAAGTACAGACAAGGCAGCAGAGCCCAAGCTGCAAAAAAGAGACTACCTGGGGTCCCGGGGGCTCGCTGTTCTGGCTCCCCATGTGTGCTAACGCCTGCTCCTTGCTTTCACTGTCGGTGCTGCTGTATTATGCATGTTACAGTCACACTTTCATGATAGAGTGGAGGGCCAAAAGTGCTGCTTTCTTCCTCTCCCCTGTTGCCTCTAGGCTTTCTGGCTTGTGTGCTAGCATGTTGCCTTTCAAATCCTGTCTCTCCATATTTTTGCTTGTTAAAAGATTATTTCATCTTTAACATTCTACCACTGAAGTTGTTAAAAGATAGCAGGGGATTTCTGTCAGAAGACAGCTTTTGTAAAATTGAGCTGGCAAGATGACTACCTCAATTATCAACTGCTTAAATAACAAAAGCCCTTTAGACCTTCACGATTTTCTCATCAAAGGCGAATCTGTTTAAGATGTCCCTCAGCGTTTGCCTCCCCTCCCTACAAGCTGAATATTTGCATTGCTGTAACTTGGAGAATCACCAGAAACACAACAAAGGCTGCAGCTTTTCCAGAGATGGTTTGGGGACCAGCAGGCACGCAACAGCCAGGCAGATCGCTCTGTGAATCTCTTCATCTGGCATCACAGCTCCTGCCCAAATCTCCTGTAAAAAGCAGAAATGCAAAAACTAAAGGCCCATTTACCTGAGCAGCATTTTCAATGCCTGCAGCCGAACCCATTTCTAAGAGCATCACTGACACTTGGTGGCATGAGGGGGAACTGCACATCCCTGCTCCAGATGTGCGAGATGCCTTTACCCATCACTGTCCCTTTGCACAGTCAATCTCATTTCACCTTCCTGAGATGACAAACCAAAGCACTGCAGCCAGCATCCACTGGCGCGCATTGTAACTCTTCCTCTGCCTGCTTCCATGTCCCTCCAGTGTCCTTAACGTGAAAGACACTGTTAAATAATTACATGAAGGTTATTTATGGAAGAATAAAGAACCTTGAACTAAGTCTCTAGAAGGACATAGTTTGTCAGGGCCGTCCTTCCAGCTTGTTGGGTCTTTAAGCTTTAAAAAATAAAGGAGATCCTTAATTCAGGCAGCATAGTATCCTAATCTCTGGCTGCCAATGAAGAGATGTGGGCTAGTTTAAAGGGCAATTCAGCCCACTGGAGACCTGCAGGCTCTTCTAGATGCGTATATTTATCTCTGCACATAGCATGCACCAACAGCAAGTAGACGTCTAAATTTGGTCCTTTAGTTAGATATCTCAGGTTAGGAAGGATGACTGCATCCACAGTGGCTTAGACTTATCTCTAAGCTTATATATAGATGTGTCTGTAAAAGGAAAAAAAATAGAGTTCCAATCCTCTGTGCGTGCAGTGCACTAAGAACATCTTTTATATATGCATGCAGATCTGCAAGCAATTGGCAATGGCAATGACAATGACAAAAATAAAGCCTGAGTGGAGTCCCATAACCATCAACAATCAGGCAAACACTATTGCAAAAGCAACAGCAGCTCAAAGATGAAAGAAGGTTGCAAAGCTGTTGTCACAATACAGGTTGCATGGAAAGATCAGCCTAGATGAAGCTAAGCTGCCTTAGCAGGTGTCTGTGTCATGGACCCTGCCATCCTTATTATTTTCTGCTCTTTTCACACTGCCACAGGCTTTCAGCAATGGCCAAAGTCTGCAGGGGAAGTAAAGGATTGCTTGGCTCTGGCTGTCCCCAGGCCTGGGGCTCGGTGTCAAAGACACTGTTTGGCTCCAGGCAAGGGGCAGCGGTGTGAAAGTGCACAGGAGGTCGGGGCAGATGCTTGGTTCTCTCTCAAAATCATTGAATCTCTGTGCATTATGTGAGAGGGACCATGTAAACCTTGTCTGATGATAAGGAATATTAAAATTCTCTTAATGCTGTTCAGAGGATTTATGGGCTTTCCATAGCTTGTACTCTCCACACAGCTCCTATGGCTCTTCCTTCAGCCAGGCCCAAAACAATCTTGGCGTGGACCATAATTTTTGTGATATTAGAAACTAAATTGTGGATCCAAAGATTGAATTCAGCTAAAATTCCCCCTATACTTGCCTGCTAGAGGGCTCACAAGGGAGAAGCACAGCCATAACAAGGACAAAAGTGGACAACAGTCTTTGGTTATGGCTCTGGACTGCAACTCAGCTGTGGTCCAAATTTTGCTTAACTTGCACGTCTCTGGCTTGTATCCTTAATAATACATTAGATCTTAGTGTCTTCTGTAGATCTGGGTCTCCATTCCCCAGCTGCAAAATGCAGTGCAGTATTTACTTTATTTTATTTTATTTTATTTTATTTTATTTTATTTTATTTTATTTTATTTTATTTTATTTTATTTTATTTTATTTCTTTTCTTTTCTCTTTTCTTTTCTTTTCTTTTCTTTTCTTTTCTTTTCTTTTCTTTTCTTTTCTTTTCTTTTCTTTTCTTTTTTCTTTTCTTTCATTTAATTTCATTTCATTTCATTTCATTTCATTTCATTTCATTTTAATTCTTGCCTATTTTTCCCCTTTGCAGCATAGCCTCTGCATAAGCCCGCCTTTCTTTCATGAGGTACAAAAGGCCCTTCAGCTGGAGTCTTTCAACATGACAAAAGATAGTGTCTTTTTACTACCCATATAGCATCTGTCTAGTTTGTTGGAGACCTGACTCTCCACAGGAACAGTTTAACATTGTTCGGAAGAGTTGGCTGCACTCATTTCACTTCTAAAACAAACACAAAACACCACCTAAGTCTGTTCTATTTCTGCCTAGGTGACAGTTTCTTGTAGAGTTCACAGAAAGAGCTCGAAAGGATCAGCTTTGCCTCTGCTTTCTGGCACTGTGAAACTCTTGCGTTTTCTGCGTTGCCTTTTTATGCCTTACGAGCAGCAACTTTGTTCTGGATTAATCTGTTCATCTGGATTTGCTACAGAAAACACACATGCTAGCTGGCATGTTTTGCACCAAAACCTGAGGGAGGGTTCACTGCTCTTGCTACAGTCACAGAGGAGCAAAAGGCAGATTTTTGCTGTTACGGCTAGTGAGTGAACAGCCAAAATTGGTGTATTATTACTCTTGGGGGGGAACCTGGGTGCAAATCCCGAGTATTACCAGTCTGTGGGATTCTGGGTGCAAATCCCAGAAAGAGGGAACTGCAGTCAACGCAACTCTGGGCAGCGGCTGTAGCTGAGAGGAAGAAAAGTGCTCTCTGCCACTAAAGCAGGGGGATTTTCAGCTCCTCCCGCTGCAATTGGATGCAAAGAGCTCTTCTGGCAGCTGCCAACAAAATGTAGAGTGAGCTTAATGGCCACACGTCCGTTAAACATAAATTTGAACTTTATGTTTACCCAGCAGTTATAAATGTTTCAACCACTCCGGCACTGTCTCTGTACCATGAATCCTCTAGAGCAGTACCTTTAACCTCACTCAGGAAAACACTGGTGTTTAATAGTGTTGCAAAAATAGGCCAACCTCAGAAATGTTTCAATCTGTATAAAGAAGAAAAAAAAACTATTTTCCCTTAGCCTGAAGCTGTCTGGACAATGTTTCTCGCCTTCGGAAATACCTTCAGAAAACAGCATATGCTATAGTGTTATAATGCTATAGTGTCTCATATCTTGAGATTTTTTCCTAACTAGCTATCTGAAAAGGAAAAAAAAAAAAAAAAAGGTAAAAAACCTAACCCAGGTGCATATCAGACTTCTAGGATGAGAAATGACTTTCACTATCAAACTGATAAGGATTTTAAAAGTGTTCTTAGCCCCGTAATTAAGATCTTGGTTTGAAACTAAGTAGATCTGAGTCCAAAGCCTGCCCCTTGCAATAGGTTTCTTGCTATGCTTGATCAAATATTTGTAATAGTATTTCTGAAGTGCTCAGCAGCGACCTAACAGTATTCCTTTTGAAGCCCAGGGGAATTTTTCCATTCACATCAGTGAGAGCAGAATTTAGAAAAAAAAATGAGATCTTTTGAAAACAGTGTGAAATTCTTCATCCTTTGTTCATTTCTGGAGGGTCTTTCCTTCCTCCACTGTTTATTTATTTTGTCTTTTTATGTGGTCAGTCCTCAGTGTCTTTTCTGTCCCTTTGTATGTTTATATAGTATCAAGTGTAGTGAGCTTTGACACTGGTTGGTGCTCAGGAGATACAACAGCAACAAAACCAATAACAACAACAATAATAAATGTCCATGGTCAGGAATATTGCCCATGATTTGAGAGTCTTCCTATTATCTTACACACACATTGAGAGCTGCTTTTATTTCAAAATGTCTCCTGACATGAAGAAAAACAAAGCTAGAAATTAGCTAAGCCCTGCCTGGGAAGCCGCCTGCAGAGAGTCCTGTGGCAACTAGTCATGAAATGAATGGGATGTCCTGGATTGATGTGGAGTAGATAGACCTGGTCTGTGGATGACTGGGAAAACAGCAGGAAATTCTCCAGTTGTGCAAGGCAAAGAGCAGCTCCACCTCTTTGTGCTTCAGGCTCATGGCTATGCCTGACTGCACATGGAAGGAATTTGCATTGCCAACAAGAGCTGATCAATAGGAGCTGTCTGGGAAAGTGGCTTGTTACTTTTAGACAAGCAAGGGGTGGCAATGAGAACCGAGTGGTCTGGGTTCGTAGGGAACTGTAATGGGTTGCTTTGTTTTGACATAACTGTAATGGCCTTTCATGTGCAGCTGTATGTAGATAAGACAATGCCAGGATAATACTGGACATTCAGATGCAAATGAACTGTATATGTAACTGTATATTGTGTTATTTTTTCTTACGAGGATTTTTGGAAGATTTTTTCCCTGAGAACTATACTACCCCCCAGACATGTAACCTAGCCTGTAACTAAGCTTCTCCAAAAGCATATTCTTATTTTCAGATTCTCTAACTCTGATTACCAAAGATGAAGTGTTAGCAATGAGTCACTTTATCAAATAAGACATTTCCAACTCTCATTCCCCTTTGTGAAGAGCAAAGACTCTGGCTGATGGGGAAAGGAGGAAGTTCTGCATGGTAGAGGTGGGTTTTCATATTCACACAATCTGAATAACTTGTTTGCTTCACTGAGAGGCTTGGGAGAGGGCATGGTGGGAAGGATGGGGAATGAGAGTGGTGGACAGATGTCTACAAGGATATAGTAATGTTTCAGATTTGCGGCAACGAAGCCATAGGCACTGTAAGAGGATGAATAGAAGAGAGCAGGGTTAAGATTGGCATGGGAGATGAAATCAAAGCTATGCCACAATAGCAGGAAAAAACTGAAGGCTTCTCAGCATGTTACCTCAGGCTTTGTATATGTCTAATGATGATTTCTTTCCATCAGCTCATGTTGCTTGCTGCAATACTTAATGTAAAAGACCACAGGGCTAATGCGTCTTAAAGTTACAGTTTTGCAAAGGTGGGAATAGGTACGAGTCCCTCCTTTCTGTTTTCCCATACATCCATAGATGTATGTCCTGATAATCTCAAGAATGAGTCATAATTAAAATTTGGTTCTTAGAGAATGACTGGAAAATACTGAGCAAACTCAGCCTTCACCTGTGGCTAACTAAACACACAGCACTGTGAGGGAGTAACCCAGAGATTGGCTGGTGTTGCTGTGAACCATCAGTAGAGTGGGTAATGCTTTAAAATTAGGGCTATAAAATAAATACTGTTGAGGACTGTAGAAAAAACTGCACCAAAGTAGCATCAAGGGTGTAAAGTGAAACACTCAGAAGTCATGAAATCTTTTTTTACTCTATTTCCTTGTGCCCTTGATGCTTGATACAACCCTGTAACTTTGCCAAGGCATCCTTAGAGGATTTCCTATCCCAGGAGTTGTCTCAAGCAGACACCTATCTATTGTGGCTGACAGTGCAAGTTGTCCCATCATCCACAACCCTCAGAGACTTTGAAGATTTTTTTTTTTTCCAGGATTGTTGTTCCTTCCACAAGTGGGAGCAAGGATTGGCCACAAATTCAGGTTTTATTTCAAACAAGAAAACATGAAATAAAATAAATCCTTCTCATCGCCACAGTCCCATGAGTGCACTGCAAGGCTCCACCTGGCAACGCACCTTTCCCGAAGGAGCTCTGTCAAGGCACTATTTTGAAACAAAGCAATAAAGGGGTATTTTGCCAGAATAAGACTATCCATACATGACTTCCTAGCCTACATTTTACACTTGCCTCCCTGTGGTGCTGAAGGTGCCCAAGAACTTGACTCAAATCCAGTGTCAACCGTTCCCTTTATTTCAAGGTCACCACTGATCTGGTCAACAGCTGAAATATGTGGGAACCTGAATGACATCTAAATCTGACTTTCTGTTTCAGCTGTTTTGTATAGCTTTAGGTCTTCTCTCTGATATCTCAGCAGGGCTTGAAGAAGATGGAGGGAGGCTCAACACAATTGCTATTAATTCCTTTACTGTTCCCGGTTTTTACTCTTTTCTTTTGTTTGATCTGATCATTTCACTTCAGGCTTTGTTCTCCTCTCACCAGTAGTGATTCAAAGCAGGAACAATTACTTTGACATCACCTACCAGATTTTTTCTTTCATTTGTCCCAGTTTTACTCCATTGTTTTTGAGAGGTTTGGAGTCTATCCTTTTAGTGTTTAACTTCTAAATACCCCTGTGATGTCCTTTATATAAATATTACTGATGAACAATCTGGAGCACATTTTGAAATGGAAAATTTTATTCAAAACAAGCTTCTCCTTGTTGGGAATAAAGAAACTGAATCATGATTACAGCCTTACTAAAGAAACCACCAGGCATGTTTTTCAGCAAATAATTCACCCAGTTGATCGGACAGGACAGAGAAGCCATTTCTGTGTCTTCTCTTACCTTTGTTCCCCATGACAAAGCACAGTCGCTGTTGACACTGCAGCCCAGATCTCAACCTCCTCTGATGACTGAGCATTTTGGTGTCCAGCAAACGTACATGTCAACACACTACATGGCCTCCGGTCTGCAATACAGCCCTGCTGTGGAGGGAACAACTCACAGTGTGTTGTTTGCTCTGTTTTTGGGACCAGCTCCTTTCTGATAGTGCAGGGGCAGAGAGATTGATGGCTCTTGTTTTGGCATGCATGAGTCCACAGTGTGCTCCTTGTCTTGTCTCCTACAGGATTCAGGGACTTCACAGGTGTCTGAACAGAGAGAGTGTGCTGAGACTCATCTGTTTTGTGTCCCGTCACCCAAATCGAATCAGTCAGGTGCCCGTGAAGGTTCTTTGTGACAGCTCCTGCATACCAAAAGCATTGCTTGTTACACTTGTTGGTGGCCCAGGGACCAGGTCTGGGTGATGCAACAAGAGACACGTTGTTTTACTCTTGCAGAGCCTTTGCTAGGGCAGAGGAAGGTGCCAAGGTTCTTCCTCACTTACACCCCCTGTGCCAGGGTGAGCACAGTGAGCTATTTGCCAGTTTCTGAGGTAGCTTTCCTGATGTAGATGGGCAAAATATGAAATGGAGATACAAAGCCCTACTCTGCATCACGGTTCATCTCCTGAGATGGTGCCCAGAAGGTTAAAAGCAGTAAGAGCTTGCCTAACATGATAAGAGACCTTAATTCAGATAGTGACAGCATCTGAGGCTAAATGGAGAGTGAACAAGCATTGCTTGAGTAATGTTGTAGGGTCATGATAGTTTTGTCAATATATTCTGCAAGTTGGCAAAAGGAAGCTAATGTAAGCTGTAAGAAACAGCATGTTATTCCTCAATAACACACGATATTCCACAATAACATGTGACCATCCTAGCACAGAGACCTGGACTTGAAGACATCTGCTACAGCAAAAGGTAATTTTAGCCACAGAACAGCCTCTTGAGGAGAATACCCAGAGCTCACCACCTTCTCCACAGCACCCAGGGACAGTCAGGTGGAACTGGCTGTCTCTGTAGGAATGAATGAAACAGGCCAGAGCCTGCTCTGGCCCCGAGGAGAACTGGCACCACATGGATCATAACTGCATGCCTAGACTCCAAAATACGGTGTCCTCATCGGTAGAACTCATTGGGAACAGACTGTTTGGGAGAAGCCTCACCCATGCTGTCCCCCAAACTGCACTGAAGCATGTCTGGGACAGCATCATTTGGATCAAAGAGCAGTTAAACATCATGAGTGATTTTAAGGCTTGATCCTGTATAGTTCAGTGGTATGTATATAGCTGCTGTCATCCAGCTAGTCTGTAAAGTACATAAAGCTGATCTAAGAGTTCAACACAGTACCCTGTGTAATGAAAAACACGCCAGTCTTGATTATTTCTCTTGAACGAGAATCAGCACTAACACGGATCCTTCACAGTTCCTCTTTGGAGTAACCTGCCACGCGTCAAAAGTAACCCACAGACAGGCTCTAATTGTAAATAGAGTCCACATCCCCACCAACATTGTGTTGCATGGCTGGCTGCCAAAACCAGGCTAATGTAATTAAAAGAAAATTGCATCTCTGTGGGTTTTCACTTCCTTGGCCACAGCAGGTGCCTGTACTGGGTGGTAAAATGCAAGTGCAGCTGCTACAGCTGTTACTCTGGCACCAAAGCAAGAGTCCAGTTAAAACCCAGGAAGGGTATACTATGTTCAACTTGTAAACCCTAGACAGCGGCTTGCCATCATTTCATTCCAGGGCATTTATTGAAATTAGCATGTGGTGGTTGAGGGCTTTGCTGGTTTTTGTGTAGGTTTCTTTTTTTTTTATCCTCTTTTTTTTTTTTTGAAGAGTAGAAGGGGATTGTTTTGGGGTTTCTGTTTTAAATCACTATCTGAGGAAATTACCCAAGCCGAAGATGCTGCCAACCACTCTCCCTATAGAGATGGCTCTTGGTGCAGGGTGAGGTAATGAATGACACATGTGAAGAGCACCCGCTTAGAAAATACTGGGCCCACTGACAACAGTCAGGCATTTGGTGTAATTAGAAAACAGCTTGCAGAGCTAAATGGATCGTCTGAGTCACCTTTAGACAGGCAAGTGCCAAAGCACTGTCTACAGTGTAATTTGCTGGTCAATATTTTTCACAAAAGGTTCCCCCTCGGTGCTGCCTCCGATGCCTTTGTTCGCTGATTATAACTGTTCGTGAGTTGCAGTAGCCTGGCAGCTTCTTTGGCATCCAGTGATTTGCTTTGAGAAGCTTCTAAATCCATAGCAAAGCTCCTGGTTTCCTTTCAAAGTGTCATTCACTGGGGTGATGAGGGGCAGAAACAGAGCTCTGTAGCAGAAAGAAGCTTCTAAAGACCTTTAATGTTGTAAGTAACTGAGATTATATAGAAAGAGAGGGAAGGAGAGAGAACTGGTCTATCGACAGTGCTGGAATAAAGCCAGTGTTAAAGCATAATTTCCCTTTGAATAAAGAAGCTTTTGCCCTCTACACCCTGCACTTCCACAGCAATTGAATCAACAGTTGCCATTATAAGGCAGCAGCTTTTTTCTCGATAATCAGTGCAGAGATAGTTTTTAATACTTAGCATTATAAAGTATCTCACCTGTGTCATTCTGATGTACTGGTTCAGCTTGCCTGTGAGCTACAGCCTGGGAGATAAGTGGAAAAAAAAGATAGTGGTCAGGTCATTGGCCATGACATCTCAGTTTCTGTGCAAAAAAAAGCTGACCAGAAATGGAGGAAGAGCAGTCAGAAGAACAGCAACAGTAAATAAGGGCTCTACTGACCTCCATTCTGCTCTTGCACAGAGGAAGAGCTGAAATGTCCTTTCCATTAAAATAAGAAGAAGAGAGAGCAATGCTGCGCATGAGCAAAGCCAGGGGATAGAGGAACCTTCAGCAGTTGCAACAGCTGTGTCCATCAGGAGTTGGCTTCATAAGCAAGTCCTTTTTTGTAACTATATTAAAAAGATGACTGGCTTTGGGTTGGAAAGAAGATAATAAAACTGCTCTGTATGAAATGAGAAGCTCAGATGTTGTTGCTGTGGCCATAATACTGACTGCATTATAGGGGCGGTCTTCACTGAAGTAGATTGGTTCCTCTGAAGAGCATACTCTTTCAGGGTTTTGTGTCCCACTGTGTTTATCAGAACAACTCTGTTTATTCTAGGGGCTGCCATGAAATCTCACACGTTTTCCCTGGTTGAGTCCTTCTGCATGCCTCTTGCAGGGACAAAGTCCCAGTTCTTGCTCTGTTCCCTCCAGAGGCTTTCTGGAGAACCACCTTTGCCATCCCAGTGAGGGATTTAAAGTTAAGCCTCTGCCTCCTTCATTCTTTCTTTTAGACTTGAGTCTGGAAAACAAATATAACTCCTTTCCTAATTTTGGAGTCCTCATCAAAACATGACATCATGAGGAATAGTCAAGTGAGTAACTGTGCCACAGTGTACGAAAGCCTCATATATGCCTGGTCAAAAATAGACATACAAAACCAGACTCTGGTGCCATAATCTAACAGTATTTCAGGGCGGGGAAACCATGTGAAAATCTAGTCGGCTTTTACCCATGCCACAGAGACGGGTGGGCTCCACCCAGTTGCCTAAACATATATCTTGTGCCATCTGAAATCTCCAAGTGCATCCAAGACCACCATTTAAGGTTGACCCAAGACCTCTGGTAGAAGCATGCATGTAGAGGGGCACCTGGAGATCAGACAGGACCTTTAGGACATCTTACATGGTTCTAAGTTCCTTATGTTTATGCAACCTTTTACTAACTCTAATATTTGGGCTTAAAACCCAGAAGTTAGGAAAAAGTTAAAAAAAGAAACAAGGGAGATTAATGTACTATCAATTGCCTGAGGTCTCACTTTGGTGCTATACAGTTTGAGCATTGGCTTCCTGGGCTGCTATTTCCCTGGATTGTTTGGGCAAAATATTGTATTATTTCAACTTGGAAAATGGTTTCTAAAGAATTGTGCTGCTGAGTGGCCATATTTACTATTGAGACCCACATTCTCAAAGCTAAATCTGTAGATGTAATGTTGTTTTGAGTCTCTCCATCTCTGTAAACACCCACCTCTTCTTGAAAGCCATTAGGGCATCGCAGGTGGATCTTAAATAATGCAGAAGGGAGTGTTGTTTGCTTAATTTTGTTTTTCAGTTGTTCAGAAACATTGGCTTTGTGCAAAAGAAAATCCTGTAGCTTTTGCCTTTTTACTCACAAGGCTAGCATTTAATCTTAAGGACTATTTACACACGGCTTGCAGTTTGTACATATGCACTACGTGCTGAGCAAAACCCGTGAAAGGTGTAATCTGGCAGCACAGAGACCAGGTGAAAATCTTCAAGCGAAACAGCTGAGGCAACTGAAACAATCTAGAAATTTATGTTGAACTTTCCTGACTTACAACATTACCAGGAAAACCTGAAAGCAATCAAAAACTTCTCAAACATTTACTTTTGACATGTTGCAAGTGAAACTTAAATGTCCTTTTAAAACAACCTTTCATACTGACATCTACTTGCATTTATTTTTTAAGGTTAAAAATGCTTTCCAAACAAGATGAAATGCTTAATTTCAGATTGTCTTTTTCCTTAGCTGTCATTTTTCCAATGTTTATATTCAGTAAGAAAACCAAGAAATTGCCTATTCACTCACCTTTGTTATTGTTGTTTAGCCTTCAAAACCCTAACTATGAACATTTGCAGGCTTTTAATGGCAAAATCAGAGATGTTTTCTAGGCCCTGCTGAATTTTTGTTTTCATGGTTTGAGACAAATGAGAGGTGAATATAAAAGGTGATCTGATTTTTCCCATTAAAAAAAAAAATCCAAAAAACTCTATTTGCATATGAAGTGAAAAATTCAAAGCTTACACAGATAATTTACTTGAACAATTAGAATATTTTTTCCTAAATACTTTGCTGACACATAACCTGTTCTATAACACACTAGAGAGACTGATCCAGAATTTCAGCTAACACAAATCACTGGAGCACAGAGGACATTCATTGAGCTAATTCAGTTTGCCCCTTTGGAAACTTTCTGGCTCATTCTTAGTTCTTGGTCCAAGTAACTTTCTGAATATGTCCCTTAAATATTTCAGAAGTGGGCTATAAAGGTTTGGTTTATGTATTCAGAACTAGCATTGCATAGCTAATTTGCAACTTCTCCAAATAAAACAAAGTTCCTCTTTCAGGTTTCCCCAACACTACTCAAAGGAAGCATTTTCCTCTCCCTATATGCTAGTATCAACGGGACTTAACTGATATCAATTGGATTTTCATGCTTCAGGAGCTAACTTTTGAGCTTTGGGTGATTGGGGTGTAATGTAATGTAATGTAATGTTACCTTCTGTAATGTATGTTTTATGTGATGTGATGTTATTTTTGCAATAAAACTCTCTGGATTGTTGATTTTTATTATCTTTATAAACGACATATGGATCTTTGATATGAGGTATGAATATACCACATATTTCATTGGGAAGTGTAAAAATAATTTTCTTCATCAACCATACACAAAGATTTCATTTGATGACTGAAGAAAAACACTTCAAATTATCTCTCTACATAAACTGCTTCTAAAACAGGCAATTGAAATTTCCTTTCTTGGAATTTTTTGCTTTGGAGTAACATAGCAGTTATTTTTCTGATATGTTCCAGCCAATTGTTGTAATCACCGTGGTCTTGTTAGGTTATTTCCTTGAGAAAACGGCTGCTCCGTTTTTTCCCTGTAGAATTCTTAGAATGAAAACATCATTTTACTGTC
The DNA here is from genome assembly GCF_964195595.1 of Calonectris borealis. NCBI lineage: Eukaryota > Metazoa > Chordata > Aves > Procellariiformes > Procellariidae > Calonectris > Calonectris borealis. The sequence goes on from NC_134315.1 coordinate 8,481,397, forward strand.
AGCAATGTGATGTGTTTCAGGGGAAGGAACTAATGACAGGTCACGACTCTTCAAGAAGGAAAAACAAGCCTTCTCAAAGTATAAAAAGGCAAGTTGATTGCCTGTTCAGTGTCTGGGGATATTTTCTAAAGCCAAAGGATACACAGTGTGATTGTCATATTCTTGCAGTCATGGAAACGTAAAGTGTCTTAAAAACAGTGACCTTTGGCTCTCCAGCTCCCTCTGAAACAACCTATAAAAGACAGCCAAACGAAGTAAAGCAGTGCAGAATTCTCCATGCCTGATCACTCTTTGCAGCACTTTAAAGTTAGCTGTTCTACATTTCAAGGATCAAATCTTTCAGATATGATGTTGTATTTTTTTGGCCTACTGCTAACCTTACTCTCTAAGCCCAATATTTGCAGTGGCTCCTCTCCTCTACACACACACAAACTGAGATTAGCTTGGTGCCCAGCACAACCCGACACGACATGTTGCATGATTTGCCATCAGAATCGATGGCAAAATGCTGCAGCACCTGCATGGGAAAATAATTGTATGAGAGAAATGTCAGCCTTGGGCTGATACACATTTAGGTCTGGCTGAAATGCTGGTCAGTGTTGAGTACCTAGACCACTACAGTGCAGGACTCATCTCACTGAGGGTTGAGGTGCCAAGATGAAACATAGCCAAGTCCTTATCCCATAAATGCCTATAAATGAGTGACAGAAGTTAGCGTGGGAGGAGATGGTGTGTCTCCTCCACCCCATCTATTCCCTAACCCATGGCTGAGCGCACACTAAGCAAGCTCATGCTACTGCCATTCCCACATGATCTCACCTCAGCTGCAGTAAGCTTGCTGTCCATAGTTCCTCCTTAGGGCCTCCAACCCAGCAGGAGGGAGCTTGCTGGGTCCTGGTGGAGCAAACATGGGAATTGCTCTTACAAAAGGCATCCTACAGACCCATCTTGATAAATAGATTTTGATCCAGGACCCAGGAGGTGATTATGGCTCTTAGGAAAGAGCTGCTATATTTCATGAGTGTTTCTGTTGTTCTTGGGCCATTTTCAGAAGAGAGTGCCTTGTTCAGATTAGAATGGCATTTGTGTTTAGCTGTTTGACATTAAAATTTGATGAGAACATTAACTGTTTCCTACCCTGAAAGAAATAATATATATCCTGGACTGTTACCACAAAAAGAGAGGGAAAACACATAGCCCAGGTGCCTCCATTCCCCAGACTCACTGGCAGTATAAAGGGTAAAATCTGTTCATAACTGGCCAGCTAAGAGGGGTGGAGGCAGCTCTCTGCCAGCATGAGATGGTGTTGCCTTCTACCATGCCACCTGGTCCCCACGTTCTCCCCATGGCAGGTATCCATCCATCTTGGTGTCATCTGCGTGGCTGCTGGCCAAGATGCCAAGAAGGCTGGAGAAAGCCCTTGCGTTCTTCCAGTTCTCACCTGCCTTCCCCAAGGGACCTACAGCCACCCACACGTGTTACTGCAGCCCTGGTGCCAGGGCAGGTCTGCAGGGACTTTCATGGTGAGCAGCCCCAGCTTGCAGGGAACTGCATCCCTTCCTAAAAAAACCCTGCAGAACTGAATCCAGAGCTAAAAGCATCATACTTGTTGGCATTGTACTGAGCGCAGCGATTCCTTTCTCACAGAACAGCGCAATGAGATGGGAACACCTCTGACAGCTGTTCGTAAACTTGTTCACGCTGCTCAGTTTTCCCAGTTTTTCCACTGTGATAAAAAGACAATGTGGTGTTTCTTTCTGTCCAAGTTAACTTTTTTCTTTTTTTTTTCTTTTTTTCCTTTTTTTTTTTTTCCTAATTTTAGAAGTCCTGATCCCTATTACCTAATGTCATGTAGCAGGAAATACCTCACGGCAATTTATTCATTGGCTGCTCTTGTTTAATATGTATTTGGGCTTGGTTATTCCATTTTCAGCTGTTGCTAATTTTTTTACTGGAGGAGTGACCTACATTTTTGTGAGGAAAAAATCAGAGTCTGTCAATGTCGTAAAAATAATTTAAAAAAACTTGAATAAAGCTCCGTGAGACCAAGGAAGAATTGCCATGTGTCACCACAAATTGGTAAACTGTATCTCCCTATCTAATGTCTGATTGCTCCTTATCTTAATATCCAGCAGTAAATAAAATCCAAAGGAGCAGAAGAGTCAGCTCAGATGTTTTTCTGAACCTCCCAGACTATGCAATTTTCTTACACTCTCTGTCTTTATGTCTAGCTGAGGCTCAGGTCTTAGTTGATCCTAATCTGTTAATTATGCCAGATTGCGTGGTGGTTCAGTATTGCCTAATAGAAAAGCAAAACAATTCTGCTTGCTAGCTTTGATCTGAACTCAAGTTTCTAGAGGGCATGAATTAGACTGGAGCTGGTCACCTGCTCCCCCAGTTATTCTTTTCCTAATTTAGCTACATATAAGGCATCATTCTATATCCATGGCTTTTTGGCAATAACAGGCTAACCTTGTGAGAAAGCAAACAATCTTCTGTCTAAAAAGCTTTTTTTGGTACGGACTTCATTTCTTCTGAATAATTCCTTTGAAGACCCTTCTGGTGAGGGAAATCCTGTGCATTTGCTTTATGACTTTTGCAAGACTAATTTCTTCAGACTGGCCAGACTGATTGGCAAGAAGCCTCGTCCAAAGCTAAGCATTGCCTGTCTCACAGTTATAGTGGGGAAATGCATTGAACTGCCAAACTTGCTTTCTTGCAGGTAATGCTATGAACATGAAACTCAGATTACTTTTTATGAAGTACTGGCAGAGTAAACAACTTTTTTGTTGAGGCTAACCATTTTTGAGTAACCTAGGGTCAGTGAAATGGGAAATTTGAGGTTTTGTGTCATCCTAGATAACATTGCACAGTTTCTTCTGAACTTGAGGGTCAAATCCAGCTTTAATTTAACTGCAAGCTCTTACCCCACATTCAAACAATTCATTATTTAACTCTACCAAACAGGAGGCACTCAGACACACACGTGGCAAAATGTCATGACATGAGTGTCCCAGATGCCCTTCTGATATGCCCCATGTTCCAGCTGTCCATCAAGCTGAAGGTTTGCCTGGATGATTTACTCAGGACAGAGATAACCAAAGGATTTCAGCTCAGTTTATTGCAATGTCTCTTAGCCCCAGTGAATATCCATAACCTTGGTGCACTTTGTTTGAACAAGTGTTGCTGTCCAAAGAATTTTTAATAAGGTACATAATAAAGTTTAATAAGGTATAGCAACCAGACGTGTTTAAACAGATGTTAGCAGTATGTCTAAATGAAGTGTTTATATTTCTGTGTATCCGGTATTGCTATTCCAAAAAAATTTCTGTAAAGAAAAAACAGGGTAAAAAATTACCAAATACATGCCTGATATTATTCTTCTTTCTGGAGGAATTACTTTGAAAATATGTTTCTTGTTATGACATCAGGTTTATATCGTGCATTACAATCTTCTGTGCCTGTCCAACAAACATTTAACTCTCAGGCACTTCTGCAGGAGTTGTGTGGATTTCTTTCCTTGTTTTGACAACATATCTGGTAATATGAAGTCCTCGCCACTATATTTAACATAAAGAAAAACATCAGCTTCAAAAATATAGACATTCTTCCAAATCCCTGTTGAGAATCACGTTTTTTTCCTAAGAATTAAGTATTTTCTAGGTCAAAGCTAATTGCAAAATTCAAAGATAAGAGTCTAGATGTCCCAAAATTCTAGTGTTTTTGCTCCTGCTCTTTTTTCCGTTCCCTATTTTTTTTTTGTATGACACTCTCTTTGGTGCACACTCTGTTTTTTCAGTGTCTTTTTATACAAATACTTGGTAGTATGCAAAATAACAATAATTATTGTAAGTGATCCTTTTTCACAAAGCACCACCAGTTCCAACAGAAAAAACCTGGCCCTAACTTACATTTAGAAGCGAATAGTTTAGTTTGGATAACAGCATGGATCTTCATCTTCCAGCATTTATTCCAAATGGAGAATTTCTTCTTGCTGTTCCTTAGAAGCCTGCTTATTTCTGGGTCAGGCAAGTCCTGAGGACTGATGTGGCTGCTACATACGCTGTCTGTAGCCCTGTTTGCAGTTGAAAAAAAGGGGCCCACTCTTTTTCATTTCCTCATTTCTTCAGTACTCTGGGCACTAGTCTCCTGTTGTAACCAGCATACACCAATGGAAATAAATAGACAAAGGAATAATATTGGCAGAAGCCCGAGCATTAGTTTTGCCGCCTGATGTGGCTTTCTGCCTTCCAGCTCCTCCCAGCTGCTAATGTGCCTGTGCCTGGCTCACCCCATCTGGCAGGGACCTGCAGCTCCTTTGCTTGGACCCTGCAGCAGCAGCAGCCCGAAGGACTCAGGTAGGTTTTCCACCACTGCTGGCCTTGCATGGAAGTCAAAGGAGACATCCCTGTCACCTTGACCTTGTGGTGGCTGTTGTATGAGTGATGTTCAATCCTATAAGATCAGGCCATGACTGACCTCATCCAGCTTCCAAATAGAGGGATTGTCCAGCTTTGTGTGCAGACTGGTAAATCACCCAAAAGCCTTGGCGAAGCTAAGGGAAATCAAAACAATTGCTTATCTCATCTGAAGCATGGGCCTGTCCAGCTCAGTGAAAGCTTATATTTAATGCCAAATAATAGATAACAGTCTATTCTGCTAAGGTTTTGATACCATATTCGAAGACCTAATGCCTGGAAGATCTTCATTTAAAGCCACTTCAGATTGTCGGCAGGAAAGTTTGCAATATTGATATTAAACATATTTTTGTTTTCTGATTTACAGCATGTTTTATTCCTCATGAAGCTTAAAAGCCCAACTAAGCAGACACACTGAAAAACAAATGTTGCTAAAACGATTGAGCCGCACGCAGATGGCTTATATGTTCCTGTGTCAAAGGGACAGCTTTATAAATGAAGCATGTGTGATAACCATTTATGTTTTATTAAAAAAAAAGCTGAGTATTTTTTTAAGCAAACATGTTTTCAAAGAAAAACGTCGACCAACTTGATTAAGAGATTTAACAGCCAAAAAAGCTGTCTAGCCCAGATGCTCGGTAGCAGCTGTAACCTTGTGAAAATTGACCTATAACATAGCCACAGGGTTCTTGATTCCAAGAAGAATCTTCTCTTTAAGAAAATTGATTTGCTTTACAAACCTTGACCCCTCACTATTTTTCATCCTCCATCAACCCCTGGGGCCCACTGACCTCACTGCGAGAAGTCACACGTATGAGACACCCCCCTTCAAATGAGTGGAAAGCTTTCCATGTAGGGTTAGTTGGGCCAAGGTTCATAGCAACAAATCTTTCCTTGTTCTGCTGCAAGATTAAGTCAAGATGACTGACATAATTGGCCAAACAGTTTTCTAACTGGCTTTTTACTTTTGAGATGACCTCTGTTTCTCCCATTCGTCTGCTGATTACAGGTCAATAATACTGTCAAGCAGAGATAAAATAATTTTGTCACTTAGAAATATTGTAATGGGATAAACCCCCTGGCTTGTCATATCACTAAATTTGAAAAGATAATTGAGCTGTCAATTTAAATATCAAATGAATGCCTCCATGCAAGCAGTGTTAATAAAAGCCAAGAGGCAGGTAGAGATGAGCGCAGCTGGCAGGTAGGGGGGGCTGAATTTTGGTGTCTGAGAGCCCAGTAGATGGGATAATTCTCTAAACTTACTCTGAATTAATCTGAGCTTCTTGTGTCTACAAGACTACACTGGGAGCATTTATTTTATGAATATTTTTTCATGCAATCCTTGAACTAGCCACAAGTGGGAGATGATCTTTATTGAGAATGTCATTTCAGCCTGTCAGCTTCTGCACCTATTAGAAGATGTGGAGATGTGAAAAATAAGTTTATTGCCAACTCCTTTTTACCCCTTTCTAGTGAATATTCCTTTTAAAGGTCACTTGCTTGTTTGTATTTCATCAAGACAGGGACCAACTTTCATTCCTTGCTGCCTACCATGATGTTCATATAATCCAAAGTTTGCTCCCATTCCTATAGCAGTAATTACTATTAATGGACTAAAGTGATTGGCTGCATCATTGAAGGCCTGAGGGAAAATGTTTGCACTGGGTTTCAGTTACTATTTGCTATATGTGCTCTGCTGGCTGTATTTGCCAGGCCTTTGCATTTATTAACTGAGTTATGTGATGTGCTTGGCCCTTCTTTCTGCTTTGAATTGCCCTCAGTTCTTCCTGGCAGATCCTGAGTGTTACACGGGTATAAATGAGAAGCAATGACCTCGACTGAGGATATCCAACTGCACTGAGATCACACAGGGAGTGCTCAGCTCTTTTTGGATTCAAATGTTCAATCTCAACTGGGAAGATGCACCGTTAGCATCAACCTCAACGAATATTATCCAAAAGGAGGAGCGAGAACCAGGCTGGTATATTTGAAGATTTTTGTGGCTGGCTCCCAAAGTTTCCTAGAAAATAGGAGTTCAGGGCTGGCCACAGAGGTAGTGACATGGATTAGGAATAAGAAGCCAACGTGGTAGTCTGTGTGCAGTGTAGGAAGAAGAAGAACAAATTTACATCATGGGACAGCCAACAGTTATAAAGCCAGCAGCCAAGCCATGGCTCATATGAATGAATTATAGCCCAAATGAAGAACAACATCATTGTGTAGAGGCATGAATGAAAAGACTTTTTCTCTGTGGAAAGAGGAAAAGCGTACATTGGGGTCTACAACCATGAAAGAGAAGATGAAATCTGCGGCATTTATTTAGCGCTGATGATATAGATATGAGTAAACCCTATCAATTTCCATGGTACAAGATGACTGCAACCCAGAAGTATTCCTGATCAATCCTCAATAGAAAGCAAGCTCCCAGGAGTCTTTACATTTGTGAAAATAATCCAACTGGACATTTTCACTATAAATGTACCTTCTTCACTTTCATGTTCAGCTTTTGATGTGGGGGCAGATTTTAATCAGTGGTTTTACAGCTCTTTGGGACATAGAGGTTTTTCTATCAGCTCATGGATTTTGTTACACAAAGTTTTCTTTGTACATTGGAAGGCTGGAGAATTGGCTCCATGTGAGTCTGTAGAGTTTATAAAACCTGCAAGCACTAAACTCTGTTGGCTTCCCCTGCGAAAATAAATGTAAGCCTGGAAACCTATGATTCTGACTTGAAACAGAACCCACAGATATATAAAATGGTCTTGAAACAGGACTACCCCATCCAGTGTTCATAACTTAGTGGTAAATACCAAGCATTCAGAAGTCTTAAATCAACCGCCAAAACCTTGAAATTATCCTTAAAGTCATGTTCTGCTAAATAAGTAAATAAATATATTTTGGGTTTCTTTGATTACTTTCTGTTTCTGGGCCATTTGTGACCACAAATTCTTCTCTTCGATGAAGACATCTAGAAACATTCTCTTTTTAAAATAATAGCTGAGTATCTTATAATCAGGTGACTTAAGGAGCTGAAGCTTTCAAAGCCCATGACATGCCAAGCCTTGCCACTCATTCAGATTCACTTACAAAAGGTACTCAGGGTGCAGGACAGAGGAAAAGCAGATCCTGACCCTCTCAGTCATCTAAACAACTGTCTCTTCCTCTCCAGAAGTAACAGCTTGTTGAAATAGGAGAACAACACACCCTGACATACTGAGCAGCTTTTCCCTGAAACGGTTATTGTTGTAACATGTGAAACTGCATCAGCTTCTCAGTATTTCTGAAAGGAAACCAGAGTTTAAATCTTTCCGAGTACAGACATAGCTGAGGGGAGCGATTAAGACACTTCACCGGATGGAAAAGACTTTGTTTTTCCATTGTTTCTGCTCAGTGAAGGACACCTGTGTATTTATCCTCCTTTCGTCTACCTGTATATCAAAACTGGGGACTGTGTGTAGATAGGCACTTTATTCCTCCGGACTTGGCTGCACAAATGTGCAGCCCTGCTTTTGTAAAATGCACATGTGTGTGTGTGTTAGTGCGCGTGTGTGTGCAGTTAGAATAGAATAGAATAGAATAGAATAAAATATTTCAGTTGGAAGGGACCTATAACGATCATCTAGTCCAACTGCCTGACCAATTCAGGGCTGACCAAAAGTTAAAGCATGTTATTAAAGGTATTTGCTTTGCACCAGGTCCCTAAACCTTTGTGCAACACCACATCTGGACACTTGCCTGTGCATTTTATATTCTCCCTGTTTTTAAATATAGATATTTTTGTAAACATGTCTACATACTTTGTCCTTCAAAGAGGAAAGTGAGAAAGGGTGGGAAACCACTGTAGCCAAAGGAGCAATCTGGCAGCTATCTGCAGGCTCACAGTGCTCATGTCATTTTTATTTTTTTTAAAAAGGGGGAATTTGAGGTGAGGGAGGGCTGGTGAAGCCAGTCATGGCAGCGGCATATGGGAGCTGGGTCAGGGCTCATGCTGAGGGGGCCATGCCGCTGGGGGCTCACAGGGCCCAGCTGCCGGGGGGCTGGGCCGTGCCAGGTGTGGGGGACCAGGGCAGTGCTGGGTTTTGGGGGGGCCCGAGCTAGGCCAACGCAAGGGACAGCCCCACTGAGGGCTGGGCTGGCCTGGGCGTGGACCTCCCCACACCTACTGACTGCAAGCAGCGGCCCTTCATGCCCCAGTGTTGCCATCAGCCCTGTGCGCCCACCTCATCCCTCCTCTGGCCCCCGCTGGGCCAAAAAATGCCAGTCTTCATGGTGGCTGGTGGTGGTGGAGTTGGGCTGCTGCCTGCCATCATCTCCACAGTAGTGTGGGCCGAACATGGCTGCTCACTAACCAACGGCCACCATGCAGGCACATGGCCTACTGCAATCATGGCGCTTTCCTCTCCCAAACCTTCCTGCTGCTCCTTGTGTGTGACCTTCCTCCCACCTTGACCGCCTTTTCAACCTTTCCAGCTTATTTGAATTCATTCGAGTATTTGAAGCTGCCAGTTGCCATCCAAATGTCTTGGTGAAGGTGTTTTCATGGCGGCCATTTTGGATAACATGTTGGAAGTGGCAGTTTGTGTGGCTCGCGCAGCAGAGGCTCCCAGAAACCCCTGCCGTTAGAAGGTTGAGCAAAATAAGAACGCTTAATTTTTTTAACAAATAAACCTATACTTATACTTAGCACCCCACCTCCCCTCCCCAGGCTGTGTATTTCCAGTCATCTTCAGATCCTTCTGATTTCAACAGGGTTTGTGCACAGTCAAAACAAGTGGAAATTTGGCCTCGGCGTAGGTGGTAACCTGGTTTCAAACCCTTGGTCTCCATCTCATGGTTCCTCTTATGTCACAGCTGCCTTACCTTAGAAGAGAAGCCTTTTAGCAAGCAAACCACAGAGAAAATTAATTAATTAAATCTAAATGAAGTCACCCCCTCTTTTTCCCTTCAAGTCCACTCACATCTTAAAGCTGCACAGTGAAGTAATTAAATGTTATAGGAGTTGCAGCTTCTTAAATGAAGATTTATCGTATTAAATACAGCAGGGATAAGCATTAATAAGGTATTAGCTTGGTCTGAAAGAGCCATGGGAACCAACAACCCCTAAATAATTAGCTTGGTTCTAATACTGATATATTTTGTAGCTGCAGAGAAATGATTTACTTTCAACGCCTTAATTTCCTCCTCTGTATTATGAATATTGCATATTCAGTATTGCAATGATGGAGTTGTATTTTCTTGCCTGCTGGAAGACAACAGGTCGCAGTGTCTTGGGAAAAGGGAAATAATGGTCTGGGAAATAATGAGAAAGATGACTCTTCTAGTGTCAATTGCCTTTCTTGTGTGGGAAGCTCTCCTGTCACCCCTTCTTCTCAGTGATGTTAGTTATTTTCCATATATGATCACAAGCTGGTCACACTGAGGCTGGATTTACTTCACTTAACTTTAACCAACTAAAAATGAACCCTCCATCTTACGCAGGTCTCCCAGGCTTTCTTTAGTCAAAGGAAAGAGATAGACTACTGCAGAAGCTCTGCCTGTTTTAAACACCTCTGGGCAAACTGCCTTCTGGAGACATCTATATCTCTCCATTGGTTACAGGGGAGGTAGATGGCCCAAGATGAGATCCCATTCTAAGAGTCTGTTTGGGAGTTTTCTTGAAGTCTCCAAGCATTGAGCAGAGTATGATGCTTTGTTAAAGATGCCAGTCTCTGATTAGGGGTCCCTGGTTTCTTTGTTGTGATAAGATAGCATTAACTTCTCCTCCCAATAGGTCATTTAGAGCTCCCACTGATTTGAGGCAGCGCAGAGAGTGTGCTTACGTTTCTGCACAGGAATGAGTTTCTTTCACCGTGAAATTCAAGTTAAGAATCATTCACTTACCCTCACACACACACACACAAATCATGCTAAAAATGGACATTGGATATATAAATAGCAACTGCATTTGCTTTTCTAGTGGTCAAAGAAAAGGAGGACTCAGGGGACAGGGAAAGACTGGTGAAGCTGGTAGAAAACTCACAACCATGTATCTCCAAGTCAGCAAATAGCGCACACACAGCAAGGCTGGGAGGCAGTTAAAACTCCCACCATCTGACAGCTGCTTGGCAGCTTTTGAGAACTGAGTCATCAGGCCTTGACCCAGTTTCTAGCAGGCAGGTGCCCTGACCACAAAAACCACCATCACAGGTGTCACTGTTGTTGGTAGGTTCAGCAGAGGGACCACTAACTGGTTGGGTAGCAATCAAAAGGTCATGGGGCTGAACTCTTCTACCAAGCACTCCTCTTGGGCAGTTTTACCTATGATTTGCTATGGCCAAATCTAGCGCTTTACATGTTTTTCCTGGCATTAAACCTGTCTAGTTGCATCTTCATTTAATAAAAGATATTCACTGAATCTTTGGTGTGAAAGTCCTAGAAGGAAAACTCGGACCTAGAGAGAGAGCCTGTAAGTCTCAGAATATAGTCTTCTCTATGGACTATAAGAAAGAGAAGGTTACCTATAGCTCCAGGACCAGATGTTAGCCAGTGTGGTGTTACTGCCCTGAAATGAACAGTGTTCCATGGTAAGATCTATATCTTTGCCCGGGTATTGGGAATTAAATGACATTTACTCACAACTCATCTGAAAACTTTGGTTAATGAAAAGCTGTTTATCATCACATATTTCTCTTCTTATAGATGGTCCAGATTCAATTGCTGTCCAAGTCAGCACAGTCCTACTGAAGTCAGCAGCCCTAGTGAGGCCACAAGTGTGACCCCAGAGTTTTAATACATGGTAGGACTCTGGCACTGCTGCCTGGGACTTCACACAGGATTTGTACATAAATCACCTTTTCAAAGACAGGTTTTCCAATAAAACAGCCACTGTTGACACAAATAATCCCACATCTCTGATTTGCATAACGTCTAGGAAGCTGGATAGCAGAGGAAATAAGCAATAATAGCAGTGTAAATGGCCTTAAATGAAAGCGTATCCGTTACAATGTACCAGTTCAGTCTATGAAGCTCAGTTTACGCTGGTGGAAAAAATAAGGGGAGACATTATGTCTTCATAAAAGCTTGACCTCAAGTGCTTCGGAAGACAGAATAGACTACATTCAAGGCCAAACAGACTTTCTGTGCACAGTTATTCTTTAAAGGACTTTGCTAGGGTTCACATACACACACCCTTTGCTTATGAAATGGGAGAGGAAAGGAGCACCTAACAAATGAATGTGTGTAGCTCGGCAGCCTCAGCAGGCCCAGTTCCAATATATTTTGCTTGATAAACAGCTAATCCCTGAGTATAGTGTGGCTTGCATTCCTCCAAACTTATCATTAATCATGGAAAAACCCAAGTTGTCCTTGCACTGTGTGAGTGCCTATGAACAGCTCCTTTGATAAGAGTGTTTTTATGTGCCTGGAGGGATTTAGCTTTTTGGACCTCTGTCCTATAAGTAATAGGCGGACCTTCCTTTGCATGTGAGTCTGCTTTCATTGCTGGTTTCAAGCCACAGAGAATTAGCAGGGGTGTTTGAAATGAGAAGTTGTACCATGCTCATGTTCCTCCATTGTATTTGTGCTGCTTCATGGCGCTTGTAGCATGGCATAGATTATAATTACGCATTGTCAGCAGCCAGAGAGGAGACAGGGGGACAGCAAAAGGAGGAAATTTCTAAGTGGAAGAAGGGCAAAATTAAATGCTAGCTTTTAAGTGGCAAAACATTTAGTCACACAATTATGTTTCTTGTTAATACAGAAGATGAATAGAGCAAAGCAATAAATTATTTACTGTCTTACCTTATAGTTGCCCAAGCAATGGGAATAATAGACAACTGTAGGTCTTTTCCCCAATTAAGTAACAGATGAATTGTCTTTACAATAGGTGAATATTAGACATAGCCATAAATTATACTGTGGTTTTTTTCTTAATGAAAGTAGTTAACAACACACATCTCCATTGTGATCAGGCACTTTTCATAGTCTGGACTGTGAGCCAGGCTGGCTTATTTCAGCTACTTGGTCTGGCCTTGCGCTTAGGAAAGACAAAACCCTGACCATATGATGGAAGTCCAGTAACTTTCAGCTGATGTAGTATCTCATGCCTTTTACAAAGGTTAACCAGTCCTCATTTGAAATGGGCAAACCTTCACACCCTCAACTATGCTCTTTATTAAAAAAAGACATGAAATTCATTTCTCTTTTGAATTGTTCTAACCTCAACTTTCAATCCGTGATATCTGTCCACTACTGAAATGAACCAGCTCTCAACCAAGAGAGATTTTTACTTTCTGTAAGAATCTACAGTCTTTAACTTACTTAATATTAAACATTGCAGTTCAGAGAATAACTTAAAATATACAACTGCAATAGGCATTTGTAGACCTGAAGAAAGGATTCTAAGAACTTTAGTAAACAATAGTCAAGATAAAAAGGGCCTTAAATATGGGCAGATGTTGTTTGAAAGATACACTACCAGTGTGAGAAAACAGGCATGCTGATTGCTCAACCTTTACCTGCATTGATGAACTTTTATGCAAGGAAGTTTAGCAAGGTGACATCTCACAAAAAGAGGGCTCACAGCATGTCCCCAGTGAAGAGCCACCCCTCTCCACACCCTTGCACACAGACACAAACACGTACCCTTGCACGGACCACTCAGTTTATAAGCCACAGAGATGAGAGAAAACAGCCGCACCCCCCAGCTCCATTCCCACAACAAGCTAGGAGCAGGACAAGAGCCGTATCAAGTGAAGGACTGGCGTGAGACTTTCTCCTTGGAGAGCGTGTGAAGCAAATATGATACTGGAATTCTCTGAGGTCCAAGAGCCAGAGCAGTTCCCGAGCAGTATGAATACAAGCTGGCCCCTTCACATGGTCATTCTTCAGTGGCACCAGAGATCTTGGCTGCAAATAGACTTGCAATAAGAAATCAGGTCTGATGATTTTCATCTTTTAGAATAAAAGCAGATGTGAAAAAACAGTAGAAGGTAAGGGAAGAGACAGTAAACAGAGAAAAGCTACAGAGTAAAGGCAACATTCTCTATTTCTCCATTGTTTTTTTCCATATATATAAATATTTCAGGATTTGTTTCTTACTGCATTGTTGCAGCATACATGCACAGCCTTTATCATAACAGGACAGCCCTACCATCTCTCTCTCCATTGCCTCTCTCTCCGTTGCCTTTCTTATACCTTCCTTCCGGCAACGATCACATGCTCACAATTCCCTTCACCTGTTTCTGTTCTTGAATCAGCTGGTACTCATTAGGCCACCTCCTAATTCTTCTCCACATCTCCCCCTTTTTTGTTTATGGTTTTATAGCATTGCCAAAGTCCTATCCGAAACTCCCGACTCCAGAATTCTTCTCCACACTGCATTTTTGCAAGGAAATGAACACTGGCTTGATGTTTACTACATTCATACACACGATCTGCTTAGCTTTACTTATTATTTTTAATATTATTTTTAATATATTTTAATTTAATTTATTTTGATAGAAGGATGTGTAGGGTATTTGGTCGGGTGGTATGTGGACAGACCTGAAAAACACTATTTTAGTGAAGACAGAATTAAAACAATCTTTCTGAAAGGAAACACAAAAGGAAAACAGATTTTTCAATGCATAATTTTATGTGCTGATTGTAATGGTTTTAGTCATTATAAGTGCAAGAACAAAGAAATAAAGTATTCAGAACCTCACATTGTGATTTTGAAGCATTTTCCAAATAAGAACTCAGTTACAGAGAGGCAAAAGGTCTCCCAAGGCTTTGATGGCAGAGCCAGGGCTGGGACACCCACCTCTGCCCATGTCGTGGGTCTTCTCCACTGAACTGTAGTGACTTTCCTTTGTTCATTATTGTGTTACCTAAGATGCTGAACTTCATTTTTACTGAGGTAAGTGGTGGTATAAACAGAAAAGTTTGAGAATATGCATTAACTGTAGCGTTTACTACTTTGCAGAGCATAAACCCATGATAAGGATAAGGGAATGAAGAACTGCACACTCCTTTGCTTCACTACACAGTAATTTAATTACCCTTTTATAATAGCAATTTAACTAATAGAGCTGTGTCCTTTGCCACAAGAGCCACATGACTGGCATAAGAGAAATCATTTGGAAAAAAAATTCTCAACCAAGATGAAAGGACACTTTGTGCACAACAACAAGCAGATGTGGGCTAATCCCTGCTCTCAGTTTCTTCATTTTTGGGCAGTATTCTCCAGCTTTTTGGAATGGAGCTGACCAGAGTATGTATTCGTTCCTGGGTATCTTGGAAGAAAATAAAGGCAATCTCAGAAGTATCCATTTCCTCTGGATTAATTCCTGGAGCCTGGTAGACTCCTGTCAGCCAGTTCCAGACTGGAATTGCCATTTAACTTTCTCTTTAGTTTTAGGAAGTGCTGGAATTTGGGAGTTGGAGAAAACCAAGCCTTTGATTTGATGTCCAACAGGACAGTCGAACAGTAGGTGAAAGTAAGTGAACTTGTTTTTGGTACCAGTTTGGATATGTAACAGCCTACTGAAGATGGTTCAGGTTTTCTTTGTGCTACTGAGATGTCTAGGAAATGAAAGCAAATCCCCACTGCTCACAGACCCCAAACGCTTGTCTGTGACAGACCAGGAATGACAAATCAGAGCATGGAAAAGGAACTGGCAAATGCACCTTCAGTGTCGGCCTCAAATTTGCTGCCGATGAGCAACTGTCAAAAAGTCATTGTAAAATACCAATACTCTTTACCTCAGGGTTCCTCAGGAGAGAGAGAGTGTAGCACTTCCAGCAGCAGAGAGATGTCCTTGGGGGTGGATAAAGGCCCCAAGTCATTGACTCTCTTGGCATACCCCTCTTTCCAAAGATATCTAAAAAAGTTTGGATGTGAATTTATTGGTGTGAGTAAAAGCACTTTTCTCAGTGCTTTATTGAAGTGTTTTTTCCCATATATTTCCACATGTACACATTAAATTATACATATTTATTTCATATGTATGTACTCACGCATTTACACATACACACATATTACATTATTTTATATATATTGTACCTATGTGCATGGGGACATCTTCAGTATGGCTTTCTTCCTAAATATTACTCCTTAAGAAGATGGCAACAGAGATGGGCCATACATAAACAAAATTAAATAAATGCAAGTAAACTAATTAGAAGAATAAAAACAAACAGGACAAATTCTGACCAGAGCATAAATCCAGACTGTAGTTGTACTGGTGTGAGGGCTAAATTAGTCCCCATATTTCTGAGCAGAAGCAAAAGGAAAGCTAATCAAAGGGAACAACTATGAAATGACTGATTTAGAATGAATTTAATTTCAGCATCAGGAAAATAGATATATGTTTAAATTAACAGAAATTATAGAAGTTTGTCAGCATTTCACTTTAAAAGGAAATAGATAAGTAAGTATATTAGAAGCAGTCTGATAATATATCACTTAATGGATATCCATATTCCAGCTGCTCCTGTAAATTCTGAAGCTTAGTGTCTATGCTTAATAATCAGACTACCTACTGTGCACACAAGACATATTAAACTGTGGGACTCATTGCCGTAGGGTGTAGCAGGATCCAAACGATCTCCAAAAAAGAATTATACAGCCGTACAGAGAAGTGGTCTTAGACAAAATGGACTGGATAGTCCCCAGTTGAGGTGCCCTTAAACTCACTGGCAGAAAATCGCTATCTTAAAGGGGTATTCGTGGACTTCAAAGTTAAAGTACTTTTTGAGTATACTCCAGATGATAGCTTTTGCATTTGCACCTTTTTTGTCTCACTGCTAAATCAAATGGTTCTTTGTAGCATATTTTACCCTTGGCCCCTTATAGCTGTTGGATGCTGGAATGTCCCATATTTGCATCTTGTGTCCTACATGTGTCTAAACTCATGATCAATGTTTCATAAATAAATAGCTGTGATTGGAAGGAAAAATAAAAGGTGTCTAAATTTAGGCTTCTAAACCTGAATGTTGGCACCCAAATAACTGGCCAGCTTTCCAAAAGCCAAGCCCCTGGAAATTTCCAGTAATCACAGTTGCCATACCAACGGCTGTCAGCACTCTTGCAAAAGCAGGTCATGTATTTAGGTGCCAAAATGTAGCAAGAGGGGTCTAATTTCAAGCTTTTTTTTTTTTTTTTTAGATCGGCCAAGAACACTAATGATAATTGAGAACAGTTTCACCTCTGCTGCCAGCCTCCAGCTTCTCCAGCTGGAGTCACAAGACTGCTACGGTCTTGCAAAAGGGAAGATGTTTGGGGAGGTGAAGCACGAGGTGCTAGCAGTTACTGCCTGCTTCCACCCTGGGGTGCAGGTTTTGAGCTAACACAGAGATACCCCACAAACTGATTTTGGGGCAAACAGCCAAAGAAGTGCAGGGCTCACTGTAGGCTAAATTCCCCAGGCTAGAAGCAAGGTATGGCTCAAATCCCTGGACGGGGGGGATATTTGGTTTGTTGTGTTGTGGCTCTGAGTATGGTGGAGCTGCCATGCGAGTGGACATCTGGCCATCTTTGTCCAGTGCTGGCCACTTCCTTCTTGTAATCCTTCTTGTAATCCTTCCAGCCTTGATGGGATCCTGCACTGCCCTGCTGCCAACTTGCAGTCCCTCTTGCTGGGCATCAGGCAAGGCACTTATGAAGGTGAGGACAGGTGTGTCCCCACGTGGCCCCCCAATCTCTTGGGGGCTTTGAGCACAGCCCCTGTGCTGCCTCTACCTCCAAATACCTGCCTGACCTCAGGCAAGTCACTTAACCTCTCCGCCTTGAGGCAGAATAAAGATAACACTACTTCCTTCTCCCTGCATTTTGTCTGTCTTCTTCAGCTCAGGTGTAAGCTCCTAAGGGCAAGGTTTGTCTTCTCTTCTCGGTATGTTCAATGCCTATCAAAACAGAGCCTTGATCTCAGCTGGGGCCTTGAGGCATGACTGCAGTACTGTTATTATCGTTAATAATAATAATAACGAATGCAATCAGATCAAAGACACTGACTGTATGAGTCATTTTTGGGGTAAAGTTAGTCATTCCAAAGAGCAATAGGTATATGTAAACTTTAGCCACTGCCAAGGTTTCTCCTTTTTCCCAGCATTTAAAAATTCACCCTTGGGAGTATGGGTGAGCAATACGATCTGAAAGGTCTCAGCCCTGCCAGTGTTTCCATGTGGATAGGCACTTGTGCTTACATGCCGACAGTTGCAAGGTTAATGGTGTAACTTTTCTCTGTATAATTCAGCTACGTAAATACTCTGTGTGGGTTTTCTGGATCATAGGTGAAACTCCTTTCTGTATCGAGCCTTCTCTGAATGGAATTCAATATCTGTCATTGCCCTCAGTTGCAACAGGGCCTGTATGAAAACCAGAGAATAGCACTAGATGCCAAAAAATATTTTTCTTGTTAACTGTTGAGTTTTTTAGTTGTTTGGTGTTTTTTTCTGATTTTTCGTCAGTTGAATGAATCACAACAAAGTTGTCTTGAAAAGGAAAAAAGAAATTAAAGGAATGAATTACTTATTAAAAACATTAAAATGAGGTTTTTCACCTGAAAGAAAAAGCCTGCAGCCAAACAATAGGATCACACAGGTGCAAAATAAGACACAAGAGGGAGCTCACATAATAAATAATAGTAATAAATAAATAACATTTTGAAAGCAGTTAAAACCTATGGAGAACAGTAAATTAATAAATCCTACAATTCCTATTTGCTCTTGGGGTTCTCATTATCTCTACAGTTATTGTCACAGACTATGGGAACACGCTTACAGACAAGGATCTCGGTGCACCAGACTTTGCCCACAGAACACAACAGCACTGCCTGCTCACGAGAGCTTCTAGTCTGGGGGTAGCATGAAAGAAGGAGACCAAGCCAGGAGACTACCAGGAGACACTGTTCTGGCAGACAGAAAGTGACCTGAGTATAGAGCTGTTCCAGAAATTATTGTCAAATATTCAATGCATTTTGTCATTTTAAAATACATTGAAATATATATGTGCATTTATGTTGCTCGAGAATGATGGTTCATATTCAAGAGACAACTGCATATACAGAAAACCAGAGGACTTAAAACTGAGTCTGCAACCCAACAGTTACATTTTGTATGTGGGATCAGAAGGAGTTGCATTTCAATGCCTGCAACTTTAGTTCACTCCAGCAACCAGATTTCACATGTCTCAGAACTTAGAGAAACTGTGCTCTTTTGACAAACTCCATCTTCATTTTTAAGTGTTAATCTGATCAGTCAAAACATTTCAATTCCTGAAGTTCTTGTGAAAATAAGGCAGTATCTGTCAGTAACTACAGTGGCCTTGATCTGTTGGCAGAGATCCACCTCCCTGCAGTCAAACACGTTTCCACAGTGCTGGACCCTGGATCTTCCATCTTTCTGAGGCTGCAACTGCATGTCTCAGTACACACGTCTTAGCCCCCCTCCAATAAACTGACAGAAAAGTAGAACAGCTGGAGGGCTGCCCTTTAAAGCAAGGCCTCCATATTGTAACAGCTCTGGGCATCCATCGTAATTACCATCTGAAAGGATAGTCATCAATGGGCCACTAGTTTGGGGGGGACCCACACACAGATTTAGAAGATGGGCATTACACTCTGATATCCATCACCCCTGATGGGGTGCAAGTGTACCTTGGACATAATTGTCATCGGGGTTGGAAAGGCCCTATCTATACGCTGATATTGGTGGCCATGACAGATATCTCAGATGTCTCCCTCTGCCAGGGACAGAGACAAGATGTGTATTTCTGTCCAGAGTCTATTAGCAGAGGTCCACAATTAATACAACTGCAAGGATTGTACTGCCTTTCATACTCCAGGACCTCTCTGGTCTTCAGCGTCTGTACAACAGCCACAAGCCTTAGAAAGCCACTGTATACCCTTCAGCAAGGGGAGAGCCAATTCTTACGCTGTGACATCTGATTCTATGGTATGAATGTATCCACCCACATTAGCAGTGGCTCCATTTCTTTCCTCTGTTTCTGTAGTACAACTGGGCTTTTCCCATCAATAGTGCCACTCATGGTGAATTCAGCAATGTGTTCGGTTCCTAACAGATGTTTGTCAAATGGCCCATTGAGTAGCTCAAGACCAACTGGTGCTACTTAGGAGATTGTGTTAGCCGTATGATCATGGGCTGTTGTTGAATTTACAGCGTGGTATCCCTCAAAGACCATCCACATACTTGCATCAGGAACTCTGTAGACCAGAGAGACCCTAAGGTGAATGTGCAGGATCTGACAATGGAGTGTCACCCTTAAAGTGTAGCTTGCTGGAAGGGACATTGTCATTGTAAGCGTCCTACAGCTACATAGACTTGTCATGTACACTACAGAAGGGAGTAATAGCTTCAGCAATTGAAATAATCAGTTTACACAGACAAGTCTAAATCCTGAGACCCTTCTTCATTATAAGACTCCAACATACAACGTTCAGTCCGTAAAACCACCTCATGCTGGATACCCTGGATCTCAACACTAGGAATTACTCTTTCCACTCCTTTGAGCAAAGTTGATGAATTCTTCAGCAAAAAGGCTATTTTGCAGCCAGATTCCACAGCTGTGGAATTGCAGAAAGCCAGGCCCTGGATCCTGGGCTGGCAGAGACCATTCTCACAGTGTGCTTGATGCATTTGATCTCTGGAGAGGAAGGAGTACATACCCGGCATGGCACCCTGGCCAGCTGGCTTGGGAGAAGCAATGCTGGCTTTGACTGCGCAAGCAGGTGCTTGCTTCCCCTCCCCATCAGATGGGGGGGAAAGAACAGCTGTAAAAGGAGCAAGGTTTAAAAAATTGGAGAAATAGAGATTTAAAAAAAAAAACAAACTTGCCTGCCTCGCATTGGAAACCTGTCATGTTTTTAATCTAAATTAAAGTTGTGCTAGTATTCTGTAGTAAAACAATTGCCTACTACCAGAGCCACACATTTTTGAGAAGTGAGAATGAGCCATATGTCTTCCATAAAAACATACTGATACAGTGCAGCCTGTTCTTTATGTTTTCTGGTAAATCATACTTTTTTACAGGCCACAGTTAAAGCGAGCAGTATTTTTGTTTGCCAGAAAGTATTTACAGTACTGTATTATCCTTCATCTCTACCAGTTTTCATTTGTTATCATTGACACATGGTAAAATAGTTTTAATTATCTCCAGGCTCAAGTACAAGGAGTTTTTATAATTCAGTTGGGTCTATTTAATTTCCAGTATCTAAGCTACCATAATGAAAATGTTACTCAAGGTTTCTTCTTCAACTCCCCTCCTTTAGATCATAATAAAGACGGCTCACTTGAGCAAATAGTTCCTTTGAAATGTTAATCCTCCTCAGATGTGTTTTTTGTTAGATCAGCTGCACTGTTAAAATACTTTCTATTTTCCCATTAGTTGGAATGCAGAATAACACTTATTAGCCATATGGACACAAAGTAGCTCGTTGATGAAGACAACTGAATTAAAGCCTCATGTTAAACAATGAATTGACTGATATAGGGTGTAAAAACCACAGTTACATAAAACTGGGTCGTTTATCCCCCTCTTATCCAACACAATCTCTCCCTAAAAGAAGAAATGTATTCCAGACACTGCCCCCAGTGCAACCTAAAATCCGTACAAAAGCATAGAAAAGAGAGTGAATGTAAAAACCTCCAGCAAAGGGGCTTATTGAAACATTATTTTTTTAATGTATTGTTTTATATTAATCTTTATTTGCCACTTAAGGAATGAAACCCCGATGAGCTAAACCTTTCCTTCAGAAATGCCTGTGAAAGTGTATCATCTTCACTGCAGAGCTGGCTCTGTGATTGCTCCCTGACTTGAGACCCTGGCTTGGCTCAGGTGCGATCAGCCACAGCGTGAGATCGCAGGCTTGGTGCTGTCCCTCCCTCCTTCTCTGCCCACGCACCGAGCCCGACAGACTGCTGCGCTTCAAGAAAGTGAGCAGCTCTGTGATTGCTTTTTAATGAATTGTGGGGGAATGTGTATGGTTTCCGTGGGGTGTGGAAAGAATTTTAGGTGGGTCATCAGCATTCAAATATTAAATTACTTGTGCAGGTTGTGTAAGGTTAACAGCCAAGGAAGCGGAGCTGGGACTCTAACCTAAACCTCTATGTAAATCAGTTAGCACAGAAGAAAAGCTCTGCTAAGTTCAGGTGAGAAGAATGTGTCTGGGAGGACATTAAGAATAATACCAGGTAAGAATCTTGGCTTGTGCGCAGTGAAGGGCATACCTAAGTTTCAGTAGACTTCAGTAAATATAGTCCTGTTTTGAAATTCTGCCTGTAATTTCAAAACAGGAGACATCTGAGCCCTTGGAGAATTCTGAATCCTACTCTATACTTCAGTGAGAGCTCAGCCTTTCTGAAAATATGTCCCTCTTTATTGTTCCTTGATTTAAACATTTTGTGCAAGTCTGAACATGAACGTACAACAATTCAGCAGTAAGAGCTGGGGTGCATGAAGCATCAGTTTACGCGTAGGGCTTCCAGAGGGACAGGAAGTCGGTGTTATTTACTTAACCAGGAACAATAGATCAGTCGCAGCCCGTTGCTATTCAGCCGGCATTTCCATTGCTGGCATGGATGGGCGCATCCGTCTGCTCACACCCTCAGCTGCTGCACCCCTACCTGCTCCCTCCGCTGCCTCTGGCACTTGGTGATGCCTCTAACAGCAATCCGACAGATTTCCAGATTCCAGCAATTGACAGAGAGTGAATTTGCAAATGTGCACCGGACTAACATGATTAGGCCTGTGAACATGCAAATCTTTTGAATGAATTTTGGTTTTATGCAACTGATGGAAATAAAAAGGATCCTGTCTATGTACTGCCTAAACAGCCGCTGTACAAACTGGACTGCCAGAGATGATTTCATTCACCTCTTTAGAGAAACAGACAGAGAACCACAGTGCAGGTACCCCCAGGGTATAATTTTCATGATAATCAAAACACAGACACACTATACAATAGTTTACAACCAGAACTGAAGGCAGATACCTAATTCCAGGGAAGAAGGGAAGTTTTCATGTGTCCAGAACATAGTGGATGTTCACCAGGCCCCCACAGCTATTGTGCCTGTTATCATAGGATTTTGGGGGGCAATAAATGATCCTTTTCAGACAGACCCAACAGGCAGTTCTTCCAACTACACCGAGGCTGTGCTCTCACACAGGTAGGCATACGTTGCTCTTAATCTTGCATTTTGGCTGGGATCAAAGCCTGGAAATTATATCTTTTTGTTTGTATATCCTTGCTCGTTGTTTGACTGATGCATTCTCCCAGAGGGTTTTCCTTCAGCATGCCAGCGTGCCTCTGATTTGGGAGGACAGAGTCCTGAGCAGGGTGGCCCTTAGACAAACTTTTCCCTGAGAGCACCCCACACGTTACCTTGCTTTGCAGCTTGTAGCAATGGAAAACAACCAGAGCTTCATTCAAAAAAACCTCACACGGAGATCAATCAGGTTACTCTAGTTAATCCCGACTCTCTCACTTGGCAGTGGATTATAACCACCCTCATACGGTAATTTCTAATTCCTCCCGGAGAAAGTAAGGTGGATTCCAGCCACACTTTTGGCACTCGTAACAGCATGCAGGGAACAATCTGTTTGAGTTTTCTGCTGAAAGGCCAAAATGTTGTGTTGAGAGTATGCTAGGTTATCATCAATAATGTGGACTTGTAATCATTTTACCTAGGGAAAGAGAGTGAGGAAGAGGTGGTCTTTGAGTGGATGGAAACTATCAGCACTTCTCTTGGGGGCGAAGCCCACATGGGCCGTGTTCGTAAAGCCCTTGATTAGAAGACAGAGTATTCAAAGAAATCCTTGGGTCAGGGAACATGGAATGTGCTTTCGATGGTGATAATATAGCTAAATATCACCTGTTTCCCAGAGACAGTTAGGATAATCTGAGCCAAATTTTCATGGGAGAAAAGAGTCTAACCTTTATTTGAAAAACATGATTTCATTAAAATTGGGAGAGATTTAAACCACCAAGATTTTTCAACAAAACCTGAAAACTCTGGTATTCTTATGATTTACCTTTTCCCTACTCCTTTTTCTTTTTCCCCATTTTTTTTTTTCAGTAGTGAAATGAGAAGAGAGGAGAAAAGCCTGCGATAGGACTGAAAAAACTCATATTTAGGATTTTCAGCTAAAAAGATGACAATGGGCCAGCTGACTTCTTTTAAAAGTATTTCTTCTTCCCTGTGTGACTGCTGTGAAGCTCAGGAAGAAGCTACGGGTTAATGATAGCTGGTTGCATTGATATATACAGACAAGCATAGCTGAGGTTGGAAGGGACCTCTGGAGATTGTCTTGTCCAAGCTCCTGTTCAGAGTAGGTCAGCTAGAGCAGGTTACTCCACCCTATTTTAAAGCGGTCCTTCAGCTCCTTTTGCAAACCCAAGCTCTCTGGGTGTTTATTCTTCCTTCCTGCAGATCTCTCAGCTGCAAATAACTGCTGATTCCTACCAGTAAGCAGCAGCCTTTTTCATCCTGTTTCACAATCCATGTTCTTTTCCTTCCAGCATTGCACAGAGAATACTCTCTAATACTGTCTAGAAAGCAAGGTCGCTTGTTGACAACACCTTAAATAAGGTGAAAGAGGGAAAATTAAAAGTACTCACTGTCTGTTGAGTAGAAAATTACCTAACACCAGCACTTTCCTACAATAAAGCCAGGAAATTCACGGGGAAAATAGCCAGGATACGCTCTCAGCTGTTCATAACAGTCCATTAAGTAATGTTAAAAGGCATTTGGTCTGGGACAAGCCTTTCGGTGCCCAACACCCAGTATACTTTAGAAACTGGTGCTCCCTGTCATTTGTGATGTCCCAAAGCCACCATCAGTGCCAGTGGCACTCGACACCAGGAGCCCAGTCAGTGAACCAAGGGTTTGCAGCTCAACCACTGGACCATATCGCACATTTTTGGTGACATCTCAGCCAACTACTTCGCTTAGCCTCCAAAGTGTCTGAAGCAGGGGATGCTGATCAGTGTAGGTCTGTTCAGTGTCCAGCTCAGCAAGCACCATTTTTTTCCTGGAATTACCACAATATATATAAAATAATGAGATTGAGTCATATTGTGAAGGAGACTGAACTGTCACAACTTTAGCTAATCTGTTTGTATTTAAATTACTTTGGTTGTCATGGCCCACAATTGTACAATTGTTGCACAATTAATGAAGCCTACATTTTAATGCAGAATTTTTTTTTCTTTCGAGTCCCCAGAGCAAAATACCATTTTTAAATATCTCAAAATGATCATTAGTATTTAGCACATTTTCTCTCTGAGAAGATTTCAGCCATTTCCAAAGCCAAACCTTCAGTTCTGAGCCATTTTAACTGTACTGCTCTTTTGTTAGTTCCAATGGGATATTTTAAAATTTCCCTAATTTAGATTTTAACGTACTTTCTAGGCGTACTGGTCATTCTTTCAAGGGAGCATAAAGTAGTTATTGTTAATACATACATGCTGGGTAACAGCAAATGTTTCTGGAGTACTGGGCCTTCTGTAATGACATTAAATGAAGAAAAAAAGGAGATGAAGTAATACTGATCTCTATGACAGCCTCTGTCTGCAGGACAAGGATTTAATTCAGAATTAAGCCACATTAGTGTTAAAGAAGCCATTACTCACTTGCAAATTTTCCCCCTCCAAAACCCATTTCATTGCTCAGTGCAATAAGCTGGTGCATTTATCCACAAACATTTGATGACTGATGCTTTATTTTGCCTTTGAATGTTTCTTTAATGAAATCTGGGTGCTTAAAAATACCCAGTAACATAGTTAACCATTTTGCTTTCGCATTAACAGAGCAGTTATTCTGTTGCCATTTGTCATTGACTTAGCTTTGATATGTGACCGCTTTAAACAGAAAAACAAAAATCAGGTATCAACACAGATACAAATAATTTATAGAATTTTACTGAATATAAATAGATGTGTCTCTTTGTGTAGCTTTTTTGTCCTTTGTTAGCAGGCGTAGATTTACTTATGTTTTGCATTAGCTGTGGAAATCTTCCCTTGAGCTTCATCAAACTATCTTGTTCTGAGAATGCATAAAACATCTTTCTTCCAAGTTTGGGATACGCTTTGTTGTCTTTTAAAAGTTATGGTGTAAATTTGCTGAGGGACATTTAGTCCAGCAATACTGAGAGTCCAGCAAAACTATTTCCAGGCTAAATGGTACTTCTGGTCTCTAAGGAGCTTCTACAGCCGCCAAAAATCCCTGGGACATGTGCACAACCCCTTTTCCCAGGCTGGGCTGTGTTTGAGACCAGTAATGTGGGTATGTGTTGATAAAAGAGAAGATTAATATTATACCATCTGAAAATTGCCTGACACTAGCTGAATCTCTCCCATTCGTGGCTGTGCTGGGTGTTACTGTAAGGTGAAGCCACCAGAACAAGAACTTGGATTTAGGCACCAAATAGACTCAGCAGGCTCTTTCTGAGTTAAAAAGGGGGAAATTTTGCGTGCTGAGCTCCTTCCTTTTGCCCGCCCCCAGAGCGGGGTCACACCTGTCTATCGGGGAAAAATCTGAAAAGAAGAAAGCTGGAAGAGAAGAAAGGTGCAAGAGAAGAAAGCTGCAGGGCTTTTCCCAGAGGAGCCAACCGGGCTGACGGAGGGTGGCTTCTGCCCTCAGCTCACCTCCCCGATGGCTGAGAGCTCTTGCAAGAGTGCATTTTGCTATCGCCATCCTCGTTCTGCTGTTTCATTCATAGGTCCTGATTATTTAAACAACTGAAACCAAAAAACATTTCCTTGGCTGTGTATTCTCTTGAGTAAAAATAAGCCAACAAGATGTTTCTAAGAAAAAGGTTAATGTTGTCTTTTAAAATGTATTTCCAACTGATTGCTATCTTACTTTAGAGCTGGGACTTCTGCCACCCCTGCTCCCCCTTCTCCTGGCATCAACCAATAGTTTAAATCTCACCAAAGAAGACAAGAAAGTTTCAGCCCTGTCCCAGCCTTGCAGCAGGTATCTGGTCCCTGAAGAATGTCAGGAACTGAGGTCTTTTGAGGTCTTTGTGCATTTAACACTTGAAAATGGGCTCCAAGGGCTTTCGAGAACCTGGTTATCTATATGGGTGTGTGAGAAATGCCATAGGATGGGCAAGATGAGTTATACGCAGGATCCTATTTTTCTCAGAACAAACCCTGGTGGAACTGCCACTTTAACCCTTATGTTTCCATTTCTTAAAGCTCATTCCCTTCCTTACAGCTTGTTCCCTTCTTTGGCCTTAAGAGGATTTTTTGTCACGTCCTTTCCATACATACCATTGACTTTTTTGATTCATGCTGCTCCCTTCTGAGAAATTCTTTCTGATTTTTAAGGGTTATTTGCCCTTTTGCAGCAAGGCACTGTGCTCTCTCTGTTGACGTGAGCCCTGCAGAGAATTATCGCTTGGACATGCACGTTGGTGCCAAGTGGAGATAATGCCGTCTTTTCAGGCTGAAGCCTGCCTGTAGGAGTGTTCCCAGTATGATTTTCACAGTCATAACTGCAGTTAATCTTAAACTTGGCATACCCTTCCTTTCTCTGCAATGCTTTTAATGACTCTTTCAGGGTGGGAGAATCCTCAGGATTTTGCAGTGTTGCATTCACCTACTGATTCATTCTTGCCAGGTTGGTGTTGTTAACCAAGGTCCAGCTTAATAGACAACCCTACCATTTATATTATTACAGTGCAGGAAGTTATCTGTCTTTTCCAGCTAAACAACACCGAGAGAAGGAGGAAGCATTTTTTTCTGAGCAAGCAGGAGGTATCGTGCAGCACAACGGTCAGTAAATATGTAGCAATTTATAGGGTTTATTTTTAATCCAGGACCTATGTTGAGAGAATGGCATGAACTGGGTAAATCAGGCTGTTGCAAAGTAAGCTTGAAATGAAAGGGCAGTCAAGGAGGAAGTGGTAAATAACACTGATTGCTTCTGGGCACAGTTAGAGTTTAAAGAGTAATTACCTGGTCACACCTAACCCCGAGCCATGTACAAACTACATGTGCAAAGCCTGCAGACATCAGCTATGAACTTGCTCTTGCCTTTGCCAGCAATGATTTCCTTGGTAAGAGCCAGTTTGTGCCTGGTTTCATGAAGGAGTGGAAAGTGTGCAAGATCCCATGCTTAGTCCACTTGTCAGCTTTAGTCTCTTTGAACTAGCACAGAGCCCACCTGCTTGAGGTGGGGAAAGCAAGGGAAAAGTAGTTGGAGAGGTGAAGTTTCTGCTCTGTGTCAAAGTCAGGATGTAGGACTGAGCCCCATACATAATTTGTGTCAACCTGGGGGATGGTTAGAGCAAGCACATAAAATGCCCCTTACATTCAGAGGTGGCGAGCATGTTATGTGACCCCAGCAGGACACGCTTCCCAACAGCCCTATAGGAGGCGAGTTAAATACTGCATTGGCAAACTTGTTCACTGCTAACCCCACTAAGAAAAAAAATGGTCAAAAGCTCAGTGAGATACAGACAAACTTGTATCTGCCCGTTGTATTTATGGCGAGAAGCCTGTAGCTCACCTCCTTTGGACAATTCTGGGTAAACATAGGGTGAGTTCCACTCAGTCTGTCCTTATTAAAAGTCTGTTACAGATAGATAGTACAGAGCCTTTTCTGTTGCAGACAGACATAGACATCTCCACCCTGTTAGGACCATAGCAAAAAGAGGACTGAAATTAGATGCAGTAATTGCATGCTTGCTTTCTTTCTTGGATCACTGCTAAACCTGAACATAGTTGGGAGATTAATGGGCTTTGAATAACGGCATGGCTTGAGAGAGAAGGCTTCAGAAGGGAGCCAGGAGAGCTGCACTCTGGTTATACCTTTCCTGTGGATTTTGTGTGTGTTGTTAAGCACATTGGTAGTCTAAAATTCTCAAATGCAATTTCTATTGGGAAGTTTTCTGATTAAGTTTGTGAGTCTCCTGGACAAAACAATGATTTCTGCTAGGCAATAAACACCAAAAGCAATCTCTCTCTCAAACCATTCATAATGCAACCGCACAGATGTAACTCTCCTCTCTTTCTTTTCCTTGCATCCTGATTGTCTATAGACATTAAGACAAATGTGCAGTCTAGAAGTGGATGCTGCTGGGTCAGCTTATGAGTATCACCCTCCAGAACACAATAGGATTTTTCCTTTGCTTATTTTGCTCTCCTTGATCCGATAATCTCTGTCTCCATGCATAATGCTTAGCTTGTTATTTCTCCATCCTCCATTACAATTCTGCTCCTGCAATGTGGTGCTTCTCCAGGTGAGCCACTTGGGTTGGGTCACTTGCACATGCAGGATGAATTGTGACTCCAACACTACTTCATCATTTATGTGATGATGATTCTGAATGCTTGACTGGACATGGGACCAGAAGGAGGCTTTCAGCTGTGTGAGCAGCCAGTGCAACCCAAATGGCCATTTCCTATCTCCTCTGCATGGAAAGGGACAGACTGGATGTGCATGTCTCCTGGACTATTGGTCGGACCATCTTTCCGGGATGAAAGGCACATCATGGCCACAGCTGATCTCCTGCCTCCAGTAGTTCTCCTGGTGTGTTATATTTCCCAGCTGTTAAATGAGGGACAAGAAAGGCAAAATCAGGTTGTTATTGTTCACCAATGTGCTTCAAGGGGCAGCTTTCTGCCAGGAGACAATTAGTGGATGATGAAAGACTTCTTCATTTGTGTCTCAAAGGTAAAAAAAAAACAAATTACATTTAGGAAGGCAATGGCACTTAAGGGTGAAGGAGAACCATGAAACAACATGAGCTGGTGTGAAATAACCAGGATATTGTGTATACGGGGTGCCCTGCCTATTATGCCCAGATCCTTGGGGCTTAGCATTGGTTCTGGAGCTCCCAAAACTGAAATGCAGATTGCCCCAAGCATCCCTTTGGGCCATGTATCAACTAACAGGCAGAATCAGTCTTGGACAGACAGAGAGTAAATGGTAATTTCACATCATTCACATACGTGAATGTCACATGAGTCACATTCACAGGACTCCAACCAAACTGGACACTGGGACTTGCATTTGTATTAGGGCTCTCCACTCTGGGATTTGAATCAGATTTCATCTGCTCATAATGTCGGGTACCTGGCAAGTGGACTGCAAATGACCCGCAAATTACCCTGCATCAGCATAATCCTTTCCATATAGAGGTTGACTTACGCCGACCAAGCAAAGATAAAGTATACATATTTTCTTAATAAATTCTCCAACTTTTCTTGAGCCTGAGCTAAACCTTCTTATCTAATATCAAGTAATTTAAGCATTTTTAACATTCTAAAGACAAGTTAATCCTTTATAGGGAAAAGTCAGAAAATGGGCTTAAAATGACATTTTAACAATGTCTATGGTATGTTAAGCTGATGAAAAATTCTAACAGCAGTTTCAAGCATTTTTGGCTAAAATATTACTGTGATCTTAAATCATAAGAAAATATAAGTATCATACCAAATTTCTAACTGTTTGTCAATATGTAAAATATTACATATTCTACCAACACAAATTGCTTTTTTTCCTAGTAACTTCAGTTCTCACATATGGTTTTAGTGACATGATACATCTAATATGAGTCTTAATTTCACCTGGTCTTAGACTTATATCTATTTGTCTCGTACGAGCTCC
Organism: Calonectris borealis; assembly: GCF_964195595.1. Taxonomy (NCBI): domain Eukaryota; kingdom Metazoa; phylum Chordata; class Aves; order Procellariiformes; family Procellariidae; genus Calonectris; species Calonectris borealis. Next base: position 8,511,414 of record NC_134315.1, read on the forward strand.
TTACTTTTCCCAGGTAAGTTTTGCTGCCAAGTAACACTTGATTTACATCTGGTTTCAGAGCCTTTATTTCCATAGTTTTTCTGTTTTTGTCAGAGTGAGGCAATTTCAACGCATGGCAAAGATGATGAACAGACAGTCCTAAACTCTTCTGTTTGCCCACAGAGAAGAAATAATATTAGAAGTTGAAATATTGTTTTGTCCAACACATTCTGCAGTAGTTTGAAACCTATCTTTGAGTTTTATGTTCATTAAGGCTTTATTGTCTCTATTGGAGGTGGCAACAGAACATCAGGAAAGTTTCATCATTTTCTATCACTGTTTTTGCTCAGTGTCTAAAGGAGCATGGAGATTAATGTACATAATAAATCATGTACCTTTTCAAAGATTGGCAAACTGATCTGCAGAGCCACCACACAAGCCACCATATATCATGTAGTTTGAGAGCAAAGCAGTCCTGACCATTAGTAAACCCATTGAATGATCCAACTTTTATGTATATCTGCTATTTAAACATCCACCGGAGTGCATCTATTGCTTGAGCCTGGGAACCACTGCTGTGTTATCAGAAAGCTGATCCTACTCCTGAAAGCCCTCAAGCACCCACTTGCTCGTTACCCACACCCTGAGCGCCTCTCCCAAGAACACACACCCCAGAGCTCACTACACTTGGGTCTTGGTTTGTTTGCTTTTTCCAAGCCCAGTTTGCTTTCTAGTCTTTCAATGAAGGGAGTGCCCTCATGGAGGAATGCAGAGGTATGTTTAGCTCCATTCAGCCTAAATACAGTCCAAGACACCTTGAGATACTTGAGATGGCCACCTGCCTAGAATAGGGCTGGTAGAAGACCTGTGCCCTTCTGGGACCCCTAGGGCATCTCACATGGCTCCAGGGGACTGCCTAGAAGAGCTGAATGGAGTCTTCTGGAGTGCATCTTGCAAATGAAAACAGTGCAAGCTGGCTGTAACCACTGGATGGAAATGGAAAATGGGGCTAATTCAGGTTTGGAAACAAGCAGCCAGTAGTCAACAGACCTCAAACACAATCCATGATGCTGTTTGGGAACAGATCTAGTGTTGTCCTCAAAAACAGCCCCTTTGACTCCACGACATGGCAACCTGCAAGTGTGGCCTCACCAAAGGACCTGCTCTGGCACATGGTGGAAGCCTAATGAGTATGACTGGGGGCTTCGCACCCTATTAATAGTTTAGTACATCATCTTCATATCCAAAGACAGGAGAGTCGAAAGAAATGTTAAATTTGGAGCCATGTGTTAAGCTACAAAACAAAAGTCCCAACCTCTATTCCCAGCTCAGGCAGACTCCTTCTGCAAGAGCTGCAGCAAAAGTAACTGCATCTATTCCAGTTTCCATCTGTCAAAAGTATAGCTCACACATCCCAATCGTGCGAGAAAGCTGTGCAGAAAAAATCCTTTCATGGTGGAGTGTGATCAGATACTGTGGGGAAGAGGCTAAATAATTTGGAAAAAAGTAGATGACTTGTTCTCAGATCTGTGTCTCTTCCAGAGACATTACTTTGGACTCCCATTCCTGAGTTACACAATCAACACATGACTTCTGGTTTGTGGCATCATATTTTTCTTATTTTAAAGCAGGCAGATAGATAGGATATTCCTGCTTCACTATTGCAGAAGGGGCAAATACGTGTCTTTTAACACTTTCTACATCACCCACAGGAAAAAGGCAAGAAAACAACATACAGCAACCCTTCTGCCCAGTGCTGAAACAGCCTGCGGCAATGTACAGAACTGAAAAATATTTTTACTTAGGTTTCTATTATAAACTGCCTTTAGTTTATAAATGATCCCTTCTTTACCATGAAACATACTGGGAAAGTTTAAAACTTAAATTAATCTCTCAATCACTAAAATTTCAAAGGAGGCACAGAAAATTGCAGAGTTATCTACTGCGACCTTTGGTGATTAGCAATGAAAAGTGTTTGATCTTCACCTGACAGTGGCAGAACAGAAGCCATCCCCAGTCTGAGTTACTTTAAAAAGGAAGAATTGCAGAGCTTTCATTCCCCTATGGTTCTATTCAAGATTAGCAGCAGTAAACAGCAATTTCTGTTCGTTTTTACAATAATATCCTGTTTTGTAATCCACAGGAAAAGGAGTAAGAAAGTAGCAACCTTGGCAGGGAGTAGGGGCCAAGGGACTGTTTTCTGAACTCTCAAAGCTCAGGAACACAAAAGCTTGGAGGAATTTCCAAGTGCAGTGAATGCCAAATGGTAAAGAAAATGTCAGGACAATGAGAGAAAGAAATGATTTATTCACCCTGTTAATAAATTCTTCTTCCAGGGTCATTTTTTCCTCTTCAATGATCAATTGACAGGCAGTTCCTTCTAAATGCTTTTAAATAAGCACCTACTACACGTTTAAGGGTTGTTAATGTTGTTTTTTTTCCAAAGATGAAACGACAGAATATAATAATAATAATAAAAAAATCAGACAGTGCAATTTAACACCAAACAAATGAACAGCTGAAAAATCCACAGAACACAGATAGCCAAGCAAATAATGGTATTATTAAGGGGACTAAAGTACAACATTTCCGTTCAGTGCTTACATGGCAAACAGACTAGGTTATATTTTTCTCGATGGAAGATAATAACTGGTGAACCCATGTTGCAGTTCCGGTTCAAAGACTGGAAAGAAAAGCACGCTAGGACCAGAGAAGACATTGAAAAGAAGCCCATGTCTATCAGAGCACCGTTTCAAAGGGCCATAAGCTAGAATAAATATTGACACAGTAAGGAAAAAATATACAACAATAGCAATTGTTCAAAATGGGCACAAGTTGGAAGCTAACAGATCCACACTGACCTAAATAAAACTGGACAGGGACCAAGGCCCAAAATTTAAAGTTACTTTTAGAATTTAACATCCACTGATTTCAGTAAGAATTAGACACAGAAATATCCTCATTATTCTAGGTCTGATTCGCTAACTGCCGTTGTTTTCAACCCATTCCCCAACCACAACTCCTTCCAGCTATGGCAAGGAGAAGCAGAACATTATGAATGAGATGAATCTTGGGACAGAAAATGACACAGAGTTTCTCTGCCTCTGCCACAAGGCTGTTCTAGGTCTGCTTTCAAGTCCTCATCCTGCATTTCTTTTCTTTCAAGTTCATTACTCCTAATTATACCTTTTCATGCTATTATGAATAGTGTCTAACTGTTCTTCCTCTGCTGTCTGATCATTTTTTCTATTTCATTCTCTTTTCATCTTTCCATTCCCTTCCCTTCCCTTCTCTTCTCTTCTCTTCTCTTCTCTTCTCTTCTCTTCTCTTCTCTTCTCTTCTCTTCTCTTCTCTTCTCTTCTCTTCTCTTCTCTTCTCTTCTCTTCTCTTCTCTTCTCTTCTCTTCTCTTCTCTTCTCTTCTCTTCTCTTCTCTTCTCCTCTCCTCTCCTCTCCTCTCCTCTCCTCTCCTCTCCTCTCCTCTCCTCTCCTCTCCTCTCCTCTCCTCTCCTCTCTTCTCTTCTCTTCTCTTCTCTCTTCTTCTAATACTTCTCTCTGACCATTAGGTCCACACATCAGTTAGGTGGTATGGACCAAACTGTCAGAGCTCATCACTGCTTGCAGTCTCTGGTAATGCACCAGTTTTACCAGTTAAAAGTATGGTCTTGTACGCTGGCTCAAATGTTCAGCAAAGACTTTAATTTTTATTGCGAATATCCAACTCAAAATCTAGCTGGTTTTCCCCAGATCATGTATCTAGCTCTTTTCATTTTCATTTTCATCACTCCAATAACCTGCTTAATTATTCATTGGAAATTATTTCAGCCACTTTTCTTTGGAATTAAGGTTTCTGACAGAAAATCCAAGGCAGAAAAGAATGGTTAATTTCTTTATTCTTTCTTCATTCATGCAAACTCCAGTTGAAATCAATAAGCTTGAATATCTTCTCACACCAATATTTCATTGACGTATTTTTAATGGACTTCATTGGAGCTATTCCTGATTTACATAGCCATATTCAACAGAAGGATCTGGTGAATTTGCCTTGGAAACAATCCAGCAAAACCCACAAAATTTGGCTAGTTGTTGTTAACAGCAGGAGATAAGAATTTATAAAGTTAAAAAAAAGTGGTGATTTTAATCCACTACAATATTAGCAATCTAGGCCTAAAATACTGTTAAATCAGTGGACTTTCAAAACGACACTCATTTTTAAAGTAAGAATATAATGGAAGAATGTATTTAAACGTTATACTGTTCTTCTAATACCTTCAAGCAGCTTACTGTTCTGAAACAATGCTTTCATATTAAAAGGTTCAAAATTCCATGGCAGTTTTTGCATCTGTAGATAATATGTATCATCATGGTTTCTGATCAACATCTATTAGCTGTAGTGCTCAAAGTATTCATCAATGTCCTCCTTGAGTAGTGAGGTCATTTTAATTGTGCTGATTTAATTAGAGAGAGGAGGAGAAAGAGTTTCAAACCACTTTGATACTTTTACTGCAAAGCCAAAATGCAAATGTGGATTTGCTAAATGCTTTAGTAGCTGCTAAAAGGGAAGGTTTAAGAATGATGGCATGACAAAAATGCCTTTTTTTACAGCTCAGAGAGGCAGCTCCATCTATCTTAACATGACTGTATTCTTGTAAAAAGCTATATTTCAAAGTGAAACTTCCAGTGGCAAGAAAACTTTTGCCTTTTTTTTCCAGAGTTTTTTACTGATTAAGTTCTTTAAGTGAATTTCTTGAAGTACCTCTGAAGTCTCACTTTCAGAGATGATTGGGGCACTTAAATGTCTGTTAAGGCCTTATCTACACACTAACATTGTGCAAATAGATACACCAGCGTACACCCAACTTTGCATGTAGTTACAATGCTGTCAGCTCGGTTTTACTTAGGAAGGATAACTAGCTGCAGTTGACATTTTTAGACTGGTACAAATTTGCTTGCTTTGTAGGATGGACTTTGCTGACTAGAAAACAAAATTAATGGTTCCTAGAATTGATATCACTATAACAAACCTTTGTGTAGAGCAGACATCTACCCCACTGAAAACAGTTTTTGAAAATGGAGCTCAGAAGCAGGTTTTAGGTGCCGAAAGATACACACTGCCAGATGGGATTTCCAGAGGTGCTTTAGCACGTATCCAGTAGTGACCCACTAAATTTTTTCAGTATAGAGGGTGCACTCCAAAACTAAGATTGCAATACAAAGGAAAGCACCTGAAAAGAAACAGTGTTCATAAAAAAGAGGATTTGAACAACTCCCTCTGTCACTGTGGATAAAGATGCTCAGTTTTTCCCTGAAACGTGCCTATCATGCTCTCAGCTGGCCAGAGCACATATGACAGAGTTGAGGTGAGAAAAACGCCCGGTCGGCAGCGGGGGTGACATTCGAACAAAGCTGCATTGTAATGGGTTAGGAAGGATGGCTTCTTATCTTTCACATCCTACATTCCTGGTTCAAACAAGGAGGTACACACATTGAAATCAGGGTTCCTGATAGTCCTCCTCTCTGCCTTCCCGAACTGGTTTATCCCCTCTTTCCTCTTCTACCTCCTTACAGGGGTAGAGAAGCTAAGATCTATGAAGACCAGGCACTGGAAAAAAAGTAACAAGTAACTTTTGATCAAGGAAACTTTTCTTAGCACACAGCAACATGCCAAGGGATGCAAAAAGTTCAAACGAGAAGTGAAGAGAGATAGAAAACAACATTATTGAACAACACATGGAGAAGCAGAGCTGCAAATGGGAACCATGGCATACAACGAGAAACCCGACAGCTTAGGGCTCTGTTATAGCCCTGACACAACATCTGGGGAAAACAGTCTAGTTATCTTACACCTCTGTGGTCGTGATGCACCAGGACGGTATTCTCTGGGGCAGAGCTGGACCTGTAGGGGTGTTTTCCCCAGCACACCACCCAGCCCCTGCATGGGCCATCAGTCAGGCTACGAACCACAGATCCTCAGCAGGGAGCGTGGCTAACACCATCCTGCCATGGTGGTTTGGAGGAGGATGGCAGCTGTATGGTTTTGAGATGTGAGCAACAGTCTTCAGAAAACTCAGTCAAGACTGGTGTCAATACTGGACTTACTATACAAACTGAGTAACTAGTGATAATCAGTTTATTAAGCATTGGGAGTTGTGACAATTATTTCACTGGAGCCACGGTTGTTCAACATTTCTTGAAAACTCATAGTATTTATTTGAATGCAAAAATATTAACTTATGTACTTCCTGTTAGGTTCTCTCATTTGAAAATGTGGGGCTAGGTATTCACAATAATTCACAGGGAGACATCTATGTGGACAAGAAATAGGCCTAGGGATCGCGTGTTTCATGGTGGGATATAGCCTAAAAAAAACCCCCTATCCAACTTTAAATATTATTGTTTTCCTAAATTAACTCTGGGAGATTTTAATCTAGATCTTGGGTCTCTGCCAGGGAACACACACCGCTCCCCACATCCCTGAGAACATTGTGGAGTCCTGTACAGTCAGCTAGCGTAATGATGAAATAGCAACCAGTTAACTCTATCACTTCTTCATAAAGTATTCTTCTCTAATGCTGTTCTTCCTTTAACTCATTGTGGTTTCCCAATTAGCACCCTGTGCTGGGGGACACAAATCCTCTGTTGTTTTTTGAGAGGTTTTTAGGGAGGTCACAGAACTATTTAGTGAAACTAGAAGGAGGACTTAATACAGCAGATTGCTTCCTACAGTTCAAAGGGGTAACTCTTCAATAATACTGATTAACAGGTCATGCTGGATCAGGGAAGGGTAGTTAAGATGCCTTGAGATGTGCCTGAGAAGGAATCTCAGTGAAGAAGGAAGCAGGGTTTTATGGTGACTGGAAAGCTCTGAGAGCACATTGTTTGGACTTGAATTCAAGGGGGCCACAGGGAAAGCAGGCTCGTAAACACAAAGCAAGTGGAGTGCAGATAGGATGCTCTTTAGGGTATACTCTTGCACTGCATAGAATGCATCCTTGTGCTAGCTTTTTGTCCTACCTAATTAAAGCAAATGGTGATGTTGCTCCTTGCTTATAGATCATTGTTTTTAATCCTTGCCAGGGAAAATTCTCCTGATGAACCCCATGGGATATAACCTGAATAGAGGAGGGAAGGTGGAGCATGGAGTTTTGCTAGTGCACTGCGAAGCTACATCTGGGTTAGTTTCCAATGAATCATCGCAGCCATCTGGGGGAAGGGGGAGGAACTCCCTCACTTCTTAATCAACCTATCTGTGTTTTAAAAGGGAAATATTTTTTCAGTAAGATGCACTGTGCATATCTGGCACTTGGCCTCTTGTTACTGCCAGCTGTCACTCTGATAATGTGTTATAAACGATGGCACACCAAGCAGACAGGGCTGCAAGCCCATGTGATTGTATTGCATTATCAAAGTGACAACCAGAAAGAACAAGAGTTCTGGCTGCTGAATTGATCCATAAGCAGATTTTGTGTTGTTGATACTATTATTTATATACAAAAATGAGGCTTAAACATTTTTAATATTTTCCCAGCAGGAGTCAGGACATTGTTAGGACTTCTGTATGCAGATAGCTGGGGTAAGGCACAACATAAAACTTGTTTAAAATTCTGTTTTCATAGACTAAAGCAGGCAAAACAATGATTATTAATGAAACTAATTCAAGTATGTACTTCTAATTCCACATCTGTAAGCACAGGAAACTTAAGTGATGTAAACTGGCATAATTCCCCCAATAAATCCGTGCCTACATTATCAGGTGCCATGGAGATACCTCCTGTGATCTACATATGTGACAAAAAGGCATGACTGTCAGGCAGCGTATGGAGATTCAGCAGGAGCAATGCAGGTCTATCCATATGTATCCGTGGGTGGAACAAGCTGGTAAAATCTACTGCAGAATCTGAGTTGGGACACTTGGGTCAGTACAATCGTGGCGAAAGTCTTTCTGCCAATATCCAGGAGATATTATCAATCACCTTCCAGCGCCATAGCCAGGTCTGCGACTCTGCTCTTTCCAATGTCTGTGACTCTGCTCTTTTTAATGACTTTAGTGGCCCAGGAGCAAGTTCTTTGTATGTCTGGATGGGGGGAAGGCTTCCTCAAGCATAAAGTGACTCTGCATGAGCAGAAGACTCAACTCAATCCTAGTCTGGAAGCCTCTTCTGGGGCTTCTCTCTCCCAGAAAGTCAAAGCAAAACTCCAGCTGAAGGTAAGAGGAGTTTGTCATAATTGCATGCTCTCTAGTTCTTGGTTTCATCTGCATTTGGAAAAGAAAGTAATAAAATGTTAAAGAAAAGGCTGTTCTTAGGATTTGCATGTTTCGTCTATGATGATCTTCTATGGCATAAAGGCTTTTCTGGCCTTCTGTATGAAGTCTAAATGTTGTTACCCTGAATCTTGGCAACTTTTGCTGTTTCTGAGTGTTTCACAAGATAAAGCAGTCACAGTTTCTTGTGGGAAATATCTACAAGCACCAAAAATATGTGGCTTATACACAGTGCGCAACAACTCCTTCCACAGCAAGCATTTCTGGGTAAAGTTCAAAAGTCTCAGAGACAAACTCAGAGGTCTTTGTTGTATTGGTCCATAACTCCTATGATATGTACAGGTTTGTCCTTTTGAGGGGTGGCAGAAGGGGACAGGTAACAGACAAAAAACATAAAAGGAAGCAGTGTTTTAATCCCGCCCAGAAGTGGACCAACGGAGGATTCAAGACTCTTATGGGAACAACCAGATCCCACTACAGAGAGTTTCTAAAGGGTCCAACAGAAAAAAAGAGAAAAATTAGCCATGTACTTGCCAGAGATTAGTGCCATGAATCTATTCAACATTCAGCACAAACTTTCAACAGAAATTTCTACAAGCTGAAATGACAAATCTTCATGAATTAGCACTGCTCATGTCATTTGAGGTAATCACTCTAAAGGCAGCTGGAAACAATGTTTCAAAACAAATTAATGCTAAGGGTATTAAATGATGTAAATTTGTCAAGAGATATAGACATGTCACTTGATGTAATTGTACCGAAAGGGACATTTATACTGAGCAAAAGCTAAGTAAATGGTTAAGTATCTGTAAGAAAATACCGCAGAATTAAAATTATTCAATGAATAAATACTCCATGCTCCATATCTCTACATGACAGTGTTGCTATCAGGCAGTACACTCATATTTTACTAGCCACTAGATTCATATTGGGTAAATCACTTCGCTCTTACGGACTTGCATAGGAATGCAGTTTAGTCACTGAATTCAAATAGATTTAGAAATCTTTAGGGTCAGAAGGGGAGGTGATAATTATCTTGCATTATCTAGGAACCATAAAAAGTTATCTAGTTATTTTCAGAGAGGACTGATGCTTTCCTATATAACGCATCTGAACTCTGCTTAGACCACAGTCAATGAGGGGAGATTGGATGGATGGAGGGTTGGTGCTGATTCATGGTAACAGCCATAAGAAAAAGCCAATGACTGGTCATGATTAGCACTGATAGGAGCGTAGCCAGAAGATGCTAGTAATCTTCATGTCTAGCTCTCACTGACATCCTTTAGAAATCTTGCACTTGTTTCAGAGAATCACAATGGGCTGACTTCACTGGGCATGAAAATCTTCATTGGTTCCAGTGGAATTTCTCATGGAGCGACGTGTAAACAACCTCACGGCTCAGCAGAAATAAGGGCAATATCTTTGACATGGAGTCAGCAGACACCATTTAATTTTTGGCTGGAGTGGGTGGATTAAACCAGAATGTGTATGTCTGAGTCTGGGCTCAAAGGAGACCTCTCAGTTCTGCATTCTCAGACTTCAGGTCCAAAACACTTATTCACTAGGTCTCGGTAGCTACCCCAGCTACTCTAGAAAGATGTTACTGGCTCAGCATCCAATATTTAAGGTCCCCTTCCCCTAAACTGAACCTTCACACCTGCTCACATCACAGCTATACCTATATACCTTAGATTAGATATAAGGAAGACATTTTTTACAATGAGGATGATGAAACAGTGGCACAGGTTGCCCAGAGAGGTGGTAGATGCCCCATCCCTGGAAACATTCAAGGTCAGGTTGGACAGGGCTCTGAGCAACCTGATCTAGTTGAAGATGTCCCTGCCCACGGCAGGGAGGTTGGACTAGGTGACCTTTAAAGGTCCCTTCCAACTCAAACTATTCTATGATTCTATATAAATAGGTATAAAAAAATATGAGCTATGCATATAAATCCCAAATAAGAAAATTGTCTAACTTTCTCCTGATTCTGACATTTATACCTTTTTGGTGAGCAAAACTCGTGACAAAGCTGATACTCTAAGTATCAGCATTTGTAATGAATTGTCTGGCGGTTGCTTTTAATAGAAACCTTTAACGTCGGTGTTTTCTTGTCCTGCCTCCCACCCCCCTCTTTAAGACCAGAAGGCACTGCTGCTATTTTCTCCACGGCTGGAGCTACCCCTCCTGCACAGCACCTCATGACAGCGCCTGGGTCCATCTTTGGCAGTGATCTCATCATTCCCATTTCTAGCAATTCATGAAAAACCCACACTGCAGAGGTTAATTGGCTGCTACAGCTCTCCCAGCTACAGAAAGACTGATAAAGGTTAGCAGTGTGGTTTGTTGGGAACCCCTCTTCCTCTACCCTTGCCCTCCCCACCCAAATATCCTCTCTTTTGGGGGAGCCATTTGGTATCTGCTCTAAAGTATTAGAGTTAGTTTCTAACGTTAAAGTTAGAAACACTCTGGTGGAAAGAGGGAAAGCAGAAGAAAAAGGCTCAGGAGAAGCAAGCAAAGGATCGTGTTTTCTAGCAGGTTTTTACATGATCTTGAACAAGTCTTTGATCGTGACTGAGAGCTTTGGTTGCTACTGTAGTACAAGTGATAACAATATGCATTACTGACTTACGCTGTAACCATGCGTGTGTTTTCTTGCTGAAAACAGGGGGAAAATAGCTGTTTAGTAAGTACCCCGGAAGCTTTTTTCAAGACAATTTTTCTCTAGCCAATCGATTCCTCAGAGCAAAGTGACAAATATGTATCTGTCTATAAATACAGTATAATTAGACCAAGCTTCTCCCCCCACTCCCTTACAGTACCCAAGATATGTATCAGGGCCCATGAATAAAGAGATTAACCTTTGCCCGGAGTGATTCTGCAACCTAAAAATCCAAGTTAGGATTTGGTTTTAGTTCTGTAATAGATTGATACTTCTGCTATTCCCAGTTCTTGCTGAGAGGTGGCTTGGTTTTTTTTTTTAAACTTAATATTCAGAAAGTCCAGACTCAGCACTTAACTTGAACTTAAAAATCCAAAATTCAATCAGCATGGACTTTGCATCCAGCAAGGTCTTCTACTATGGTACTAGTTATAACTGTTCTTAATTCACCCAGAAAAGCAGTCGTCTTTCACTTCATCAGGCATTTCCTTGCCGGATCATTTCACTATAACACACAGGCAGCCTTTCCCATCTGGTCAGAGCTGACAAAATGGCTCTGAGGGCTGTGGTCAGAGGATACAGAAAGAGGTGCAAAGTGTTCCATTATGTTTCGATGACATATTTACTTACAAAGTGTACGTCATTTACAAGTCACCTTGTTCTGACCATCATAGCACAGGCACTGTTCAAGTCCTGATGCAGTCGTGCATCAGCATTACACAGCAAGGTAAGCATTTGTAAATCCCAGTTGTTTTTACAAAATGGTAACTACTGTTTTGGGGGATGAGTGGCTGAAGGAAAGCTCCATATAAAAGTGTTTAAAATGGGAATCCAAATGAGGATACAAATTCCATTTGATGTATAATCATCGCCAACAACAACAAATCCTATGGCTCAGAAAATAAAGACGTATCAGTAAAAATAAATGCTCTTTGCTCTAGTTCTCCACATAGCATACTCCATCCTGTATCCAACAGACATCTGAAAGCACCATGTACTTCAGCTTCTTCAGACTTGTACTCTAATGCACAGCCTGAACAGTGATCTCCTCTGCTTTTGTATCATTGGATCAGCACATCTGACTGTCAAAAACACCATCATTCTGGAAGTTATTCTGCCTTAGCTTGAGTGATCAGATTTTGCATTAGGCTGTAAATTGGAAGAAGTTGAGGACAATTTGCCCCTGGCGAGCTAGCAGAATAACTGCAAACAGAGCTGAGACCTTCTCCCTCTCTAATCCCTTAGCCACCGGACTGAACAGGCATGCCTACACGTTAGATGACTTAACAGCACTGCCTTGTGCTATGTAGACAAGCCAGCTATGTGCAAGAAGCTCCAGGAGGGGCTGGGGAACAGCATGAAGAGTTTGTGCTCCTTCCCGTGTTTGCAATCTCCACCCGCAGTTTCAGCTCCTGGGCGTACCTTCTCATGGTGTACCAGCTTTGGGTTCCCTCCTTTCTTCAATTTCCCTTACAGCCATACTCATTATCAAATTATCGTCACAGTAAACCCATTCGCTGACTTTTGGGACAAGATATAAGTACCAAATAAAGTGAGAGTGCGTAAAGCTATTACTCAAGAGATTGTCTTTGTAATACAAGACGCACCACTCCCACTGGCTGGCATGGAATTAGAAGTAGACTTAAACGAATAACACTCAAGACAGAGGATATTTCTTGGGAATTAATGACTAGCTGGGAGGAGCTTGTATGGCCAGAGGCAAAGTCAAAGCCATTAACCTCTGCCTGTCACTTAGGAAACATCCTCTGCTGAAGCTGTTATGGCAATGTTATAATCTAAAAGATGGAAATAAATATATAAGTATATAGTGGCCTTTATTTTTCATGAGCAATGCATTGTCAATCAGTACGTTCACAGCAGTTTTAGAGAATTAATGCCCAGGATATACCCAACCCAGAGGCAAAATTATCTCTTCAAATTTCATTTATTTCATAATAATTTCCCACTGAGGAAGCATAATGATGCCACAGACAGAGGCCAGCATATATTGAGGAACAGTTTGCAGAAACTCTAAAAAGTTTAACGTTCTTTGGACAGCAATAGTATTAAGTCTATGTGATGACATCAAGGTCTCTTCACCAGCTGCAAGCATGACATGATCTGCCTCCCTCCCACCCTTCACCCATGTGACTGCTCTTGGATGGCTGGTGGAGAGCTTACAACTTGCTAATAGACAGTCCTTCTCATTTGCAGCCCCTGGGGACTTGCTCTGGCACCTTGGGTTATGTCTTCTGCAGCTATTCCTGATCCACCGTCAGTGCAGAAAGTGAATTTCATCTGGAGACAGCCCAGACAAGAAACTCTGACAGTCACCAAAGCCCCACCTAACCAGGGGCTTGCAAGCTCTGTGTCCCAAGGCAACCACCATGCCAGATGGGCATGGGACCATGACACAAGGGTCCGCCACACACAGCAACTTGGATTTGCCAAGCTATAGCAAAGCCTTGGGCCATTTTTGCTCCCATGATTCTTTTTTTCTCTCAGCTAAATATTTCAAACCTTACCAATCTTAAAAATTTCCAAACCTGAAGTTAAGTAGTTATGCAGAATTGAATTAGTTTCGCAGGTCTGGAGTACCTACAACTTCAGTTTATCTAACCAAACACTGGGAGTGCTCAGCATTTTGAAAGATCATCTGGCTTATGCCTTCTCATCCACAGATCTAATGCACAAGCTCCTTTTAATAAACAAATACATACATTTGAGATAAATTGTTAGACCCTTGATTTAGGCTGTTTTCCATTTTTCCATCTAGAGGCCTAGTTTTGGACACCCAGGTTTGAAAATATTGGTCTTAGCTATAACATACATCTCCAGTGGGTTGATTTTTGACACAAAGGTGATTTTTTCCTCCAGAAAGTACACAATTGTCACGAGGAAATAATTTTTACCCCCCCAAAAAAGTCTTTCTATCTCTGAAAGTAATTTCAATGGAAATTTTTCCGCCAAGCTAATAATTTGTAAGAGGTAATGAAGAATGAAAGACATGCTTCACCACCATTATGTGGACAGAGCCAAGCTATTTAAATTCACTTAATTTTCTAGTTTATGTCATAGTACATACTCTTTGATGCATAAAACCCTTATTAATTTGTTTGATAAACAAAGGAATGGTGCTTTCATTTTTATTGGGTACATTGATTTTTCTCCATGACCTCCAGATTGCCAACCACAAACCTCATCTGATTTTTTTTTCCTATTCCCTGGTGAAAGTTAATTGTCGTAATTATTCTTCAGTCGGTTTGCCTCCCATGGTGAGGAACTGAGAACAGAAAGTAAGAAGGGAAATGTAGAAGTCTGTTAGGTCCAACTGAACTTTGGATATCTATAAAACCCCAAGCGATGGCTATGGATCCTGTGGGTCATGCAAGGTATGCTGCTGCACGAAACACAAGTTAAGGCTTGATGCAGATGACGTTGGCTGAAGTTTTACAGGTTCTGTGAGGTAGGGTGTCAGGCTAGGTGATTGTAACAGCCTTTCCTGGCCTCAAAGGCTGTGACCACAAATGCATATAGCAGGAGGATGTGTCTGTCACCATGCACGTGGCACAGCGCTGGCGGACAGGAGGAGGAATGATGAATTTCGGCCACTTTTGCGTTCTTTCTCTTGTGGAGACGCCACGCTGACAGTGGCCCCAGTGGGAAAGGACGGCTGCTGGGGCTGCTTGCTGGGGAACGAATGGATGGTGGGGCACCACTTCCCAGCTCCTTGGCTAAAACCAGGTGTCTGATGATCCCCTCTGATGTGGTTTGCACTAACCAGCTGTTTGAGAAAGAAGGAAACTGAACCCAAATCCTGCAGATTTGCAATGGCATCTCTCCATTCTTGCCTTTTCTTAGGCATTGTCAAGAACCTCTGATTCCTTCTGGAAATCATTGGTGGTTCAGAGGCATGCAGGAATCTCCTGGATTTTGGGTGAATAACCTGGGCTCCGAGGGACAAACTCTGGTGGTCTGTGCAGGCATCTACATGCCATGCCAGCACACTGTACCGATGGCAGTAGACAGATCACCTTCTGCCTATATATGAAGATTTTGTCTGTGGTTGGATGGTGCTCACTATGCAGGTGGTTTGCTGGTACTTGGCATCAGGCTTCACAGTTTGGATACGCCTGCATAGGGGGTCTAAGCGTTTGGAAAGCTAGAAAGAAGAAACAATCTGGGATATGTTACCTAAATAGAAACAACTGGAATGGAAAACATCTTGAGTCACTAAATTCAGTATCACAGTAATATAATCTGATTTGGGTTAAAATCTAAGGAATAGAAATATCAGAGTTCCCCTCAGGACCTAGACTACTGATAGCGAGATGATGAGCACTCAGCAAAAATGAAACAGAAGAGAAACACTAGATAAGAACAGCAATGAGCTTTATGAATAGCAGTAAACCACATCTAGACCCATAACGTGTGATTCAGACATGTTCACTGAATTCATATGCCTCATCTGGGAAATTTTACTCTTTTCTCTGGCTCAGGCCTCTGACTAAAGCAAATTTAAACTGTACACTTGATTTGAAGAAAAACATGGTTCTTGCCTAAAAGTCAGAGTAGGGTGTTGTGAACTGTTGTGCAATGAGGGGAGACTGCATTTGCGCATGCTGCTTTTGCCAAGAGATTATAAGTTCATAGTAACAGCCAGTTACAGTTTTTCTGGAGCTTAGTGAGACAAGGCTACAGCTGCATTAAAAATTAAATGGAAAAAGCAGTCATAACTTGTAGGCAAACACAATGAATGAGCAATAATGGGCTAGCCGAGTCTTAGAGGACATAAATCTTTCCATCTGAGGCAGCTGAAGGACTTTGTAACAGTACGATTAGCACTTGTGTTTTGGTTGCATTGGAATGCAGTTAAGGATGTTGTGGGTTCATGTCCACTTGCTGCAGGTGGTGAAAACCAGAATGAGCAGGATCCTACACAGCTCAGGAGCTGTTCTGATAACCAGGGACAAAACAACTACCAGGGCTCCTACACCATGAGATGAGAAACAAAGGGAGGCACAGCTTATTGTTGCTGTTGGGGGCTAAAGCAACATGGCAGTGAAAGTATTTCTTTATCCACCAGCCTCTATTTGTACTTTTTAATGTATTCTTGATACAACATCCCCCAATTCGCATTCTCTCTCTCTTTCCCTCTCTTACAATCAGTTTGTCACGGACATTGCAATAACTTCAGCAGCAGCTGAAGCTGTCCCACCAGAGCCAGCTCAGGTCCAGCCCAGCTGTGATCCACATGGGAGGTCAGAGGCTGAGGAAAGCAGAACTGGTTTAAATCCAGTTTGCTCGCCATGGCTCCAGTTCAATGGCCTCAGGACAACTCTGAACAACAGTAGCAGTCATGTTAATAAGGTCATTGCTAAGACCTGAAGTCTATGAGAAAGTAGTGAAGGTTATTCTTCTAGGAGAATTGTATCAGTCCTTCTTCCCTTTCTCCTTCAATGACGAGGTGTTTGGTATATGACTTACTACAATGACCAAAGATAGATGAAAGAGAGTTTTCTTATCCTTCCAAGGCACATATTCGATTAGTTAGTTTCATTTTTATAGTCCTTAAAGATCTGGAAATCTCTCTATGTAAACATGGACAGATTGAGGCCATTTACTCACCAGTGTTCCCAGGACTAAATTTTCCATGAAGTAAATTATTGTCTATTATCAATAGTGACTTCTAATTAGCTGAAAGAAGGCTGTAAATGTTCAGAAAGTACATAAACTTAAAAAATTAATATTCTGATCAATAATGGATGGCTGATGTACAACAGGTCATAGCTGTCTTCATACGCTAATGTACTAGCACGCATTTTTTCTAGACTATTTATTGATGTTTCCAGAAATTAGCATAACTAATCGGTGGGAAAATACTCTCTCTGCATACATATGTCACCCGTTAAAACCATAGCCAGAAGATCTGATAGGGAGTCAGTAGGGAGCATGCTATAGCTAAAGTGATAAGAAGAGTGGTGAGCTCATTTCAGCTAGAAGTTTCTTTCTCACTTACTTTCCTTGATTGCTCCTGGGCATTAGATAATCTAGGGTGCCAGAACTGTATGTGTCCTGACTTATTTGAGACCGCAGATGTTTCTTTGCCCAAAGCTTGTCTGGAGCGATGTGGCAAGATCTGCAGCACTTAAGGTGCACGGGCTTCATAGCCTGCAGGCCAGAAAGAAGTGCAGGAGCTGGCATCACCCTTGACTGCCTGTATCTTTCTACCTTGAAGGAAATGTTGCCTATTTACATGTGGATCAACTGGATGTGACCTTCAGCATGAGTCCAGAATAAAGCTCAAATTCATATATGTCAAACTGTTTAGGCACTTACAACCCTAGTGGGAATCTTTATTTCTTTGAGGGGAATTGAAATTTTTGAAGACAACATCAGCTTCCACCAGAAATACTGCATGTTTTTCCCTCTTCACTGTAGTAGGAGAGGCAATTCTAAAACACTCTCTCTCCAGAAGCGTGGAGAGATGGGAATTTTATTTCCTCAAAAGCAAGATGTCATAAGGCAAAGAGCTCTTTATTTGATCATACCATCCTGATCTGTCTGCCCAGTCTGTCATCCTCAAAACTCACCACCTCTCCCCACAAGCACCTCTGTCAAGACTTTGATCTCCTGTATTTCTATGTGTGCCGGAAAAAAAAAAAAGGTGACATCATAAATGTCCTAAGCTCTCCTAATGCTGAAAATCCATCCCATTGTATTTTACAGTTGCACAAGATACAAGGGCTGTGTATCATTATTTGAGTCCTTTATTGAGCGTATAGCACTCAGACAATGGTAGAAACCAGCACTTTATCTTCTGAGCATCAATGGCTTGACCTCTGTCACTGGCCTTTATAATTCAGTTATTTTTAGCGCTGTTTTTTCCTCTCTGGCTAGGAGCTAATGCAGTCTCTCCCATGAACTCTGAATCTCTTCCAGAAGATGTCCTGACCTCAGGTTAGAAAGCGTCAACCTTCCCTGGAGCCATGGGCTCAGGTCTCAGCACAGCTGACTCATGTTTTCTGTCGTTGGTCTGACCTCCACATGGTCTGAGAGGGCTCCGGGCTCAGCAGCAAGGGGGGACCCAGACTTACCCCTTGGACTGTCCTTGAACATGTAATTCCTCTTGCTGTGGCACCCCTTGGTGCACAGTGCCGCTGGCGTGTCCGTTCATCCTCCCTGGTCAGCACAGTGTGGGGCTGTGAGCTTACCTACCCCCATCCCGCCTCTCCAGGGACTCGCTCCCGGAGCTGATAAGGGAGCATGGGTACTTCCTGGGCGTGGGGAGATTCCTTGGGCTCGGTCTTTTCATGCAGGTGCTAGAGGGGAGATTCTTGTCTTTTTTCGAGCATAGAGTAGCTGCAGGCACAAACCAACCACTTGTGTGGGGAAGAGTGGGGGATGGTCTTTCACACAGGGCCTTCAGATGGGATGTCCTCTTGCTGTGCAAACACGTTAGAAATCAATTGTACTAGGGGTTTTCCCTGTGCCCTATCAGGAACATTTCCCCCCCTCCCTTCCAGCTTTGCATGCCTCCTGCCGTTCTGCCTTTTATCCTCCAGCCTCCAGGTAGCTGGGTTCCACTGGTGCCCTCCGAGATGAGAGGCTCTGTAAGATAGCGAGACTGATACCAAAACTCACTGCTTTCAGGGAGTCAGTCCAGGTACAGGCTGCAGTATGTGACAGCGGTATTAGCTAATGGTGCTGAAAAGGTAAGGTAGCCAACATTAAGTTCTTGCAGCCTCCTTGGGCAAAAGAATTTTGCCAAAGAAAAACTTTAAGTTATTATCCTCTCCGGCATCCTCTTGTTCCCTTTTTTATAAGATACCTGTCAAAAAATATTTCTGATGGGCTGCTATAACATGCCAAATTTCTTCATATCTGATGCTTTAAGTTTAACTATATTTATCTTGTTTAGGAAAGCTGACAAGTGATACAGCCATAATAATGCCAGCAGAAACTGCACAGCAATTTTACTCGAGTTCTTTTCAAGTCAGTGGAACTGTTAAATGAGATTAGTGCAGTAGAAAGGTTTATTGCGGCCATGAGAAACCAGATAGACACATATCACAGAGAACCAGTGATAGACTAAGAGGATCACATACAGAGACATCGTGCCAAGGGGGGATTGGCAGGATAACGTAAGTGCATCTTTTAGGTCTGTGGAGCTCTGTCTTACTGTATTTCTGATATGGTTCTCCACTCATCCCAACAGTTGTCTTTCCCTTTCCTTCTCCAACCCTTCATATATCTTTCAGTGCCTTACTCTGACACTGGTCACGCTTCTAGCTTGATGAGGTTTGTTAGGAGTGGTGGGAAACTGGAAACAATGGTCCCTATTATTCTCCTTGCAACCCTTAGAGTAGCCCTAGAAAATCTGTGTGTTGGAGGCTATTGCTTTCTTTTGTTAGGTCTGTTTTCTCTCTTTAAAGAAGATGCCTTAGTAGGACTATAACGGACTGCTGAAGTAGTTATCTTCATAAAGAAATCAGTGCTTTCCCTTATATATGTGATGTGCTGTTGTTATGTACGTTATATATATGACATGTTTTTTATATATACATATATATATGTTGTTATATATGCAAGTCCATGTTGGCCACCATCAGGGACTGAACCAGAAGCTTTTGGAGCAAAGAGCTCCATATGTGTACCTGCAAGCTTAGCAGCAGACTGCCTTTTAAGCTCCCATTCTCTCTGGAGCAGACGTAAGTAACAGCAGCTCACGCAAGGACTCATTGAGATGTTGCTCTGAGGTTCCGGCTGGGATGCAGTCCTTTTCTCCCTGACTGAGGAGAAGCCCAACTCATGCTCAGCTCATTTCCTAAAACCTATTTCCTCCATGCCGTGAAAGGCTATTCACATTTCAGCCCTGGTGACAGGCAAAGGGCAAAGCTAGAAGCGTGTCCAGCTACCAGGTGGAGCAGTCAGCTAATTTAGCTCCAGCAGCAGTATAGACTGATAGACACAATGAAGATGTAAGGAAGGAAGGAGCAGCTGGGCAGTGGACAAGCCTGTAAGCCTTCCAGCTCTCTGGAACATGGTTTGAATTTGTTCCAGCCATTCAAAATGATCTTTCACTTCTTGGCAGAAGCTCACAAAGTTTCTTAGCTAAGCAAAGAGAGCACAAGTCTTCATTGTGCATGGATAGAGACAGACACTGGTCATTTGATTATTGTTGTTGAGAACATAAATGAGTGCAATGTTGCAAATGCCACTGGAGGAAGTGAGAGGCTCCCTCATGAGGAGGCCTTGCATGCTATTTGTATCCAGAAGCATTCTGAGATGAAATTATAATTCTCTGGCTGAGTGACCATCCCTGCGCTCTGATGTGTTCTCTTTTAACTGCACTCAGGAGGCTACTGATGAAAGCAAAGCATTTCCTTACCTTCCTACCAATATATTTTCCTTCTGTATCGTCAAGGTTTCCTTATAGATACACGTGCTTTGCAATGATGCTTACAGACTTTCCTTTGCAGACTTTAGGAAAGGTCTGTACCCACACCTAATAAGTGGCTTTCCATACCCCAAACAGCTAACAAGCTAAACAGAAGAAGGATTATTCTTCAGACTTTACAGATGGTGAACAGAGGCACAGATAAACTACACAACTTGCTTGTGGTTATTCTGGAAATCTGTAACAGAGCCAGGCCTTGAACCGAAATTTCTGGTGTCCCTGTGCCAGACTGCAACCACAGTCTGGTCTTTCTCTCTGAAGGTACATATTTGTAGAATTTTAAGGTCAAAGGAATGATCACCTTATCTAGTCTGACCTCCTCTGTGTCAAGTCCAAGAATTTCTTTGATCAAAGCATATTTTCCAGGATAGAATATAGTCTTGATTTGAAGACACCAGGACATAGGAAATTATTTTGCAACTTCCCTCTGTACTCTGTTCCAATGGTTAATCATCTTTGCTGCTAACTTATTTTTCATATGAATGAGTCTGGCTTTAATTTGGTTCCTGTGATGCTTCTTTTCTACTAGATTAAAGGGCCCTTCACTATCTTTGTTTTCTTTCTCTCCTCTTTACAGACAATTTCTTCATGTGTCTGGAAAAAGCAGTCAGGTTGACAACTTACTTGCTGCTGAATCCTGGGGATGTTTTTCTTTCACCTTGTGTCTGTCTTTGGTATTTTTCTCCCTTTTTCATAATGCAATAATTGGAAACTTTAAAGAAAACTGAGGCGGAGAAAATGAAGGATGTCAGCAAACAATATTCTTTACTCTTCTTCCAGGTGCAGCAAAGAACATGTAGCCAAAGCAAGAGAATTGACAGCGCTGATGCCAAATTCTGTTCTCATTCATATTTCCAGTGATACCATTTGCTTCTGTTAGGTATTGCTATGGGGAGCTACCTTACATTAAATGGGAATACCAGCAGAATATCTGCTACCAGATACTGATCATGTGGGACTCCAGTCCTGGTTTGACAAGCCAGTGTTGCAATGAGGCTTCTCAGTCTGGGGCGCAGAATATGTTGTGGACTATTTCTGATAAGAAGAAAGTCCCAGGACAGCGGATCTCATCCTTTTCCCATTTACTGAATCCTAGACTTGACAATATAGCATTGATATTACATAAATAGTGTTTTCTTGTGGGCTTGGTGGCCATCAGATGGGTGGCATTGGAATGATATGAAATGCATAGTTGGGAAAGTGCCCGGGAAGATCCATGAAGGTGAAAAAATGTAGAAACTAAATCATAAGTTGTATCTTTGCTTATAAAGCACACGTGTAAGTGCCTAGGGCATTGAAAGGACCCATCTTTCCACATGGATATTATCTAGGTTGAGGTGATAGTCTGTGGTTTGTGTCTGTAGAGTCTAAGGCCTCTTACTCTGTCCAGAAAATAGCTCAGATCTACAGCTTTCAAGAAAATCCTCTGCTTTACCTGTGACCCAGAGCCCATTAGTCTGTGTGTGAACACATAGACCACTAATACACGCGAGGTGTGAAAGCAGAACACAATGGTGAGAGATGAGTCAATACTGATTAACCACAGTTAAAAACAAACCTGTGATGTCATCAAACCTTCAGAGAAAAAGCCAGAAACATCAGAAGACGTACAACCTTAAGAGAACGAGTAGAAAGGCGGAAAAAGCAGAAGCTCGTCAAGATCAAGGTTTAACCTGTCCCAAGGAGCAAAAGGGCAAGTGATTGACAGCTGCCCATCCAGCAGAGACTCACTGGGGGGGATGCAGTGCAGCGGCACACGGTAAATGTTATTAATCCTTAGCCTACCAGCAAGTTAGTCCCAATCCATTACTGCGTGTTTTGGCAATAAATAGTGATTTTGTGCTTGTAAGTTGTGTAATGCTTTTAAGCCCAGTAAAAGGCACCCAAAGAAAAGTGACACACAGATTTGAGGTTATTTAATAGCCCTGGTGAAGTGAAATAGGGTAAATGCCCCTATTTTCTTCAGCCATACCTTAAGAGCCATTTTTCATAAGGCTGTTTTCCACCCTAATTAAGGAGCAGAAATATCTGTTATCATTTGTCTTTGCTAACAGTGCATTTCCAGCCTGCATCCCACCCCATGAACACAACTGTTCCCAGTCTCCACCATCGGATCAGCTCCAGTTTGCCGAGTGCATGATTCAGCCCAAGACATCTCAGCCGGGACCAAACTAAAGGACAGCGCAGCATCTATCCACCAGCAATGGAAGGACACAAAGTCTACAGAGAGAATGGGATGAAATGTAGGAGGTGAAGTTTCCTTGTTTTCACTCATTTCCTTGATTTTGCTTCTCAACTGTTTGTGGTAGAGCCTGTTATTTTCACTGTCAACAACCATTACAGTTCAAGGTGACATGAGTGGTGAGTCTACAACCTTGTGCGCTGCACGAGAACAAGATAAGCTTTTTTTTTCCAGCCACTCAGGACTTCAATGTGTTTTATTTTCATCCCGCTGCACTTTCTGATCTCTTTGCTGTTTGCAGGTTGTGGCAAGGGGTGCACGTTTATGGCAGTTTTGAGTCTGGGACAAAATTCAGACTGCAGGACAGGTTTCTTGGAAGACACCTAATCCCTGTCACAGCTGCAACTGCAAAAAGCGAATCCCGGAGAAAGCAGGCTGGAAAGCAAAACTTCAACCCCTTGTTTCTTCAGGGAAACAGCACAACTATTGGCTGCAGCAGTGTGCCATTACCTTTGTGGTTTCAAATTGAAAACGTCAGTACTTGAACCTGGTACTTTAAAAACATGATCTAATAAACCTCCCAAATCAGCCAGTTTAGGAACTGATAAACCTATACTCCATAGAATCATAGAATCATAGAATCATACAGGTTGGAAAAGACCTCTAAGATCATCGTGTCCAACCGTCAACCCAACACCACCATGCCCACTACACCATGTCCCTAAGGGCCTCATCTACACGTCTTTTAAATACCTCCAGGGATGGTGACTCCACCACTTCCCTGGGCAGCCTGTTCCAAGGCCTGACCACTCTTTCAGTAAAGAAATTTTTCCTAATGTTCAATCTAAACCTCCCTTGGCGCAACTTGAGGCCATTTCCTCTCGTCCTACTGCTAGTTACTTGGCAGAAGAGACCAACACCCACCACGCTACAACCTCCTTTCAGGTAGTTGTAGAGCGCGATGAGGTCTCCCCTCAGCCTCCTCTTCTCCAGGCTAAACAACCCCAGTTCCCTCAGCCGCTCCTCATAAGACTCCATTGCACAAGAAGAGCTTCTCTGTTGTATATGACTACTACAAAACTTGTCACCACTCAGTCTTCGTTCTTCTTAAATGCCAAATTCACTTCTTACAGGCTTAGGTCAGATTTTCCTTTTTTCCATACTGTGTATTTATATAGAAAGGACATTTAGAATTGAGGCTTCCCAAATGATACCCGACATCTATTTAAAGCAACAAAACAGGAAATCCTCTATAGAGCATGTGTTGCTGGAAAACCCTTCCACGCATTAAGAGACATTATTAATGTAGCCTTTTTTTGCCCTTTTTTTTCTCAGAACCTTTTAAATCTAAATCAAGCTTAGGTAAAAATAAGAAGTAAAAGGGCAGATAAACCAAGGGCCCTTGAAACCTTAATAGGAAAACAATGAAAACATCTGCAACTCCAGAATGTTCCCAAAGCCCTTAGTATATTGTATTATCTATTAATGCTATAACCAATGTGATTTTTATTGGCTGAAAAAAGGGAAATAATGTTAGGAAAGTCACTATACTGACTTCAGGAAACACAAAACAAAATTTAAAGGATACAGGAAACAATTCCCCTAAAAAATGCATTTCTAATCCAATTTCTGCTTCTGTGGTTATCTTGTTATCAGACAGATGCAACCTATCATCTGCAAAAACCTGTTTATTCTTCAAGGGGGAAGCTGTTGTCTCCTGATCTGTGTTTTTCAGATATCAGGTGGAAAATACAGCAGATGCTTGCTGCCCTGAATAGGAAAACCAGAGTGGGACTGAGGAGGTGTTTCCAGTGTGCAGTAGAGTGCACAGGAGGCAAAGGCATTGGGGACTTAGATTTCAATTCAGCAAGGTACATCATATGCTTAACTTCAACCAAAACTTTGACTTCAGCAGGACTACTCACATGCTTCAAGGTGGACATACCTCTCTGCAGACACAGGAGCTAGGGTTGTAGAAAACCAGAATTCGACTTTGAAGGGCTATGGTAACAAATGCATGAGGAGTAAGTAAAGTCGTTCAGTGAAATTTCTGAGTAGATTTTGCCTACTCAGTACAATTAGCTTTGGTTAAATCTTCTTAAAAGTGCCTCTGGTGTTAGGTGTTTCACTACTGTGGGTTTATTTTCTTGGTTTGAAATCCAGTAGCCAAAAGCAGAGGGGCTCCATAAGATTTAGACATAAGAGAAGTTTAATGTGCTCTGGAGCAGCAAATGTAGCCACTGTTGGAGACAGGACCTTAGGGTCCAATAATCTACATTTCAGTAACAACCTGTGATCCCATATGTGTTTCAGTGTGTCTTTCAAGAGTCCAGAAGTCTTTTGAAAATAGGTTTCACTGCTCCCTTTGAGGAGAAATAAAAGAAGCGCTTCCGGCCATGACCTCACAAATTATAAATAGATTTAAATGGAAGTAATGGGCCAAGCTCTGAGCTGACATCTAAGATGCAATCTAAACTTTTGCTTATATTGACAGAGGGTCCGTCCACTGGGATTTCCTTTGTATGACACCAATTCCTTCATCCATAAGGGAATAGCAGGGAGGGAGGGGAACACTTCATTGTAACATATACTGGAGAAAAGAGAGTGATGTGTGAGTACCACCCCAGTACAGGGGTGAATTTAATGTATATACACTTAAAATTTACCTCTTTGTAGAACTCGTGTCAGCATCAGCTCCTTTGGATATGGCAGAAATCTAAACAAACACAATGCCACCTTCTGTCATGGGTTCACTTTCCATTAAGAGAGTGCTGCTTTACTGAGCAAAAGGAGATCAGCATTCACCCTGTATTAATCAAAAACGTATTAGAATCTGACCCAATATCTGCACAGATGAAACCAGCGGTAATAGCCTGTGCAACAACAGATCCTAATTTAGGCCTCTTCTCTCATTAATTGCGGCAGTTTTGCTGGGGAACACAAAATCACATCACAAAATCCTCTGGGTAACAAAGCCTTGCAGCTCCGTCTGAAGCAGGAAAGATGAGGAGGTTACAGGAGGACACAGGGAAGCCAAAGGAGGTCACTGGATGAGTCATTCGCACTCAGGTATTCGCAGCTACCATTTCCTGGTTCCCATCACTAGACAACACTTGTCTTAGCACATTATTCCCAGGTTTCGAAGATTTTATTTTAAAAGCCAGAGTGCAGACTTTGGATGATCACAGACTACTAATCATGCTCTCCAGGACAAAGATTTACACAACCCGATGAACTCCTGCTGAACATCCTCCCCCCGCGTTGCTTTTCCTTGCTATCAATGTGAGTCTGACATGACATGATGTTAAATGAGATCAGGATAGCAACAGCCATGGGAGGTCAATAAATTAGTACGGTATATAATCAAATATGTGCCTCGAACAGGTAGATTCTCGCTTTATGAGATCGTGGGAGTTAACTTTCATTTAGCAGAAATAAGTATTCAGCCAACTGAGGCCCTTCTCTTTTACATACAGATAGGCTCCTCTGTTCATCTGCATTTTATAAAGGCTTGTTATTCTTCCGTGTTTATCAGATCTGTGATATCGAGGAGAACAGAAAACGTGTGTGATATCCGCCAGCTGGATTCCATCTGTCTTTTCTCTGTGGAGACGGAGTTTCAAAGGCTACATCCTATCTATCGTCACACCCTCTCCCGACATGAGAAGCTAAGTGTAAAGTTTGGCCAAAGTGATGGAAAAACAATATCTCTTTTGTACATCACGACTATTTCCCTACCTACACAAAAGTGGCATTCTTCTTGTTCTGGCATGCATGATATATTGTTGCACTGTATCACAACTTTCTCGTTAAATAAAAGGAGTCTGGCCAAAGTGATTTCAGAGAAAGTACTTTTTTTTTTTTTTTTTTTTTTAACTTGGACTCTGTGCATGCATGTGTGTGTTGGTTTGCGTTCTGGAGCAGGGGCAGGGAAATTGTGATTGACAAGTACAAGTACTGTTTGATTACAGTAGCGGATATGGCCTTATAGCATTTCTGGGAGGGGAAAAAAACATCTACCTGAATAGAAGCCCAATTTTGCTGCTCTTGAAGTGATTGAGGCTTTGCCATTCACTTCACCACAAGCCCTAAGGGACTGAGGAATTTAAGTTTCTCAGGATAACACCCAGGATGGAGCAACATTATTGCAAATCAGCAAGACTCAGTTATGTTTTCTTGCCCTAACGTCTAGAGCTTTCTGTTCTTTGGGTCCGGCAGCTGCAACATCTCTGGTAAAGTGCAAACCACATCAGAGAGGAGCATGAGACACCCCAGTTTTAGCCAAGGAACTGGGAGGTGTTGCCCCGTCCATTCATTTCCCATCAAGAAGTACAGAGCAGCCATCCTTTCCCACCAGAGCCACTCTCCTCCTGAAGCCGCAGAGCACTGAAACGTGTGAAAGCCTGGGGCTGGTGCCTGACAGTCCTTCCTGAGCCTCCTCTTTCTCCCTGGTGTGAGGCAGATGTACCTGCCCAGCAGCCCGTGGAGCAGGGAGGGAGCAGGAAGGGCCAGCAGAGACATTTGGCTCCAGACCTCCCCAGCAACTCATCTTTCACCACCCCGGAGGATTTTCCATATACCTTTGCAAACCTTTTGTTAATTTACCTGCCCATTATCCCAGCATTGTAAGTGTGTGTTCTTTTATATGTTTCACGGATGAAGATACTTGCTGCATGGATCAGAGGCACAGGAGGAGTACTCTGACTTTGGCCAGCACATCCATCTCATTCCAGTGGAAGCGTCATTTCTTCAGCTTATTTTCAGGGGCACATATATTCTTTGATGATTAACCAGATAATATCAGGTACATGCCCAGACATATCATCACACAGACAGCTAGTGGACCACATACAAGCACAAAGGCCTTTAATATCTGTAAATTAGTTATGCATCTATGGTTATTGCTAACTCTGCCCTGGTCCATAGCCATAGGAAGTAACATCTACCCAGAAAGTGTAATGAATTAAGACCGTCAGCAGCTTGCACTGACCTTTCCATTGAACAGTTTGTGACATTATGGGTTTCTATTGAAAAACTAGGTCTGGTTACTAGTGTGAGTACACTCATGCAGATGTATTATTTATTTTGAAACCTCAGATAAGTCAAAATGAACGTTGGTGGGTACTAGTTATGAGTTACTATGCATATATGGATTTTTTGATTCATGGGCACTCCTCTAAGAATACATAGGCACGGCTTTCAGAGTGTGCCCTACCATAGTTAGGGTGGGACTGAACTCATTTCAGCCATGTACAAATAAACATCTGGGAGAGGTGTTTGGCCTCCCCACAGGGCCAGAAGAGAGCTGCAGCAGTACCTTCACCCCATCCTGTTACCCATCTCTGAGGTAACCACCTCTGTAGACTACTTGGTTACATGAGATGTCTTGTAGATAATGAGCATTGAGCTAATTAACTGGCTGGGGCTAAGCTAACACCTGTAACTAACTGCCTGATGATTTAACTGGAGACTTGCTTAAGTTTTCTCAAAATGCTTCTCCGATCTCTTTCCCCTAACCCCACTACAGCACAGTGATCTGATACACAACATATCTCTTGGTGTCAACCAGGCAGCCTGGGGGAATCTTGCAGTACCAAGAGAAGCCAATTGACTGGTTACTGAGCTCAACTTGCTCACCGTCAGTCTCTTGTACATAGGCAAATAATTTTGTGCTGTGATGCTTATATAGCCCTACAAGCAAAGTAAGGTTGTCTTGGGAGCCTTTCATGGTCAAAACGAACTCTTCAGAGGTGCTGGGAAACTAGCAAACTCAAAAAAAGTCCCATAAAAGCATAAGGTGTTGATTCATGTATTTATGGTGGAGGATCAAATGACCTCTTTTGAGAAGGGGTTATGTGCTGGAAGTACAGGAGGTCAATGTAGAGAGTTTGGAAAGGATTCCCACGGGACCTAGTCTTAGAGGCATAAAAATGCAAACAAACCTTGAAATAAAATATGAGTCAAACTAGGATGGAAATCAAGCTGAGGAGCCCAGATAGCTCATGAGTAGTTTAAGCACATGCCAGGCCCAGAGGCAACTCTTAATTTGCCAGCACCATTGCCTGCAGATTTTGCAATGGATCCTACATTTCAGCATAGCTAGAACCCTACCTTGGATTTGGATCCTATGAGAATTGCTGCCGAAGGAGAATAGCTTACAGCAGCCTGAGGCATAGAAATGGCATCCAGTCTCTATCAGAATTTGTTCTTAAGCAGATAAGTCCTGGCTTGCCAGCCCTAGAGCATGGTATACAATCTTCTATGAACAGGTAGAGTGTGAGGATTGGCAAGGCAAGCTCCTCTACAATTCCTCCATCTTGCCTTAGGGCAGCACTTCTCAGCATGACGAGTTTAGTCTTCCTGCCCATTCCAGCTTTGGCGCCTCTCTTCTCTCTGCTCAACAAAGGTTCTGGTTCTGGTTATCACGTACGTGAGCTATTCCAACACACTCCCCCCAAAAGAGTTCCTCACCTGACAATGGCCTTGTGATACCAGCCAAGGCACATCACAAGGATGTTTCCTGCCTTGGAGACTTGACAAGCTAAATAGACAATACAAAGAGGAGGAAGAAGGAAAGATTATTATTAAGTGGTGAACTGACGTACCAAGAGATTAGCAGCCTCCCTCCCAATCACACAGCAAATCTGCAGGGCAGCCGGGAGGAACATCCACAATTTCTGCATCCCTCTCTTGTTCCTTAAATGAAAACATCTCTCCTTTCTGTTTCTGCTATCATGAATGATGTTTCAGTAGCAATGGTTATCAAATAAGCCATTGAACATCCAACAAACAACATCCTTCAGTCATTACAGACCTGGGCTGAATCTCTCACGGTGAACTAGAAAGACTAGCTGAAGACTGCAGATCTCAGCATGTGGGAATTGCTGAAGTTTACCCCATAGAAGGCAGTGCTGTATAGGGCTACCTGAACTAACACCGGATGGAGGCACAGGCTGACCTAGCTGAATTCCTGGGTGCTTTTTCATAGTGGTACACTATATATGGTAGAAAACATCTAAAAATTAAGCTCAGCATTATGACACTTAAATCTATTACAGGATCTAGGTCTCCCTAAATGTTAAGACCTTAAATGGCTATACCTTTTGGGGTTTTGGGTTTGTTTGGGTTTTTTTTTTTGCATAAATACCTTCAAAACATTAACCCTAAAAGACTGACCATGGCCACACAAGGGATTTGCAGTAGGACCAGGAGTGGAGGCCTGTTCTTACAAGGCTTGTGAGAAACTCTGATCGCAGGATTAACCAACCTGTCCTGATCCTTTTGTATTTCAGATCAAGACAACACCTGTCCCATTCTCAAACACTGACACAGCAACTTTCATAATGCAGCCTGGAGCTCAGCTGAATCCTTAGTTGCACCTCCAATACAAATGACTTAAATTTCTAGTCTAGCCACCTAAAATAATACGAAGTTAATGGACTAAAGACCTGGGGAAAGACAATGTGTTACATGTTCCATTATTTTCTTCAAACCGCTTTTGTAAACAGTCATAAAATATACAATAAACAATTACCTTTAGATCCAGAGCCAAATGCTGCATCTCATAACTCAAACACACCCAGCTAATACAAACAAGCTCTCATAAATTCATGACGCTTTCATTTGACATGCAGGGCCCCTCACCCTTTGTTCATGTAGCATTCACCAGCCCCTGGGGTAGCCTATGAGTCCTCCTCAATACCTTACTTCAGTTTTGAATAAATTTTGCTTCCAAATATATTGAGAAAAGGTCATGTCTCTTTTATGCACCTCGTTCACCTGCTTCTGCCACTCTAGACCATGGTGAGCAGCAGCTACTGTAATGAGTAACACTATTCAATACATCCCAGGAGAGGGTCTCCCAGAAATATTCTATCTAGCCTTGGTGTTAGAACAAGCTCCTCTGGTCAAAAACATGAAGAACCTACATTTTCAGTGATATTTGGCCCTATTTAGAATAAATGCATACAAAGAGCTGACAACAGCCATCTTTCTCTTGTTTTTTGAACATACGCAGGATTTAACATTTACATTACATTTTTATTTTCCATTTCTCGTTTCCTTACTGCTTTCATTTAATAATACAAATCCAGTGTAGATCAATGTGAAGTCAAGTCCATAAATGCACCAGGTACAATGGTCCATTCACATTGGCCATTTTTCTGGTATTCTCATGCAGTAAATTGCTGAGCTCTATCTAAACAGCCCCTGGACAGAAAGGATGTTGAGCCAGGTCCCAGGGTTAGGTTACACTCTGTGTGCAAAGACAATAAGGGCAACTGCAAAGAAATCGGCCGTGACGGAAAAATATCTGCATGGTAAAAGAAAGGTGTGACCAGCACACGCAAGCACCTGGCTGCTTGTTTAGCCTTAGGAGGTCAAGTCATCCTGCCTTTCCCCAGGAGGGGCAGGGAACCCTTTGCCATTTCCCTGGGAGGACTCAGGATCGTCCACCCCTTTGCTGTTGCACTCCCCCACAAGCAGCTCCCTCCTCTTTCCTCCCTCCTCCTTGTGAGTGACCCTTCTTTTCAGAAAATATTATTTTGCACCATGAAATGGATGGCCTGGACATCAGCACATGGATGTAGCCAGAAAACAAATCTTCCAGAGAGCCTGGCTTAGTAGCGTGGTTGTTATAATCAGTAAATGTCTCTGTAATAGCATTTTCCTTGCTGGTCCTAACCTGCACAAGCTAGAATAAACCAGGAACAACAAGCCCACCTCCCTCTTGCTGTGCTGACACTTGCCTAGGAGTCTTTCCAGGGTGTGAAACCATTAGAGTCCTCTTCTTCCAAACAGCGATAATGGAAAGGAATATTAGCAGAGTTTGGACTGGAGTTTAATTCAGGATAAAGATGCAAATGTTGGAGCAGCAGGGCAGGCAGCCAAGGCTTCTTTCATAATTGGGTGGGTACAGCAATGTATGTGGGAAGAACGGCATGCCTCAGACGTAATGCAGCACAGAGCACATCCAGCACAATGTTGGCTCAACTCTTGCTGGCACCATCCTATTGCTGCTGTTGTCTGAGGCTCCCAGGTCAGACTCAGCCCAGGCAAAGGTCTTGTACCTCCCAAGCCCAAAGAACTCTATGTGCAGATATGCTCAGCTGGGTTGGCTGCACTTTGGGGTTGTTGGTTGGTTGCCCTTTGAGGTGAACATGCAAGCAGGTGGCCGCAATGGCTCCTGGCCCACGGTCCTCGCTTCCTTCCTGCCCATGAATGCCCTCCATGACAAAACCTTTCCATGCGCTGCAAGCCAGGCGGGGAGAGGAAGAGGGAGAAGGTGTTTGGAGAGATGCAGAGGCATTTGTGAGTCAAATCTCTGGGTTGTGACTTCACCTCCCATTCAGCTGTGAATTACAAACTTAGAAAGTGCCACATAGGGGTGGTGGGATTTGAACGGCAGGAACAACAAAACTAGGGGGGAAAAAAAGCCTGTATAAGATCAGTGGAAAATCAGAGGCACTTGTATGAGGAGGTGATTTTATACACAGCACAGGGCATGATGATCCCTGCTAGATTTAGGATTTACATTAATTTTTCTATAACTTTCTTGCTCTTCTACAGGAAGAACTTGTATACGTTGCACCTTGATCCTCTGAGTAAACCCTCATCAGAAAAAGTGACTCCTAGTTTTTGCACAGCCGTCTCAGAGACAGCTTTAAAGGCATGATTTCAGAAGGTCCAATTCTCCTTTGAAATTACCTAAAGTTAGAGGGATGAAACAGGTGTAAAGCTAATGTAGGGAGGAAAAAGTTCTTGAACAGCCAGAAGAGACCATTATAATTGTTTAGTATGACTTTCTTCATGAGCTATAGGATTTTACCCAGTAATTTGTGAGGCTAGCGAACACTTTGATAATAAAGATCAGACCATTCCCAAGCCTGACAGCACTGGGTGCCAAATAAGCGATAGGCACACCTCTTCCATAAACCCTTGCCCCAGTAATGGAGCCCATAAACCAAGAATAATGCCATCTTGTAACAAAAAGTACAGCCTCTCACCCCTGTACAGCCCTGTTTGTGGCAGAAATGAAAAGTTGGAAAGCAGTTTTGAATATAACCTTTATAATTAAAGGTTGCTCCAGCTCAAAGAAGCCAGAAGCGTGTCTCAGGGCTACCCAGAGAGCAGCCATGAGTGCATGGTGAGTGCGGGCATTAGAGAAAATGCCTTTTTCACCTAGCCAAAGCAGCTTTTCTGTGACAACTAAGACCCCGTGGCTTAAGCTGGGATTCAATTCATTCATCCTTAGTCATCTAGCCTGAACCAGTCATCCAGTCTCTCTGCAGTCCATGGGGAAAGGCAGGTAGCGGCTTAGACGTTTCTCTTAGGATAGGATGGTTTGCCATCTGGAGGTGTCTATCTTTACTGGCCATAGCAGGACCGTACACACTAGGTTAGGTTGAAGGGCAAATGTTTAGATGGATATAGGGTGGTGAGATAACTTCCACCAGTATAACTTCATGCTAGGACCGATCAGGGCTCTGCATGATTTTTGATGAAGTTTCAAGCAAACTAGAAGCTGATGTAAAACTGCAGCCCAAAATGGAGCCCTTAGGGCCACAGGTTTTCCTCACAACCTTGGGAAAGTCACTTTATTGTGATTTTTAGGAAGTCATCAGATAGGCTTACAATCAGATAGGCTCAACTTCAGCCACCTTGCAGTACAGAGTTACCATCAGTGAGCTGAAGAGTACTGCTACTCCTCTGAGACACAGCAGCCCATGCTCCTCAAGGGCGTAGTAACTCCCCTGGTTCTTTACAGGACCTGTCTCTGTCACTTCCAGAGGGAGTAACATTGTGTTTTCACTCGGGAAATAGCAGGGAAAACAGATGGAGGGAGTCCTGGGTTCAGTTCCCAGCTCTGCTTGAGGCGGTTCAGATCCCGCATCTTTGGAAAGCCACAGGCACAGCTGCTTTTCAGACCCACCTGCCTTCCACCGACCTTGTGCTAATCTCTAACAAGGGACCACAAAACTCACATGGTGGTGATCTCTGAGAGATCCTGTAGCACTGGGGTTAGGGTATTGCGCTGGGGGAGAGGACAAAGAACCTGTGTCCAAGGAGGTACCCACATATTTTGTATTCAAGTCCTGGGAGCAGGGGTGAGAGGGATCCACACAGTGTACCAACCAGATCCCCCTTGAGCTAAACCCCGCTATCCTGATTAACAGCTGAGAATGAAAGCTGGACTTCTGGCAGAGACATCTGGGACGTCCATCACGAAAACCATAGTTTCATTCCCCCAACTAGTGTTGCCAAAGAAGGTCCTGCTGGCCGTTGCTGAGGAAGCCTCCACAAGCTACATCAGAGGAGTCTAGGTCAGACAACTCAATAAGCTTACAGTGTAGCTCATCACCCTTATGCATGATTTTACTGGCTTCTTTCCTACACAAACAGTATTTTAATGACTATTTTGCCTTTGTGGTATTTATTTAGAAAGAAAGATTTCCTCTGTCTTTAAACTATTTAAACCTGACTTCCCATTCAGACCGCTAATCTGAGATAAAGGAGTACATGGACTTTCATGCAATGCCAAAGAACTGAGCACAAAACAAGGTATCTCTGAATTGCAGAGTGGGGCAGTGTGGGGACAGGCAAATCCACTTGGGCTGTTGAGCTTACACAGTGTTAGAAAGTTTAACCCTCACAGCCTGCCTGCTAAACTGCACCATACAGTATCTATGTTTCATCTTTAACGAGGGTTATTTCAGTTAGTTCCTGCTATTTCAGTTCTGATTGCTTTATGCTCGGTTTCTATAAGTAAAATAATGTCTCTTTGCTTGCCCTGTTTGAAATGCATGAAAAAAATATTCAGTGGGAAATGGAACTAAAATGGCAGCATTAAGCTTATACGTGCTGTAACTCTGTACACTGTGGGAAGAGCAGTCTGAATCAAATAGCAGACATAACGCCTGGGTTAGGGCATGAGAAAGACATTGAAGCTGGCTCAGCTAAAAGATGTTATTGATTATTTCCCTTTTTTATTATTATTCTCACCAAAAAATATTGAAATTTTGTGTATGCTTTATGTATGGCAAAAGAAGTTAACTTCCTCCGTTGCAGTCTAAGTGGATTTGACACTTGAGGGAGGGGTCATCTGACACCTTTTTAACTCTCAGTCTCCCCTGATTATAAAGTAAAGATAATGCTTCTTCCCTCCCCCCTCTTTTCCTTGAATGTCCCATGCATTCCTCTTTCACCAACTCTGATTTTTGTCATTTGGTGGCTTTCTGTGTTGTCAGTAATGTTCCAGTCCACATAAATTTAAACAGATCTAATAATACTGGAGGGTGTCTGTGGCTGCTTTTGAATGCTTTTTTTTCTCCTCTAAAAGGCCCCATCTCTGTGATTACCTTCTGCCTGGTCACTGTGTGCAAGCCAAGAGCTCAGCAGTGTGGGAGTGTGACAGTCTTGAGACATTTCCACAGCACCCAGAGGCAGTAAATTAATGCTGA
Organism: Calonectris borealis; assembly: GCF_964195595.1. Lineage (NCBI taxonomy): Eukaryota > Metazoa > Chordata > Aves > Procellariiformes > Procellariidae > Calonectris > Calonectris borealis. The sequence goes on from NC_134315.1 coordinate 8,546,413, forward strand.
CATGACCCACCAAGCACATGGCAGCTCCATTGTCAGAGCTCGTCTAACAGGAGAGATTGAATTTCACACTGCGTTTGATATTAAATCTCTCCCAAGCACAAGCTAACTTGGCTGAGTAGAAAAGATATTCACGGATCAGCAGCGAGGGCCTCGGCAAGGGAAGGTGCTAAATACCCACTGCCCTCGTTTGAAGCGTTACCTTGCGGCCTCAGCCTGATCTCAGTGCACAGCAGATATCATGTTATGTCTGCCTTGTCTCTTACAACTGTCCCACTCCAAAACCAGCAGCTCCACCATGTCCCTTATCTCGCTGTCACCTCCTCTCACTGCAGACTTCACGCTCGCGGTCTCTCCCCTCAGGATACCTCCAGTACCACCACCCCATCTCTGAGCTCCTGTGTCCCCTCACCTTAGAATCATAGAATCATAGAATCATACAGGTTGGAAAAGACCTCTAAGATCATTGTGTCCAACTGTCAACCCAACACACCATGTCCACTAAACCATGTCCCTAAGTGCCTCATCTACACGTCTTTTAAATACTTCCAGGGATGGTGACTCCACCACTTCCCTGGGCAGCCTGTTCCAAGGCCTGACCACTCTTTCAGTGAAGAAATTTCTCCTAATGTCCACCTTCTGCAATATCCCACTTGTTTTACTTGTTGCTGAGCCAGGAGAAGCAGATGCTGCTTTGTTGGGCAGCCCAGGCTGGCTGGTTGGCCAGAAGATGGATCCTGCTTGGAAAGCAGTGAGAAGTCACCTTTGACACGGGCCAGACATCTAAAATAAATAAGTTGTCCGAACTATTCACTGATGACATAGAAAATGCTCTTTGCGATAGGGAGACTGTCTTCTTATAAGCTTGTAAAATGCAGTGCTCAAAACACTACATGCAAGTAATCTTTTTTGAAACTGAAATGGAAAACTAGACTGAAATAGTCCAATCAGGAACCAGGCAGATAGAAAATGAATATATGTACATTAATTTACCATTACATTCTCCTTTACAGTCCTCATGAAGGCTATTCTGTAACCTCTCACATCTCAAGTTCTGTGAAATCCAGAGCTTGATTAATGGGTTACCCTAATTACATTTGATTAGTAGTGGCTTGATTAGCAGTTTACACTGGATGTTGCTAGTGATTACATCTGGAGATGTGGGGAACTGGGATACCTACAATGCATCCGATGGGTAGATGCAGAGTTTCTAGTTCCACTGCTCTTGGTGTGCTCTGGCAAGCCAGAAACCAAATCAACGTTTCATAGACATCTGTTCGCACCTGAAGAGGTAGATGTGCCCTTAGATTCCCTCACAGTTTTGTCGCTGTCTAGTTGATGGAATTTGGAAAAACTTGTTAGTCCAAAATATTCATGGAAGTTCAACCTGAAATAGCCCAATGTGCAATTTCGCTCATAGATTTTTAAGAGAAAAAAAGAGCCTTTGAATTAATTTGTGTAACTTTTCTTTTCTCACAGGGCACTATATTTCTCCCAGTTATCTGATACTGGGCTAAGAATTTTCACTTGTGCAACACTAGAGTACATTACTCTCTCTAGAAAGGCCACCAATCTTGATCTGAAGACTACATGAGATGGAGAAATGGCTGTTTCTCTTGCCGGTTTTTGTTTCAAAGGTTAATGACCATCACTGTTAAAACTCATGCTTCATTGTCAGCTTGAAACTGTCTGGCGTCGGTGCTTAGACCCTTATTCTTATTATAATTTTCTCCACAAGCTGAAAGAATATTTTAAAAGCTGGTACTTCCTCCATGTGGAGGTATGTAGATGTTGTAACCAGTTCAACTACTTCACTTCCTTTGGGCCTGCTGAACACATAGAACTCTCTAAGTCCCCAATGTTTTGCCTGCAAAGGCATTTTCTTTAATCCTCAGATCATTGTAATGGTATTTCTGTCAATTATAGGGACTGAAACTGAGTATGGCTTTTCATTGTTTAGGTTGAATTATCTCCATACTAAACTCAAAGCGTTTCTTGGTCCATACCAACCCCTTGGTTAAACCAGGACAGCAGAACTCAGGCTGATTAGTTTTTCCACAATGGCCCCTGGATAATTCTGAATTAATTTTTGCTCTCTTCATTCCTGTATGTACTGCATTCGGCTGCTTTATAATATATTTTATCAAGACATTTCTGCTTCTGGTTGACCATGCAGTTCTCATTCCTGGCTACACTACCAATTTCAGAGTTTTCCCCAAACCTTATCAGCAATATTTTTTTTTGCGTTTCGCTCATAAAAATCCTGACAAATCCTCACATGGTTCCTATTGCTAGGGCTCCCTTCCAGAAACACCCCTGTTCAATAATCCCCCGCTGACAAGCTTTTGGGGAGCTGTCAGTGTGAGATGGTTCTTATACTCTATAAAGTGCACTGACTACTGCATGCCCATAACTCTCAGTGATCCCAGTGGATCCTCAGCCTAGTCCTCAGGACAATGTCAAAGAAATATATTAACAATTCTGTTGGATATTAAAAACACATTGCCCAACTCTGTGACCTGATCGTAAAGTCTGATTGGCTAAGCATGAACAAAAAACAAGGCTTTCAGGATTTTAAACACATTTTTCTTAGTAATCTTTGTTTATTTATCAATACCTATTTCATACATTTTCAAAATCCTTGCAAAATGTCTTAGCGCCTGCCTTAACAGTGGGACCAGTACCACTGCACCAACAAATATGTTCTGTATAATCCTTCCTTTCTGTAAAGATTACATTAACTGGATTACATTAAAGTAACCCAAGGTTTGCTGTACCATTGTGCTCCTTTGGGCAGTCCATGGTTGGTGTTTCACTCTCTGTGTGGGGGTTCTCCTCTGGGAAAAGCTGACAATATTGGCACCAATGCTACCACCCTCTTATGGAGTCCCAAAAAAGCCTTACTTTGTTGTTCTGGAAATGTTCTGCTTCACTGCAGCTTTTAGACGTCTGGGACCCACTTTTCCTTGGGTACCAAGAACAGCCTCTGGGCTGTGTCTATTTACCCCAGGCCACCTGGCAAAGCACTGAGGAAATGAGGTTACAGATGTTCCACAGTCCTCCACAATCTGAGACCTTCTGTCTGCTCAGGGAGCAAATCAGACTCATAGAAGGATAAATTTAGCTGTATATATAGCTTATGTGACTAAAGTACTGCACATATGCATAATGCGAGAGAAAGATGTGCATATACATGTACACACATAGTCTGGTTGATTTCTTTCCTTGAGACTCTTTGCCTATTGATTAATTACCACATAAAGGCTGTGCTATTTAGTGATTCATTTTTTCACATTTGCAAGCCATAATCTAGTCTGAATCTCCCCAAGGGTCCTACATGAGCACTGGATTGCTCACATTTGCTCAGGCAGCAGATACTCTTCTAGCACACTCTGCACAAGGGAACAGAAATATCGTGCTGGACTGAAGGGAGCAGTGAGGTTTTCAACAGCTTCCACACTGGGAAGCCCAACATGAGTATAAGATAGTTACATTTGCTTCCAGTTGGCAGAAGAAACTGCTTGCCATAGCTTCAGTTGACAGAAATCTGTGCAGCTTCATTGACTTCTATCAGTTGACTTCAAATGAACTATGTTGATCCAGGTGGAGATCTCAGAATGAGAAGTAAAAAAAAAAACAATCAAACATCTGCATGCCACGCCATGCCAAACCTTTGCCAGCAACTCCCCATGGCAAAGTACACCATAGCTCCCAGTGGCACTCGGAAGAGGACAGTGGCAGAAGTGACCCAGCAGACCCCTTCCTAGTGAAGTAAGAGACCCACTGAGACCCTTTTTTGCTTCTAGGTTTTGCATGTAACAGTTTCTTAATGGCTGTTTGATAAACTACAGATTCCTCCACCTTCAAGAATGGCATTGTCTATAGTATGAGATGCAACTCTGACCAAAGATGGACAATGGCAATTAGATAATTACTCACTTTCCAACTACATGCCAGCCCAGGGGTAGCCTAAACAACCTATCAGTGCTGAAGAAAATCAGGCAGAAATAATACCATTACGTGTACCAGCCATAACAGTGGGAAAATATTTGCTAGTAAATGTATTAGGAAGTTTTTGGCTATATGACTTGATTTATTTCATTACCTTTCCTGAACGATATTGGGGATACCATGGCAAAGCTAGACCAGAAAGGTCGAAAACCAGGTACATAATAAGGAGGGCATGTAACTAATCAGCTGAGACTGCCTTGGCTTCTCATCTGTAAGTTACATCATCATAAATAAGAAATAAACCCCATGTAACTCAGAGAGAGAAGAAAAAAGAAAGCAAGAAGAGAAAGAGAAAGAGAAAGAGAAAGAGAAAAAGAAAAAGAAACTCTTGAGCTAAGAAACCTGGGTCAAGAAATCCAACTGCTTGGATCTGTGTTTTTGTTCAAGGCAAAGGTGACGTGCCAAGTCTAGACTGGGACTGAATTCAGATACAAGTTATAAGCAGTGCCAATATTCAGGGATGCTAGAATCCGCATTCTGCTGAGATTTCATTCACAGAAATATGTATCCAAGGAAGCACCCAGACAGCACGCTGATGGAAATTGGTAGACCCAGTGCAGTTGTTTTCATTCACAGAAATGCGTAGCAAAGTAAGTACCCACACAGCATGTTGATGAAAATTATTAGACCCAATGAAGTTCATATGAAGAGTCTGATTAAAAAGAAATATTACTGGCAGTACAGGGTGTCAGCTGAGGCTTTTCATTCCTAACTGGACTCATTCAGACTGGCAGCTCTGGCTGGCTGGGCTCAATGCAGGTGTTTTTCCACTTCTGGCTGCTATTTTTCCCCATGAGGACAAGGGCCAGACCTCCACCAGCTTCCCTGGGCACAAGGTCAGATCTGGGGGTGCATGTGGGGATGCAGGGGGAGACCTTTATGGAGCCAAGCAACTTTCTGGCCTCCGGCTCTTGAAAAAGTTTGCACTGTCTGCCAAGCCCTTTAAGCTGCCCAAATACTTCAGAAATTACAGCATCTTATTTTGCTGCCAGTTGGGAAATTTGTTTCACTGCATTAACTATCAGAAAACAAAACACACCTTTTGGGGGGAAGAATATTTTTGTCTCATTATGGTCGAAGTGCAGTAATGGACTTAGACACTGAGCAAAGGTGCGTGGTGTTTCACTTAGGACTCCTCACAAGGGCCCTACATCCAAAGGCAGCACAGACATGCTTCTGCATTTCTGTCTAGGCAGAACACCTACACTTACACCAACTATAGGGCTCTAGCTTGTGTCTCCCACCCACGGCTCGCGTTTCTCCCGGATTAGTGTTCTCCCATCAGTGCTATTAATGCAGTCGCATCAGGAGAGCCAGTTGCTGCAGTTCTGCTTTGTGGCCTGGAGGGCCCTTAACCATCCCCAAATTAAAGCCCTCTAGGCAATAAAAGAGTTGAGCCCTAAGGGATTTCTTGGGAACGTGCTGTGAATGAGCAAACAGAAAAGAAATTAATGCTATGTTGATCCTCCTAGCTCTAAGATTTTGTTTGGTTTATTAAAACTAGTATGCACTAATGGGAAGTGAAACTAGCTTTTAAAAAGCCTCTGTCACATGATGTCTTTTAATATATCCGGTTAATATTTCCAACGCACGTGTGTCTTCGTGAACAGTGGCTGCCCCAGTAAGTATCTGACGAACTGTTTTAGATACACTTAAGACACACTTTCCTCACCAGCCAGGCTAGAGAAATATGGGTTTAGGATTCCATTTTAAGGGAGCAAACTAACTTAAAACCATAGGTGCCACATGCTGGCCCCATGGGCAGAACAGAAGAGCAGCACAGGTATTTGGGCATTAATCAAACCTCCCCTCCCAGGATAGGAGCATGGAGAAGATCACAGTATGTATGGTTTAATAGGTCAGGGAGGAAGACAAGAAGAACCAGCTCTCTAGCCTGGATTCATCTGACCTTGGTTTAGGTGTAGGAAATACACTGGTGTCAGTCTGCCTGTCCTCATAAAAAGCAGTAGTCTGAGCAAAGCAAAGCCTTCTCCCTCCAGATATTGGTTCAGTTCACCGAGATCTGAGTCATAGATTCGTCTCTACCTCCATTTATTAGAAAAAGAGCCTATGGCAAGTTCATTCCTAACTCACCCATGTTAGCAAGGTGCCTGTGTTTATATGGGCATATATATGGGATGAAGCTATAGTTGGATTTTAGCCATGAAACAGCTAGGGACAGACCCTCTTATGTGGTCAGCCATACTCATATAGTATGTAACTGTTGTTCTTGTTCTGAATAAACATCCAGCAATGATGAAAGTGTTCATCACACCAAGTTGCTGTTTTCAAAGGGAATTGCAAAATCTTTTTCCTAACAAAAGTCTCTAAACATACAGCCTTAACCTTACTCTTGCTGAAATCAATTACAGAACTTACAGGTTACTTTCTTCGAGGCTACTTGAGGCCCATAAACTGCTATGTATAGCAGAAAGCTCCTCGGACACTGGCTTGGTTCAATAATTTCTCTTCCTTGGTTCACTCCCCCAAGGGCTGCTAAGCTCAGAGAAGTCCTTAACAAGCTGACACCTCTGAATGCACATTCCTTCTTACCTTGCCAAGCTGCTGCTCCCTATCCTTTGGTCCTGTGAAGATAATTTAAGAAATGTAAAGGAACTAAATAGCAGAGAGCATCCAGTCCCTGAGGGCATCAGTAGGTATTAAAGTCCCTGCCCAGCTTCCCCTGAGACCCCCACAGACACCCTTGCCCGTGGCCCAGGACCCCATTTCAGCTCAGCCCGGGGCCATCAGTATCAGCCTCAGTTATGCCATAGGTAGTCCTGTCTCCAGCCCCGTCTCTTTTTGCTCCTGACTGGACCCTTGAGTGGACCTTGGACTTCGTCCTCCTTGGGCCCCCTCTCCCCATATGGAGAAGGTGTTTGTTTCATTCCACGTATGGGCAGGCATCGGTCGTTCAAGATGTTTAGTGTTTTCTGGGTGTATATGAGGCTGCCTAAAATATGAAACAAATTTTTTAAATTACATTTTGAATTGTTTTTGTTCTCTGGCCACCTTACCACTTAAGGACAGAGCAGCAAGGAACCTCTATTCAGAAACTGCCTTGAAGAGGGATAATTCAGTGGCTTGAGGGAAGACAGACAGGGACTAGGCTAAATCCTTTCCTGAAAGTTAGGAATGGGGTTGACCTTATGACTGATCCCATTCATGGGATCTGAACTAACTGCATGCTGTTGGTTTTTATTCTGTTTGCTCATTTACATGTGTAGGAAGCATAATTTCTGGGTCATATAGGTGAATAAGGTATAGAATGTAACATTCTCTGGGAACAGTAATCACCATATTATCCTCAGTCTGGCCCTGACCTGCATTCCCTTGCGGCTGCATTATTTGCAGGGACAGGAGACAACATCCAAGTCAAGGCAGCAGTTGGATGCCAGGTGGTGATGGGGACAGAGGGCTAAAATAAAATCCCCAGCTCAAACCCCGTGTCTCTGTTCTATGAATAATACCAGGAATACATCCATGAACTACTAACTGCACTGCGTAGCCTCAAGAGAAACCAACACCTCCCATTATACCATGACCACATTGAAATATTTCGTGCAACTTCTCAGCGTCAGCAGTAAAGTATCTATCTACCCTACACCACCTGTGGTGATTAAATGTGCCTTATAAATATCAAAACACTTCCCAGCATAAATCTTCAAAGGTCTGCATGAAACTGTGTTTAAAACTGGCTCTTCTCTTTTTTTGCCTTCTGCACTAAGAAAGGGAAATGGCAGTAGATGTTATTGAACCTCAGACATTTATTTCCACTAATGGTAGAACACAGAACTAAACTATGAGGTCCTAGCATGACATATCAAAGGTTATTTTCTAATCAGTTCATTCACATTTCTCTACTACCAATGACTAGTCAGGTAAAAATGTCCTTTGGCCTCTGCCAGCCTGGAAAATCCATCCTACTTTTAAAGTCAATTGGAAGTTGCATCTGGAAATCCTCGGACAAGTTAATCTTAGGGTAGTGTGTTCTGGCACAGAAATAAGCTGGCTAGGAAAATATTCTACTCTCCATAGGGTCGTTCACTCCTATGTACAAAATATAAGTCATTCTCTTGTGGGAACAATTGCCTCTAGAAATGTGAATCATTTATGGGTGGTGCCTACAGCTTCAATCTTGAAAACAATTACAAGTGTGAGAAGGTCCTGGACTGAAATGGGGTTAGTGTATAACTAAAACGAAGCACATGAAGTGATGGTCACCATGCCAGGCACACATTCATCAGGGGACAGAAATCCAGCCTCGCCAGCACCACCTTGCTCATCCCAAGTGTCCCATAGCAGGTTGCATCTTCACAGAAGAGGTGTGAGCTGTTCAACCATGGAGCAACCGGTAATTTGTGGTGACCTATCATCTAGACTAAACTACTCTACTATTATCTCACCTATCATCTAGACTGAACTATTCTACTAGACTAAACTACTACTGCTATTACTATTTGTAAAACCTGATTCGTCCTCTTCCTCATCACTTCATGCCTTCACACCCCGCACTGCCCATCCACTTAAAAAAAGATTGCCCTAAAATGTGGGGTCCTTTAAAAGTTTTCCAAAAGTGAGCAATTTGGGGTTATTTGAAGCCTTTTGCAGAGTAAGTTGCAGGCAACTCCTCCCACTCAGACAACCCTTTCCCAGACCAAAGACAAACATTTGGGATTGCTGGTTCACATGTGCTGTGGACCTCCCGCTCTGAGCCTGGTCATGCCGTGGAAACGCATGCAGGTGGGAACAAACCCCGCAAGCTGAGTTGCATCTAGAATGAACTGCAAACCAGTTCACTTCCCATGAAACGTAGATATAGCGCAGACTGAGAGGGGAAAATCTGTGCTGGGAAGACTTCAACTGCCTTTGGCCATTGTCCTGAACAGGGTGTGCTGAAGAGAAGTGACACAAGCAGCTCTAAGACGGTCTGGAAATAAGTTGTTTCCAGGTGCAGTCAAACATAGAGTGAACTAGTTTGTACTTTGCTGCTCTGTGCACAAACAGAAATGGCCACAGAGCCAATACCATAGACCAAAAGTACACATCAATAAACCTGAGAAGCCCGAGCAGGTGTAATTGAGGTCAGGGAGCTCACTTCCACCATCTCCTCCAGGAGCTCCCCTTGGATACGTCAAAAAGTTTAATCCACCATCAAAGACTTCAGGGCTTTCCAGTAGGCTCAGTATTTACAATAGCAAGCAGCACCAAAGTAAAGCATCTCCTTGAGCCCGCAATTATGTGTTTCAATGGGTTCATTTTGTAGACGTGCCTATATCAAGACCATGTTCCTCCAGGAAGCTGTCGCGCTCCCTCAGTCACAGAGCATTTGGTGGGCCTGTGCAGAAACCTGCTTTCTATAATCAGAAACCATAAGGAGAGTGAGCTCCACTTTATCACTATCTGCCTAAATATATAAATAATCCGAAATCTGAAGTGTGTGTTGGACAGCACCCTCAGGCTATCATTTTACACCCAGCTGTTATTCTCAGAGGATTCTCAGTAAATCCAGGAATAGACCCAGCCAGGAGTCGGGAACAGGCTCAGACGAGAATGTCACCATATGGCAGCTCCTGACTGTTGCATAAATATATTGATTAACTGAACCGGCTTCAGGATGTCTCTATTAAGAACAGTAAAGTCAAGAAGCGATGTAAAATTATCAGAAAGATGAACTGGCCATTCTTTTCCATTTAAGTATCTTCTTGTCCAAAGTATGACACCAATCACTGAAGAAAATTGGTTAATGCAGTTTAAATCTGAAGCTTAAAGACAATTCCTAAACAAAAATTGAACAGAGTAATCATGTTATTGCTATCACAACCCAGAATAGCACATTAGCAACCCAAATGACAATATTCTTCCTCCTATTACACTGACATTGGCAAGCAAAGAAATTATGTTGGAGTTTTTAATATATGTTTTCAAAAGGGAAAGAGATGATCGCATGTTAAAACCCACCATGAAGACAGAAATCCTCAAAGAGTGTTTTCTTTACTTGTTTAAGCAACTGGCAAGTGGGGTTTGAACTGTGTGCTTTAAAGCTGAGAGGAACCTGTTGTAAAACAGGTTCTCCCATTCACTTGCTGTGTGACCTACAGCAAACCACTTTAACTTCATTGCTCTCATCATCAATCCAAGAGCAGCCCAAGGGGGAGAAAAGCTGCAGACTTTAGCTTGGTTTGGGACCCAGGGGACTTCATTGTGTCCTCTTTGGTGGCAGGTGGGACCTGGAGCAGTGGGTCACAGCAAGGGAGAGCTACAGTGGGCACTGGAGCTAGCGCGTGAGGCTCCTACGACAGCATCCTCCAGCTCGGTACCTTGTAGAGACCCCACCATGCTCTAACAGCACAGCCCAGTTTGTGCTTGTTGGGATGTGCAAAATAGATGCCAGCCACCAAAACCCAATTAGAGAGAGAGATTTGACAGGACTGGGGTGATAGAGAGGAAAGAAGGAAAGATAGTTCATGATTTAAAAAATAAGACAAACATCAGGCTATTAGGCTGCTCATTCCCCCACCCCCCACTAACAGAATAGCTTTTCTCAAAAGGAAGAAATGCCCTTTTTCTTACTGCTGCTCCTATCTGATTCGTTTGTATGAGCCCTGAGGACACTGTGCAAAGCTGTATTTGTCCCTCAGCAGGCTGGGCATTTCTAGAGGCAAAGGCAAAGCACTCGGCAAGTCTATAGCCATGTATCAAAATCCATCCTCGGCACAAGCCAAACTCTACAGTAAAACCTTAGCGTCGTGCCCAGGAATTTACTCACACAGTTTCACAACAATAACAAAAAGATACATTTTTCTCTATTTCCAGTGTTCCTGGATGGTTTATCATGATGTTTCAGACCCTGAGGTAGGATTGCATCTAGGTTGTTTTTTGGGATTGGCTTGGGCTGGCCGTCCCTCTTCATGAACGCAGAATGAATATCCCAGCATGGCACAAGGGAGCTCTATGCTGTGGCCGATACCACACTCCAGATGAGAGGATAAACTCAGGTTTTCTATTGCTTGTGGCCATAATTGCTGTTTTGCACTTCTGGAAAGACTGAAGCAGCTCACCTTGAGACCAAGCCAATTTCATAGCTGGGTGACAACTGAAGAAGTATAAAACAGCAAACAAACTCATCCTGAAAAGTTTTCTGTACTGCATTTTGGGTTCAAAATGTTCGCAAAGAAAATTCTGTTAGTTTAGAGAGTTGTTGGCCAAAATGGATACATTTTCCAGGGAAGTCAGCCAGTTCTTAAAGGAGGCCAAATCTATTTCCACATGGAAATTGGCTCATTTTTGAAGTATAGATGAGTTCTGCATAAAAATTATTAAATTCCTTCCCCCACCCGCAACTGTATACACGTTCATGCATCTTGATGGGAGAGCTGCTATTCCATCAGCAACAGGGAAATGCAGTTTGAACAAGTGCAATATCATGTAATTAAAATGACAGTCATGTCAGTATGGATGAGACAGGGAAAAGAGAGAAAAAATCTGGAAAACAAAAATTATCCAATTCAGTCAGCTCTTGGAAATGCTTTTTCAATCTATCTAAGCTCTCCTGGAAGGTGCACATGCATACAGATAGCTTCAACCCTCTTGTTCTTTAAAAAAATAATTGAAACCTTAGCAATAGAAAATAAAGTCAGAAAAAAATGCACAACCCGTAACATAACATAACATAACATAACGTAATGTAACGTAACGTAACGTAACATAACATAACATAACATAACAATTAACGAATGCATGGTATATTGCCATTAATTAACAAAAGGTCAGTTATACAGCTTGTTCAACTATAATAGCCCTCATCCTGAGTGCATTTGGATAACAAGTTTGTTCCAAGGAGCACACCCTTCTCAAAGAGTATCGTGGAAAAAAGAGAAATGTTTTTTAATACATACTGTACTGAAGAAACGAGATGTGTCGAAAAACACATAGCATGTACCAATGCCTCTCTCTGAAGTGTCTGCCATTTGGAATATTGTCATTTAAATACTTCGTCTGTTTAGTCTATTTTGAATGGCTCCATTATAGAACTGGTGGGAAATTCTCCAGAGAAACTGGAAAAAATATGTTTTGGAAAGTATTTCAGATTCAGAATTGTCAGAATGCCCCATTTTAACCTTTTCAATGAAAGAAAAAATTAGTGCATATTGATACATGCATATGTATTCTACAATATGTATCTATTAAATGTATAGCAAATTAATAGTGGCTTGACTCATAAATAAAATGCTTAGAAATGTTCAAAGCAAAAGATTTCAGGTGGTCTGCATTAAATGCTAAAGGAGGGATTCAAGTCAAAAAATGTCATAATTTTGGCAATTTACATGGGATGGAAACCCAAGTCTTACCCTCCTCTAATCTTATGCATCCCAGGTCAATGGCATCTTTGGTAGAGGAGATCCTAGTGCTGCCCATCATTGATCAACAGATGTGAATCCTTATGCCAGATGAGCTTGACACTACAGGAGCTCGTAACCGTGGCACTCGTGACCAGGCTGGGTACGGGGAAGAAGGCTGTGCACACATGTAGGAATCACAGTTCAGTTGCCAATTCATCTCTTCTTGAGAAAGGTCATTGCTTCATTCAGGTATTTGCTAAATATAGGAAACGCTCAGGAAGCTGAACGCTTTGATCTTGAAATACTTGTAGGCTTGGCGCTATGAAAGGATGAGGGAAACATTTAAAAAGGATCGAGGGAAACAGATGTTTGGCTGCTTCTATCTGCTACCACTAAATCAGTCACTGGCCCAAACTAGTATTTAGCACAGGTGATTTTCCACAAAGCTAATCCTGCTTTCATTCAAGGCATTCTTCTTCCAATAAAAATCCATCTGCCTGCCTAGCAGACACCAGCATAAATTGTAGCTCTCCCAAATGGGTCTTTCAAGGGGGTCTCTGCGCCAAGGCTGAGAGAACCACATGCTGCTTAGTGAGAAATCGCAGAGCTGCTCGCAGCTTGAGCTGTCTGAGTCACCAGCTGATGAGAAACTTGACTTTTTGCTTGATTTTTCCTGCTCTTTTTAAAGAAAACTTTAAAAAACAAATAAACCCTACAGGCAAGCAAGCAAACTTTCTCATTTCATAGGCACCCCCCCCCAGCCATGGTTAAATACACCACAAAATCCATTTTCTCATGGATTTTTTTCATTTATTTCCTGCTTGCCTCCTTTTGTTTTTCCACACGCATTAGTGTCGTTTTCTCCTCCTGCACACAGGCTGTGAGCATTTAGTTCATCCTCTCCAACATACACAGCAAAGGGCTACCAACTGTTACGTGCCCCAGCAGCTGCGTCCACATCCCCTTTGCAAACAAGAAGCCACGCTGAGATGGCTTTTGCTGAAGGAGGGTGGTAGCAATCGTTTTGGTTCGTGAAGTTTCAGAGTAAGGGCATGACTGGAAATCAAGTCAACCAGGTCCTCCCTTTGCAGCCTGGCAGGGTTGCCCCAGCCGTAATTTCAAGTCAGAGCTCACTGAAACACCCCTTTGTCATCCCAGTTTGAGTCCGCAGTTCACAGCTTTCAGCAGTCCCCTGCATCACAGTTTCTCATCAGTTTTTCATCTCTCCTAGCTGGTAATGTTCACCATGTAGGATACCCAGATGTTTATGGACCAGTCAATAAATAGAGATAATTGCTTACAACTCTTAACTCCATGCAACTGTCCAGACAATTATCTACTTATGTATTTACATCATTCTTCTTAACATTATGTCTCACCAGCTCCCATGCATTAATAGATTTTATCCTCTGCAAATGCCTGCCACAATAGAACAAAAAATAATGTTTAAGTCAACATTTGTTCCTATTTTTCTTATAAGTAAGTGCCAGGTTCTTCTGATCATCAAAATAGTTTTTATCTTGAAAATGCTACAAAAAACATACTGTCAACAAAAGCAAGTTTGTACTGGAAAGTTTACAAGTTCAACAAAAGTAATTCTGCTGCTTAACAAAACTGTGATTGCAAAAGAACTCAAAACATTTGTACTGCCATGAGTGTAATTTAAGGATATTTAGCCTTTGCTAAACCTTTTACAGACAAAATGGTGTTTCACCCTGTCTATAATACCAACCTTTAGGTTGCAAAATCTAAAAAGGTATTAGCAATAAAACTGTGTTATGAATGCTACAGTTGCATTACAATACTGCGGCTTTACAAATAGATAAATAATTTCATAGAGACAGCCTTCTGTAACTTTTTTGAATAATTTATCATTAAAAAATTCATTGTAAGACATAACAGGTTTAGCATCAGCATATAGGGTGACTTTGTTTACACCATGTAATTCAGTTTCCCGTTAAGTTTTACGAACAACAGATGCCATGTCGCTATATTACAGCAAATAAACCAGTGATAAAATCACTGGTCTTTCAATTCATAATTTTGGGTTAACCCAGAGTTTGTGTAGCAAGGTAGAGCAATTCTTGTAGTTTGGGGACCAATACAGAGCACAGACTTCTGCAAACTAAGTTCATCAAAGCTCAGTCGAAAGAAAAACATGGGAGGATGTTTTACTTCTCTCCAATTCTGAGAGAATTCTGGGCAAGTACTTGGTAGAGACTTAAGTGTCCCCAGAGACGAGAAAACACACTCGGTTCAGGGGTTTTCACATCTCCAATTAAAAAAAAATGACAGAGATCAATAAAACACCTATCTTTTTAAATAAATGACTACATAGAAGTCAACACTGTGATACATAACTTGAATCCACACATTTTTTCAGCTTTAGGTTTCCTTTGGAAAACTCTTGTTATGTGATCACCACCAAAATCAGCTGACATTTTTTCCTTTATCCGTAATACGCCTATTACCCATAAAGGGTAATACGTGCTGTTCTGTTCATGGCCTTATGGACCGAAATTGGAGGTGAAAGTTGTTTTGAGCTGAAGGAGTATATGGCTGATGTATTGCTTCCATTTATTATTTGATCTCATTCTATTGTGTTTTTCCTTATGGCACACTCAATAGGTCTGTAATCATGGGGAACAAGATAGAAAGGGTAGGGCAAGTATTGTATTTCCTGCCTTGGCTGGTGCATAATTTTTATTAGAGCTTATTTTGAATCACAACTTTAAGATAAGGATCCAGCATGAAGGATTAGAGATACAGGGTTCTGGGCGTAAACCTCCAGTTATTTTTTGTTTATATGTAAGCAACAGAAAGAGTTAATGCACTGTCCACTTTTTTATAGCTGAAATATTTGAGCTTTTGTTTAAAAAAATGGGAAATGATACAGCGGTGCTTAAAAAAATTGTTTTTCCAGCTCCTTTGGTACAACGATTGTTTGATGTAAACCTGCATGACACTGTGAGCTTCCTCTCTGCTAATAGCCCAAATGTTCTTTTTCCAGCAGGAGGAAAATGCCTGTGTCCAGGGTGAGATCACACCGGCTGCCCCAGAACGAGAAGCCCCACCGCGGTGCCAAGGCAGGGCTTGGCAAGCACACCAAGCGCATGTGGAGTTTGGCACGTACAGAGGATGGAGGGAGGGATATGGGCATGTAGGGGGGTCTTTTTTAAAGGAAAAGTCATGTACGGTGTGGCCCGTAAGGGAAAAGAGGACATGAGATAGAAAAGCATCTGCAGCTGTTTGCTTATAAAGAAGAACAGGGTGCGGTTTGCTGGCCCACAAGCCCTGAGTGCTCAAGCAAAGATGGAGGAGTTTGCACCAAAGCAGCTGAGATGTGGGCAGAGGTTTCACCCAGCTGAGGGCATGCAGAAGGGGTGACCTCCAGCTGAGAGCACAGCAGATGGCAAGGGACAGAGTCTGCAAGAAGCTCAGGACCAGCATCCCTGCTCCACTCCCAAGAGACACCGTTCCCCTTGCAGGGATGGACACCCCGAGATGTGGACATCCCGCCTCTGGCCCTGGGGCTGGGCAAGGCAGAGGGCAGCACACTCTGGCAGCATGTTCCCAGAGACCAGAGGGCCAAAGCCATGCTTTGATCAAGGTGTCTCTGATGACTTTCGGGAATTAAGCCTGAGGAAGTGAAAGGAAACTTTCAGTACAGCCACATGGCTCTTGAAATAATAGAAACCACTTGAGAAGCTGCAGGTTAGGACAGGTCTGGAGATTTCAGAAGTTTTCAGTAAAATCTTCAACTGCTTCTTGAGGTAGCTTGTTGAAGTGGAGATCTTGCCAGGCTGTTACTCATAAAAAGAGTTGAAAGATCCCAGAAAAAGGTCTTGCCTAGAAAAGCAGGTTGCATAAACTCAGGTCATCGAACATCCTCACAGCTTCAACTGTCTGATGGGGAGATGGGGGGGCATCCATGACTAACTCCCAGTTGTACCCTTTACACACATAACACCATACGTGTGCAAGAAAAATGCGTAATGGACCCAGACTCAAACAGATCCAAAGACTCTCCAAGCCCTTTGATCCAGGAGTGCAAGTGCAGATGGAAATGTATGTCCCTTATGATGGGCCTCCATAGGCACGCTCCTCCTCTGTCTGCTGTCAAAGGGACACTGGCAAGGACCTTGCTTGCAAGGTCCCTTTCCCCACCTCAGATACCTCATGGCAACCCTGCAGCAGGTCCATCTGCAAGACCAAGGGTCACATCCCCGAGCTCCTTCTGGGATCAGTCCCTGCAGCTGGGATCTGCAGATACCCTCTTTGGCATGGCCAAGGCTCCCTGCCTCCCCTCACGGAGCAGGAGCAGGCACACAAGCAGTTATCATGCTCAGCAAATGCCCTGCAACACCCTGACTTGCCTTCAGTTAACCACTCCCTGGATTTCTCACTGTGGGCGTTATCCAAAACCGCAGACATTTGATATTCGTACGCTTTGTCTTAGACCTTTTGCTTCAGTAGCCCTCGGTGGGCTGTCCAAGCAGACTGGATGGTGTAGATATTGCAACAGTAAAATGGAGGAAAGTGGTGAAGCTCTTCCACGCCAGATGTGCAGCGGTTAATTTGGGATGGCAGGAAGCCCACAGTGGCCAGTTCCTGTGTCCTGTCCAACAGGCGATGACATTCTCTGATTGCAAACATGATCCTACGCACCTCAAAGACAATTTTAGTCGCAGGCTAAATTGTATAAATCTGCTTTCATAAAAGATAAAATCTTCCCTTGTATTTTTTTCCATTGCTCAATTAACTATTGTTTCTCTCAGCATGTTTTAATCATAAGTAAGTTCATTAATAGATGTGCTCTTTGGAGTCATGGGGGACTCTGTGATATGATGACATTAATCTTTTTGAATAACATCATTAATATCATTTGCCCCTTAAAGGCACCCACTATGTCCCCCGGGCAATTATAAAACTTTGTTTCATGGTAGTGAATGAGCTCACCCAGCTAAAATGACTACGATGCATGTCTGCATAATATTGCTGTTAGTTGCATCTTATTTATTTGTACTACTTGTCAGCCACTATTAGAACTTGTTTGTGAACATATTTGTCCTTTTGCTGTAAAGGCACCAGCTCAGCTGGCTGCTCTCCACCTCGGTCTCAGGAGAGCTGTCCTACAGACGGGTCATGAAAGAAGAAGGAGATCTAGAAATCCTTAAACTGGGAGCTTTTTGATGATTCTCTTCAAAGTAACCTAGGAGTTGTTTTACCACTAAAGCCTGATCCAGTTAGAAGGAGTCCCACTGAATTCAGCAGGGCTGGGGACACTGTTAAACCCTGCTGTCATTCCTACCAGCCTTACCAAAACAAAATTCTCAGTTTCTGGGTAAACAGACACTTTTCTTCCCAGGGATGGGAAAGGTGAATTTGCAGCATCTCCACACAGTGAGAGGCTGGGCCATGTCTATTAAAGATTCCCAGCTCTGGACATATTTGCATATATGAGTATATCTTTATATTCTCCCTACAGACACTTACATCTTCCCATCCTGGAGTCAAGATCCAAACTTCCAAAGAATTTGGGTATATTTCTTATTCGTCCTGCTTCCTCATCGGTAAAGCAGAGACACAGCTCTTCTCTCCTTTATAAAGCAGGCCGAGAACTATAGATAAAAATTCCTACACAGAGGTGAGATATCTTAATTTTTTCATGAGCGTACTGGATAGCTGCTGTGTGCTCTGAGCAGAGCAGCGAAGTTTGTGGCTTTGCTTTGTTTATTCTGTCCATATTTGGGTGGGAAGAGGCATAGGCAGTAGATGAAAGTAGTTCATATAATAAAACTGGGTTTGGATGAAACTCAGTAGTATATTACTGTTTCATTTTAGCACTCCTGAAATAGTAAGGTCTTGTCAAATTCAGTCCCAGGGGAGAAGACCAGGCAGATTTCAGTTTCAACACGTGCCACATAGTTGCACTTTGCCATATTTGCTCACATTATGGCATATGTATGTGGAGGAAGAGAGGAAGAATTTCCCCGTTTCTAAGCTGTAAAATGTCTTTCAACAGCTCTGTTCTTTACTGCAATAGCAGTATATCATTACTGGTCACAGAGCGAGGCAATTACATGACTACAGCCACTCTATCTGCAAACATGGCCATTCAAAATGTGGATCCAGCTCAAATTTAAGCAGGAGGAATGAATGTTTTCTTCTTAAATTCCCACTTGTATGTCAAAAAAAAAGCCCCTTTTTGCTACCTCTTTCACTTCCAGCTATGCACAAATTCCCGAATATATGACCACAATCTTATCTTATGGGGCTTTTGACCAGGGGTTTGACTGGTGCTCCCACAGGCAAGATGCACTTGGAGGTTCCAAGTTGCATGAAGAGAAGAAAAAGAGGAGCCTTTCACTAACAAGGAACTTCGCTGACCCTTGAGAACAATGGTCAGAGGTTACCCATTACCTAAGGATGGTGCTATTTGCAGCTTTGGTTGTCAGACTTACCTGATGAGGGAGGTACGGAAGAGGAAGGGGAAGCTGCACTCAGAGATGGCAATGTTGGAAATTAGCCTGGAGTCTGAGATGAGGGGAAGAGGCATTATCAGAAACAACCTTTTGCCCATTCCTGGCTCAGTCTGGTAGGAACAGAGGACACAACCGCCCTACCTCACATGGGTTCTTCTTCTCCTGGAGGTCAGAATCTGGATTTTAGCAGTGATCAGGCTCCTGGGAGCAGAGTATCCTCACAGCCCCTGCCATGTGAGAACCAGTAACATCTCCAGGTGATTCTGCTGCCAAGTATAACTATGTGGGACGAAGAGGTGCAGCCATTTCACTGAGCGTACAAAGTCAGGGTGTCCTACTTACCACACCTGAGCCTGCAGTGACCTGCATGTTCCTCCCAGCTGTGCCACAACATCCTTCCTGACATCACGAAAACCTCTGTGCCACAAACGTCCCCTCTTTATAGAGGCAACATTTCCTTTCTCCCACGCCTGGACTGCCCAGGCTAGTTAACCATTTCGACAGGGATTTCATCTGTCTGCAGCTCTGCAGATAAGAGCGCACAGTGGGAGCCCTGATCCCAGCCAGGGCCTCCAGGCACAACAATAATGCGAATGATTAGCAGTGGTGAGCGGTTAGGGCAGGCAGCAGCCCTGCCTCTCGTCTAGCTCACACCGTGCACATCAGGGCTCCTAAATATCCCTCCCAGTGATATTTACAGAGCAGCCAGTCGCAGATGCTTCTGACCCAACAAAAGGAGGATGAGGCAGGTTTTCATCGTGTCTCCTTGCTTCCATGTGCGCATGCAAATTTAGGAATATTGGAGAAGTAATTCCTCAGCTGCATCTCAGGCACAGGCCAGAGCAAACTCTCTGCTGACTGCGGACCTATTGCAGAGGAAGCTGCCTCCTGGCTCTCAAACAACATATCTGGTTTAAACCTCCTTTCAGTGCCTTCGTCCAAATCTTCCTGCCAAAGTTCAGATCTCTCCGCATATCCCACTCCTCTGCCTGCTCCTGCCTCCCGCTCCCTCTCCCTCCATCGTCCTTCCCACAGCCGTGGGAACAGACTTCATCACTTGAGAAAAATGCCCTGCTCATACCCCCCGCTGTTGCTTGAAGCAGACAAAAAAAATTAAAGTCTTTTGAGCAGAGAATCCTTGTCAGGACAAGAAATAATACTGACCTCAGTGAGGATGGCATGTACCGCCGGAGAGGTGGTTCAGGCTGTGTGTGCTGCAACCAGCTGTCTGCGCGACTACAATACAGTGCGGAGTATATGGAATATAATTTCCCTCTCCATTTACATTTAATACAATGGCTTTGGACCACACATTATTAAAAAAAAATGAAGTCTAGGCACTTGGCTTTCACTAATGGCTTGTTACTCCTCTAACACTGTCTCTTCAGTGCAGAATGACAGAGTGATTTGTGTCTCTCCCAAAGACTCCCCTAGCCTTCTTCCCTGCCCTGCCTGAAATTTGCTGCTTTTTAAAAATAATAACACCTCTGTATAACAGTGGGAGGACTGGACTCACATGGGTGGTCTCTTATAATGAAGATAGAGTATCTGGGAACAATATTTTAATGTGTTTTGCTTCTAATTGAGTTTTTCCAGCGTTTGGGATAATTATTTCTACCAATTAGCCCAGTGGTATTGTTAGCTGGAGGCAACCGGTCCTTCTTCAGGCCTCTGACAGAGGTTTACAGTATGCACAATGGTGCATAATCCAGTTTATGAGAAAAAAATTGCCCCTCTGCTCCCAAAACTATGGGAAAGGACTCCATTGTGAGACAACTATTTCCCATGGAAATTTTCCTGAGAAGCCTCGTAAGGGTCCACATTTCAGATAAAAGCAAGTGGGTGGAGATTTTAAAATAAAGCTCAGGAAAGATGGGGTTATGCCTGAAGGGGAGAGAGCGGCACAGGAGAGGGGATGCAGTGGTCAGCCTTGATGAGGCATGGGATGGCTTTGGTCCTCGTACCCTACAATGTCCCAGAGGAGATGCTAAGCCCCATGACTCTGGGACCGAGCCTATCCCTAACAATGAAGAAACAGGTCAAGATTTAATGACAGTAAATTCATTCAGAGTGAATTTTTGGCCTTTCTCTACAAACATAAGAGCTAGACACTTGTTTTTCCTAATAAATGAGAGCTGGAAGATGATGCAGTCCCATAAGTGCCGGAGCAGTGGCTTTGGGCGCAAGCCTGTAGTGGCTTTGCCTTACGTCAGCCCTGAGCAGGAAACTTTTTAGCAGCCTGCAGAAGGAAGCTGTTAATGCTGAGGAGAGAGGGCTGGCAAGAATTCAGTACAAAGATCCTGCGGCAAAAATATATAATTGTTATAAAGGTAAAGACTAGTGAGGAGTAGTATATGAGCTGGTAGAAAATAGGCACAACACTGGGGAATTTTAAGCCAAGTCTTGCAGGACCAATAATGTCTGCCTGGGCAAAATTCAGTTAATGAAAGCAGAGGAACTTTTCAAGTCAAAGATGAATGAGGCCTTTGCATAGTCCAAAATGCAAATGACCTGGTGATGATGGCCATATAAGTATGAATTCTTACCTACATTTAAAAAACAAAAAAAAAACCACCCAAGTTTTTAAGGAAAGTAGGAGGAGAAATGTTCCCTCTATAGAAATTTCTTAGTGAAATCCTTTCCATTAGAAAATACTCATTCCTGGAAAAGGAATTCGTTTGTGGAAGCAGCAAAGCATCAGGAAAGATGCCTCTGCATTCAGGACGGAGCTCGTGGGCTGCTCCATGGTGGCAGAAACACGATTTACCCTGGGACACCCATGACCTGCTGAAACCCCTTGTTGTAGGTACACTTTTTGATTGCTGTTTCATGTCAACATTGAAAGACCACCGCTGCATCTGTACAAGGCAGAGCTGTTGCCTGTCCGGCACAGTCCCGACATGGGATGGAGCCACAATGGTGCTCAGAGGCCAACTGTGGGCATTGCCAGAGCTACTTGATGGGTACCAAGGTTTTGCCAATTTAGGATCTGCCCCTAAAAAACAAAACTTACAGCAACTCCTATTACTAGTGTGGGAAAAGTATAAGAGAAAAGTGAGCGAAGCTTCTTGTGAAATCAAGCCACAGGGGAGATTTTTGCCAATGGGAAAAAAACACTTAATGCTCCTACAGCAGGAAAGTAGGTATGGTATAGTGGAATGGGATTTTAAAGAGAAACCCTGTAAAGATAACTCATTTTATGAGCTTTTAGATGTGTGTTTGTCCCTATCTTTCTCCCTTTCCTTCCCTGCCCAGTAAATTCTCCCTATACTGGGATGGTCTCTGAATTATTGTTAGCAATTTCAGTGCTTTAGCAAAGAAGCAGAGAATCTATTACTACGATAAAAGTCCCAAACAGCCGTTTCAGCATGTGCTAGATGCCTTGGCAGTGAGTCCTTTACACAACAAGTATCTCCATACAGAGCCAGAAGACTGAAACTTCAATGGAGTCACTCATATGATGACTGGGGACATTGCTTTTCCATGGAAACGACGGTCCCAGCTTTTCTAAGGACTGAAAGTCCTACAGGTAGATATCAGATAATCCACCTGCCTAGACCATTCCTCATGGCTGTCCGTCTGTCTGAGCTGTTCTGTCAAATCTACAGTAATGGAGACTCTGCAATACCCTTTGTTAATCTTCATTTCATCTGAAATTTGAGAAAATAAGGGTAAGCATCTTTAAGGCAGAACTGGATGCAAAGGAGGTTTCCTAACTTGAAAAAATATTGTTTGATCTTTTTTTCACATTGTCACTTATTCTGTACATTTCAGACCAGAAGTATCTAGTGTTTGGATCTCAGTTTTAACTATCTCAGACCAGTTTGTACTGGCTTTTACAAAAGATGAGCAAGCTTTATTATGGCTCCAGGTAGGAAAGGGTTTTTACTGAGATCACACCATAATAAATTGCCTGATGTCTGTTCTAGCAGAGTTTTAGTAACCTTAAAAGATGAAAAAAAGATAAAATCCCAACTACAAAATCTTGAAGCAATTCCTTAAAAAGAGAGGTCTGTCTCAGATTATAAGAAAGTCCCACTGTGATTTTCCACAAGCTCCTACAGAGAGCCTCAAAATAGTGAATCAGGCAGCAGTCAACAGGGACGCCCTAGATCAGACCTAATGTACATCCATGCAAGACATTTTTTAACATGTAAGCCAGCATCAGATGCTTTAGAGAAAATTCATGCAGCTGTGGGATAATCTGCCTGCCAGGACAATTTCATCCTAAATCTTTATACTTAAACACTTAAACCCTGAAGAATGAGGTCTGATAATATTTCCAAGTCTCTATTTTTGTTAGCTTTAGAGTTACAGTTCTCTCTGCACTTGCTATCAATATAAAATACCCAATTCCTACTTGAACCTTGCTAAATCCTTAGCTTCAAAGAGGCTTGGTTTCAACAGTCTATCTAGACTTTGTCAGTAAAGGTAAGGAGAAAGAAAAAATTTTGCAAGTGCCTTAGATATCAGAACCAGCTCCATGAAAATATAACACTAGGAAAGATAAAGAAGAATTATAACTTCAAAAGGTCAGAGAGCAAATGTCTGAAACAGCTGAAGAAAAGTCATCTCTCACCCCAGAGATTTAAGATAACTGGCAGAAGAAGAAAATAATTTTGAAGGATACCTGCTTCCGCCATGCAAAAATAGGTTTTCATTGGTAAATATGCTAACCTGAAGCTGTTTAATATCACTTTTGCAACAGATGTTGGCTACATTTGCACATTGGAACTCCAGGAAATGGTTGAGGTGGATGCAAAGAGTCGTGAATGTAGGTACTTGGAAATACTTTATAAAGCGCTGTAGCTTTCCTGCAGGCAGTGGATCTCTGCCAGTTGCACAAGATGAAGATCTGGCCTACTCATTAAAGGTTTCAGATCTTCAAGAAAAGAGGTAGGCATGTGTTCAGAGTTGGGCTTCCTGACCTAAAAACCCAAGGAGAGAGTAGCAGAATGGAGCAGCACATCTGAAAATCCCCCAGATAATTATAGGTCATAGCTCAGAGGTGCACTGAGAATCACATTTAGTTCTTTCAAAGAAGAAATTGCTCATATTTCTGGAGGGTATACTGGAAAAGGGATCTTAATTTTGCATGACTTTTTAGGAGGCAAAGAAGGGCACTGCTAATGAGATATGGGAGCCCTGCTTCTGCTAAAGATGTGAAATCAATCCTGAATGTCTGGGTAAAGCAGAAGCTGGTCTAAGGTGGTTAAAACTTAGTATCAGGACAATATATTTTTAGATTAAAATACATACAATCATTCATTTCTCATTCTACACAGGCATTTCTGGGCAAAAATGTGGAATAAGACCAAAAGAGACCACCCCAAGTCAGGGCAATGCCCCACCTAGTCCTATCTTCACCAGTATCAATGCCTTAGGGAAAGGAAACAAGGCACATATAGGTCAAGTATTTCCATGATGTACCCTCCCAAAGTGCAGTCATCCAGGGATTTACCAAGCTGGAAGAACACTGCATTTGATAACTGTTCATGGACTCTTCCTCCTTGAAAATGCCTTTTTGAACTCATTTATAATTTTGGCCTCCACATCATCCCTAGTAACGATTTCCACAATTCCACTGGGTGAGAAATTAGTACTTTGCTATAATTTATTTTTAAACCTGATAGTTTGACTGGGTGCCCTTGACTTTTTGGGTTGTATTCACCTTCTCCACACTGCTCGGGATTTTATGTGTCTTCACTGCACTGCCTTCAGCCACCTCACTTCTAAGATGAAGGGTCACAGCCTATGCATGAAAGTTGCTCTGTTCTTCTCTGTCCTTTTTGCCTTTCTTTGTGCCAGTTCTCCTGTATCTTTCTGAACATAAGGATGACTAGGATTACACTTCATATCCAAAATAGAAAAGGACCCAGCATTATGTATGTGTTCTCTTTTTTCCCCAGAAATGTGCATTTTAAAACAAGATAATACAAGATTTGCCAAGATCTCTGTGAAGCCTCATTGATTTTATTGTTTCTTCTCATGCGCTCTCCACACTAAACCAGTTTTGCAGGACTATATCCTTAGATCCTATAGACTTGGCTCTTTTTCCAATAAACTTCAAAGCAAAGCCCTCGCTTACTTTAGCAGGCCCTTTTGCTTTTGCAATTGAGTTGTATAATTGCTAATCCAAAACATCCTGCCTCAGTGATGCCAAGCACTTTAAAATTAAAATACACCAAAACTTGGAAAGTTGTATGAGTCACCTCAAAAATAGTTGGCCTGCCATTTTCCGCCTGACACGATTTAGTATTGCAGTGAATATTTGGTGTGTCTCTGGATAATCCCTTGCTCTGGTAGGTGTGCATGCTCTCATCTTGGGCTCTGTAGCAGGCACCAGAGCTGATTGCAACACGAGCTAAAGCTCCCAGGAAATCAGCTTTCTGGAGTCACTGCTGGAGCAGGATTAGCCAGGAAAGATATTGCACAGAGGCACAGATTTCACAACATTTCTTCACTCATCACAACCGAAGATCACGCTGCCTCTGAGTTAGTTCATTCATAGCCCACCTCATTTTTCCTTGCGTTGTTTCTTTGGGCTTCGGGGTGTAAAGTTTCACGCTGTGTGTGCGACCCACAACATTGCTGCCTCGTGTCGATCCACCTACCCTTCCTCCCTGCCTGCATCCTGCTGGGAGTCACGCGGGTTGTTCTGGGCAGACGACTATTTTGCAGTTGTGTCGGGAGGCACTGAGGAAGGACCCGGCCATCTCCCCAGGAGATGTTCCCAAAAAAGGGGGGACACAACCATGTCCCCTTTGCCAGAGATCTTACAGCTGGTGTAGAGTGGTGAAGATGATTCACACAACCAACGTTTTGAAGTGCCAACTGTTTTCACATGGCAGAAAGGACGGATTACATTTTTCCTGGTTCCTTTTATGTGCCCAGTCCCAGGGACTGTGGGGTGAATCCTGGGAGATACTTAGAAGAACCTCACTATTCAGAATAAGGACTAAGAATTAATGAGTGGATATTTACCAACATGTAGAGTTGCCATGTCCAACACACTTGGCAACTGGCAACCTTCAATTCCTGCAGGATCAGACCTGTTTAATCCATTAATCGTCATAACATGTTGAAGCGGCCACGTTTTATTGTCCTTATTTTGCAGAAGGGAAGAGCTCAGGCAGCAAAGTTGGGTGACTTGTCTTTCACCACAGAGAAGATTTCTCCTTTAGCTCCTCTTACTGGTGCCAAAGATCCCACCTTTTCCAAAATAAAGGGTTTAACTGGAAGTCAGGGGAAAGAAGGGCTGCGTTTGGATCAGTCTGGGTTCAAGAAAGGGGAATTTAGACCTCAGGCTGCCCTGGGATGCCTCTCGCTGCACCTCTCACATGACAGTCAGTTCTCACGCTCCCACCCTTGTTTCATGTCTTTCACGCAGATTCAACGCTCTCCAAATAATTCCTGGATTAAAAGTGCAGGCTCATGCTCATCCAGTGCTAAACACCTCCTGTTCCTCCTGCAGGAGGAATGAAGCATGCTCAGCTCAATAAACTGCATAACAACTTAGCATTATCCAAAAATAGGCCAGATGTGATGAGAACCAGCATTTCCTGAAGCTAAACTGCATGTGCGTGCTACAGAGCACCTTTCTTTATAACATCCAGTGCTGCAGGGGCTTTTGTTTTTAAAGAAAACTTATATTTTCAGAAAATGATAGATCAAGAATCAATAACAAAGCATTAAACATGTTTCATGGTAACAAGAAACCAATGGAAGTTTATGACCAATCAATCCACTTAAGTCTGCCAAAGCAATAAACCACCACTGGGGTTATAAATTGTTGCGCTGAGTTTGCAGTTTCAAAATGTCATCCAAAATCAATTGCCCCCCCAATTAGACCATTAGTTGTCAACAACTTAGTTAAATAATAAGCCAGCGGTTCACATCTGCTTGGGAAGAGAGTCAAGCTTGAGTTGTTTCCCTGGCTACTTGGGCTGAATTCACGTCTGTTATGATTAACGTGAATGTGGGTAGGAAAGCAAAAAACTATGCTGGAAATGAAATCAAGTTCTCCTCCCACTGCCTGAAGCACATAAATCTTCTAAGTTAATGGTGCCACAGAATAGGTCTGATTGACTTCAGTGGGGGTCGGGGATGCACGAGGAATGTGGGGTCAAGCCCCATGTACCACTGACCTTTCTGAGGGAGGTGTGTGTTATTGCAGCCTCCACCAAATCTGCTGCTCAGTGCCCATCTAATGTCATTAGTATCTATCCACACACAGCACTGACAACCCCTGCAGATCCTCTGCTTTGCTTTGTCTCTATGTGAGCAGCAGTGGGAGGAGCTGTGCTGTTAAAAAGGCCCAAAAGTATGTGAGACTCAGCTCCTGCCCTTGGCCTTTGGGGTCAGTGGTCACCAGGCATCAGTGTGGAGATGGCTCCTACCTGAGGTCAGCTCCATCCTTTCTCTCCATGGGACAGAGTTAGAGACATCGCACGGAAGGGGAAGATGAGACGTGTGAAATATGGCCCAGCAGAAGAGGAAGAGAGTTTCTGGGGTACACCAACCCTGGGACAGTGGGCCACCACCAAGCATGGCTCACACCAGAGAGTTCCGAGTCTCCTGGGCACCTCCCTGATGTGCTAATGCCAATACTACATCGTTTTGGTACAGCTTGGCACGTACTTGGCATCCCGGTGTGGTGGTGGTGGTGGTGGTGTATTGCCCGTTGCTAGTGAGGATGGACACTGCAATAACCTGATGTCAAGCAACTTCACCTTGTTTCTTCCAGTGGGATCAACAGGAGTCAGGACCTTAGCAGAGAGCAAACTTTAAAAATTAAAACTAATAACTAAATACAACCAGCAAGCCTGGTTCTCTTCTCACACCAATTTTACGCTGTTGACTCTCCAGGGCTGTCAGTGACATATTTCCTGGGTTTGCAACAACATCAGCAACTACATCAAGCATCTTGCACTCACTGCCTCTCGCGTTTGACAGTACTGTTGCTCAAGACAGAGGCCATGGGTCTGCTTCCTTCGTGATTTGCACTCCTATAGCTGAGCACAAGGCAGTAGATGATCAGGTTGCTGTTTTCAGATATACAAAGCGCCCGGCTATGCAGTCCGAACAGCAGTGGTACACCTGGACAGCAAGAAATTAGGCTGGGAACAGAAACATAGGAATCAAGAAAATTTATTTAAACCATTCTCAACTACGCTATTCCTAAGCTAGTTTATTTTGGCTCCTGGTAGCATTTCCACCAGTGTCCAAGCAGGTAACTGCCATGCTGGAGCTACGTTTTAGGTAAATACGTTCAAAAGCATCATGAAGGCAGTCACTGTGTAAAGAAACATCGGAAGAGCTGAATTTGATGATTAGAACACAGTGTCACGTGACTATTTTTATCTATTTTTTAGCACCTTTTTCTATTGTTTTCAAGACAGGACAAAGTAAGTCAGTGCCACAGCACAGCTACCTTCACCCAGAGAATAGAAAGCAGGGACCAGCAGATCTCCCAGCAGCCTCCTTCCTTGCTCTCACCACCATGTTACATGTGTAAAAAACAAGTGGGCATAAAACCATCACATTAACATTATTCAAAGCCCAGCTCTACCCCTGCATTGCTTTTTCCTCTGAAGCACATCCTGTCCTCCTGTGTACAGTTATTTATATTTCTTCATGCTGTCCTTTCCGGCAGGCTGTTCTACTTAACACCCCCCAAGAGGAGAATTCCCAGCAGGACCTCTCTGCAGCAACACTGCTTTTAACCTACCATTATAATGACCATAATTTAGTGCCATTGTATTTCTACACCCCCCGCCCCCCAATGTTAAACATTAACCTTGGGCCCACTATTGACTGCTGAAGGATCTGCTGCAATCATATGGGAAATATTGGGCATTATTTGGCTCTT
Organism: Calonectris borealis; assembly: GCF_964195595.1. Taxonomy (NCBI): domain Eukaryota; kingdom Metazoa; phylum Chordata; class Aves; order Procellariiformes; family Procellariidae; genus Calonectris; species Calonectris borealis. The sequence goes on from NC_134315.1 coordinate 8,575,119, forward strand.
CAGGAGATGAAGGCATACAGAGGTCCATGCAGTGCTGTTTTGGGGGAGCGCAGAAAATGTCTGTGCAGAGCCAGTTTTAAAATCAGCCTTTAAATTGGGCTTTCGTAACTTCTGCTTCCAAGGGTTGGTTCAGTAAAGCACTAAATCTTTTCCACAGCCCTAGGATTCAGAAGGCACAGAGGTTTCCTTGATGATCAACCTTGTTAGCTCCAAGGACCTATTCTTTCGGAGCCCTCATTGTGTGGCAAAAAGAAAGAAAAAATGAGTTCTTGGAAGTAAAGACCCTCCTTCTGTTCAGGTTTGAATAAAGAAAGGGTCACTGCCCCCGAAGGCTTGCCTCTCTCTTTTCCTTTTCTTAGACCACATAAATAGAAGAGTAACACCAGCCCATAAGCTGAATGCATCAGGTTCTGATCAGTACACCAAAGCTTTTGCAACACATGAAACTCATATATGCTGTCACGTCCACAGGGTGTCACGTACACGTTAATCCTACGCAGGATTGAATGTGCAGATTCTTGTCTTTCTGTGGCGTGTATCTCCTGTTGCACAATCCCCGAGCAGCACTCTGCCCTTGGAATGAAAATCTGAGAATGTTTTGAACTTTTTTTAACCTGCAGATAGAAGGCTAGTGGTAGGATTAGTAGGTACTGATGGAAGAAGTACTAGGAAGTGGGAATCCTAAAAACCATCTCCTTTTCCTTTGTCTTCAAAGGCCCTGACAGGTCTCCCTCTCCCTTGTTTCTTCTCACCCAAACTTACCAGCAAAATCCCTCCCACCAAGCCATCCGTGACTTTCAGCCTTCTTTTACTTTTTCAGTGTTCTGAAACACCTACCATGCACAAAAGCAAGATATAGCTAATTGAACCGTCCTCCTCTACTCCCTCATACAGCTCACAGTAGCAGACTAGAAGCACCCCACAAGAAGGTCCTTCATGTGAGTGCATCCAGCACCTTGCACGTGGGGACACCCATCCCTATTAATTGCACTTGGGGGCATCTAAAATTCCACTGATGGTCCTGTTTGCAGACACATAACAGACCCAAACAGTTTACAGACAAAGGACACGAAATCTCATTGTTCCCTGATTTAATATGGGGTCCTAATTATCCCACTTTTTCTACGAAGACAATAAGGTTGTTGCATTTACCCAAAGCCATGTGAGAAGCTGTGACAGAGCCACTGGATAAGCTCAGGTGCCCTCGGTTCCCGTCCAGACCTACTTCAGACAAACATTTCTCAGGGCTGGCGTTGCACCAAAAGCCTTACTACACCCAGACCTGTACACGTCGAGATGCGCAGCTGCATTGCCTGGCTCACTGAGCCACCCACCCACAAATGCAAGATTGGTTGGACAATATTTGCTTCTCAGCAAATCCAACTGGCTGTTTCTTATCACTGCATTTGATCTCTGGGTATGTACAGTTTGATTCTTTTTTATTCCAATGCCTTTCCTGGTAAGCGTTGGGGCTGACTGCTTTACATAACCTCAGGTCCACCTTTCTCTCTTCTTTGAGGACAGAGATTACATCCGCACCACAAAGCTGCCTGCTTTCCTTTGTACCCTCTGGTGAATATATTCAGTTTAACTATGTTCTCCCTTGTCCGTTCTTTTCCACTTCTGTCTTGTGTCTTGCATCTTTATAACACAGTGAAGCGCTTTTTTTTGGTGGAGAAAACTGAAGCAAAAAGACATTAAATATGTTGGCCTTCTGTAGGTCATCTGCACCTCTCCTGTTCCTCATTAGGTAATGGGCTTCTGCCTGCTGCTGTCTTTTTCTTACTTTACTGTATTTATAGCACCTTTCTCCTTGTTTCCTAACACTCCTCAGTGGTTGTAATTCATTTAGCACAGCAACCTTTCTGCCCTACATGCTTATTTTATTCCTTGATCTCATCCTCAGTAATGTGACCTCATTCTCCTTTTTAAAATGATTCTTCTGGGACTCTCCTATCCTTATCCTACCCTCTGGCTATCCGCAGTGGGTAGAGGTGGATCTTCCACCGTAAGCAATGTAGCCTGGCTCAAGTGCTCACTGCTCGCGAGGGGAGCTGCAGCTCCTCGCCTCTGGCCATGCTGAGCAAAGCTGCCAAGATACGGGACCTCACTCAAACGGCAAGTCTTTATCAACTACACAGCACCTAAATTACTCCCAATCCTTCCAGCACCCACAGACAGGGGGTATGCCCCATATCTGGGCCATATCAGGGGTATGCCAGATGAAATCCCCTTCTCTGCATCCCATGTCGCTGACATGCTGTGACAGCAACGGGTGGGAAACTGTGGGCCTCAGTCTCATGCCCCATTTCCACCAGCAAAGGACAAGAGAGCATCTGGAGAGAGGGGAACAGGGCACTACGGAAATGTCTTTGCCCCCCATTAGAGAGGGAAAGCCATGGCAATCTGTCCCCAGTTTTTGAGTCTGCTGGAGACCTTAGTGCCAGCTTGAGATTTATTTGGTCGTCTTCTGCAGCAGGGACAAGGATTTGCCTGTGCAGATCCACTGTTGCAAGGTTAAAAGTATGCAGGTCTGCCTTGCTGCGCTCCTTCTCCCTGCTGCACACAGGAAAACCGACGCTTCCCAACACCACCTCTGGAAAGTCAGTAGTGAATGATGCTGGCAAAAGTAAAGCTGTTAAAAATGTTTATACCTTTAAAACATGTATCTCCTTCGGCAAAAACATCTGACATAAAAAGCAAAAGCAATCACTGTGCCACAGTAAGGATAACTCAAATGGAAGTACTGGGAGCTTTAGAAGTGTCCCAGTGCATGTTGCAGAAGGGGGATGTCTGAACAAGAGAGGTTCACCCATGTTTGACTTCCCAAAGCCATGAGGGAGTTGCAACCTTACCTGTTCCCTCCACGATGCTCGGCAGTGCAGCTCCTGCACCGACGTCCCTGCAGTGCTCTGCCGTACCCAGCAGCAGGCTGAAATGCCTCCTGAGTGACAGTGGGCTCCGGCCCCGCTTCATGTAACCTCACCAGAGGTGGCCCTAGAAACCACTGGTAAGGGAGCAATAAAAAAAAAAAAAAACACGCAAAGAGCTGACCATAGCCCCAGTCCTGGTAGGACACCAAAGGGAGCTGATTGCATGCCTCCAGGTAGGACACCGAAGACTTCTTCTGTCCAGTTTGGGCTTGGTGAAAACAAGAGTGATTCTGCTAAGTTTTGGCTCGGTCTCACCAGGTAGCTTTTATCCTTAGCACAAAATGTCAAATAATTTGCAAAATGCTTGCAATTGCGTTGGTGCACGCTGGTTCCACTGGCCAAGCGTGTTTTTTTGGGAAGTACCTTAATCCCAGCATGTACCTCCTCAAAATCCTTCCTCTCAGATTGCAAGGACTTGGCACTCAGAAGCCGAGGAAAGGAAAGCTGTTGTGATTTCTGAACCAACAGCCCGAGGTGTTTTATTTCAGTGCACCTGGAGGCAATCAGCTCCAGAGAGTGTCACCTCCTTCGTTAGAGACCTCAGCTAATGAAGGGCTGAGAACAGAAATCAACAACCCTTATGGGCCCCTCTTACAAACTTCCTAGATTAAAACCTGATTTTAAAATATTTTTAAGATGCATTTTTAACATCTATAACACTCAGTTACTCACATATATGTCTGACTACTGTGGTGTGCCAAAGCATCAGTTATAATATCGCAGAAGCACTCTCCTGCTGACGTGTCCCTAAATGATCTCAAATCTCTCCTTATCAAGGAAAGGTTGTTTAGTTGGTTTGTTTATGCCTTAATTCTTTAAATTCAGGTAAATTCCAAGGAGTTTCCCAAAGTCAGCCTAGAGCCTGGGGAGGAGATCAGCAGGGCTGGTTTATTTTTCAGCCCACAGCTGATCCAGGCCCCCGTCGCTGCCTATCTCACCCCGTGCAACCTCGGGTGAACCAGCCTGGTCCCACCAGCTCCCATATCAGGTTGTGTGAATGCAATCTAAATTCAGCAAGCAATTGATGCTCCTCATGTTTATTTGACTCACCGAAGATACGCATCGACCTAAGTAGTAAATCTCATCGTTGCATAGGAACTACAGGCATCAGTTCATTTCCAAATGTGTCCTGGATAGCGCCCGAGATATCTAATACTGTGGGAAAACACGTATTGAGTGTCAAATTAAAGCAACAGCAGCTCTGCAACAAATGGCAACTTCCTCCTGGAAGAATCAAAGATGGCTGTAACTGCTGATGCTTTTAAATGTACTTTCAGCGTATGAATACAGCTGATTTAAAATAGTTCCTCTCCGGTTCCTGCTTTAACTCATACCCAACTGCTAAACATGCTGTGGTTGTTCCTGCTAATACGCTCTCTGACAAATCACAGCCATGCATACGTTTCCTTTCAGTATTTCCAATTTACTCTTTAATGGGAGACAAATGTGTCTTATTTGCTGGCTGCTTAATGAGTCTTAAAGGATTTCCAGGCATGCAATGGGATGGTGCTTATTAGAGCTGCTTGCAAATTGTTTTATTTGCTTAATTCTGTGCCCATAGGATATTCACTGGCACTAGATGCTGCACTGGCTGGTGCAACACTAACGTGTAAATCAGTAAAAAATTAGAAACTTCAGTGGGAGTATTCCCATTTACGCCTAACAAGAGTCAGAAACTAACATCTCAAACCGACAAGATGCACACGTAAACAGTTGCTTTACTCGTGTAGTTGTAGGATAGCTGTTGCTGTCTGGCTTCCCATCGTAAGTCTCCTTTAGAAACACATCAAGCACTGGACCCTGGCAACTTCAGGTCTGTTTAATTTCACGCACCTAGGGTTTACTACTGATTGTACAGAGGGAGTCTTTCTTTTGGTGGCCACGCAAAGGAAAGATGCCTGTTTGTGTATTTGTACATGCATTTTGGGATCGGATTTTTAAATTTTTTTTGTTAGGGTGACAGCTCCATCAGGAAACACTTCTAGATGCAGTCTTGCGGACATAAATATTTATACTATCACCTGCCTTTCCAGCTACTCTCAGCCACTGGACCAGAGGTGGGTAGCATGGATTAAGGGTTGGGGACAAGGGGAAATGCAGTGGAGAAAACAAGCCTGGGGCATGAGAACAGCTGGAGGAGATACGAACCGGCAAGGGATGGAGTCATGGGCAGGAGTGGGGGATTTGTAAAAACATAACATAGAAAATATAATTTTGGCTAGAACGTGAGCAGGATTTCACTGGCAAATCTATTGGCGTCCATCGCTCTTCCTTCACAAAGGCGTTTGTGGGGTGCTGGGTTTTGTGTGAGCTGCGGGTACGTGGCTACAGACACTGCAAAGCGCCTTTGGCAACAAAGAGCCAGATGCGGTGAGTTTGATCAGAGTCAGATGGAGTTTGGGGGAATAAAACACCCCAAAATAGGTGGTCATTGGAATAGAAACAAAAAGAGAAATTGTACATTGACCCTGAACTCATCTGACCAAAAAAAGGAATAAATCCCTCATTTTTCCAGCATAAAAACCTATACAGTTTTCTAGAGACTAAGAGGCCTTAGATCTTACTGCTTTGTCTTCCTTACTGCTAGTAGGGCATTCAGCCTTAAGAAAACCAATTAAGAATATGTTTTCCCAGGGTATCCCAGGCTTTTTACTATTCAATAGCAGGGAAAAATGAATTAATATTATTCTGTTGGTTTCACAAACTGAGAGAGAGAACTCAAGGATTTTCCTCTCTTAGAAAAGTTTTACTTCCCAAGTCTCAGCTGTACCAAAATTAGCCACATTTACTGCAGAACAACCCCTTTAGTGTTCGGCGTGTATTTGAAATACACAGGCACGCCAGATGAAAACCAGCAGTATGAAATCAGTGCACCAAGCGAAAAAGGCAAGGATCGGATCCGATCCTCTGGGGTGGCTGCCGGCGAGCCTGCAGCGTGTCTGTGCTCTCCGCTTTACTCCCAGTGCCCTTGATTTCTCAGGCTGTTTTGAAAGACAAAAAGAAAGTTGGTAATCATACACCGACAGATGGTTCCTTGGTTAGTTACTCTTTATTTAGAGAGAAGCAACTGCGATTCATCAGCATTTTCTTTTTCTTTTTTTTTATAGCTGCATCACGGTGAGCTTCCAGCTCCAAATCTATTTCTAAGAAGTATTGTGTGGCAAACGTCTATTAATAACAAACCTTGGGCTGACTGGAAATTTCCTTTTTCAACATTCATATTCCATTCTTCGAGATGTTTTCACCCAATTTTGTTTCACTATTCAATGACAGAGCTGTCTAGAAAGTTTTCCAGTGAATGCCATATTAAATATATTGCTTTCATGTCTATAATTAGAACTTAGATGTTTCTTTCTTATTTTTGGACTTCCTTTCTTTACCTTAATTGCAAATTGGTAGCTAATGAGCTGCTTGGTTTTTATTTTGATCCTAAACATTTTTGATTGATTTCTGGGGCAAATATTATGCAAATATCTCTACGCATATCAGAGTTAAGCTGTATCTGTGAATAGTTATTTTGAATCACATTTTGCAGAACTCTATATGCACTTAAAGTTAAGAATGTCTCTAAATAATGTTGCTAGATGGAAGCCTGAACTAAAAATTTGGACGATTGGCTTAAAGTTGAAGAGCAGCTCTCTACCATAACTAGAGAAAGCTTGTGTTACAGTCCAGCTCATGCCTAGGGGGTCATTTTCCTTTTGACCCTTTTGTGTTGATGTGGGAATTTATTGCACATCATAGATCCAAGTGAACAGCAATTTCTCCAAGATTCCCTAATTAAAGGAAAACCCAGTTAAAAAAAAACAAACAGCAATGAGAGACTCTTTGGGGGCTTCTGTTTCATGTTTCCTACCTGAGCAGACATCAGTACAGGCCTGCACCAGAATTACTGAGTGCAAACAAACTTGCACATGAAACAGTGTCCAAGTCTTCTTTTACAGACGTGGGGGGGACTTTCACTGATTTTTTTTTCCAGCAGCACAAACTCTACATATCAGAACTACTCACTTTTTCAGGTATTAAAGTCGGTTGAAAAAAAAAAATTACTACCTTGGCCTTTTAAAAATACATTTAAAAAAAAAAAATTTTGATTTGAAAAACAGAAGGGGACCATCTCTATACTTAGTTACCATGTAACTTAAGAACTTAATGTAGCTGTGCTTATTTATTTTTAAAGAATTCCTCAGAAATTTGTGAGGGAAAATCTCAGGGAACTCAATTTAATATCTTAATATCCTTAATTCTAAAAGAATCTGATCCAAGCCTGCACCAAATTATTTTATATTTGGGCTTGAGGTTTTGGAGTAATATGTTACAAATCTGTAAAATTCATATTTTCCTCAAAATCAGAACATAGTTGGAGGGATCAGAGCCGAATTCAATACAATTTCCAGGTCACTCAGCACTATGCAAATTTAAATTTTTTGGAAATTCTTCACTTTTTCTCAGGTTATTACCATCACCAAATACCTGCTTCAAGGTTCATTCTATAACAGGGAAAATGAGAGGAAGAGACTCTTCTTCACAGGTGTCTTATGGATATACTACATTGCTGGCCTTCTAGTCAAAAAATGTGTATATTGATTTCCTGTGAGGAATGCCGCGTTGTCCGTAGATGGGATTGCCGGCATGAACGACTCAGTCCCTTGCAAACCGTTGCCTTCCTCATCTCCCTTTTGCAGAAAGCTCTCTTCTTATTGATAAAACTCAGTAGAAAACTGGGCATTTCTTCCGTTGTTTTATCCTCAGTTCACCTGCCAGGACTTGACCTTGCCCAAGCGCTGCTGAAAGGTATTAGGACGACGTCATGTTTTTGCACGGAGAAAGAAGATACCACAAGGAAATCCAATGGGAGGTCCCTTAGACAAATCTATCCAAAGGCCTGGACCAACTATTTCAAGGATTTTTTTGGTGTACATCCTCCTTGCAGGAGAGCTCAAGGTAGACTGTCTGGTCCAGCCAGGGCTGTTCTTCTCCATCTCTTCGTCATGAGAAACGGGCACATCCCCAGCGCTCAGCCCAACTGACTTGCCCTGCAGGCAGCTCCCTCCCTCCCCCTGACTCTGGATCCTCTGGCTGCCCTCCTCCTCCTCCTCTTCGCCTCTTTGGCACTGATCTGAAACCCCCATGGGTCACACAGTGGGCAATGAGATTAAGACCAGGATTTGTAAAGATGAGAGCTTAATAGGCCAGATGCTCAGCTGAGGATCAGGCCATCTGTCCACTCAAGCCCTACCTGTACCAAACAGGTTATCGCTAGCAGAACTGTTAAGAGAGAGGAGGACAATTTTGGACTGCAAACCCAAAACCCAGCTACACAGGGACGCGGAAGGACCTCCTGACACTAAGCACGTGGAAGAGAAAACAGGAGATGACGTTCATGGCTGATAAAGGCACTAGTAAGAGGAAGACAATCCCAACTGCACGCACAGCGAAGGACTTCTTTGCTCTTTCAGCAGATATAAAGCAGCCTGAGAGTCAGCACAAAACATGATTATACTAACTTTAAAACCCTTTGCTCTGCCAGGGTAGTGTGAACTGAGGCTCCCCTACAAATGAGAGTCAAGCCCAGTCTCCAAAGCCAGCTGCTTCCTTTAGTGCAGTGATCTGTCTCCATACTCGCTGATAAGCAGTCTATGCCCCGTGACTTATAATAAAAGGGAATGATGGTCCCTGAACAAACCCAGAGAAGAGGTATTGATTTGCAAATAGTTTAAAGAATATTCAAGGGTCATGAGCTGACCCTTTTTCAGCTCTGACATTTTATATCAGGGAGGATCCTATTGAGATGGGAATTCATATCCTAGACATTGTTTTGTCTTGTTTCATAAATAAGTTGAATAGCTTAATTGATTGACACCCACTGCACTTTCCCAGCTTCCTCAGGCTCAAAAGTACACTGCTGTTTGCTGCCATAAATAATATGAACTTTCAATCAGCCGCCAGGCACAAAAAGGAACAGAAAATTCTCCATACAATAGCTGCAATCTGGCATACGAGGCACCGCAGGTCTAAAAAGGAGAGCGGTATTTGATATCACCAGGTATTCATTTTCTTCCTGTGGCAGCAATAGCATTTTCCTACCCAAATGACCTAAACCCTAAACAAGAAATACCCAGGGGCCCCTGCGGGAAGGAAGACCAGTTTGTCTCAGTATTAGGGGTTAGGGAACTGGTTTGCAATCCTGTGAACACAACATGGAGAAGGACACGCTGGACCACCAAACCCAGTCCCTTGGAGGTGCCAGTACAGCATCCCCTCATCCCTCCTGGACTCTGATCCAACTCCATCTCAACCCGAGTGACATTATTTGCCCCCAAGCTTCCCATTTGTCCCCAGACTTTACTCTGATCGTTACACACCTCCGCCTAATTTCCAGTCCATGCTTATTTGTGACTGAGATCACTCTGTTCTCATGGCAGGTTTACTCTTTTACTCAAATAGCTCTTTCCCTCCCTGGATGTTTAGCCCCCTGATGGATTTAGTGTTCATTCCTCCTCCTCAGCATTGGTTTCACTAAGGGAAATAAATAAGCCACACACTTTGAATCTCTTCTTTTTAAGACAATTTAATGGTCTTTTGGTGAGCCCTTGGCTAAGCTTATAGCCCACACTTTCAAAAAACAGGTGCCAAACTGAGTTTGAAAGTGCTGAGGACTTCCTCTGGAGGAAGAAAGGTGTGGATGTAAGCACTTACCTTCAGTTCCGCAAGTTGGAAAACGTTAGCTTCTAACCTCCTTGTGCTTCACTTTCCCCATCTGTAAAACAGAAAGGACAATACAAACCTCAAAGGGGAGTAATTAAGGTTTCTAAAGTGCTCCGAGATCTTCAAGTGAAAGGTTCAATTCCAAATGCGAAGCCCTTTTGTCTGTTGTTCTTGTTACTTCTTAAGGACTGCAAACCCTGGAGAGATGGCACTGAGCCAAACTAAAGCCAAGGAAAGGCTTCCCCATTGATTACAGTGGGAAGCTTTTATGCAGAAAGTTTCATAAAGGGTGACAGGCATCAGTTGCTAAGACAGAGCAATAAGAACTGGGAGAGAAAGAATACTGACTGAAACTATTGCAAGGCCAATTGCTAAGATCAGTAGTTTTTCTTTAGAAGCAGCAGCAAACAGTTAAATCTATTTTTCTTGCTTTGCTTCAGAAGAAATCTCTCCAAGGATGACCACCATACGCATCCTCATCTGTAATTAATAAATGTTTGGAAGGACACTTTCCCACTCAACATATGAAATTATAGATGATCCCTTAATTCCCCAGACGTTTGCAAGCCATGTCTTGTCAGAACTGAATTTACTACAGCTGATTACCCTGAGAATGCACTGACCTTCTTAGCTCCTGCTGTGGTCTTTATTTTTTCCATGGCAGATAATATGGGGACCAGAAACTGGGGACTTGGTAGTAGGGATTATGTGATACTAATGAGACAAAGCTTATTGTTGATGTTAACTGTTATTACCACTAAAAACAGTGCACAACTCCAGACAGATGGACTTCACTTTGTTATACCAGGAGGGAGCGAATGCATTTTGACAGTAGCAGCATCTATTTAAAATCTGGATCACATCTGGTGCCTCTCTGAAGCAGACCATATCTGATCAATCAGAATTATGGCTCCTCAGTCTCCAGACGAGTTAGAAGAAATTCATTATCTGTTTTGAAGCCTGCTTCTCTTTTATCTATTAAAAAATGAAATAAGATTCATTGTCACTGGATCCATTTAGCTATTGAAAGAGAAAAAAAAAAGGACAGTAATTAAACTAACTAGCAGGCTCCACATCTGAAGACATGATTAATTCTTTGAAACACTGCGCGTGTAGGTACTGGGCTCACGCTAGGCTTCGGTCAACAGTTTCTTAGCTGATGAAATAGATAGCCTAGGACTTATCTCCATTTCTGGTTATTTCATAAACTCTTGGAAACACCCACATGAATTTCTTCAAACTCTGTCAGAGGACAATATTTGTCTTTCAGGCACATTTAGCCCCTGTGCTGGGCGTGCTGCTTGGGAGATGCCACCTTGAGGACAGCAATGTCTCCATGGGGCCTCCTACCCACAAAGAGGGTCTGCTCTCCCGTGTATCCCCTTCTGGACCAGCAGTTTTGAATGCTGAAAATTGACACTGAAATGCTGGGAATTCTTCCATGTGAGCTCTGCTGAACCCAAAAAGATGGTGAGAGCCTGGGTTTACGAATAAGTAAAAGCAGAATGCAAAAGGATGTGTCCTGTTCTGGATCACTTGAATTTCTTAATACGATTTTTCTGATTACAGAGAGAGTTTTTTCTTGCCTTTGCTGATGAGCACAAAAGTCATATCAGCTATGACTGAGCTTCTGAAGTTCTCGTCATTGCTTCCCTCTTTACCACGTGTTTTTTCTGAGGTCTGCAAGAGCACAGTTAAGAAAGTAGCCTTCTGAAAGCGATGGACTTCTCTTTCCCTCATTCACAACTTTTAAAAGAAAACTTAAATTAAAAGATAAGGCATTTTATAGGTGTTATAACTAAAACTGGTGAGTGAACAAAATGTTCTTTTGGAGACAGGGAAACTCAGGCTTTAGGTTCAAAACTATAACCTTTGAAGAAAAATTTAAAATGCTTACCAACATTTGTGAAATATTTCTCAAAATTCATTGTCAAATTGCTATTTTTGATTGATTTGTGTTAATGAAACCCAGAGAAAACATCTACTTTCATGAGTGGGTTGGGGGCAGTGACTATAACCTTCCAGAGGAGAATCAGGTGTGCAAAGGAGACCAAGGCTGGCATTAATTTCTTCTGTAGCAGTGATGGCTCAGAAGCAAATGACTTTGACTGCTTATGGATCATGTCCAGATGGGCAAAGTACAAAATGAATTTATAATAGCTGCCCCAAAATGCTAAACCACCCCCCAAATTAGGTGGGGCAGCTCCAAAGCCGTTTATCTACCATGGGTGCAGGAATGTCATGGGAAACTTCACTCTGGATGATATAGATCAAAATCTCCTTTTAGCCGTACTATCTTCTCTGGAATTTCTACAAATGATGGATGACAATTTTCTAACCAAGAAGTAAAAGTTAACAGTAACTAAGGTGGAAGTGATTATGTTTGATTCCTGTCTAAGTCAGTTAAAAACACATGTTGTTTCAAGACAGCCAGTTTCACAAAGCTGAATCAAGCACAAGTCAGCTGTAAGGAAGGACTGAAGACTAAATGTGATGCCTGTAATGTATAGCTTAAAATTATTTAGCTAGATGTAAAAAGAACCAAATAACAACAAGAAAAATGAACTAAAACTGTAATTAAGAAAGCGTGGGTCAAAAATAATCTAGGATAGAAACAGATGCAAATGAGCAATAATAAAGATGAATGGATGGATGTTTAGAAGATAGATGTTGTAAACACTGAAAATACATCCTGAATCTATATAAAATTAATAAGGAAGCAAAGGGACACAAGGAAATACATATGGCCAAAGAAAAAGGCAGTAAGAAGCAGATGTTTGAGTCCTTTGGGACCAAGAGTAACCCTATCAATACTATAAGCCCATGAATAGTAAGAGCATCAGAATAGTCAGTAACAATGCAGAAAGTCAGAAGTGTTTAACAAATACATCCATTCCTCGCCCAGGAGAAAACCAGATGTTGTGTTCATGTCATAAGGAAAGGATGAATATTTTCCACTCTAGCCATAATCAATACTGATGTAAAACAGTCACTACTAAAGTAACTTTTTAAAATCAGTACAACCAGGTACCTTGCACCAGGATTACTAAAAGAGCAGGTTAGGAAGCTCCTCTGGATGCTGATTTTACTAACTCAGGTCCAGAAGTGGCAGAAACTTGAGAGAAAGCAAATATTATGGCAGTATTTGGACACGGTAAAGGAAATGATCAAATAAGCATAAGTCTGTCAGCCTGACAGTTACTGGGGGTAGTAATTACAGAAAATTTGATACAAGATTTAACTGCTAAAGAATTCAAGCAGGTACTCTAAATAATAGCATTTTGCTAGAATTTATGGAAAACAGAGCTTCTAAAAGTTGCTAATATAATGACTGCAAAAGACAGAGACAGATAGGACCCATTGCTCTCACTTGTTCTCATCTCCAGAAAACATGCAAAATATTCACTTTATCCCCAGGTAAGAAATATTTGGGGGTTAGGAAAATGTGACACAAAATTCAGACTTATGTTCCTTGAAAAAACATTTGTTATCAAGCTTAGAAGGATGGAGGAGGTCCTAATTAGGGTGGTAAAATTTGACATAATTTTGCATTGAAGATTACCAGCTGTAATCTGTAAATTTTTGGTTAGTTGTGGTGATGCAGTAATAGTTTTTTGTTAGTATATTTTAGCAATGGTATAAAGCTTTGAAGCAGTGTGATCCAGAACAGCTGCAGAAACCCATAGCTGATATGAGATACTCTTCTCCCCTCTATTTTTACACACGCTTCAGTAATTAACCTCCAATATAAAAAAAAATAAAGTATTTGTGAAAGAAGTAGAAGAGAAACAGCCAACTTCATCTAATTTCTACCCAAGTCAGAAACAGGCATAAAGCATGGTTTCTGTAAATAACTGAAACCCTTTTTTTCAAATCTGTCATTTCTGTGTTGAAATAAGGCACATCGAATTCCTTGAGGTGAAGAGATAAATTCCCTTTTTGTCCTGAACTTTCAGAAATAATCCCAGCACATGCTCACCACTCCCAGATGGAGCATGCAACGGCAGGTTACCGAGTTCAGGGCATGACTGGGGTTCACGTTGCCGCTGCTTTGTGCAATTATTTCTGCATTTTCCAACAGCCTTTTTACCGTATGGAGACTAAACTCGCTTTCAATCTCCAAACCATCACACCTGCTTTAAAATTGCCCGTGACTCAAGGGACTGAAATCCCAGATTAGGACACAGGAGCATAGCGAGGTGTCCAAATTCCCACTGCGGTCAGTGGCAATGTTGTCAATGCAGTCAGTGAAAACTGGAGAGTTATTTGCCTGAAGAAGACACCCACTCTGATCAGCAGGTTAAATCCCACACAAACCACTTTAGCATCTAATTTTTCAGAGAAAATTATCCAACGCTTTGCAGCAGGAAAACAGAGCTCTCTTTTCCAAGGGAATTTTTCAACATACATTTCTCTCTGTAATAAAAGTTCTTAGGACCATAAAGAAGGCATTGCTTACTGTTTTCAAGCAAATGTTCTTTCAAAGACCCCATTGTTCCTGAACTTTATGGAAACTTCTCTGCTTCACGGCTCTGTCCTCTTAATGCATGACGTCTGAAGGGTGCAGCTACCCCCAGATTTTTGCAAAAACCATGCCTGTTTTCAAGAATAAGTACAAACCAAAGCTTTGCATTGGTTTCTCTCTGCTTTTTGTTCTCTTTGAGAATGTATTTTTCCTCACTTCTGGATGTGTCTGTTGACTCTTGTGAAAGAAGGAAAATGATAACGTTCTCCCAAATGCTGTGTGTGCTCTTCCAGCTCCAGCCGGGAAGTAACACTGCATCCGAGCCAGGCTTGCAGGGGATGCACGCCCCTTGTACCAAGACTGTCTTCCCCAGTCAGACAAACTAGAGCCATCTCTGTCTTGCAGCAAGGAGCTGAGAAATGACCAGCAATTTTGCTCAGGTCACCCTAAGCCATAACCTTCGGTGCGAACTCCCCCGCTTGCAGGAACAGGGTGGGAGGTGCACGGTATGAGAACGCCTAAGGTATGAAGACACATTTGCATCACATCTCTGATAATCAAGATACGCTGCCAAATGACTGTTTATAGGTACTTGGTTATCGCATCATGATTTGCAATATTCCAGAATATATGTAAAAAAAAAGATTCCAAACCAAGACAATACCCTGCAGCATCACCTCTGATGATAGAAATATATTTTCCACACCTGCCGACTTCACACCCAAACCAACGTCTGTTTAATAAACACTAGGGGGAGAAAAAAAAGACGACTCCGGAGTTTCATCAACAATTAGAGAAAACCTGTTAGTGTGTCAACAATCAGCTATTTCTGCTTGATGACTGTCACGCACATCCGGATGAGACGTGTTTCTCAGCTGTTCTCATTTGGGACAAGGGCACAGTACAGGTGTATACTAATTTTAAAAAGCAATCAGATAACCTGACTTATGGGTTGCATTAAAAGGAATCTCACAGTGGAACTCAGACACGAGATTATCTTGTTCATACTTATGGTATAAACCCAGGTTGAGTTTGGATTTTAAAGCTAATTATGTTTAGTTAGACAAGATGAGGAGATTTTTAAGTGCGTTGACAGTCTTTTTGCTTTGCAAGCTATGCGAATTGCCCATTATAAGCACCTTACAATCTTCTGATCTTCACCCCTGACATTTTTCTTTGAAGCCTTTTATTTCAGATTCTTTAGGTATTCTTCAGACCCCTACCTAATCTTCCCATTTGAGCATTGTTCACTCACCTCCCACACATGCCAAGTGTTACATTGCTTGTTGACTTACTTAACAATACAGCCTTGCAAGATCCCAAGACACTCGTCGTCACGATGTTTGATAATGTAAATACTCCCTGGAAGAAAAAAAAAGTACTTTTTTTTTTTCACTGAAATATTGCATTTTAATTTTTTTCCTAAAAAAATTATTCAAACCAAAATTTTAACAGTTTTTAAGGCTTTTATAAAAAGGAAATAAACCCCAAATACATTGAAGAAAGACTCTGAGCTGGACTGAGAGTGCAATAAAGCACTCCCTAGTCCTAATTCCTAAAAGCAAGTAAAAATTCAGGATCTTGGCAGGAGTCAAAGTTCCTCCAGCTGAATTTCAGTAACCTGAGATCTTTAATAAACCTGGCCCAAACTCTTCAACAGTTAAATGAGCCTACAAAAGAGGAGCCCCTTCCCTGGGGTCCTCACTGGAGCACCGTCTGCCATCAGCCGAGGACATGTCCTGCTCGGTCCCAGCACCGCCAGGAGGTACTCCCGCTTTCAAAGCCAGCCAAGTCCATTTGCGTCACACGCGCTGCCTGCTCAAACCGTCCCTTTTCGGTGCCTGTGCCCATTTGGCAAGCCCCCCGGCCCTTCCCCCAGCCCATGCTCCTATCACCGCAGTCTGCACACACACGGGTTGCAGCCTGAGCACCGTTTTGGCACTTCAAACGCACACCACCTGTTTTGAAGGTTAACAGATAGTGACGAGTATAATCACAGCCTCTGCTGAAGTTTTAGCCTGCCAGCCAGCCAATTACGCTACTCTTTTTGATAGTTTTTTCTTCCCACACACACATACCCCATCACTTTGCAAGGCAGCTCCACAGGCAGCTCCGTTTCAGAAAGACGGTCTCCTTTTCTTTGTCCCCTTCCTGGTGGCCAACAGCTCTCGATGCCGTTCCCCACCGTGCCAAGGCACTGCACCGTGATGCTGCTCCTCTACAGACACATGGCACAAGGATGATCCAGCAGCTTTGTCCACATGATGTTTGTTGGGGCCATTGCACAAGGCGAGGTTGCCTCTGGAGCTCCACCCTCACATTTCGCCTTTATGGGCTTCGAGCTCCATGGCCAAAAAGAGTCACGAGCTGCCCCGGTCATGGTCGCAAGCTGCAGGACTGGGATTGGAGCTGGGGTCACTGCCAGGGCAGGAGGGGGAGGCTCAGATATCCTTGTCTAAAGGTTCCCACGACCAGAAAGTTCCTCCTAATCTCAGTGCAGGGGGCTTTCATTTGTCAATGAGTGTGCTTTGACAGAGGTCTTCTCCCCAGGCAGTCTGGGCTAGTATCTCGTGCAGAGAGAAGAATAGGGAAAAGGGCCTTAAAATGTGAGTGTAGCAACACCCCCGGCTCCCCCCAACCCCTGTGGTACACAGTTTGCTCATGTTCAGTCCCTCAATGGGGACACAGTTCCTGGCCATCGCAGTGTGCAGAGAAACACTGGTCTAAACCTTCATATTTTCAGTATTAGGTTTCCGAAAACTTCTGTCCAGAAGCTCCTCTGGATTTTTCAGTGCACCATTTTGATTTCATCTTAGCACAGAAAGGAGAGACCAAGCTTTCTCCTTCCATCCAAAGATACCTGCAGCACTAAGGGCCTTCAAAGTCCATCTCTATTACAAACCCTGCTGACCTGCGCTAAGCAGCACGGACTGAGTGAGGGTTCTTTCTTCAGGGTGCTTAACACACTCTGCAATTGAATCCCGAGGGTAGAAAACAAACATTGAGCCTGGTGGATGTAATCTGGAAGGGCAGGGGGAAAAAGCCAGGTTGTTGCTTCACAAAACAGGGGCACTCAACTTTTTGAAAAGACTTTTTTTTTTTCCCCCAATTAAGCTGAAAAAAAGGCAGTCGTAAATACTCATTTAAGGGGTCATTAACTCTGCCGCCCAAAATAAAGCAAACATAGCAGCATTGAAAAGAGCCATGATGAGCTGTCAGAGCCTGCAGCGCTCCTCCCCAGTGAAATCCATTGCTCGTTTCCACTGGAGCTGGCACGTGTTTTCTGTAGGGCTACACGAAGTGGATAGCGATGGGGACACCGGCCATGTTCAGCAGGTTCACAGCACCAGAAGGCGATGACAGGGACAGTGCTGGCATCTTCGTGGAGGAAAGTCAGAGGCTCAAGATGCAACCAGAAAACATGACAGCATTGGTGTTTATGATGTGCCAGCATAAGAAAACACACAGGGCTATTTCCTTTGGGATGGATAGAGCATAAGGTTTTTATCTTTGCTGGCTTCCCAGCTGCCTAGCAGGACCTGTAAATGAGCATGGCCCTCTCCTAGTTTTGGGGAAGGGAATATCATTTCCCCTGTAACTTTCTGGCAAAATACCAGTTTGGGGGAATCCACAATTTCCCTACAGACTGGAAGCTGATGGCTGGCAGGACAGTTTCCAGTGGGCTCCCTTACTTGCTCTGAGTTAAGAAAGTTCACAGACCTGCACGGGATCTGTTTAAGGGGACTTGGGGTTGCCTGATGCCAAAATCTTGTGCCAACATCCCCTGACCTAAGGTTGCACTAGGGCATCTTGGAGGCATCACATCCCAGAAGACAAACGGTGGGACTCGGCACAGGAGGGATGAGCCTAGAAGTGGTGCCGAGATGATGAACAGCTGGCGACAACAAGCCCAGATCCCACCTGCCCTGTGCAAGGAGACGGCTGGGAGAGAGCGAGGAGAAGAGGAAGGTGGGACCGGCCCCTGTGCATTGCAGAGTGGCCTTGTGGTACCTGGAGGTATTGGCTTCAAAAGATGGCAGAGCAGCCTGACCAGATGCACCTCCTACTTGGACCCTGGTGTGGGAGGGGGGTCACGGCACATATCCGAAAATGCAGGTGATGGTTGGCCTGATGGGGAGGTTCACACCAGTTCACGGTCCACCTGCTCCTGGTATGGGACTGAGACCCCTCCACACGCTGGAGCCCTGCCACATAAAGGCTGTTGTGGACGCTAAGAAACCAGGATGGCTCAGCAAAACAGTCCACAGAAGGGAACAGGTTATTTAAAGGGTGCTTGCCCAGGCTATGCACCAGCAATGCTCTGTTTGGAGGCCAACAACCCTATCTGGGGGAGCAGTATGAGGTGAGAAGTTAGGTGCCAAGTTCTCATCAGCCTTTTCCAACCACAACACTGCTGCTAAATTTAAACAAAATCTGTTCCCGTCCATTCTGCCTGTCGTGCTCTTCCCTGTCACACAAGTCGACCTGAACCTGATACACCCTGCAGGCATTTATTTATTTATTTATTTGCAGCCTGTTCACCTGGTGACCACCCGTCCCTCCAGAACATCCCATGACCTCAGGGGCAGCTGCGGTGCCAGGGGCACCCAGCCACCCCTGCATGGGAAAGGACAGAAAAATGCAATAAAGTTGCTGATGCGGTGCACCCGGAGTCCCCAGGAAGCGTAAGGATCTGCACGTTGTCCAGCTCTCGTGTAACATGGGGTAACGTAACTTCTCCACTAAAAACAAGGGTTGCATTTGAACCAAAGTTGTTCCTAAAGAGAGGCTAACTTCACAAACGCAATTTTTTCTGAGAGCAGATCACCTTGGCAAATGCTTTTCCTTTCTCTGAGAGAGGAGAAATGGAAGAAACGCCTGCTCAGAGCTCCTGTGTCCTCAGCTGCACGGCAGGTCAGTAAAGAGCAATGAAACACCCCATCAACCGAGCCCGTGCTGTTAAATTCAAACCAGCGATGCCACACGAGTTTTCCCCATATCGTATAATCAAATAAAACTGAAATTTCCATTCCTTTTCAACTGCACTAATGCCGTTGGAATGATGTGTAGGGTAACACCAGGAAAGTTACGGCTGTAAAGTAAACACCTGGGGTTTAGTTTGCATACTGCGTGGATTGGGGGTTATTATCCAGTTAATACATTTCTTTTGTCATGTATTAGAAGCAGAGCTTTTAGGAGCCTGAGAAACAATATGTTTGCATACTGCCTGTAACTAACACTGTTAGTTAAAACATTCTGTGATATATTGCTAATAGGATACCAGAAAAGCCCAAAACAGGAACACCACCATTAGCAAAAAAATCATAGGGCATGTCCTCAGCAGAAGGAACAGATGAAACACACCTATATTCCACACTGACATCCAAAAGTTTCCCATTTTTCAAAGCCAAATATTGTCATGATCACAGCATTTCTGAATTAAATCCAAGATGGGTGGGTGGGAAAATGCCTTTTATTTTTCTTCAAAAATTTCTGAAAGGAAATAATAATTTACAAAACTTTCTCAATGGGAAAAAAATGATTAGAAAAGAAAAAACAAAAAAAGAAAAAGAAAAAGAAAAAACCACCAACAACCAATTCTAGCTACATATGACCCTGCCAAAGCAGTTTTTGTAATTACTACCCCACGAGAGACCTGGGCTATGACTTGGGTTTCCCAGTGTTTAATTAATTAAAGTAATACATACAACATTAAAGAATTTGTTGTTTTTGCCATGGTCATGTTATGGCCTGACCTGGAAGCTGTGGCGAAACTACCAGGACTTCCTTGTGTCTGGTCCTGTGACGTTGGGTTTTGGTTTTATTTTTTTTTAAGTAACCCCGTACGGACTGCACGTGCTCTCTAAACAAAGCCAAGGCTGTGAGCACCCAATGCCACTGAGCACAATCCCCCTGCTGTGCCCCACAGCTCCCAAACATGCATCTGGCCCAAACTTTTCCCCACTGATGACTCCATCCCAGGACTCATCTGTTTTAGCTGCTTACATTTAAAAATAGATAGAGAAGAGAGGAAATCTCCTTTTTCATTTGTTTTCTTTAGAGTCATAAACAACAAGGTGAGGAGGATTTTCAAAAATCTTCTCCTGCATGGTATCCAGGATTTGAAAATCGGAAGGTGAGACTCTTTGGCACTACCCAGCAAGTGTGCAGAGTAATCGTTCTGATAGCTGGACCCAACCTCTTCTGCATTTCTGCACAGCAGGTTAATGCTGGACCACCCTTTGTGAACCTGCAAATGATCTAGAGCAGCTACACAAGGCATATGACCGAAGCCTTCACTCCAGAATAATCTGGAAGAAGGCTCAGATTTCTGTTCAATATCTGTTTTTTCCACAGAGGATAAATGATTTTTGTCATACAGACTTGGAGACAGCTCTGCTTATAACTTGTCAAGAGGGGAGCAGAGAGACACAACTGCATTAGCCTTTCAGTCCCTGTGTATGAAAATATGGATGGATTTCTGGGCTGTTGCTCAAGCCCATATACCACCTCAGCACCACATGTGTTTGGGGCACTAGATAAATAAAGCCACGTTCATCACTTATGAATAACAGAAGACAGTGGACAACAAGGAGAACTTCCTTGGGCCTTCGGGAGAAGGTCATAGCTGAGCTAAGAGGAGAGACCTGTTCCCTGGCACGGGGCTGAGAGCACTCCCACACCACTGAGTCACTGCCCGTCACCAGAAAAACTGAATCCAGCCCTGGTGACCTCTCAGCAGACAAGCTGGCCCCAGCATGGGAGGCAACAGGGGCAGAGCATCCACTTTCTTGACGCATCCCTACATAGACTTTGCCTCTTGAACACCACAGAGCAACAGTGTGGGAGACACCAGCCTCGTACTGAGGTGGAGCATCTTCTTCAGTCCTCAGCCATGACTTTGCAGTTGGCTGTGCCAGGCCTGCCTGTAGCCATCCACCACAAGGACATCACGTATACATTCATTTTAAATATAGAGAGGTGATCCACTCCTCCCCCACTGTGCAGCTAACTGATGCTTAGCCAGTTTGATTGATCTGAGTGTCCTAAATGGGATGTAGTCAGCATTTAAGTAGATCATTGACAAAAATAGAAAATCAGAAGGACCTGGGAGCTATTTTGGTCTAGCTTTTGACTGTAAATGGTGTGGCTGATAGCTGAGACCACTGGCTCCATTACAAGTAAAAGCCTCACCTAGAGTAAACAGATGAATGGACTCAAATAGACCAGCTTCTGTTTTTACATCTTTTTAAGTCTTTTCCTATGAGAAATACTCTTAACAAGGTCTACATTGCCTTATCCCAAGGTCCCTTACAAGGGAAACAATTAATTCCTACTGTCCCCAAATGCCTTCTCTCTTTCATGTGTATCCAGTTACTGCTGTACACAAATGTTTTCAGATGATGTCTTTTGATTCAGAATACCGATATCCATATATGAAAATGCAGCCCATATCTTCTAGCAATATCAACTTGGTTTTCAGTAGATAAGATTGCTGCACTAAACCGTATTTTGGAATGCAATATCCAGCCTCTGATCTCTGACTGACTTAATATTTGCCTCCCACTATAGCATTTAAGAAATGTTAATGGTCTTTTTTTTTTCCAGCCAACACCTGTGAGAGGGAGGGAAGTAGTATTATCTCTGTTTTAGAGAGGATCACTGTTAGCAGAAACAAGCTAAGGTCAAGGTTATCTGAAATGTCTACAACCCAGCCAGAAATAGTTCTTCTGGGTCCTACTGAAGGTATTGAAAAAGGTAAGAAAGTTGGTCAAAATTGTTCTTGGAAGTTAAACTTCCCCTGAGAGTAGAAGAATGCTTAATCCAGAAGAAAAATACCGTCACAAATCCCACTGGGTGAAAGCTGAAATAAAGCACTGAAATAGACAGTATTTTTCCCAGCTGTGAGGATAACCTTACCATGATCTCCCAAAAATGGGGTCCTTCAGTCCTTCGGTCAAGAGTGGATACCTTTTTCAAACTCATTTGAAAGCTATGAGCTTGATGCAGAATGATATCTTATGGTCTGAATCATGTAGGAGGTCAGACTGAAAGATCATCATAATCCCTTCCAGCCTTAAAGTCTATGCAGATTAGTGTCTTTCATATGGATAGTTCCTGCTCTGAGCAGATGTTGAATTATTTCAGCATTTAAGTGTTTTGCTGCTGGCTCTGATAGGATTCACTGCTCCTACCATGCTGCCTTCCAGCTCTTTATCTTCAAGAGAATGCCCTGCTGGTAAGGGCTGACACGAGCTTTGTTTTCCAAACACCATTTTATTATAACAAGCGCTGGATCCAAAAATGGACTGACAACCCAAGATAAGAGAGTGGCAGAATATCAATTTACAGCCTCTTTCTCAAGACAGGCACATCCCAGAAACACCAACCGAACACATGGAGGAAATGCTTGAAAAACACTTCCTGTGCTGTTTGCTCCAACATGCCAAGGATTCTCAAGTATACCTGCCTGGAAAATTTCCAAACAATACCTGGGATGCCAGAATTGTGCTTTAGTAGATGACACCTCCTAATATGTCACCTTGGACTGATGTCCCTCGAGGAGAAACCTACTATTAGAGTCCAGCCTAATTGCAAAATCATGGAATAATTTAGATTGGAAGGGACCTCTGGAGACCCCTACTCCAACCCCTGCTTGAAACAGGGTCACCTTCAGAGCTGTCTGCTCCAGTTTTGCGTATCTAAAAATGGAGATGGAGAGTCCCCAGACTCAAACTACTGGAAGCAAAGCAATAAATAATGGAACCAAATTCTTTTTGCCAGGGGTAGAGGGTAGAGCAAGGGACACTAATAAAGGGTGGGAGAAGAGGTTCCCAAGTTGTAACTCAGGACGCTTAGACTGGCAGCTTTGGGACCTGTAACTGGAGAGGGGTTAGAAACTCCATCCTTGGAGGTTTTCAAGACTTGGCCCGACAAAGGCTAAACTGGCCTGACTTACTGTTGGCAACAGCCCTGCTTTGAATGGGAAGTTGGACTAGAGACCTCCTGAGGTCCCTTTCAACCAGTGTGTTTATGATTCCGTAAATAGATGGATCAATGGATCAATCAATCAACGGAAGTCAACATAGCTTTTGTAAAGGTAAGTCATTCCTCAAAAATCTGTTAGATATTTTTGAAGGATTGCCAGACATGAGGGCCAGAGCAGTTTGGTTGGTTCACTGCACTTGGGTTTCGAAAAGTGTTGACAGCTGGTAAAGGCTCTAAAGAAATTATTGTCATAGATTATCATAAACTCATATCAGATTAAAACATAGGAAGTTAAAAGTAGGCATAAATAACGATACATATGCACACATACATATGCGTGTGTACGTATGTGTGTATATTTTTGTATATATGCAGATTCTGACATATGTAATAGAAGAAGAGTTTCTGGAAACACCTTGTAACTTGTGCTGGAATTTCAGCTGATTGGTGCAATCATAGTGATCTGGAAAAGGGATGAGCAATGAAATGACCAATGATCAAGTACTAAAAGTTATCCAGGATTTTCAGATCTAAGCCTGAATGTGAGTAATTGTGGGAGGATCTCATGACGCTGAGTAACCAGGCAATGAAACCACAGTTAAAAGTCAGTGTCAATAAGCACAGATTAATGTATGTGGGAGAGAGAAATCATCCTAGACATACACAGGAAAAGGACTTAAATAATTGTGAATAACTGTCTGAAAATTCCAGCTCAGTAGCTTTGAAAAAGAGAGCGATAGGAATCATCAGAAAAGGGCAGAGAACAAAATAAAAAGTCCATTGCACACCCTCAAATTCTGGAAATTTTAGACAGCCCTGGTCAATATTTCTCAATAGCAAAACTACAGAGGTAACGTGGAGGGCAACGCTGATCAGAGATCTGGAGCGGCATCTGTATGCCAAGTGACTGCATCAACTATTCAGCTTGAAAAGAGCTGATGGAGGGATGGGTCCCCGGACGCAATGGCACCAGAAATAGGCATCTCCATCCGTAGGTTTCATTGCCCTTGCAAAAAGCATGACTATTCACAATTCATACCGGTGCACCCAGATGCCACCTATAACATGTGCTGAGGACAGGGCAATTAGCAGCCTGAGGCCAGGTAGATATTTCATTTTGAGATGGCCAAATTACATACACGTGACAAGGTCTACCAGAAACCTCCCATTTTAGTCTGCAGAGGTAGACTGAGAGAAGGAAAGCAAGCAAGAGGCAGACCTCTGACTCACAGGTGCTTGGGTGCGATAAGAATAAATGAGAAACGGTTCAAAGCAAGCTGCATCTTTCACACCCGCAGGCCCCATGATGGGACTGTAACAACCACGTAGTCTTTAAGTGGTGTCAGGAATGGCAGGGATTCCAGTTTAATGCCATTACTATTTACTTATAAATAGTATCAGTGGGTGGAAACTCCTATTTCCAGTTTTGTAAGGGAACAAATCATTCTAGAAGTCTCTGCTCTCTCCAGAAATATCAGCATCAGGGACGTGACAGCTTCAACAGCCTGGAGGACAAGGTCTCGGCACCAAGAGGGGTGGACAGGACACTATATTGCATGTGCCAAATTAGGGCTGGTGCACAAAATCTGACTCACCTGTTACTGTTCCCGGGTAATGAGTCAGTGAGAGAAAAGCAGTCTGCCCCTTGGATCAAAAAGAGCTTTCTCCAGGTCTCAGCCACACGTTGCTGTAAGAGGCAGGGACCTGAACTGCCAGACATTTTTGTGACAGCTGAACAAATTCATATTTGGTGGACAGTCCTTTCTAGAAAGACTTTCATACAAAGTGCTAAATACACTGGAAGATTTATGATGTAGGACATCAAACGCTAGGATGCCAAAACGGTCAGATTAGAAGCTCCCATCCATAATCAAGCCCAGCTTTCCACACACTATGTACAGACCCTTGAGCTCTTGGTATGATGAGCATCATCCAAATGGATTTGGGCTTCTCCTCCTGGTATAATCAACGTATAAGTCAAAGACTGGGGCTTCTTGGCAGTAGTACTATGACTTCACCATCTTACAGAATAACAAAGCACTGGTATAGAGTCCTGCAAAACCAAGCAATGCCGCTTTTGAGTTTCAGTTGTGCCTGATGGGTTTCAGAAACCAAAACTCAACCCCACAAAGCTTTGCAAACAGAGAGAGTGATAGGAAAGTTGGCCAGCACCCAAGCCCATCCTGACAGGGGAAACTGGCACAGCTGTTTCTGAAAACACCTACTCAGTTCACCCCTGCACCGAGCAGTTTTACAAGTTAGTCATTAACCACCTCACCCCCACGGAGGCACAGACAGTGTATAATAACCTCATGATGTGGCTCTCTACGGCCAAGTCCCTTGCAGACGTGTCATGGATCCAAACCCTCACACACCCCTTTGGGGTCCTGGGGAGGAGTGGAAGGAAGGAGTCTTGGAAGGAAACTCCCATGATGGTTTCAATGGTACTCTAGCTGCCAAAGAGGAGTCAGGGTCCTCTGGGGGTGCAGCCCCAAGTGCCGAAGGTGAGTTACAGAAAGTCAGCTGAGGCATTACTGTACCTGAAAACAGCTGCTAGAAGGTGCGTTGTGCGGTACCGTCCACCGGCAGGAGCTCGCCCTGGACGTGAGACACCAGAGTTTCTCCTCCACCTGGGAAAGATTCAAACTCCCATGTCGCAGGCAGGTGTGTTGAACACAGGGGTACTGGCACTACTGGATCAAGGCATGTCCTGTTGAAGTTGGCCCAACAGGTAGCCACACAGGAAAGACTGATGGGGCTAGAAAGATGCTAGGTGGGGAGAAATGAGACTTGGTAATTCAGGCATTCAGCAGAGACCTGGCTCCTACTTCTTGCTCCAGTTGGGTATCCTTATTGCTAGACTATGCCTCCTGTCCCCAGGACAAACTGCATCGCATCACTCATTTCCTCATCTGTCCATATTTTCAATGGTCTTGAAGGGCCAGGAACAGATCATGCAGAAGAGGACCAGCCCTTTTCTTTGATTTTGAAGGGATCTACTTTGAGAGAGCTGCTTTCTGCCATGGAGCACCTGGCCCATTGCCCCCTCAGAGCAGGACAAGCCTCGTTAGCACAACGGAGGATTTCGCGACCGCCTTCTGGCACTTGGGGAGGCTGCCAGCAAGCGTGGGGGGGCTGCAGTGAAAAGCTGGAGGGAACATTTGATAAACAAAAGGTTTCCCTCCCCTTCACAGCAATGACATTACAGAAGGAAACGAAACAAAAAGTGACACAGGGCTGAGATAACACCTTGTCTAACCCTCTGGTAGGATTCCCTCTGCTCTTCCAGGCTGGAAAGCCTGAGAAAGAGAACATGCCCCAACCAGAGAGTCAAACGTCCTTGTCCCTTGCTAGCACCTTTAGGACCTTCCACCCTTAATTTATTTCTGCTAAACTTGCTGCGGTAAGATCTTGAGCATCGTGGTACCACCCCTGTACCCTGAAGCCCTCTTCCAGGCAGCGGCTGTGGTTGTCCCTACTTTCCCCTCTTGCAGACAGTAATTTTGCAAACGTGTCAGCTGCAATCCGGGAGCGGGTCCGGTAGGTGGCATTTCCTCAGCTGCAAACGGGGTCTGGCCGTGGCCGCGCAGCGAGCTGCATGCCGCAGGCCTTGCAGAGGACCGCCACGCGCTCTTGGAGGAAGGAGTTCTACTTCCATCTGGCAGCTCTCAGTGCAACAAATCAAGCGACACATTGTTAGATTTAAGACAAAAGGGGAGGGGAAGAACAAAAGATCAGAGCAGGACTGATTTCTGTCTTGTCGTCCTCCCCGCGGCTCTTTCCTGTTTATGAAAAGTTTGCTGAGGGCTACAGATGGGCCTCAAGTACAACCTCTGCTCCAGACAGCCCCGAGTACTTGGGAGGAGGAAATGACTCCAAACTTGGCAACGCGAGGCCGGTCTTTGCCTGCACGTCCTGCCACTCGCTGGAGAGCAGAAAGCAAAACCTCTCGGAGGAGGCGTGCAGAGCGCTGCTTTTCGTCACAGCCCTCAAAGTGAAGGCAAATGCACACTGACACCATGTCACCTAAAAGGATGTAGAGAACCCACCGGTCCAGCAGAGTCATGGATGTCATAGAGGCAACAGCACACCGAGAAATGAGGTTGTTTTGCCATGGGATCACACAGGGTTTCTCATGAAAGTGTCTCGAAGGAAACGAAGGTCTCGCACCTCAGGGCTGCTGAGTTTGCTTGTCGTGCTCACGTGTGAATGCTTTTAGCCTACAAACCTCAGGCGTGCCGCCAAATAGTTATGGGAAGACTTTCGCCTGTCCAAATTGCATTTGCAAGGAGGTAGCATTTGCTGCGGCACTTGCAGAGCCCTTGTTCCTGCAGTAAAGGCATGCGTGTAGGGTTCGGGCTTTAGATCTTTTTTTAATAGGAGCCAAACCTTGGTTTGCAAACACAAGAGCCACTCCGCCCTCAAAATAGGCAAATCTGCTCGTGATGGCTTGGCTTACAAGCACAAGTGTAGACTTCGGAGCATGTGCAGGGATCTGGTGGTTCTGCGAGGAGTTAACCAAATCACTCGCCCGTGGTGTCTCCTCACCTTCCCCTCCAGGCCTGGCACAATGACGTTCTTTGGGGAACATGGTCCCCCCTCATTCAGCACAGAGGATACCAGCCCAACTGGCCACCAAGATCCACATCCTCACCCTGCCAGCAGCACTGCCCCATGCAAGGCACAGGGTTTGAGTAACATTTCCCCCCTTGGGCTGGACTGTGTCCCCCCATGGAGTATGGGACCACGGCACCACCTTCCAGCAAGGAACCCCTTTTGGGGTAGCTCTGCTGTCTCCTATCGCTGTAACCCCAGACACTGGGCAGAGCTGGTATGGAAACAGCCACAACTGTCACCAGTGCCCTAGGTAGGACCTATCTGGGCTGCCCACCTGGGAGGGAAAAGCCAAGAGCCTCTGGAGAGGAGAGGACCTGGCCACCAAACGTTATGACTTTCCTCCCTCTCTCTCAGGGTATGGGAGGAAATCTGGGAGAAAGTGCAAAGCTGCTCTTTCTCTACAGAGGCAGGTCAGGATTTGATCCACCAATGATGCTGCAAAGGATGATGCACAGACAACTTGCACCTGTGCACCAGTGCTCTTGACAGGGACTTCGGGGTGATAAACAAAAGGTCAAATAGCTTGGGTGGGGAGAAAAAGGCTAAAAAAAGATTTTGCCCAAAGGAAACGGAAACAGGCCATGGCACAGACCCCATCTCCCTGCTTACCAGCAAAGCTGCTGCTGCATGAACCTGGAGAGTCGAGACGCAGAGGACCAGCCCTTGCCTCGCTCCCACAGCTTCAGCAACAACCATGACCCACAAGAGAAGCAAAGGCTTTTCCCCAGGTGAAACTGGGGGACCCTTACCCTGCCCAGGACCCTTCTGTTCAAAATGACCATGGCAATGAGCTGAAACACGCTCTTTGCCATGCCCAGAAAAAGCCCTTCTGAGGCCCCTAGTGTAAAGGGTGAGCACACAAACCATCCCCAGGTACAACAGGGTGACCAAGGGTGAGCAAGCACAGTTCAAAGGCACTCTGTTGACCTGCAAGACAACGTTTTCCTCCCAAATGCCAGCCTTGCAAATGCAGGCTGTGGTCCAAAGCCCCCTCCCAGGTGCAGCATCAGCACGTGGTCTCAGTGCAGTGCCCCTTTGCTGTAGCTGTGGCTCAGGGAGGCTGTAGTCCTCCAGCACCCTGCTATGTCTGCTGGCACAGGGACACTCCGGCTGCTGGGAAAGAAAGGAGACGGCTCAGCTTTCCAATTCCTAGATGAGTCTCCAAGGCAGGCAGTAAACAACCCACAGCAAACAGAGCAAATGGGACCGGAGAGACAGTAAAGCGACAGAGCCATTTTCAGATGGCTGGAGTATTTCGCAAGCCAGGGGTGATGTGAGTGGGGTTGGCCCCTGGTCTGCATGTAAGCAAGGCAGAAATAGCCTTTGTTGGCCAAAACCCAGCATGTCTTTACAAAGCTAACAGAAGGAATCAGAGGAGATCCTGCAGGGTGCAAGTGCTGCGTGCCCAAAGCATCCTTCAAAGGTAGGACCCCACCCTTGCTGGCACCACCGGTACACAAAGGTGCTACTCAAAACAGGACAGAGTTAGAGTTGCACTGCATGAAAGACATTCTTACCCTAATCTGCTTTTCAGGCTGTTTAATTCCTCACTTAATCTAACCTCTTCCCCAGCCCTGGGACTCCAGGGGCTGTCACCTTGCAGGGCTCTTCCCTCCTGCAGCCTCCCCGTGACCAGGTCCCTCTCTGGCCAGAGGAGCAGCCTCCAGAGCAGCTGTGTGCGGGGGACCTCCTGGTCCCCTGCGTGGGCAACGAGGCTCCCCTGGCACAGCCGGACTCGTGCCACCCAGCCCCGGGGAGGTGAGACTCTCAGCCACAGAAGGGCGGTTGTTCTCCAAGGCAAAACCCATAAGTGTCTCCCCGAGAGCAGGTCGGTGCCAAAGGACACTCTTGGGATGGGGTGACACGTCTCACACGGGCAGCGGTCTCCACCCCTGCCAATGCACTACAGGTGGCCACAGCAACTGCAAGCTGTCCTGAAACTGGAGCCTTTACAACTAGTTAGATAACAGATATGGTCCATTAGTTTGGCAGGCCGACAGGCCCCCGTGCCAAAAAGCCCATCTCTCCTCAAAAGGGACACTGTTAACAGTAACTCAAGGGGATGCAACAGAAGAAAATAAACAACAGTTGAGGCAGTTGGTGTAATTGGCCAGCAGACGAAAATAAATTTATGCCAGCTTGTGAATACGGCTGCTGAGCATGATTCAGTGCGTAAATCGCGTGGCACAGAGCACAGGGCACGTAGGAATAAAATTAAGTAAGAGACAAAGGCCAGGCTGCCTCTTGGAGAATATCACCCCCCCAACCACCCAGCTTTTCCCATTTACACCCGTTTCACTCACATGTGTCCCCTGACGTCATTAATATATGGGTTTCCCAGCCAGCCATAATGTTTTTCAGGAGGGACATATGCCTGGGCCACTGCTAAAACAAATACCCAAACACCCCAAAACCCAAGCAGAATTAAAAAAAGAAAATGTTCAGAAGAAAATCCCAACCATTTCAAGTGCTCTTTGAGCACCATACATGAATAACAAAGAGGGAGCCTGCCATTTATTCCTTTGCGGATCACTTTTAAGATCAGCTTTTGTTCTGTGCTTTTTAGAGCAGCTCGAGTCCAACGGACAAAAATTCCATTCCCAGGAGCACACAAGAAAGAACTGGGAGCCCTGGGCTGCACATTTCACCTTTACTTTTTTTATTCTATACTATAAATGTTCGGCATGGTCTTAACACGCTGAGCCAGCGTCTTCCTTTATGCAGTGGGGCCGACAGCTTGGAAACTGTGATTCTGCGAGGAGGAAAGGAGGACGGAGGCTATAGATGATGTGAATCACCTAGAGAAAAAATGACCTCAGCCGGGGTGGATGGGACCCTACCAAAGATGAATATAACCGCTGCTTTGCAGATGCTGCTTCTGGATCCTACAGGCAGCAGAGAAGAAAACATCTCCCGTTTTTGCATCCTGACCTGGATACGTATAAGGCAATTCAGACACCTCCTCATCCCCTAGTTTAGCTGCACACCACTTGCTCTCATCAGCTCTCTCTGTGAAACACCGACCTACCTTTTTTGCAGGAAAGCTCTAGTTCTTGCTCACACAAAGGTGGTTTCAAAGGCAGCAGAGCCCCGATGCTCATGTTTTCTCCCACCTTCACAGAGGTGTCCCAGCTTGCTGCCAGCTCAAGCTTGTCCTTTGCAGAGAGCTGGGGGTCCCTTTCCTACAGAGAAAGCACTGGACAAGCTCCTAGCAAAGGCTGGTTTTCCTGCTTTTTTCCTCAAACTGATGGGCTGCTTGTTTCCCCCCTCAAATCCTGACTTATTCACTCTATCTTTTTCCAAAAACAGTCAACAAAATCACAGCACAAAGCAATGAGATCACTATAAACTCTGCGGAAGATGTTATCACCGCTATCCTATGATTCCCTCAGTCTTTGCTTTGACTGCCTTGTTTTCCTGAGCCATATGGGAAGATACTGCCTCTCAGCAAAATATAGATGTGAGAAGTCTCAAAGGCTATGCCTCAGATAGCAAAGACACTAGAATTTCCTTGACAATTACAACTCTAAGAAATAGAATTTTTCCTCTTTTTACTTATAGAAGAAATATTTGGGCCAGATTTTCAAAGATTAGTTCAAATCCCATTTAGACACGGCAAATAAATGGCCTGTTTTTCCCCCAGAACTTAGAGGCTCTTTGAAAAACCAGGTCATAAAAGTCACAGCGGGAGCTGCTGAATGCAGAGACCTTCTACCAAACCTTGCCTCAGACAGCTTCCCATGCCAAGGGAGTCACTCCTCTTTACAGCCTCCCACGGAGCCTGGGAAATAACGTCACACTGGTAGCATCAGACAGCTGGAGGAGGTGGGGACCGCCAAAGTTAGCGTTGTTAGATATAGCTGGCATATTTAAGCAAATACATTTTCATGCTCTGATAGGATGCAGAGATTCACTGAAACCGAGGCCAAGAAGATCCACAGCAGTCATCCAGCCTGGCCTCGTACGGCCAGTACAGAAACCATTTCCTTCTTTGAACATGACAAATGGATCCGTAGCACGACCACAAAGTCTCCTAGGCGTAAGGCATTTGAGCGTAAGGCTAACTAATTAACAATGAATTGTGTTTCTTGCTCATTTGAAACCACACCGTTCTTTTAGGAAAGCTGTTTGTGGGCACGCGTGGTTGCACGCAGACACGTGGAGGCACTCGCCGCTGTGTCGTCTGACAGCGGGGAGACTGTAACGCCTATCTTTGTACCTGCAAAGCCACTCATCCAAAGTCCTCCAACTGCCTTGCAAATATTAATTGATGATTGACATTCTGGGGACGTAAGTAAACACTAACTCCCCTGTTTTACAGGCAGATCAACTGTTGCATAATGCCAGTCGATGTCATTCAGAAACTAAAACCAAAAGGTCATTTTCTGTTTTAAGGACTATATCCCATTCCCTGCCTTGTGCAACATTACTTCATGTTATGCAACCATTTTTTTCCCAGTATTTTATATGTCTGTCTATCCTAAATTCTGCTGGCTTCCACGGTTGTCTGTTCTACAACCCCAGATAATTATTCTGCTTATTTATTGGAGATCTCCCTTATCTGCAGGCTTTCATCATATGTTGGAGTCCCCAGCAGCTCCCATCCCTACAGAGCACCACCAAGCTCCACGCACAGGTACTGGAGGGGACTGTTAGGACCCAAACCTCGAGCAGATATCACTGGGGCAAGCTGTGAACCAGACACTCAGATATTTAATGACTGTCCAGATGCATCTGAAATCCTGCATCAAGCCTGGGTGGAAGGCACATCTGGCCAGGTAACAACTGGCAAACCTAAGCCATCACTTGAGGTTCATTTTCAGCGTTTGGCACACAACTTCCCCCGTTATTTGGAGAAACACCATTGATCAGAGGATTTTTAACTCCCCAGACCTCCCTTGGGCAGTGGGTGTGTTAAACCACACCTCGTAAAGAGGGAGAGAAAAGGTGTGATCTCAGGACAGACTGTTACTGGAGAGTGGCATAACTGCAGCGGCACATATTTCAGCTGTGGGGCAATTTCTGCTCTTATTGTTGGGACCTTCTGCTGCTGCTTCATTATTGAAGTGGGCAGTGCCGGCCAGCTTTAGAATAACTTTGTTTGCAGCAGCTGTAGCTCCAGATTCCATATCTCTGAGTTCATCTTCTGTTTACTTTTGTCTTGTTGGCCAAATCTGTGGTAGAGTGGTGCTCGGGATGACAACACCAAGTTACAAAGGCTGGGTAGATAAGGAGCAGGACATGAATTTCTCTAATGGATGCAAATTCAACATCAAGATATCAGGGTCAAGCAGAAAATGAGATTTCTTTTCGCTCTTGTTTTTTTTTTTGGAAACAGGGTGCAACAAGAGTGCTTTCTTGTCACAACTGCCACGTAGCTGGTGACAAGTGATGCTAGAGGCTGTTACTTGACTCTCCTCCCCCCGCTGCTCCAGTGTCCCATGGAGGATATCCTGGGGAAACAAACTACATTTGACAAGACTGTGAGAAAACAAGACTGTGCAGCCCAGGAAGATCACCCTGGGAGTAGCCAGAAGCTGGTTTTGGCACCAGCCCAAGGAGAACCATGATCTGCCACAATCCAACCATCTACCTGCTTCCGTGTCTTGTTCCTCTTGGACCTGGGACAGGGCAAGCCTCACATTGCCTCTGCCCTCGCCATTGCACAAGATACCCTTTAAAATAACTAGGCAAGATACTATGCAGTCTTTACAAACACATCTCAGTATTCATTGTGGAAGTACCATGTTCATCCCACCATAACGGTGGAACATGTATTGCATATCTACCAACCCAACAGTCATGCCGGTGTTTGAGGCTGAAATATCATCTTCTTGGCAAAGTTACCTTGAGCTTCAAACTGATTCCTCTTCCATGAGGACAACACGATGCATCTATCCTAGATCTTCCTCCTAACCCAGAGATGTTGGAGGACTCAACCTATGAATCACAGTTCAGCAGGGGTTAGAAAGATGAAGAGTAAACAGCACTTACCAAAGGTGTATTATAAAGCATCTTCTAGGTTCCCAAAAGGGCCATTTTATGCTTAAACAGGCTCTTAAACTTTTTTTCTTTCTCTTTTTGCAGCACAGAAGGGGAAACACTAGCCTTGCTGATTGAAAACTTTGTTTTCAAACTGAGGAGAAACATAAGCTCGAGAAGGAACCGTGCTCAAACGAATGCCCTATTGTGAGATAAGTTTTTCTTTTAGCAATGAATCAACATAATAATCCATCTGTAACACTAGATGCGTCTGTCTGTACTACAGCAAAGGGCCATCTGCCCATCTGCATATACGTTCAAAATGCTGCTGGGACGACCACGATGGTCTCTTAATGAAAGGCACTCAGCAATTAGTACTTAAGTGAAATTGTGCCCGACTGGTTCTGAACCCTTATTTGTCCTTCCCACTCTAACGCAACAAGTGTCTGTAACTTTTTGTTTTTATTCCAGCAATTTCTTTTTAAAGGCGGTAGAGAGGGGAGAACATGTTCCGATTCCTGCAACAGCAGGAGCCGAGTCAAGTTGTAATCAACATATGTCCGGTGTAAGCTGCGCGGCCGCGAATTAGAGGGGCAAACTGCTCATCGTTTCCAAAATACCCACCTGCTCGGGGGCCAGGCTGCAGCAAAGCCATCCACTACGTGGCTCCATCTGTCTGCTAAACAGGCTGCAGATTTGCTGAAAGCTGAATCATTTTGCCTC
The DNA here is from genome assembly GCF_964195595.1 of Calonectris borealis. NCBI lineage: Eukaryota > Metazoa > Chordata > Aves > Procellariiformes > Procellariidae > Calonectris > Calonectris borealis. Next base: position 8,609,535 of record NC_134315.1, read on the forward strand.
TATTTACTTCCTTTCTTTCCTTCTCTTCTCCCCCTCCTCTTCTAATTGGAGCTCGCTTGAAAGGTGCAGACACCCACAAAAACAATGCAGCACAATGAGGCCAGCGCTGACGTTCGTTAAACCGCTTCAACCGAAATCCGTGCCCGGCTGAGGCTGAGCAGGCGTAAAGGAGACAGACCTTGTCAGCCTCCAGCCGGAGCGGGAAAATTAAAAAAAAAATTAACCAGGCTACAAAACGGTGCAGAAAATCCATTTGGGGTGCATTGTGTTACAGCTATAGAAAGCAGCTGCAACCAAGAGGCAAAGGGTGTTTTAGCACATGGGTCCTGCTGGGAAAACCAGGTGAGAGGACATGTCTGATGTTAAAAGCCCCAAGGACGAGCTCTCCAGGACCACGCAGCAGAAGGGCAACGCGGGAGGGAGACCGGAGCATCCTTGTGTCCGTCCCCAGCTCCGCCGCAGGCTCTCTCATCAGTTTTAAGGTATAGTCCCAACGATTAGATCAAGCACAGCACTTGAGCATAGACCCCAGAGCGTATGAGAAAGTAGTGGAAATTGTGTGTATTTATTTGTATTGTAGCGTCTAAGCAGGTGTCATCAGGAAAGCACAGCATCTTGGAGGAAGTCTTTGCTTGCCGTTCACAGCACAGAATCATCCTGGCAGTCCCATTGTTGGTAAAATAAGGATATTTCTATCCCTTCTGCAAAAAATGATGGCCAGGAGGCTGAATTGCTCTCAGTCTGGACAGCAGAGACTGCTGCATGGAGTGTCTAGGCCGGGACATATTATGGTCATGAATTTCCTTCATCTAATCGCTTAACCTCATTAGGGAAATGCTGGATTTTTCCACTAATCAGACTTTCCATTTCACTTACAAAGGAGAGAAAAAAAGAAAAGAACTAATTGTCATTCTCAATACATTTTACTAAAATCATTCAACAACTTCTACCAGACAGTAAAGTCATCCTAGGAGGGCACATTATTTTCCCAGTATCCTGGACTATCTCCATAGGAATCAATTACATTTTTAGACAGACTACTTGCAAAAGGCATTAAAATTAGACAGTAAAAGCTATTTGCAAGAATTAACATCAATAGAAGCACCGGTTTTCTGGTGAGAGAGTGAGAAATGGAGAATGAGTCAGGTTTCAAACACCTGACAAGTCAAAAAGGGTCTTTCTGGGGAAAACACCTCCTCCCTGAAGATGACGATGAGATTTTTCTTCATGTTTTGCCGCCGCCTCATTGGGTTGCTCCCCAGCAGGGTGTAGAGAGGATCTGAAAAATGCATCAAGTTACTCAGGCATTTAGGATGGGAAGACTAGGGGAGAATAACGTTCGCCACACACCTGAAAGCGTTGCTACACACAGCCAATACTGCTGCCAATGCAGTCAATTCCTCCGTGGGTTGCACCGCTCAAACCTGGTTCAATGTCTTAAAGGGTAGCTCTTGTCCGTTCATCTTATCCATGATCCACTGTTTTCCTTTGGCTTTGGAAACCCATCTACCAACCCACCCATCCAAGACAACCTTCCTCCCCACAAACATCTCATCACGACGAGGAGCTTCCCCCCAGCCCCCACGGACCCCCACTGCCTGTCGGTCCCTCCTGACTCCCCCCACTCCGAACAATGCAGTTAAACATTCAAGAGCCCGACAATTTACATGACTAATTGCAGTTCAAAGTTTGCAGGGGTGGATTTCAACACTGCCTGAAGTCCCAGCCCCTGGAATGGTGCTCAGCCGTCAGCCAGATGAATTGCTGATCATATTTTTCCAGCCCCGCTCCCACCTCTGCCCAAAAGAAGGATGCAGGGAATCCATGCGACCGGTGCCCTGGCTGCACCGAGGGCAGAGCATCCCTGCATCCCACCCTTGGGCCACCCATAGCACCGCGCATTGGGGTTTTGATGGAAGTGGAGACACATGGTGTGATTTCCAGAACAGCTTTTACAGGAGCCGTGTGTTTCGCAACCACGCAGGTGCAATGGCAAGGTGAGAGGTGCCGGTGCAGCGCATCCACCCCCAGTGTGCAGCTCCGGGGAGCTTTTGTCATTGGCTTCAAAGGGGAGTGCTCCCGGGCACCGATGCGTGTTTGGCAAAGGATGAGAAACTCAACCGACCTCTCCGGAATGACTGGCACGGACCCAGCAAGCCCACAGCAGGGCCAGAGCCCAGCAGACGGGGTTAAAGGGAGACCAGCGCGATCGCTGGGTTGCAGGCGTCCGTGCCAGCATGCAGTGGCGCATCGCTCTTGCGCGGTCTCCTACTGCAGCACCCCCTGCTCCCTTGTTTCATAGGAGTCACTCCTGCTGCCCTCCTGCCTAGCCCCTGCATGGCTAAGAATGCTCTGGGAACAGGTAGGGAGGAGGGAAGGGGCAGATGCACTTCATAAAAGGTCTATGGAGCATCCCGACCCCGTTTCAGCCCAGCCCAGGGCCATCAGTCCCTGCCCCAGCGACGCTGTAGGATGCCAGCCCACAGCTCTGCCGCAGCCCTCCCCACCACGGGCACCGCTGAGCCAGGACAGACATGCAGGCTGATGTCCCATCCCCACAGAGGTGCCCGATGCTCGGGGCTGCCCCACTCCCTGGCTGGGGGCACCCAGCCCTTGCTCCCCAACGTGCGTCTCCAAACCTGAGACCCCATTTCATGGCCCAGCAGCGGGGTGCAGCTGCCCCATGCTGGAAACCCCTACACCCCCCGCGGGAGCTGGGCTGAAGCCAGCCGGCATCGCCTGCATCGCCACCCACCCAATTCTCTCCCAAACAAGGTGCAAACGTGGAGCTTGCCCGCCCCATTGCAGAACAAATCTAACACCAGGGCACCTACAAACCCCAGCGCATCATCAGGGGGCTTAAAATGGGGGGCAACAACGCGGTAGTAGTCAGTCTGCTGTGCTGGAGCCTGGCTGCTTGTTGAAACACCACAAGTTTTTATACCTCTGTACCCAGTTTCAGACAAAACCTTCCTCATTGCACCAAGGAGATGCGGGCAGGAGGGCAGGAGGAGCAGGGCTGTGGGCAGGGGCAGTTCCTCAGACCCCCTTACAAAGGCCATTTGCACCGACCTTGGGGATCCAGCATTTCCCCCGCTCCCTTAAATGACTTGGAGTTTTTGTGCATGCCCCATTGTGGGGCCGAAGGTAAAGTTTCGGCTGGCAAATGGCGAACCCCATCCCAAAGCATCGCGGGTACATGCAACGGCCCGGCTAACGAGCAAGCCCACGTTACAAAGCCCAGCTTACCGCTTCGGCCGGTGGCCCAGCTGCCTTCCTCTGCCCCCCCCCCCCTCCATTTGCATAACTATCCATGGGGGGAGCGGGGCAGCCCCGCAGCTGAACAGCTGGCCATTGGCAAAATGGATTATATCACCCTTTTGTCCCCGTGTCTGGCTCGCTCCGCTTGCATATTCAAGCCTTTCCCCCCACCCGGGCATCTCCTGTGCACCCGCGGTGCTCCCGGCTCGGCCCCTCTCCAGCCATTGGGTTCGCTCGGGTATAGAAGTGCCCCAGAAAAGAAAATAGAAACAGATCCAACGGGGCAGAGCCCTTAGCGGGAGGGAAGTTTAAAGGAAGGTGTGGAAATGAGGTTGGATGTTACAATTTGCGAGCGGATTTAGCAACAGGTGTAACGCTGAATACTGGAGTGTGTGAAAATACAGCATTAGACAAATTAGCTAGGGGGGGAAAAAAATACATTTAGGAGTCGCTCTTTTTCTGTCTGAGGCCTCTAGGGTCACTGCTACCGTTCCAAAGAGCTCTTACTATGCAAGATACACACGTCTTCAGGAGTTCAAGGGCTAGATAGCTTTGTGTAATGCACAAACAAGATTTACAGCCCCAGTCCTTTCCTGCTTATGGGCTAAAATCACATTCTTTTCCTGAAGAGCAATGGTTTTAGGAAACTTTTCTTGGCAAGAACTCAAAGAGGCTGGTGCCCAAAGACTAGCCCAGCCGTTCCCACTCGCCCTGACTAAGGCAGACTGATAGAAATGCCTTCCTTTAGAAGGAATATGTGTTTCAGTCCAAAAAAAAAAAAAACAGGATAGGACAACTTGCATTTGCTACAGTTCTGACATTGTGCCACAAGCCCTTTGGTTTAAATGATGATCTCCTATACTGTTTTTTTTTTTCCTATTCATATTTCTCTATTTCTGTTGATTTCCATGGTTTTTCCATCTTTATTTCTGTCACCATTTTTTCATTTGCCCTAGATAGACTCCAGTATAACAACATTTGAAAGCAGAACATTCACATTAGACAGACAAGTCAGACACACTCACCCTGCCCTACGTGATGAAGAGCTCCAAACAGGTCACCCAACATTTTCCATTACAAGATCCTGATTTTAGACTTGTTTCCAATGACTTAAAGGTGTTTTGGCTAAAGTTCTTCGATGTCAGATATTGGCTTTGGGTTGATTCCTTCCTTTTGTTAAAAAAAAGCTAAATTGGTTCAACACTCTTCATAAAAAGATAAGGAAGGAAAAATACCATGCTTTGCTCAATTGAAAAAAAAAACACAAACCAAACCACCAATCATCTAAGTAAGAAGCCTTAGCATCTACAGGGACTTTGTCAGGGTTACTGTGATCATCACAAAGCTAGTCACAAATCAGCATTTGTGATTCCTGTAAAATTTCATCCAATTTTGACCTTCCTTTAAGGGCTGGAAAACCACGCCAGTTTGTAAACTCTAATTTGAGATTTGAGACTTCAGCATCTCAATTCTCTAAACATTTCATACGTGCTGGGCACGCGTCTGCCGTCCCAGCTGCCTGCTGCTGGCCGGATAACTCCCACACCACCCAAACCCTTCCGACAAACCAGCTCTGGACATGATTTTTCAAACTGAGAGAGGATGATGGATGTAACTGAGCAGCATGGGGGTCAGAACAGCTTGATGGGGATGGGGAGGCATCAAGGATGCTAATGAGTCAGAGGGGTAAAACAGAACTAGATCATCAGAACTAGATCATTAAGTCTGGCTATAAAAAGACTTAAAAAAATCCAGAGTAAAACCCATGCTCCCTAGGCATGGACATTGCTTTCTTGGTAAGGAAAAAGCTATGAAGACATCTGCAGAACATGCATCTTATTTCCCCTCTGGTGGATCCACGTTATCAGACAATAAACAAAGCAGCAGGCTGTTAGCTCGCATAGTGAATGACTTTGTTGTGGGTCTTAAGATCATGGCAATGCTGATGACCAAATCTGCAGAATTAGTATATTTCCATTTTTTTTTTTCAGTGAAGGAGTTGTATCACATAATGTTTTTAAAACTGTGTCTTAGAGGGAGATGAAAATTGTTAAGTCCCTCAGCATTAGCAACAGCAGATGCAAGGCTGCCTACAGAGTTGTAATTTGCTCTCATGCACCTTTCTGCGTTAGGCAAGATTCTCCATTCATGTAATGACGTGCTCAGTCTTCCACGGGAACACGTCTCACTCGGTGCATGGGAAGAGCCTTGGGAGGATGAAGCAGGGTCACGCAGCAAAATCAGGTCGTACGCTGGACCGAAGCCTCATTAGCTGCAAAAAAGCAAAAGCTGCAGACAGTACAGGGCCATCCTCTGTCTCTCTTTTCCAAGATCTCCCTCTTCTTCTGCCTGAGAATTATATGAGAACGGATTCTGAGGAACATCTGCTTCCCTGAGATGTGAGCAGCCCTGTATTTTGATGAGCAATCCCATTGCTACCGCACACCTCACAAGTAAGGGCTACAGCACCGACCTTTCCCTTGCTGTAGCTACCTAGCCAGGAGCCACGGCTCTGACACTTCCAGAAACCCGTTCAGACAGTGTCTCAAACCCCCACCTGACGTAGAGTAGCTGTAAGATAAAGCAGATGAAGCAAGGAAGAGCAAAGAACTGCTGGGGCAGTTGAACATCACCCCCGTCCATAGCTGAGTGCTCTGGGAATACGTTCTCACCCCACGCTGCTGCAGGGAGGAGTTCAGCCTGTTTTGGAAAGTGGGACACAAGTCTTGAGTACTCAACAGAATAGCCCTCACTTTAAAGTCACATCATCACTCGCATCAGACGAGCTTACCTGAATCAGGACACCACAGCTCTATGTCCAAACTGAGACATCATAAAACGTTTAATCTTATGCTTTGGGTTTTAAGAAGTGAAATGCTGCTCTAAGGAAGTTTTAAACTTGTCTCCATAGAGTTCATGCAATGCTTCCCTGGCTCAAATCCCTCGCAGCATAGATCTCCGACTCACTTTTCAATAGCAAAAACCCATAATAGCAGGACTGCCGGATGGGTCCAAGAAGCTGCAGAGAGTAAAAGCACCCAATGACTGTTGTGCTGACCAGATGGTGGTGGGAGCAGTAACTTGGATGATGTTAATTACACCCAAACTCCAAAACAACTGATGTCAAAACTCACTTTGAAAACACACCAGAATGGGCCGCTAAGCATATGGCAGCAACGCTCCTCTCAAACTCTATTTTGTGTGCGTTAAACAACTATCAAGCTCCACCAAGGTGTCCAAGGTTAAGCAGCCACAGCAGCAGGGTCCCAGATCCCGACTGTTTGATGCTGGTCCCTCGATAGTGCTGAGGAAAAGGCAGATGGAGATGTGGTGGAAGTGGCTGCCCACAGCTCCCGGACCGGGTCCTTTGCAAGGTGAGCACAGGCAACACGTGCCACCAACCCAGCCAGCTCACCTCTTCTAGGGACAAGGCCTTGGTGATGTGCTGAGCGGCACTGGGGGATTTCAAACGAGAGGATGAGCCCTGCTGTGAAAGCCCACTGTCTAAGCACACAGATCTATACTCCAGTACTTTTAAAAACGAACACCGTATCGTTCACAAAATAAACACAGTGAACAGATTGAGAAGAATTATTCTGGCATCTGCCAACCACCACCGAGGACTTTCCAACAAACCCGTGTGTTTTCAGAGGTTCTGCAGAGACTTTTCACCAGCAGATCATCGGCATCTTTACCTGCAATTTGAGAGTTCACCAGGCACCACCCCACCGGAATGGACTTGGATACAGACAAATACGTATTTATGTTTTTCAGAAAGATGATTTAGCCCAAGCTTACAACATAGGGGCCTATATTCTAGCGAATGTCAACTCTGAATAGGATCTATAGATTACAGTTGAACCATGCACTGGGAGCTCCGACCTCTGCTCCAGCGTGCTTTCCTTGCCACGTTATTCTCAACTCCTCTTCCTCCAGCAGTTACTTACCTTGTAACTTTTGGGCTCGCTTGGAGATGCAAGTCGCACAGATCCCAAGGAAAATGGAACAGGAAAGGACTGTGGGAAGTCAGCCAGCCTTTTCCTCTGCCCCAAAGCAAGCTGAAACACAGCTATTACTCCTGACGAGTAAGAGCAAGAGATGCTTGCTCATAACAGATCTCCATCTGTGGAAGAGCTACTACCACCTCCCCACACATCTGTTCAGTAATTCCCTATCCTTGGGGGTTTTTTTTATATTTGGCCTTAGAAGAAACCATCACTCATCCTAGCTGCAATTTAAACCCAGTCTACCGTATGATTTCAAACTCAGTTCTTTCAGTGTATCCTCAGAAGTGCATTTTCCCACATTTTCAAGATATCCCTCTTGCCACTCTCCACTGCGCTCTCGGTCCCAAGTGCAGCATCTCAAGTTGCAGACTTACAGGTGCTCCCGTGAAGCACAGGATTATCTTGAGTCTCACCAAATATATCGCCATTTGTGAACCCTAGCCTGAAGCTTGCTTTGCTACCACCAGCAGAACAAACCGCCAGATCCCTTGTCTGAAATAACGCTAACTAGTTGGCGTGACTCTGAATTTGTGCAGTTTAACCCTATCTAAATTTAGCGCCTTGCTGAAAAGGATCTTGCCTTTCCCCACCATCTCCTCCCTGTCGCAACCATTTCTACAAGTTGCCAAGACTATTTTGAATTCTAATGCTATCTTATCTTTCACATCTCTCCAGTTTCCTGTTGACTGCAAATTTAACGTGCATACTACTTTGTTATCCAGGTTGCTAATAAAAATGAAAGATAAGTGACCTAGAGCAACTCCCCCAACCCCATGCAATGCGGTCTTCTGTTCTGACGCTGGGTGCAAGACGGAAGGAAACCACTCCCCGACCAGAGCTGCTCACAGCCTAGCTCAGCCCACTACCAAGTACAATTCAATCTCTGAAACCATGCTTTCCCTCTTTGCAAACCGCCTTCTGTATTTGCCCAACAGCCACTACAGATTTTAATCGTATCACCGAGTGCCAAATTCATCATCTGTGAATTTCTTTTGGAGTAGGACTTCAGATCTCGGGCGTGATGCAAAGCCAAAGCCTGCCCCATCTGAAGCAAGTTTTAAGCAGTAATTCCTTTTACTCTTGGTTCTCCGGGGGGATTACATTGGCAGCTGTAGACAAAGTGCACAGATTCCTTTCAGCAGATTTCTTCATTCACCAGCGTTACTGCACAGCTGTTCAACCACTTATTTTCCTGTCACCCGCTAATAAGAGCCTAAACTGGGTAATTACTACTTCCTACTTTCATGAAACTTGTTCTTCAGTATCTAAACCCACTCCTTTCTGTTTGTCTCCATGAAAGGGCTGTTTAAACAGCTGGCTTACCAGGAGACCGAGTCCTGTGTTACCACAAGCAAACGTATCTGTACCTTCACTTGGGAAACCCTTTCCTACCCCAAGCGTGTGGGTAGGAATGTGGCTTTGTGTTGACCGAACACAACGCACCTATGGAAGGGAGGTGGAGAACCTTGCCTTTCAGGCTAGAGAAGGCAATTCACTGAGATCACAGCCAGACCATATTTCAGAGCTAGAACAAATATTATCTGATCTTCTACTCTTGCCTTTGCTTTATCACTGTCTTAATAGCTTCAGTTCTTGTTACTGTATTTTTTCTTTCCTTGCAAAGCACATCTTGCCTCCTTTTATTCATGCCCTCTGAGGTATTTTCTTGTTTTACTTCCTCCAGGAGCCTGTCTTCCTTGGGGGCGGGGGGGAAGAGCCAAATGGATTGCCACATTAGCTTTCTCATTGCATGCCATTACACTTTTAACTAGAGTGCTTTCAAATAGGTAAATTAGCTTTTAAGCGATCCCAGTTGTACTATTGGCCTTTGCTACAATCCTCCATTAAAGTTGATTCAATTTTACTTACCTCTATTGCTCAATTAAGAAGAATACACAAAGAGAAGTGTAGTTCTGCAACTCGTAATTGCAGTCCAGGAGGGAGCTGGGTTGCTCCATTACCCACGATGACTGATCACCGCACCAGAGTGCATTTCCCACCTACCCACGAGGGGAACTGGCTGTACCTCACTTGCTACTTCTTGAAGTAGCTATTTCTTGAGGAAGTAGCAAGAATAGTGATCCTCAGCTGCATAAGATTATTTCAAATAGCTTTGTGCATGTGTATGCCACCATCTGTATGCTCTGTGCAGCACCAGAGCAAATATCCGTGGGGCAAGATGCACACGATTAACAGGAGCTTCTGAAGGAACTGAAGTCTTTGCTCCAACAGCAACTCCTTTATTTACTCATCTAGAAAAAGGTGAATGATTTTTGTCAATAGTGAGCAGCTTCACTTTCTCCCACACAATATATATTAACATATCAAGAACCCAACAAGTCTTTTTAGCGTTCTTGCACCTTATTATGCACGTATACCAGTACCAGTATCAGAGATGATTGCCACTCGTAGTTGTATATGCAGTAGGAGTCATAGAAGCAAGAAAAAAGTTTAGAGCTTCTTACTGGCTATCCAAACTTTTAAAATTTTGTATAGATACTGAGTTATGTAAGCTGGTTCAGTAATTGCAGGCCAATTCTCTTCACGATCAAAGGCTGACCCTAATTACAAGGCTGGAGCCTGTGTCATACCTTGCCACAGCCTTTGTCATATGCCTCAAGATATTTATTTCTTACCTTAATCACATTCCACTAGCTGACTTAAAATATGTTGCTGTATTTCGGTTTTATGGTACAAGTTACAGTAGGAGTTGGCTCATTTAAAAGCAGACTAACACGATGCACTGAAACACCATAACCTAAGCTTCCCCACTTCTATCCAATTTAAAACCATTGAGATTAATTTCCCCCTTCTTCAGGAAAATCCTTATTGTAGCTGAACTAACAAAGCAAGTATGTGTTGCAATAGTCTGCAATGAATACAGTATTACATTTGAGATGACTGCAGCGTATGTAGTCACTGAAACACACTCTTGGGATCCAGCGTGAGTTATTCCCCAGCTCCCCAGACTAACTTCACTTTCTCTTCAGACGACCAGAAATCTGCCCTCCCCCTCCACCCAATTCTGCACCCAAGTACCACATTACAGAATGTGCCACGGACCACATGTTTTCCACTAGTAAAATTCATAAGCAGACACAAGTGCAAAGCAAAATGTCATTTTATTTAATTCAAGGACTATTTTCCTTCTAGTATTGCTGAAGGGATCACCTCCTGGGGAATTGATCATTACAAAGTCCCTGTCTAAAAGTTCAAGTGCTCTTGTTTGTACATTCTTTTGAACCACAGAAAACATAATGACCAAGTAGGTGGGCAGCTACTTGCAGTTTTATCCCACCTAAATTAGCATTGCTTCAGGCTAGAAAACAATTCAAGTAGTAAAATCATGGAAAATGTTAACCTTTAAGGTCACTACCATATTTTGATCAAAAAGTCCTGAATGTATGAAAAGAACATTTGTACATGTTATGAAGTTTTTTTAACCAGACACTGTCGAAGATGGCAGTTAAGCATTTTGGACCAGTTGTCAACCAGATATTTAAGAGTTCTATCTGAAAGTTTATTACCAATTTTGTTATGCAATTCACTTTTCACATTAAGCTCTTTAACAAAAGCAACATATACCCGCACCAGAATCACTGTAGACAGATTTAGTTTTATAGAATGCCCTTCTGAAAATTCATTTCAAAATAGAGATGCTTTTTCTCCAGAACTGTAAAAGCCATAAAAATGCAAAATATCTGTTAGGAAATTTTTAATCAAAATTATTCCTTAATGTTCAAAATAACATTTAACCTCCTACTTTTTTGTTGTCATCCACATATTGATCAATAGACTAAACAGGTAACAATGGTTCACGTTTTTCCCCCACCTGAAACATTTCTTCTAACACAGGCCCAAGATAGGCAATACAGAGATTCAGGGACATGGATTATGCATGGCAAAGGTAACCCTCTATCATTTTAATTTAGAACAACTCTGATTCTAGCACACAACTTTGAGTCTCAGTTGTTTTCAATCTGCTCTAGGTCCAGGTCCCCACAGTCTAGAGGAAAGATGCCTTCTTCGGTGCTCTCACAATCACTTGTGTCCTCATCGCTTTCACATACTGCAGCTGCTTTCTTATAATCCCTTGTTTTGAAGCTACCTTGGCATGACCCATGATGCCTTACTTCATCCAGCTGTTCCTTCATCGGACTGGAACCAGGGGTGATGATGTTCATAAGATCATTTGAGTCACATGGGGATGACACAATCGTTTTCATTTGTGTGTCATCATCATCATCTTCATAGTCAAGGGAGCAAAGACTTTTGGAATTTTTTAAAGTCTGCAATAAAAAAAATACATGAATGTATTAACCATGACTGTGCGGGAGGAGCAGAATAAAATCCTTAAATTCTTGAATGGATTGAGAGTTTGTACTCAAAATTAGAGTGCCACATATGTGGAAAAAAGAAGGAAGAACAGTATTTACTTACTACGCAACCTGGTTTTGCACAGATATTTTGCCTATGTAGATTCCCATTAGTGAGCAAAACTACCAGTCCCATTTTTTATGCAGAAAGATTGAAAAACCTAGCTTTAGTCAACTAAATGAGGAACAACAGACACCCAGCTTGATGTTTTAGCTTTCTGGCAAATCCAGAGCATAGCATTTGGTAACGTCAGCATTTAGGTCAGACAGATGACCTAATCTGTCTGATCAACAATTAATTTCTCGAAGTTCCCAAGTGTGCACACAATGAGCCCTCAGGCCTCACCTCAGAGACAGCGAGGGCCTGCGAGGCAAATGGCACCTTTGGGTAACCTCAAAGCAGGAGAAAACCAAGCTTCTACCGGAAGCATCTTAGTCCAGAGTCGACTTCGTTTGTCTTACATTTGGTTACCATTTGAACAAGAGTTCAGGAATTTGAGAACTCAGTTTATGAAGAGTATATTAAAAACAGAGGGGCACTCACCTTTATTTAGACAAAGGAAAAAAAAGAAAAGAAAACCTCAGTAAATGTGCTACCTCTGTTCTTCAGATAAAGAATTAAAATGCCCAAGTTCCTCATGTAACTGTAAGGGATCCTCGACTAGAATCCAAAAGGAGCATTTAAGGAAAACAGGGCTACAGAGACAGCAGAAGTTAGAAGTCTCTCACTTACTGAAATCTAAGTTCTGCCTCATACAAGCACAGAGTGAGAGGGGGGTGAAATAGTCAGGGCTCCTCTCAGAGGTCGTAAGAGCCAGGAGAATAAAGTTGTGGTGGCTTTCAATATCTTACTGGTTAAGTGACTCCAGTCTCACATACGCATGTTGGTTTTTTACAAGTAGATCCACAGGGAACAAGACCAACTTTCACACCCATTTTCAGCTTCCTCCCCCAATTTGTCATTTGTTAAGTATTTTAGATTTGTTGACATATTCAGATGAAACAGGAACATTGCAACATTCCCAGTATGCTATATTCCAAATGCTCTTCCAGAGCACTGGATAATCTTTCTACTTCACCACTGCACACCAGCAGCCAACGAGCAGCTTGCCAATATCTTTGAGTAGTTTTTAAACAAAACTTCACAAATTCAGAAGAAATCCGAATTAGACAGCCTTGCCTGTATACAACTGGATGAAGGAGAAGAGAGCAAGGAAACCTCACTGAGGTCAAGTGATTTGCCTGACCCCTTAGGGTTGATGTTACATGTGGAACATCTTGCAGACAAACCCACTGCCACTCTGCAAGTTCATACAGTTCCTTGGTCATCCCTACAATCAAACCTACACAGAAAGTTTATTTGTGGAAAAGCTCGGGTAAAGATAAAAAGCAAACCACTTGAGTTTTGGAGTTTAATCACAGCACAACTAGGCTGAGGAGTGAACAGCAGTACCGGTATGGGATGGAGGTTCACCATCATTGGTATCTCTCCACAGGTAAGACACTGCAGCAGTATTCCCCAAGCCTGCACCACATGAAAACACTTCAGTGTGACACTTTTCACTACAGATCAGAGGTTTTTTATGCCCGTATCGCACACAGCTCTTCTCTTGCTCAAAGAACTTTCATATCTTATAATATACATTAGATGATTAGTTAACAGGTCATAGGTTTCGGGCCAGAAGGATCTATAATGCATAATCTAGTTTGCTTAGACAGACACAAACAAGACCTCATTTACGAGTTGATTTATGCAACTTCAAGACCTGCATCCAAAGATCAGCTTTCAGAAAAAACGCGACTGTTTACCACGGTTCTGTCAGAAGGAATTCACCAAAGTCTTTGTTAGCCATGGTTAACACCCACATCCAATTTTGCATGTGACTAGCATCAGCAAAACTGGTAACATTGCATGATCAAAAAGCTTTCTATTTCCAAATTTCACTCCCCTATGAAAACAGTTTTGGTATAAAATACATTCCTGTTTTCAAAATATTTCTATATAAGCTCACTTACAGCTTATTCAAGTACAAACATTTGAGCTGCTTTTTATGACTAAGAGGTGTGAACTTCTCTCATATTTACTTAAAAGCAAAACAGTCTATTTTTGAAGTAGAAAGTGTTAAAGGATATTTTAATCCTAATTTTATCTCATTGCTTTGAAAAAGAACACATTTCCTGTTGTGTATCTCCATATAGGGGACAATATTTTCAGTTCTTTAAATCTTATAGTAGGCACTGGGAAGGAAAGCAATCAAATAAAGGAAAGCTTTGAAAGTTCTGCTTTCAATGTTTTAGAAAGGAATTCCCGAGTCCCCCTTCAAAATATCTTTTATTCAATTTACTGCTAGAAATTAATCCAACCACACAGCTGTCTTTCTAGAAGGTTTGTGTACATAAATGGAAAATTGCCTGTTAGCTGTACTGTGCTGAAACCACTTGAATGGGAACTTTTAGCCGGTTTCAACACAACAGCAAGTGCATTCAACTGATTCTTTGTTCACCCACTTGTCACAACCGCACCGAACTAAAAATAGGTGGATTTATTATCTCACAGCACAATCCCACTTCTTTCACAAAGCAAAAGGTAGAAATTGCAATGCATTCAAGCCCTCTAAACTGCAGCTTTACATGTTACACTGGTACAGTACCACACCTTTCAAGCACAATTGTGCTCAGTGGGGAGCCTGCGAGTACTTGCTCAATGGTCCTCATTTTATAAAGGATGCTGGACTAACAAGACAAAAGAGTCCACAGTTGGCAATGGATAGAACTCAATCAGCTAAAAGTATTCTTTTGTGTGATGGGAAAAAAAAGAAAAAAAAGAAACTCGGAGTTTTAAAAGAAGTGAGGCGATAAAATGTCTGAATATTAAGAAAAAAAACTTTGTACCGAAAACAATGGTGGGGAAGGAAATAAAAGAAATCTCTCTAGACCCTTGCCATACAAAGCAAACAAGAAAGGCCCAGAGTAGCTTGAAAGGAAGCTAATGTCTGTACTCTTTACTAAACCTCCAGTTTAGAAACCCATAATACATCACTTTCCAAATATAAAAAGCAATAAAAAGGTTGTTTTTGTTTTACTAACAAAACTAGAGCATTTGCTACAGTAGTCAAGGGAAAAAAATAAGTCATTTATGTGCACGAAAACCTCGTGCATAATGGGAGCAGCAGTTCTCATGCTTCTTCCCCATGCCCCCATCATATACCAAGTCCACCCATTTTCCCCCTCACTCTTCAATGGGGTGGAAGATACAGCTGCTCTGAAGAGGTGCAGCTGCAGCCTCGCACAAAGCAAGGGGCAGAGGAAGCCTGAAACCACCAAAAGCCCTAAGCCCATCCTACTGCTTCTCAGCACTAGGTCATCATGACAAGATGAGCCATAGGCTTAGGAAAAAAGAGAATTCATCAGACTAATTAGAGTAGTTATCTGGCTTGCTTTCTGTCCCATCCTGAGACTTTTGCCTACGACTACACAAGACAAGAGATGCTGCTTTAAGAGATACCCCCCCATAGGGTTTCTTGACTGTTAAGGTCTCTACCAGGGATACGAAAGATATGGGTGATGCAGAGGACCTCGTGGTGAGGAGATCCTGGAATTTCAGGAACCAATCCAAGCATAAAACACTGAAGAGGCATCCCAAGCAGGGAGCAACACATGGATTTTTCTGTTGCTTCCCTGTACCTAGCCAGTCAACGGAGATGGGGAAGGAGCGAGTTAGATGGGCTGCATTTCCCTCTGAGGGCTTCACAGGTCCTTATTTCACTTCCTGGACTTATGTTTCCTATAGATTAGTCAGACTGGCTCAAAACCAAATGCCTTTACTGTTGGTTACTCATACCACAGTTAAGTTTTAGATCAGAAGCACCACATACAGCATGATGTGTTCGTATCTCAGACACTAACCTATCCCCGAAGAGGTTACAGTTTAGCCTCAGCAATAATTAAGTCCAACCATGGTACAAATTCATTACATTGAAGGGACTTCCTTTAATGAAGCTAAGAGGGAGACTTAAGGAAGGACTTTAAATTATAAGAACAAACTGTCACGAAAGACTGATCCTAAGCAGCTCAATCACGTTGAAAACTGCCTTCTGAACATACCCTCACCTGACTGACATCACATCCTACCACAAATCGATGTGAACAGTGTCCCTTCCTGTAAACTGAATTTTCACGTCATGCATCTAATTATTTGCATTAATATCATGACCTGTGACAATTCAAGTTGGAGACACATACAGTGTTTATTGTAAACGATTAGAAATCTCAGCTGGTTGTATAGATTAAAAAATAGCCCATCGCAGTTCTAATCCCTGTATCTTCTACTATGCATAAAGTGAAAAACAGTAAGAAAAATGCTGTGTTCATGTAACAAACTATTAACCTTTCTGGGGAGTAAAGCTCTTGACGTTTGACTGACTTTTCTGTCTTGAATAGCACCGAGCATTTTGTGAACACTTCAGTATTCACAGATAACCTTAGCTTTAAAAAGCTTGCAGGTGAGAAGAAATACTGCTTCATCAGTATGAAGCAGTGCTGACAGGAGGAAAACAATATAGTATTCTTCATGTTATATGCTTGAGGCTTCCTAATACACTCTAAAAGTTAAAAAAGAAAGTTAACTGGGAAAGAATTTCTCCCTGCTCAAATGAGAAATCAAAAAGTGCAGATTTTTAAACTATGTATTTGAAATAAACCAAAGAGGTCTTTTTTTTTTCTTGCATTGAGCTACAAACCAAGTAGTTAACAAAAACATTTCTATTTATGCGTTTTGTGGAAACAGAATCAAATCCCTAGAAAATTCCTGACACCTTCATGGGCAAAATCTAATCTCTGACCAAATTCACTTTGGGAACCAAACATGCTGTTCACTTTTTATAGCTCTGCAGTTATCCCTCATTTTCCTGGAAATTTGACATGTATTTTTATATTCAAAAATGCAATGCCTGCTTCATCATCTATAACTAGGAAGCAGAAAAAACATGGAATACTGGATATGAATGAGAAAGAGCAAACAACCGCTACCATTTTGCCATGTAATTAGACACTTAACTATATAATAACCATTCCTTACATTGGAGATAAAATTACTGCTGCAGTTCTTGTACTCAAATAAGGTAAATCCTATTTGCAAAGCCACAGACCTAGTTAAAAATCAATACAAGCTGACACACAGCTTGTATGGCTATGACTAGAAATGAGAGTTGTTCACTACTTTGTCTCTGCTGTATCTTCAAAGGTTATTTTAATTTTTTAGATGTAGGTGCCCAGGAAGAGAAGTAAACTGACATCAACTCATTTCACATCAGATACTAAACAGCATCATGAAGTAACAGGCTTTCATCTTCCACTAGCCAGACTGTTCTAGATTTAAGCATGCAGTTTTGTGGTGTAGTCTACCATGAAAGTTGATCTATTTATTGGCCTAGATTTTTATGCTTATATTCTAAATTGTGCCACAGTATCCTTATAAGTTCTGTTTATGAGCTGTAAGAACTTGTGATTTAATTTGGCTTTTTATTTAGTGCTATTAGTTGAAAAAATACTATGGCTTAATGAAATAGAAATATTTAAGTGAAATGCTGAATTTGTCCAATTATACTCACATATGCAAGAATACAAGGCTGTTCATCACACAATTGTGCTTGAAAGATGTGATACTGTACCAGCGTAACATGTAAAGCTGCAGTTCAGAGGGCTTGAATGCATTGCAACGTCTACCTTTTGCTTTGTGAAAAAAGCGGGATTGTGCTGTGAGATAGCTGACAGAAACCATTGGAATAGTTAAGGTCTACAAGTGAGAAAAACAAAATCCAAAGACTCAGGGGAGATTGGGGGTCCCGTCCTCTGCCTGAGCACCGCTGCAGTCCACACACGTTGGTCACCTGCACTGGTGGGGAGATTTTTGGGAACAGACTCATGCACTGCAGTCTTCAGACCTGTACAGCAGCCTACTCATTTAGCTAGGAAACTTTGTAAAACCCAGTGAAAATCACTGCTATCACACCAAATTCCGAAGAGCCACATGTGACACCACAAGTGTGGAAGATCCCAAATACAGCAGGGATTACAACCACCACGGATTAAGTTCAACCTGAACACCTGCTTCCCCCTTGCCCCAAAGTCAGACAAAAATTATTCATGGTAGGCACTCCACATATGAAATGAAATTTCACATTCAAACTAAATATCCTCTCCACATCTTTTCCTTGTAGTGGTTTGCAAAGATCATCTAAACAACTGAGGAGAAAACCCCCAGGCCCCCTCAGAGCTACCAGCTCACCCCCCATGTGCTTAGTGTGCACATGTGCTCAATTAAGTTCCAACATTAAACAACATAAGAAATTAAGGAATTTCAGCAGATTAAAAGAAACATTTGTCAGTCTAAAGGTGCTTCTCTAAACTTTAAGCAGACAAAACACTACTACTGTTTTTTATTCATTCCTTTCTAATTAAGTTTTAGTCAGATAGAAGCAGTTCAGTACAGAGCTAACATGCACTGCCAGGAAACTCAGGTGCTGGGGTTCAGCAGCTTCCACAGGTCCAAGACCATTCATCACAGGGGTTAACTTTTTGTTTGTTTGTTTTTAAAGACAAATTGGAAGCTGAGTTAATGCAGTACTTAATAGAGTCAAGAATGTGATTCAACACCAATACTAACATGAAAGGAGTGAACATATATAGCAATAAAACCCAGGCCAACATTACACTGCATTTAAGAGTTTACAGTATGGAATTTTAAATAAGATGTTGGCACCTCACATTTTCTAGTTCGGTGGATCTGTGAACTGCAACCTTCTACCTTTCCTGTTTCAGTAAGTATAAACCATGCAATCTTTTATTATGAGACTGTGGAATTACATTCTACAAACATCAGGCCTACCTATTTCACCTGCATGTAATTAAATAAAAAAGTTTCAACTATTCTTAGTACCAGTCCCACAAGCATAAATACCTACAGATGCTATGAATTACTCCATTAACTAAAACAGAAGAGGCTCACACAGTAGATTTAACTGTTCTGAACTGGCTGATAATCAATATAGCATCAAAGAAAGTGGAATATAATGACATTTGCTTTGTTCAGCTGAATAATACAGTGTAAGACTTTGGCCAGGGAGAAGGAAGATTAAGCCAAACGAGACAACTACTAGATACAGCAGCAGTGTTCATCTGAAATGCACAGATGCATTAGAACAGAGGTTTCCTCAAAGAGAAAGAAGCACCACAGAGAAAAGACTCCAAAGGGCACTGAAAGAGCAGGAGGAGCAGCCTGGAAGATGGGTTCTAGCTCTGTTCTTGCTTTGGAGCCGCTGCAGTCTGGGGTCTCTTGCAGGACCCAAGCAATTGCTCTGCCTTAAGGGAAACAACTGTCTTTGCACACCTTCATCTAGTTATTTTCCCACTCCCTGCTTGACCCTAAGCACATCTCCAATACGGATAGTGGATTTATCCACCTTATGGATAAACTGAAGAGCTGGACAATGTGGAATTGGGCCTCTACTGTGCTTGAGCTGCACAAGCTTGAGAGGCTTCAGTCTGACAAACTCACATCAGCCAAGTGCATTAATGAGCGATGTGTGATGAACAAACAGCTGCACCATTTGTATTCATACAGGGATGATGAACACATCTGGTTTTGTAGTAGAAGGGCACAGAGGGAAACAATGTAAGCACGTGTACTCCCCCAGCAGAAATGATTCATGTTTTGCCAGGGTTGTTCCATCTTTTCCGATTCAAGAACTTTTACCTTTCCCTTCAGAAAAGAAAACACAGGTTCTGGAAACAAGAAACAACTTAAAGTGCATATTACCAGCTCCATTAATAATATGAAAAAGTGATTTTATAGAGAGTTTGTTTAAATAATGTCTAATTCATACAGATTTTAGAAAGATGCATCTAGTTTTCTGCATTTCAAACTGGAAAATAAGGATGCACGCTCACATTATTAACATGAGCTACACACACATCCCTTCACATAGGGATATGCCCATATACTATCTACTTCACAGTTGCTCAAAATGTTGATATCCCTGAACAGTACAAGAAAACTATTTAAGAATATGATTGCTTGCAGTATCATCTCTCAGTATTCAGCATTCAGGATTCAAAAACAAAGAGACCATCCTGGGTAGCCAAAGCCTTCTAATATGTTATTCCTCTGACAGAGGAATTAACAGACTTGCATACTATAATCAGCTCTGAATCAACATAAACAGAGGAGTTGCCTCCAAACCCAGGAGTTTTACCAGGTTTCTAGATTTCTAACTAAATGCATTCAAACAAGAAGAGAGAAAGCTGTAGCTGTGCTTCCACAAAACTCCTAATAATCAGTCACATTTTGCAGTTCACCTTACCATGCCAAACTCTGTTCTCAAGTAACACAGGGTTTAAGTTGACTGATTATGCACCAGTGTAACACAGGACAGGATCTGACCCTTGTGGCTTCAAAACATGACCATACTGGCTTCATTTCCTGCCATTTATGTGTCATCTATTTTTATAGAGAACTTCTATTCCTGAGCAGTTTAGCCAAGGTCTTATTCCTTCATGACTTTGCTGTGAGCTGCAAACAATTACTTTCACAACTGAATCACATATGCACTGATTTTTGCAGAGTACACCCATGTACCAAGTTCTCCTAAAATTCTAGCCTGTTCTTTCTTTTTAATCCTCAGGTCAAATATTAAGTTGATACAATGGGTCAGATTTATAAGAAATTAGAGAAGTAAACTCCAAATCCTGATTCTAAGGCTACCCTCATTAGATACTGACAGATGTCAGCCTCACCTATATTATTGGGTTATGCTGGCACTCCATCATAACTAGCATTTTAAGGGATTCTATAATTGGGCCATAAAGTTCACTTCTGCCAGGGAAGGGGGATGGGAACGAAAGGGAAACACGACCTCAGCTTGGGAACAGTTCCCCCTTCTTCAGACCAATTTTCCACTACAGAAATACTTGTCCAAAACAAAGCCTTAAGATCTTGTTATACAAGTGCACGCAGGCACGCACGGGTATATACACATGCAGACAAAGTACAAGTGCTGTTAGGAATCTTTTGCTCAACTCGACACAAAAACCACAATTTAACAATAAATTCTTGTAGGAGCATTAATTCAAACTGTAGGTGGACTCTCGCCACTAATTATTTCCAGAGACAACTTAAGTTCAACACAACACATTTGTTTAGAAAGAACAGAATTAGCACTGTTCACCTTCAGTCTCCAATACATGTACTGCATTTTTCTAGTTTAGTATCTGATTTTGGACCATTCTGAACATTTCTGAAACCGGGTGGCTCACGAAGTGCTCTTGACATCAAGTGGCAAGCCTGCCATAGATTTTTTTAATACTGAGTCAACTTGTGCTAAAACTTCTGTTTGGGAGATACGATTTAGACAAGTTTGTTTATTGGTTCAAATACCAAAGCTGACAACACTTCACCAGTTGATGCTCAATATGGTTTTTAAAAAAGTTAAGCCAGGAAACCACATATGTGGTCCTTTATCCTTCAGCTGCACTGAAAAACAACAATATGTATTTTAAAATACATCATACCAAGAAAAGAAACAAAGTATAAGCAACTTCTGTATAAGACGGAGTTAATATTCAAACTCCTCAAGCACTGCAGTAACACTAAAACTGAGAAGCTCCACTTCTCACTGTATGGCCAACTTCAGTTTTCTTCTATTTTGTAGTAAAATCAGAATCTGCACGAAAAAGCTATACATTCAAGTATTACACACAGTTTGTTTTAAAGAGTCAAATTTGTTTATACTACCACAACTTGCAAGCTTCCTAGCATACCATCAAAGCCTTTTAGGTTTTAGTCACATGGTTACTACTACAATGAAAACTGAAATCAGGAAACTCGTCAGAAGTCTTAATTTATTTAAAATTCAATTTCTGGTAATACTTAAGTTTTATTGCAGAAGAACGTGTCATCGTCAGCATATAAAGAACTGAGTATTTTCAAGTATATGAACAGATCAGCTATTTGATTATCTGCAGCTAACCTTAACACCAAACAATCACCTCCCAGATCTCTTGCGCAGAAAACATCTGCTTATAACTGTACTCCATTAAAAGTTGTTTCTAATAGCAACTTAAAAAACCCCACACAAACATCTCTTTGGTTTGTATATACTTGAAAAAGAGCATGTAAACAAGTCAGTATTTCCCATCCTAATGGAAGAACAAATTGACATCTCTAATTGATGTAGATAAATTTAAATCAGTTCATTTTCACATGCTTGAGACATCTGTTTTGCTTTTATCACACCTATGTAGCAGTATATACATGCAGCAGGAACTGATCTCTGCAATGCAAGACTAAAGCCAAAGTGACAGTTAAACTTAGGACTTTCCAACGTGATTTTAATAAACCTCTCTGTAGAGAAAAACCTCAGGTGAATCAATTCGGTTTAGGTCTCTTTCAGATGATGATGCATCGGGTCAGAAAGTGACTGTCAAAAAGCAAGGGAAGTTTCATAATAGATAATATTCAGAGTATGGAAGACCAAGGCCTAGTTTCAGAATGAAGAGTTCTTCTAATCTGGTACTATAAAGATGCACTAATCTATTAATTTGATTACCATGTTGTCACAAGAATACTGATTATTGAAGAGAATCCCCCCTCCCAAAATTACCCTAAGTTAAACTCAAAGAGGTATAACTCATTTCATAATAAGCTTTAAAAAATTAAATTGAGATTTCATTTTTTGCCAAGAAATCTGGAAAAAAGTTCCCATATCAATGATTAAAACACTGCTCAACTCTTCTGCTAGCCACCACCTCTTGCAATTCAGAGCAAGGAAAAACCTAATCCCCTGCCACCTGCCAAAACCCAGATGGTAAAACCTGAGAAAAGTGCTCTCACCTCTCTTTAAACCCTCTGGTGCAGCTTAGGCACATTAACTCTAAGTACCCTATATGTAACACTGAACCATAGCTCTTAACTCAATATTGTATTGTATTCCAAACAACAGCACCAATAATTTAAGCATAATCCAATTTTATGGACAGGCTAAGTAATAATTAAAAAAGAAAATATCCACAGCTGGCTGAAACCTGGCTTGTGAGTTAATAGATGGCCCCTTTTCTCATAATGTCAAATGCAGCTGGTCTGGTACTCATTAGCCCTTTCAGCAACGAACACTTACATGTACATACAGGAACTTGCCAGAAAGGAAAAGCAAATCTGCAGCAGATATTAAGCTGCCTCCTCCTCTTACTAGCACACGGCTTACAGAAAAGTACCATAAACATACAAAGCCAGTTTCAGGTCTGACAAAGCCACGGTTCAGAGCTGAACAGCTCTGAGAACCTCCAGCTATTTGCAAGACATTTGTTACAGAATGCCATTTACAAAAGGGGGGGGAAACCTCTATCCTTAATGAGATTTCCTTTCCTTCGCTATCCTCAAGGCTTATTCCCCCTCGCTGTCAGAGCACAGGGAACCTCCAGCACAAGGGCTCACTTCATTAAATGCCATTTCGGGCCTAATTTCACATTGTGACCCGCTCTGCCGATGCAAAGAAAGCAAAACGCCAGATGCTCTCTGCGCCTGCTACCTCAGTAGCGTTTCATTCACTACTCCAAAAAACTTCCAGGCATCCATTCAAAACCAAGTACCCCCAGCCTGGTCTGTCCTGTCACAGGACAAAGTGCTGGCTTGTCTTCAGCTCACTTTTGATGCTTGCCTATCATCTCCCAGCCCAGCCTACTCCTATCTCCTTTCCTTCTTCCCAAGCCTGCTGGAATTTGAACTTTAAATGGACGCCCTCCATGGCAACAATAGATAAAAAAGGAGCCTTTGATTGTTCATGCGTTGCGGAAAAGAAAGGAGGAGATTCATCCTGGCTGCGACCTAGCAGGAACTCATCAAGCACGGCTCCCCTTCCATTGCAATGGGATGCCTTCGCCTGTAGCTACTCATTCAAGCTCCCTGCATCCACGTTTCCATTCAAAGAGGATGAATTCTTCAGGTTTCCCCCGTTAAGGAATTAAATGTTGATCCTATGAATGAAGGGCAACACCAAGCTTGGAAAGCTGCCAAAAGGTTCTGTAACACTCAGCAGTTTGGAGTTAATTCAATACTTATTGATATCTAGCAGGATTTATAGCTGCATTATTTATAAGGAAAAAATCACAGAGCCATATTTAGACCTTGGTAATAAACTATTTTTAGCACCATCTGTTTTTCTAGTTTGCTCCCTTGCATAGGCAAGAACATACTTTTACCGAGTTCCCTCTTCCTTGTCCATTTAAAAGAATCCACAGAGCCTAAACCAAAGTCCAAGTAAGGATCATGCTGAGTATTTATTGTGCAGCAATCCTCCTAATCGTGTTTTGGAAATCAAAATTGCTGACTAAGGACAGTCTTGGGCTGATGCAACAGTGTGTTGTCTTCAGTTACAAAACTGAACAGATTTTTTTAATGCAAGGGGCAATATGTTTCACACAAAGGTGGTTACTATCTGGAAAGAAACAACTGATCATTAACCGCATTAAGCCATCTGAAAAGTGTTCACACTCCTGGCAGTGCTTTTCTGGGCAATAGTGGCCAAGTTTCGCCCTCATTAAACCCATAGATATTTTGTCACAAGTACATTCTGCCAGGCCAGGCTGCTGTGAGAGGGGGAGATGCGAATCATAAGCAGCTGCTGCAGGCACCTTGCCTCTGCAAGATGAGGTGTTTCAAGCTGCAGCTGCCACCCAGTCAAAAGCTCCCCCAAACATCAGATAACCTCCTCAAGTTTACATTTGTATTCTGCTGTTAGCATGGGACACGATACTGGTGGCCTCTGCAGCATGACAAGAGGGACAGAGTGAAGGGGTTCTGAGGGAAGCAAGGATTTGGGTACTTGCATACGGATTAAGTTCTCAGAAACGCACTTGACAGCAGCAATATATTCATCTTATCCTCCTGACTCACAAAAGTTTTTTTTACCCAAAAGAGTAGCACAAATATTTGAAAGCTTTACTGTTAATTATGTCAGATTAAGAAATTTTACTTTAGAGCAAGGCAGAAAACTCATCTAAAATATCAGCTCATGGAGTTCTTAGCAAAGGGCAGTAGCGGTAAGGGTTGCAAGCTGGTTTACTAGGGCTTGCAGCGCAAGTTGAGCCTTCCTGGGAAGTAGAAGACACACAGCAAAAACCAAGAATAAATCCCAGCATATGGCACATAGGTGAAAATTAAATTCTACAAATGCATAACAGACAAACGTACAGCCACTATAATGGGTTCCAAAGATTGCTGAAGACTCAAACTTTCAAGCAATCAATATTATTGATTAAAGTAACATTCATTTGGCACTGGCATTATTTGACAATAATTTTAGAGCGTGAAGGAACTAGCAGCCCTTGGGATGCTTCCTTCCACTCTACCACTTTCTTCGGTGGAGAAAACAGGGCACAGCACTTCTAACAGCAAGTACAACCAACTGCCAGGTAGATGGAAGGGCTGCTTGGCTCTGTGATACAGAGTCAGGCCGTTCCCAGGATCAGAGCCAGGACGCTGAAGTCTGCTCCTGGTGAGAAGCATCTCCATAGGCCCC
This sequence comes from Calonectris borealis, assembly GCF_964195595.1. Classification (NCBI taxonomy): domain Eukaryota; kingdom Metazoa; phylum Chordata; class Aves; order Procellariiformes; family Procellariidae; genus Calonectris; species Calonectris borealis. The sequence continues at coordinate 8,634,750 of NC_134315.1, forward strand.
AGCGGCAACCGCTGCGCCCCATCTGCCAGACAACGCTCAGTGGCTGCTACCGACTGATGTGCCCAGTGTCCCTCTCAAGGGGAAAAGCTCCAAATCTGCGCTACTTTGACAGGACGCATTTCAAAGGACAGTCTGCCTCAACTGAGAGGAGTTCAATGAAAACCGTTCAAAGGAGAGAATCAAAGTCTGCAGTACTTTCAGCGTCCATATAAAGCACATGGACAAAAGCCAACATATACAGTAACTGTCACAGCAAATCTAAGAGCTATTGCCAAGTATGTTTAAGAGTAAAAACTAAGCTTGCAACTTGTAGTTCAATTCCCTAAGGCTGTTGCATAACCTGCAAATACATTACAACATGAGAACAAAATGATACTGGTGATTAACCAGGAATGTAATTGGATGATCTGGAAGTCTTCAAAATGCAGCTTGTGGCAAGCACTGTACCAAAGCATCTAACTTTCTTATGGGCAAGGATGCTCACTTGTTTGCACTCAGAACCAGTCATATAACCATGCACTTTTACACAGATTTGGAAGGTGTAACCTACCTTACTCCTTTTACAAAGTTTACACCTTATTAGCCAGCACACTGCATAATCATACTAAATATGCATATAAGACAGGACTATAGGGACATATGAATTAGAGTCTTAGAAAGCAAGTGGAGAAGATGATGGCAAAAAGAGCCAGGATAAGGCTTGTTAGGATCTGCCCATCCACCCTTCCCTTACACACCAGATGGCAGTGGAAAGATGACAGTTACCTGTCCTTAAAAGTCAGTGATCACAGAGAAAGGACTTTGTGATTAATTCTCAAGTCCATACCCATTTGAGAGATGGCTGGATGCCAGTGAAGGGAACTGTGGCAAGTCAGAAGCGTTTGTACAAACTCCATTTATTTCCCAGTCCTTACAGCGATCTCCCCTCCACCCCAGTGCCTGGAAGGGGTATAAGCAATTGTGATCCACAACTCCAATGCTTTCTCAGCCAATATTCTTACATAGCAAGCCTATGTTAAAGTGATTTACATCTGATTCTAGCTGTATCAAATCATACATCGGCAAAAATCAGAAACTGTTAGGAGATTTGCAATTTAACCTAGTTAGGTAGCTAATAATCTGTAGGTGAAGTCTGAGTTTATCTTCAATCCTTGATTTTAAAAACAATGCACTAAAAGCAAAGTAGTTTTAACTAAGAATGTGACTTTGAAAAAAAAGGATCATAACATAGAAGTATTTTTTAACCTTAATAAGCTTGTTATAATATAATATATTACATATAATATAATAATGCTACTTAGCATTTTGAACAGCATTGCTTCAGTCCTCATGAGGATCACCATTCAGCGACATGTTACCATGTTAATGCCTCCAAAAGCAGAGCACAGGGGAAAAGATACAGAAAAGCCTTTTATATTTATTTTTATAATATATTTTTATACATTAAATACATATTTATATAAATATTAAAAATATATAAATATTTATATAAATATATACATGCTCTTTAAACAGTCACAAACAAATCAGTGTTTCCTGAAGCTAGTTAGAATAAACATACCAATATTAGCCTACAAGGTCACTTACATTAACTCGTTCAGTGTTAACTCCTAATTTGGACTGGTATCACCCTCAATAAAATGCTTCTGCTAGGAATACAACATGTACGCGAACTTCCTTGACCATTTCAAACAGTTCACCATTTTCTACTATTGCTGTATTTTCACAAGAACATGTTGGCTTATGTCCACTAGAAATGTTTGGAGGCCATTTGAACAAGTTTCTATTGTACTTTACTCAAGCCAAAGGTGGGATTCAAAGGCTTCCGTTTTTAAGATTTAACAAGTGGATATATACTTCAGGTATTGCAAGTATGCAATTACATAAGGATTCCTCCTACCCTCCTTAAACAGTCAAGAGTATGACATTCTTACTAGATCTAAATGTACCCTGAAGTTTAATCAAATTGCTTTTGAATCAGTCTGCATCACTACAAGACGCAACAAAAACATTACACTTGACATCCAGGTCCCTGCTGGTTTGAGGAGTGCATTTATCTTAAAACAACTGAATTCCTTCCGCTGTCCACTCTTCCAGGGAGAAAACACCTCCTGCAGAGCTCAAACACCACAGTGAAGAGGTAAGCTAACCTGAATTTGGAACAATTTTTTTTCAGGGATAAGGTAGCAACCAAATAGTTTGGATCTCAATGAAGAATTTAATAGCTCCTCAAAAGATGGGGATCAATTAAGTTCTTTCCAGTATACTCAAGCCACTTAAGATCATTAATCTCTACTTAAAACTACCTAGGGTCTATGCTTTCTGTAGTTAAGTAGCTTGGGCTCAGTAACAGAGAGGACAGAAAATTCTTCCTTCACATGGTTATTTGAACTCTCCAGGAAGTGTCTCCTCTCCCTATGGGCGGAGACAGCAGAAGGAACTCAGTTATTTTAGAATATGAATAGCAGAAGATAGTATTTTTCAACATAGAGTATATATATTCTTTAGTTATAAATTTGAAGTGAGTCTAGAAGTCAAACACTCCACTGTAAAGTTAAGTATTTCTGTATCATACTAAATCCCATTCATCCATTCCTACTCATGTGACTTAGTACACAACACAAGTACAAAGTACTTAATTTAACAAGCTTAAGAGCCATTTACCAACCCAACTGCACGCTTGCATGCCCTGAAAACACATCTTCCTACACTGCCAACTACATGAGCTTTACAGAATTTTAGAGAGTGAGGTTTTTTTTTTTTTGCTCTGCGACATGCAATTTTAACAAGTCTTGGAAATTCAACTTAAAATGATTTCTGGTTCTATAGTAACACATGCACAAGTTACCAGAGCTACACTGTCCAAATAATATTTTTAAATGCTTAACACAATGAACACTATGCATTAAGCTCTTACAGCAGTATACAATCACTTTGAAATCTTGAAGTCCATCTTTTGATTCACGTGAGTACCCTCAAAACAAATCCGGTGAATAACATTCTCAAAAAAATCAGCTTAGGCAAGCTATTACGCAAAAGTAAACTCTAATTAAAAGCTGAAAGGAGGAAAGGGGAAAAAAAACACACACTAAGTTTACATTTTAAAGATTTAGATCAGGAGTCTCAGCCTCTGGATCAATTTTATTATTGTGCACTAATGAATAACTTCCAGTGAGGCTCTATGTTGACTATGCTTCAAGCACACCCGATTTCTGCCACTCATAAGCACACATTATAACTGTTACAAGTAACCTTGAAACTCTACAAAATAGGACATGACAGTTAAGCCACAAGGCACCTGTCATATGCATTGTAAGATCTTACTTAAGATCTTTCATACTACTTGTACATCACTATTTCATATCACTTAATTATTTTAAACCTATTATTTCAATTTAAATACCCTTATAACATGCATCTTTTTAAAAGGACAAGTTTTAACACATTAGCTGAAGTGGAGTTGCCCAGCATTAGCTGAAATTCAGAAAAATTTTACTTCTGCTAAACAATTTACGCTACGTGTTCTTGTTCGAATACTGCAAAGATTGCAAAGTTCTCCTGCTTCTTACTGTTAACGTGCATTAGTCTAGAAGACAGCCAAAGTGCACACTGATCAACTTAAACAGAACTGAAAACTGAGATAGTTAAAATATAACTAGACAAAGAAAAAAAAGCAGCTTCATACAGTATGAACAACCTAGCCTGAAGAATACCTGGAATCTGCAAATCCCTTTCCCAGAAGGATAGTAACTTTGCAGGGCTTAACTTGCTCAACCCTTGGTCTTAAAGTCTCTTTGTTAAATTCTGCGTTCATAAAACGTGTAAGTGTATTTGGTGGCCCAAGCAATCACATATAGAGTTTTTAAGTTGACAAACTAGTCTACCTCTTGCATGAGAAAAGGGACCATGTAGGCTACCTGCCTGCTAGTTTTACTACTCAGGCTAGGCTTGGGCAAAGCGGTTTCTTCAGCTGGTCGGAAGCTAGAAACAAATATCAACAAGTGTGGCATTGGAGCCTCCTGCTACGTACACCCTTCCTGCGCAAGGACAAGGTGGAAGGAGACGGGCGAGAAGAGACTCACACCCACGAGCCACATGCTGGTGACATCAGTGAAGTGCCAGAGCATGCAGATGAGGGAACCCCAGTACTGATGCACACCTGAGCATTAACAAAGCGTGAGATCTATCACGCCTCCTTCCCCTTACACTGATGTGTACGGCATGTTCTTTTTCTACTGCACTGAATCCTGTGAAAGAAGCATCACCTTGTTTTGGAAATAAAATAAAAGCTAATCCTTTTTACTGATAAAGACAATTACATAAAAAGGCAGTTATACACAAAAAATTCTGTGTGTAAAATTTCAACACTTTGATATTTCTGACCTAGGCAAACTATGATACCTGGAGTGCTGGGATACTGCAAATACTGAAAGAAGTTAATAATTTTTAACAAGCCTCCAAAATATAACTCAACATTTTATCCCATTGCATCATGCAAACAAACAGACTCACCTTTGTACTAGAGATACTTCACTTTCAAACATTCTACTGATGTGAACAAAAGGCCCTTTTTTTTGCACCCCCCTGAGATATTAAGACATGCTCCTTCTCCATTTTTAGAGGAAAATGGACATTACTACGGGTTTGCACCTACAGAGGAAGAACTGATCAAAATGGTCAAACTAGAAAAAGGCACTAAGAGAAGAGCGTCTGCATTCAGCTATTCTACAATAGTCATTGTCCTTCAAAACTCACACTCTTCCTCACTCGATAACTGTGCTACATAGGCAAGCCTCAACTCATTCATATATATATGCAGGGCCTTGCTACAACTTGTCCACTTAAAATAATGGGTTGTCAAACTGATGGTGTGATTAGGGGGAAAAAACCATTTTTAAAGACCAAGTTTCCTTTGGTGATACTGCAAGATCATTCATATGAAAGAATGTTAATGCTGTTTTCAAATTTAAACCAGAGGGTGTTTCCCTATTACAGGAGAAAGATGTTTGACAGCCTAAAGATATCCTTTGTCGAATTGCCCTGTATACCTTGCATTAATTAAGCAAAATGCAATTAAACACAAGTTCATTTCAGATGAGTTCACTGGCTTTCATGCAGCTACAAGCACACATGAGGTCAGAGGAAGACAAATTTGTTCAAGAAGTTGCAAAAAGTGAAATAAATTGATCCTCTCTCCTTCCCCAGCTTCTGAAGTATTCTGCATTTTCGCTTCCCCCACCATCCTTCTTTATAATGCCCAGAAGAAAGGATTTTGGATCAAAAAAATTAAGCAAACTGGCAAGATTAGCTCTAAAATGTTTTAGTTACATTTAACAAAACATTCATTGAATTTAGGTTTTAGTTTAGATCAGTTTCTATATAGAATTTGAGCACTTTAGTACTCAGACATTTGGTTGAAGTTTACAAGCTTGCCACATTAATAATGAAGTTATCAGCACACAGAAGCCCAGTATTGGCCGCTTAGTATGCAGCTGGAGCAAGCAGAAACTGTTCCATCTTCAGAACTGAGAATGTCTTTGCCGTTTTCTCAAAGCTGTGTGAAGGCAGTTAAACTGGAAGTTTAAACAAACATCCAGATTGATGGAAAAGTCATTTCAAAGGGCACTGAATGAGTTGCAGTAATTTTTTTCAAATGTAAGTTTAAAATTCTTAAAAAAGACTACAAGGTGGATGAAGTGTGCCATACCAGTATCGCAACAAACTAATGGAAAGCTACCTAGACTTATGTTTCATAAAGGGTGCTGCAGTTGAGACTCCAAAAAGCCTGGCCTAAGACATAAGCCCTTCACATTTTTGCAGTTTTACTGTTAAAAGTCAAAGTACTAGTTTAGTCATTACAGATTTGTCATCAACAATACACTGTCAGCATGATACATCTTTTGACCTAGCAAAATTAAGCTTAATACAGAAAGACGTATCTACTACTTATCCTGTTGATGACTTGTACTGGAAGTTATATTTTATCTCAGATTACCTTCTACTGCACTTCAGAGTTAATAACTCCTGTTCAGGAGCTGCGTTTTGTTCTCCGTCACTTCATTATTACAACAAACCTAATCTCCAATGTACCATCTTATTTGCTAGTTAATGCAAGTGTTTACTTGCACTATTTAATTGCATATTTAAACTAGACAGGTGATGCCTGATTAAAGTATTTTCCTGAAAGTCAGATACACAACATAGCTGATGTGTTCATGTGGCAAAGCAACCTCAAAATCTATGGTATGATCTCCAAAACTGTAGAGAAACTATAACCATGACAACAGCTACTCACCTAGAAAAAACCTGCAACACCTCCTGGTACCAAAACATCACACGTGAGTCCTAACTGCATCCTCTGTCGCCCAAATACAAGCAGTATTTTTCAGCCCAAACTGATACCTTTAATCTTGATCTCTGAAGAGCCAATTTGAAACTAGCTCCTTCTGCTACACATACATAAAAAGGAATCAGATTAGAAAGTTATTCAAGAACCAAGAAAACCAAAGACTCCAGGACCTAAAGAAAAGCATGTTAGAATAACTCATTTTTTGTCCTCTGCTTGCACAGAAAGGTAGAAAATTCCCAACATCTAGATAGGAAAAAACTAACAAGATTTGAAAGAACTTTAGTCTCATTTACTCCTCTTCGTTTTCTTTTATATAGACTCATGGAAATGACTATATTGACTTCTGCCATAAAGAACTTTTTTAATTTAACAAAAATGATTTAATCCTTGACTTTAAAATGCATAGTAAGAACCTCATTCATCTGACCACTTGATTACTGGGAAGTTCCCATGTGGATTCCAGAAACACTCAAAATCCTAACCGATGGACTGCACACTGGCATTGGATATCCTTCCTGCCGCGCTCTCCCTTCCACCACACCAAAAAAGCCCCCAAACTTTAGAGGCCTTCTTGATACTGTCTACTCCCAGATAATTCTTCTAAAATACTGAAAAGAGCCCCCTTGCTTTTTGCAAACTTAAACCATTCTCATTTTAAAATGTAAATTCCCCTCCACGCATACACACGAGTCCTCACCCTTGTAATTTTAGCAACAAAAACTCATTTCATATCAGCACTGCAGCTGCATTTGTTGTAAACCAAGTTTATTATTTCACCAAAAATCCACGGCAGTCATTTATACTAAAGTAGTCTTACAGATAGAAGTTTGAAGCAAGTTAGTTTCCCCAATATGTTTATATACCACACGGAATTCAAAACGTCTTTCTGAACATCAAAAACCCTACAAAAGAGTTTTCTGCACTAATCCACCTAAAATCTAGGACCTCCTTATCTTCTTTCTGTGTGTACTGATCTCACAGGAAGTTTCTTGGGTGGAGACTTGAAGTTTTAAAAAGCCTCTGAACTGTATCTGAATTACCAGTACTAGTTCAGTTTTCTTGTACATGCCCATTTCTGCTGCCCAAAGAAACAGACCCAAACCAGAATACGGTTCCAGAGAAAACCATCAGCCCTGGCACATCTTCAGCCCCTTAGAGCTGAAGAGATCACACACCCCACTCAGCACAGCAATTAATTGCAACTCTTAACATATTCTACTTACTCTTGTTGACATAATCAAAGCAGATTAAAACACTTTTCCATAAGCAAGACAGGCAAGGCAGCTAAACAACCAGACTTCAGTCCAAGGGGGCCCATAACAACAGCATGACACAACTAGTTTTGGAAGTTACGCCTTATCCCAAAAGAAAAAGGGTTAGTTCTTCAAAACCACGCTATGACATAGCGCTTGGCATAAAGAGTCAAGATATAGTCTGTATTAAAAACCCTAATAGCAACAAACTTGAGCTGCCTACAAAAAATAAACTAAGCATTGAACCTCAATTGCTTACTTTACAAAAGTATGTAGAAAAATAAGTCCAGAGGAGAATAACTGTTTCTTAAATATTCTCTTCAACATCCATCCAGTGGTCATCATGATCAGATAGTTTTTATAAGAACTACAGCTCTTCTAGTTTTATGTACTTAACAGCACTGGCATGTTTATCTCAAGAGTGGCACACAAACCTGCTCTCAACTGTTACACTACTTCAACAACCAGCTAAAACATCGTGCATTAGTTTTGCCAGAAACAGTGCAGTAATACCTAAAGCCTCATTTGGAAGTGAGAGCTAATCAACATACAGAATAACTGCACAGAGATGGAGGTGGCCATCTATAGACGATGCATCTGAAGACTGATTAAAGGGGGGGAAAGTGCCCAAAGAGTACATTATACTAATGCGCTTCCCTAGTTAACGTTGAGTGGCATCAGCCACATAAGGGAAGGCTGGAATATTCGAGAACTGGATTGAAATGATATCATGGGCACATTTATAGAAAAGCACAATGTCACACTATCAAACTGCATCATGAGGAATTCATCAGTTGGACGGGTCAGAGCAGGACAAGAAAAACAAGTGACTACAGTCACCAACACAACACAGCCATAAAAGGAGACAGAACAAAGCAAAAAAAAAAATTGCAGTGTTTCAAGAAAGGAGTTGGAGGTAGGAAAGGTTGACAGAAAGGCTACTTCTGAAGAGCCTCGTTTACTTAGCATGGGGAAAAGGACAATCAGCAATAACTGTTCTCTAACTGTGCATACTGTAGAGGGATCCGTCAGAAAGGAAGAGCTAAAGAACCAGCTCCAGAGAACACACTCACATAAGGACAAGTGATATAATCGGCCATGTTTATGGGATTATTTATTTTATATTATTTATATAATACATTATTTTATTATTTAAATCCCAGTTTAAGGGATTGTTCCAACTATCTTATATTAGAAAACGGATGCGAAGAATAAGCCAACCATGTTGGGAACGAACAATAAAATCCAGCTTCAGTTAAAACCCATGTTAGCTGGTGCTCACATGCAAATCTTAAAACAAACCACATCAGTTTCTGCTTTACTCACTTGCCTTTTGCAGTAAGTTGAAGCCTAGAAACCTGTGTAATCTTTCAGCAACAGATTTATTAAGTTTGGCTATACATCTGTCACCTATTACTTTTTTGAGATTTTGATGTTTTTTTACAGTATTTAAGTCTAACCAAGTAGGTTGCAGAAGAGAAACTAGTGGGGTGGGGAGTGTTACACAAGAACAAGCTTATCATAAATCTCAGAATATATTTAAATAGATCACAAAAAATATTTTGAACGCAAGTTGGTCAGTGAAGGGTGAAAGCAGACTAGTACAAAATAAAATATTCTGAGAGCTGTATCTTAAATACAGTAAAGTAACAAGGAACCAACATTTAAACATCCTTTGTGACAGACTAGCGCTCCTAGGCAAGATTTCTTTTGAGAAAAAAAATGAATGGAAACATTTATAAAAGGAACCTGTCCCAAGTTCTCTTCAACTGCATGGAGTGCAACAGGAGAGGAAACTAGTAAGTGAAAAATCTAGGAACTAGTGCGTTTAGTTGATCAATGAGCTTCCTAAAGGAAACAGAAAATGCACATTAAAAACAGAAAATACATGTGGAGAAAAATGCATCATTAATAGTCATTCATGCATACTCAACTCTGAGAAACAGTCCAGAATATCTTGCTTATTGATTTTCAGGCTTCTAACACCTAAAATTTAAATTGGAGAAGTAAAAAAACCCAGACATTACAATCTACTTTTTTAAAATAAACAACACTTAAACAGATTAGTGATACTCAAGCACTTTACCTTACTTGTTACGGAAAGGAGTATCATCCTACGCCTTAATCTATGTACACAAAGCCTTTACAGATGGAGAAAAAAATAGTCCAAGTATAAATCACATTAAAGAATTTAAATATGATTGATCTGGAACTGATGTGCAGAAGGGGAAGGAGCTTTAATGCAGCGTGAGTTAACAACAGCATTCATAGTTTCCTAACAGTTCCACTGAGGTTTGTTCTTACAGATTAGAGGTTATTACAAATATGATTGTTCACTAAAAACGCATTTCAACATCCTGCCATCCCTCCTCATTTCCTTCTTTGTAATCCTCGGTTTTACAGTTTCCAAGCATGAACTTCAAAGATCAAGTTATTTCTGCTGTAACTTAAAGGTAAAACTATTAATATCCATTACAAAACTGGACTTGACCCCCACTCTGAATGGATATAGATCAAATGATCCCCCATGGAAGGCACGATACGGGGTCTGTTTCATAATAAGGGAAGGACTTTACCACAACAGAAGAAAAAAAAAAGTATGACAGCAGCTAAAGCAGCCAAGCAGTACTGTTTGCAATACTTCCTGTAAGATATCAAAGCAAAAAAGGTCTTTTTTTAAAAATAAACAGAGGAGAAATTCAAAGTGTCCCAAACCTGTCACTCGTTATGCTCTGCAGACAATTATCACAGCACTAGTTTGAATCTCTCTCCTATTTGGGTCACAGTTCCTGCTACTCCCACAAGTTACTGTGGTGCTCTGACATGGACAGAGGAACACCTCAAATTGCCACTGTTAGTCGGAGTGAATGTGGCAGTTTATTGATTTTTTGCTTTGTATGACTGGCAGCTGCTTTTGTCACTACTCAGGAGAACAAGAGTCTGAAGTTATTTCATAGGTACACGAGGAACCCCCAAGGTAGAAGATCCAGCACGTATCAGTAGAGTCGTACCCGAAGAAGAAATACCATTTATGCTTAAAAACACGTATGAAACCAAAGATCATCTCAAGAACATCAGTTTTACAAATAGTGCTGCTTGGGGAAATAATAATTGGAAGAGACAGGCATTGAGAGCTATTCATAGACCTCGAGCATAAACTAAAAAGGCTGCAGAGGACAGATTCCTTCCTTCCCCCTCCAAATGCCAACACCCCCTCCTGAAGTACAAAAATATGCTTTTTTAACTCATAGCTTTAGGGCACAAACTTCTAGATTGTCAAACTGCTGACAGCAGTAAAGGAAAAAAAATCCCCAAATACTGTTTGGGAACAGAACTTTCGGGAAGTTCTTGCACCCTTTTTCCACCACCATCTGGTTGCTGATTGTGCCATACATCCTACTTGTGAGACTAATATCATGGCTCCCCAGAGGTCTTCATATTTTTCAGAATATGCACTAAGACAGAAGAAGCCAGAACCATGCTAAGTGGATTACAATTTAATACAATTTAATAAAAATTAAAGATGAAGACCCATAGTCATTGTGGAAATAGGTTTACTAAAAAAATACAAGTACAAGCCATAACCAGCGCTGTCTCAATAAATGATAAAGATGATCCCATTTGAGCCAATTTGGATACCAGAAGGATGACCAGTAACAGCAGTGTCCAGGAGGGAGGAATTTAAACCAGATTTAAACAAAAAGATATTGTGGGTGGGGAGGTTGAGGGGAGTTCACGTGGCTTCACAGATGCCCGATACTCTCAGGCCTGGCCCTCAAACATGCTATGGCCACAGTTGAGACATCCAGCGAGTGTCAGGGTCACTAGATCCCAAGCCTAAGTAGTCAGGGAACACTTCAGTAACTTGCATAAGGCAGCTTGTACAGTAGCCCAAGATGAGCTCAGTGTATTTATATAGAAACTGCAGATACTACCATCAGTTGGTCATGCCACCACACAAGAGGATCAAAGAGAACTCAGTTCTACTGGATCTTTCTGGTAGAGGGTATAGAATACTTCTTACTGCCATAATGACAATGGAGCAGGATTTAGTGAAGCTCAACACCTGGGGACAGATGGTTTTCTGGACAGTTATTCTCTGCAAGGGAACCTAAACAGGATTTTGACACCAGACCAAAAAACTTAAAAAATCCCTAAACAGAAAGCAGCAAAGCAAGAGAGAGCAGCGAAGATGTACATAACCCAGAGCAAAGCCAAAGGGACTTGCAGAACAGTAATGTACAAGAAGCAGAACCTGAAGAGTGATAAGCTGTGTAAACTCCTTAATTCAGCACATGCCCTGGTCTCACACAGTAATATAAGAAGAATTACTCCTGCTTCCAACATTCACTTCTCTTGTCCTCACTCCAAGGGGAAGAGAGCTTACAGCAGCAAATAATAGTCCATAACTTCCTTATAAAACATAAGCACATGCAGGCACACACACAGATCCAGTAATGGGGAAAGAAGCTGGCAACCCTTGGGAGGAAAAAAGTTTTTAGACCATGTGGAATTAGTCAGGAGACATCACGCTGGCTTGCCAATTTCCAATACACGCAGACATGTATTTTGTAAGGATGCTTAACTGCCATTTGACAAAAATGTTGATTCCCAGTAGAACAGTTCCATACTTTAGGTTTGTACTATGTAAGATTCATCCTAGAAGAAAAAGCAAGAAAAAGCCTTATGTGCCTTCAGAAAGGTTTGCTTTCTCAAGGCCTGTAACTGAAGGAGCTTTTCAAGTTCCTACATTTTTTTTTTGTTCTTTAGAACACAGCTGGGCAGAATAGCATTCAAATTCAACAGTAACAGAGGCAAAGACTAGAGGCTCTCCAAACCATGTGTCAAGCCATCAGACTAACCCCTTCAGGCAACAATGTTCAAGGTAAGAAAAACAGTAATCTGTCTTTGAAAAATAACTAGGTCAAGAAAATGCTCTACTGTGGTTAGAAAAAACCACAAGGCCACTTCTTACAAACTTTATGACCTGTACAACTCTGATTTGGAATGTAGTTATCAGTTATGTTTCAGTACAGAAAACTTAAATCTGTTCCTGACAGCAAGATCATTTAGGGTACAAGATCAGAAAAAATGTTCACCTCTAATAGTGCGCAACCTAAAAAGCTATTTCTAACAAATTAAGGACTTCATTAATTAGCAATTAGAGCTATAGGTAAAGGAGCTTTTTCTCATAATGAAGGAGGGAATTACACAAGATCTAGATTATCCAAGCTCCAATGCATCTGAAATGGAGCCCTAGATGGACAGCAATTCCCCCCTCCCTTTTTTTTTTTAAAGCTATCTAGGTTATTCATCTTGTTTAAGGCAGGAAGAGGTAAAAGTCAAATTCAAGACTTGCATTATCTCAAACAACTTGGCAAACTGCAGGTTGATCCTCAGGTATTTGTACTGACACCGCAGTAAAACAAGCCTCAGTTAATTGGGCCTGTTTATTAAAACAGGATTAGAAAAATTAAGAGCAAGTTCAAATTCAAACCTGGTAGAGGCTGAAGGTATTGGGACAGCATCTGCTCATCCTGCCTGAAGGATCTGTCATTGATATCAACACTGGCTCCCGTAAGCCTGAGACTACGCAACAAGCCTCAGATGTGCCCTAGAGCTCTCTTAAGAAGACTTCTCCTGCTCCAAGACACCTAGATGCCTATTTTGAAAGGCCTTCCTTCTCAAAATGGCTGTTCCTTGGAAAAAGATACCAAAATTAACAGCTTTGGTGTCTAAACATCTTCATCAGTAACAGAAGACTACCAAGGAATTTTGCTAGTTTTATACCAACTGCAGAGCTATACCTGAACAACAGCAGATGCACTGAAATGGGATGGATTCAGAAGACCACTCATGTTCAGTAGAGCCATTACGTGCTATAGGCAAGCCTCTCCCAGAAAGTGTGAGCTCTGATGAGTACCCCAGGCTACTCAAAACAAGCCCAATACTGCCAACTTGAAACTTCTAGCTTGCCGAAGTAATTATTTGTAATATTTTTAAGCCAAGCTAAAGCTACATAAAGTTAATTATCTCAAAAATAACTAGGTGACCCTAATTCTACTTCAAGTTTAATATAATCTTTAATATATCAAGGATACTCCTCCCGCTCATCTAAATCAAATATGAAATTAGTGTTACATGCACACCAATACAGGCAAAATGTATCGCTTGTCTCCCAAACAATTATTTTTTAATAGATTAAACTTTAATCTCTGCTGCCCTAGAATAAACCCACAAGAACTAAGTGAACAAAAAAAACCTCAACAGGTAACCCCGTGAGAGCAATTCACATTGCTTTTGTACCACGATATAAAAAGTTGGCATTTAAGTCTTCATATATTAGGTCAAATTACCAACTGGGTAGAAAATGTTTCTCTACACCACCCCACAAAGGCCAAATACCTGTCAGACACTGAAGCTTAGCAGGAGCAGGACACTAATTATCTATTACTCATTAGCCATCCCATAAATCTGTTATTGCTTCCTCATATGGAAAGTTCTAAAGACTGTCATATGCTGAAGCTTGACAGTCGGAAGATGACTCACTTGCTTTGAGACAAAACATTACCAAAATATAATGCTCATTTTGTACAGGCATTGTAATCACCATTGTATTTGAAGGAGGAAAACAAGGAAAAGGAATTCAGCTTCCCTTCCTCTGAGTCCTCCTCATACAAAACTCAAACCACAGGGGTGGCAAGGGGAGGGGAGTGAGGAAGGGGAAAAGCAAGCACTAAAAGTGGTTTCTATCGCCAAACTCCCGTAATTCCAGAGCAGACTAAATGACTGCACAACACTAACATGCTACAGGATGATCACAGGAAAGCAGAGCATTAGAGAATATAATATATAGAGAGAGAATATAGAAAATAATGCCATGCACACTGGCACTTGCTTAAGAACATCATTAAAATGCCAACATAAAAATTCAAATGTTTGGAGAACCCAAACTTAAAATTACACAAGATGGATCTGAAAAAGAATGAAGTTAACACACCTTCATCTACATAACAGCAAGTGATGAAGGAGGACCTGTAATTCAGAACAAGGAAAAAACACAGTTTAACAGTTTTTCCTCTATATAACTTTTTGGAAAAAATGAATTCAAGTTCCCAATAAGCACTTTGTTGAACAGGGCAGGGGGGAGTCTCAATCTCAATTATATCCCAGATTCAAAACAAATTTGGAGGAAGTTGACAAGAAGTGCAGTTTTAACATCAAATTTTGTATTTAAGCATGCACTTTTCAGCTGTATTGAACTGCATGACTACCTGAACTGTAAAGTTCAAGAAGTTGATATAACGAACATTAGTTATTATCAGAGATGTTTTTACTTTGTGAAAAACTGGGTATTTTTTTAAAGGAAAAATAGAAACACTGAAAACCTTGAAAAACAGGCATCCTTCCCAGTTTAATTTGTTAGACTCGACATGTATCATCAAGCAAAGAGGATCCAAACTCATCAACCCAGTCTGCCACTAAACAAAGTCTCCTACATCTTGCTTTTGTAATAATTGCACTCTTAAGTTAGCATTGTTCTGCCAGGAAACCCTTACAGCTTACACAATCAACTACGTGTATTGCAAGCACAAAGGTTTAAACAGACTGTTCAAAAGGAAAGTTAATTCCACAGGACAGTGTCTCTGACAATTAAACCCACAGCATTTCTTCCCCATTTTGAGCAGAGTTACATGTTACTTATATGCACTTGAATAAAACCCACAAGTTTTACATGAGAAGTTCGGACAAGTCAGTTCAGTAGCTACACACTGTAGTACCATCTGGTATCCTAAGCCTTATGAGATTAATTGTCAAATTAAGTTGTAACCTGACCTTTCTTATAGCCAAATTTTGGAAAGGTTTACACAATGTTTACCTCCTCCTGGAAGAATGGTATCATCTAATATCTTTCTTCGTTTTAGGAACCTAGCCTCTTCTCACTTCAAGAATTCATCACAGCACACTAAACTAAAACCCACGCTTAAGTCTCTGCAGCTCCCCATCAACAGTAAGAGCTCCCAACGTCTGCTTCCCAACCTGCCCGTTAGTTACTCATGGCACAAAGGTTCTCTCTAAGCAATGCTGCTATGCACATTTTGGCGAAAGACTTAGCTCTTTGTACAAGAGTAATTCTTACTTCGCCTGGTACAGTGCCTAAACTTATTAAAAGTAGTTAAAAACTTAGTGTTGTTATCTTGCTTTGTTAGTTATTAAGCATAATACCCAGATTTAAAAAAAAAAAAAGTAACTCAAGACTTTTCAAGCACTTCATATTAAAAACCATCTGGGAAGGGATGGGGTAACATTTTGCTCATAGAAAACAAACATCCGTTTTCAAACACCACAGTGTTGATAATAATGTAATTATAGATAGGCCTTTCAACTGATGTTAACAAAGTCACTCCTGAAATAGAAAAATTTAGAGACTTCCTACGTTACTTTCACACAACAGATGTGCAGTTCATCTATTTAGGTTTAGAAGGATGAAAGAGCCATACAACTGTGCCTGAAATGACAAAATCCAAACTCATAACTGATAGTCAGATAGTAACATAAAGCCCAGAGGAAAATACAGATTTCTAACAAGGTTAAAAATCTGTCTTTAAACTTAACTGAACTACTTACGCCACAAATGCATACTTTATAAAATTAGTTTAATAACTCCCTGAAAATACTATTGCTATTTAAACAAGTTCCTGCCCAAACAATGGACACAGCAAGAGACAAGCACTAGACACTACACAGGATTAAGAAGTTTAGAAGAATGCTAAGAAGTACAGGTATTTTTAAGCTACATGAATTCAAATGAACAAATTGGTTGGTTCAACAGACCCAACATATCACACCGCAGGTGGAAGCACAGAGCTAGCAGAGGGAATGGCTTGCTCTCCTCAAGTCAGAAATCAGCACCGGCTTTTCTGTGTCAAGTTACTGCTCATTCCACTCAGGGAATCTTGTTTGAGAAGGAAAACACCATTTGAACTAAACACCTTCCTGTATAAGCTCCCCCCTATTGATTTATAACAGAATGAAGCTGTATTGGTTTGGGTTTTTTTTAAACTATGTTTGGAGTTTAAGTCCACTTACTAGTTATGTACATCTTCACTGCGGATTACAGGAATACAGGCTTTTTGTTCTGATGCAATATAGATTAAGACGTAATTTTTTTGGCTTTTTTAAGTTTTGAAAACAGCAGTTGATTTTTTTTTTAACATAAGAACTTCAAGATAGGAAGCAGCACCTGTGTAAAACTTCAAAGGAGAGTAAATAAAACTTACGATGCCTGAAAAAGGTTCATCACTTTCTACAAGATATTCATTTTGATTAACCTATTTTACTGGAGTACTTTGAGGAACTTTGAATTATTAAGAAACATAACTATTAGTGAAAAGAATAATCTAAGTGTTTGACTAGAAATGGAGATCTAGCTGAACACTTTAGCTGGTCCTCAGAAAGCCCTGCAAGAAGCCATAAGTCCTTGACTTATTTCTTACAGCAAAAACTACTGCTCATGTGCAATTCCTTTAACTCTTATGAAAAAATATTCCAGGCAAAAAGCACAATCATTCCTAACATTTTCACAAAACAGAAAGAAAGAACTGGACACAGACTCCTACTCTCTAGACACCATACTTAATACCTGCTGTCCCTCCTCTTACTCCTGCAGAAGTTGCTTTCAAATTGAAAGTAAGAGAGCTCATATGTTTTCATTAACCAGAGGACCAGGAAGCTTAAATTAAAGTTTTATTTCCATAAAATATTATCTGTTATCATGACAGTAGGAAAGAGATCCAAAAATACATACCACTATCTTAAGTGAGTCTGAATGAGTTTTATAGCCTAAGCGAAACTGCCTTTGCTTCCCACAAAAGGCTCTTTATCTGCTAAGGAAACCACATCCCTGGAGGCATTTAAAAGGCTACAGTGGACCAAATACTAGAAAAATATATATTGTGGGAAGTAATCATGCATCAACAGAGAATTAGGGTGATTTAAAACATCTTTCCTCACCCATAATTTCCACAATTGGTTTTTACAGATTGATAGTAAGCCAAATGTAAACAGTCACCCACACAAACTTCAACTCAAACTGCTGTACATTATTTTTTCATTTAATTTGAGGATATGGGAGGCATAATCACACTACATAGTAGATGCATATTGCTCAACTTCGAAGAAGCCAATTTAACATCAACCCAAGTCAAAACACTTGGAAGGTTACCAGACATCTGTTAGCCAGAGACAGGTACAAAGAGTTCAAGAACATCGGTGCTGTTTCACCCATGACAGTGGTGCTGGGACTGCCACTGGCCATCACTGAAGTTTGCTCAAAAAGTGTCTCCCTTTCATAAATACCACAGGAGAGTAGGCACCTCAAGAAACTGTTCCAACATACCTGTTCCTCTCCAAAGAGAGGTTCTCCCCAATCTTAGCAATTCTCTAGCTTCTAAACTAATTTGCAATGAAAAGATATAATAGCCTGACCAACCTCTAGCTGATCGAGGTTGACTTGCATTTCATTACTGAAAATCCTGCAGGCATAGCAGTAGTTTATTTTTGCTCTGCTGAAGCTTAGAAAACCTACAAGTACCCTACTGTATCCATTTCTGTTCAGACATTTGTCCTCCAAGTCGTAAGGTTGCCCATAAAGAAAAAATACTTACACTTTGGAAATCCTGAATTATTTGGCCTCTTGCATGTAGGGTACATTGTATAGGCGAACAGAGGCAACATTTTCCTTGAGGTCCACCGTGACCATTTCTTTTCAACTATGAATTAAATTTATACCTAGAATTACACAAAGTGGATTTAAACTACTGATTTACTTAGCCGGACAATTTTGATACCCAGCTCCCTTCCTCTGAACAAGATCATTGACCACTGAGCTTAAATTACTTCATGCCTTTTGAAATACAAATCATGTTATCTTTTAGCTTTATTTTTCAAATATGAAGTTAAAGGCTCCCCTAGGAATAGGTATTAAATTTTCAAACAAGAACCAAAATTCTATCCCTGGCTCAACTGCTTCATTCACAGCTGTTCTTTTTGGTCCTTAATCTTATACAAAGGGAAACCACTAGTAAATTAATTAATGTTGTGCATTTACCTTTGCTACCATTTTATTGATCCCAATCAACCCCAGTCCAATTCTTCACTACATACAGCTCATCTGTACTGTATTTTCCACAAACCATACTCCAAAAGCCAAGGGCACCCTGAAGCAGAAGATACCCCCATACAGTGCAAGGACATCTACCATCTATTTTATCTGAGAAGCAGCAGTGCACAGCAATACATCACTGAATTGCAAAGTGTCATCCACAGGTAGAAAAAAAAAATCAGATCTATATTCTGACCAAGAGATGCCATACTACATCTTCTTGCAAGAGTACCACAAGAACCTAAGTGATTAAGGCTTGTAATTGTATTAAATATCTTCCCCAGTCACAGTACACAAGTGTAATGTGCTAGGCAGAGAACAGCCTTTGCTGACTTAACTGTATCCACAAGCAGAAAATACATCTACCCCAAATAATCTGTTTGTTCCCATTTTGACAGGCGGCTATAAGAGACAAGCTTTACATAAGCATCTCAAACTATTTAAAGCAACATGCTTACTATTTAGAGAACACAATCTGAATGAACTTCATGAGCCACTACTTAACCTACTTCAGCCAGTCCAGGTTTGACTGACAGGTTACCCTGCTAGCATTGTAAGGGACTCTTGATAGCACTTCTTTATCTTGCACATGCTAAAACAGCAGCCTGGGAGAAAGCTGTTATAATACAAGCGAGCACCTACTTCACTACGCTATTCATGTATGGTACTGTCTTTTCTATGTCCGTGCTTAAGTTCTACTATAGCAGTGACACTGCTTGTGCAGCTTGGGAACATTAATCCACTTTGTTGTAGCATAATCAAAGTGAACAAATCTACTGTAACTATACCTAACAGGGCATACCTGGAAATTTTCTAGACGACAAGAATTCAAAGAATCAAGGGGAAGACTTCAGAGCTTATTTTGCTTAAACTTAGTGAGGCCACAGTATGGCTAATTCATTTACGTGTCCACATACTGATTATTATTATTATTATTACAGTGACCTCAAAGAGCAGCAAAACAAAATGAATGCCTAATAGTTCTCAGAGAGCAACCACAAGTTTGTTACCCTGGTTTAGATACTTAAATAAAATAATTAGTATCACATCTCACCCTTGTATCTATTCACATTGGCTTCTGCAAACTGGCCCACACAAAGTCAAGTTCAAGTAAGTGGATGCAGAGATTCCACACGAGAGATCAGGAGTTACTAAGAAAGCCTCTGCAGGAAAAGTTGTGGTCATCTGATCCAAGTTCAGTTGCAGAGCTCCTTATGTGTTCTACCCTTCATAAAATACTGCCTCCTCATCACACCCTTCAGGGAAACATATCCACCCCCACCATTCATCCCTACTTTGTGTATGTTTTTAAACTGCTGTGGAAATCCCTATGAACTGGTCCCTCTGCTTATCCTCATACCTAGGTGATACTAGTCTTGCTGTTTTGGCCAGAGTTGACAAGTCTTTATGAGTCAGATGTTATCTTCTGTGAGAAGCCCTCCTTGCTATATAGATCCTCAAAACCACTACGTCACTGTGACCTGAAGCATAGAGTCAATAATCATAAAGCACACACAATTTAAGCTCAATTTACTTTAAGGATCAAAGTTTGATCCTGATTCAAGTGTTTTGCTGATTCAAGACCTTAAACTCCAAGGAAGAAAATAAATCAAGCATTCAGGTGTTTGGAAAAGGTGATGAACAGAATTTACACAAATTACAAAACTGTTGTGGAATATTGTGGAGGTCCAAGACAAAGGGTTATAAACCAGATTACCAACAGAAAATAGATCTATCAGTAGTTACCAGACTTCGAACCACTGATGCACCCTGGCAGAAGCCAGGCCATCGGGCTGGAGGAAGTATCCCGTTGCACGTTCATTGTTCCTGCGTGCCTCTGCCAGGCAGGGTGCCAGGCGACACAGGGTTTGGCCTGACCTGGTGTGGCACTTCGGATCTCTCTCAGTACCAAGAAAATCCATGTGACTTCAAAGCATTTCTAAGGAAGCAGAAGCACCCTGTGCTATGAAATCACAACTTCAGTCCCTGAGTTCCTTCACTGCCTACAGACCCTTAAAACTTTTAATTGCGTTGTCTTATCTAGTCTAAAGCTAATGCATGAGATGCCATAGCACTGAATAATTGAAACTACTCCTTACTTAGTTAACACAAAATAGCTGACTTCATCAATTTAAACAGACCAAAGATCACTTCAGAGAACATATTAGAGAAGTTTGGGTCTTTTTTTTTTAAGCATGATACAAAGATATTTTTATTTTTTGGCAACTCCATGCCACAGCACTGGGGGAGGAGTAGCACAAGAATGTTAAACACCAGAAAGACTTTAAACTACAGTGCGTTGTTTGATCTGAAACAGAATTAAATCTTACTGTCACAATAAAACTTGCTTACACACTGAAAAACATGTGCAACCTCTTGACTGTTCTTTACTTGTCACACCTCAGGATCGACTGAGGTAATTCATGAAGCAGAACATTTAAAAAAGCTCAGCAGTTTTCTGGGGTGGAAGAACTCTTCTTTTCAGTAAAGAAACATTTCTAACCTCCTATTGCCATTACCAGTCTAAATGCCACCTTTACGTACTCTGTGGCTGCCTCTGTGATAGAGCTTACTAGCTGCAGAAGAGCACGAGTCCAAAGAGGCTCTTTGCCATACACAGTCATCTTGAAATACCAGGGCGATCAGATTCCCGCTGCAGGGAAGGAAGATGGGACACTCCTCACTGGAGTCAGCTTCTTATTTGGGCGATCATGAACAAATACTAAGTAGGCATAGATACCGTGTTCTGCTGTTCTACAACCCATACAGCTATTCTTGCATACATAACTGAATAGAGAAAGTAATATTGAGTCCTTAGGGGCTGAGAACAGCTATCATGTTTTGTTATCTTTTTTACAGTCTTTTCCACTGTTTTTACAGCTGTCTTCATGTTCTAGAAGGTCTGAAGTTTCACAAGTTTGTATTTTCAGCTTCAAGTCCAGAAAAATCAAGTCCAGAAAAAGATCCTTCTAGAATTTAGCACTCAGAGCTAAACAGTGGTGTACAGCAGTCTGCCTGATCATTTAAATCTATTTCTACATATGTGAGTTACTCATTTTACTGAATATTAATGTAGTGTTTTCCGTGAGAACTGAAGATACAGCATATTCTTTTCCAAGAGGGCATAAAATCTAACACAGAGTACAGTGAAGTAAAGTGTGAAGGTCTGTGGAAGAAGAAAATAAAATCAAAGTATATAAAAAGAAGCAGTTTATGGTATTAAGAGCTGCCCGATTTCCTTCCTTCTTTCAAATAAAGCACAAATTAGAATATTAAAGAGGCAACAGTGGAAGGAGCAAGCCATGAACAAGTACAGGAACTAAGGAGAGATTATAAAGATAGATTAATAATCTGAATTTACTCACCTATGAACTCTAACCTTAAAAAGCAATGACAATGGGAACTTTGCTTTCAGAATTAGACTTTTGATCTTCTAGCACTTATATTTAGCAAATTAGTAAGGACTGAAGCAGCAACCACGTACGTTTTCCAGAACTCAGCTAGCAAAAACTAGTTCACTAGCGCAAAAAAAAAACCCCAAACCAAAACCACCTTTCATCCCCTTCTTCCTCTAAAGCTTCACCCAATCACAGCTATTCAAGATCTTCATTCAAATACAACAGCAGTTGCTTCAGGTTAAAGTAAATAAATCATTTAGTTCTGATAAATACTGATTTGAGAGAATTCCTAGCTTTGGCAGGTGTTTCAATGCCGACCTCTCAGGACTCCAGAGCATTAGCAGAAATGGCTGCAGACCCAAATCTCCCCTCTTCAGGCAGCTGCAGCTCCAATACACCACTGCAATATAAAGTAAGAACTCTCCCTTCCCAGCACTTTCAGATTTATCATAACATGGGTCAACTGTGACTTAAGTTCTCCACAAGCAATACTAATTATCTCATTGCTGACCTGCCTTTGAGCAACTATTTGATAAGTTTAGCTTTTTAGGAAGATTTGAGGACATCAAAATATTTGCAGTAAAGCTTAAAACAAAAATCCTTAAAAGCACTTGTTTTCGACATAGGTCTTTTCATAAACTGACTTAGAAGTGAATTTGAAATCACAGAAAAAGTATTTCTGGAAACAATAAGGAGCCATCAAGATACATGAAAGAGGTCTTACTGAACTTCCCCTTATCGTAGTCCTGATCTTCACTGAGCTATATGCAGATATAGGACACATCCACATCTCTTTGTATGACACTTCAAAACAAGTCTTCTGTAGTATTAGCTTATAATATTTTGCACAGCAGTAATTTTGTTTAAGTTTAGAGAAATGTTCAAGACCACAATATAAGTTTCAAAGCATATACATCTGCCAGGATTTGGGGCATGGGGAGAAGGTAGGCTATGAAGAAATATAAGACTTCTAACAATGTAATGGGTAAGCAAGCTGTCACATTAAAACCCCAACATTTCTTGAAAACTTAATTCAATTTTTACTTCAAATGTTTTCAGTACTTGCCTAGTTTTTAAACAGATGTTTTCATTAAGATTTAGCATGTTTGGAAACATGTATTTCCAAATTATACTTTGTGCCTTTGATTAAATACACAGTAGTATCTTTATAGGAAGATTTTACTGAAACAGCTGGAAAAAACCCCCATCAGGCCTTGACACTGTAGAATGAACTTTGTTGCATAAACTACTCAGCTTATCGTGAAAACATCATTTCAAAATAGGTCTTACAGGAAAAAGTGGTCAAGACTGGCCGAGTATTAGTCTCATGTACTCTTCAATTCAGCAGCAAATCTAAAGAGCCAAAAACTTTCTATAGACATGTGCTATATCAGGTTTTCTCCATACACACTATTATATGGATTATTTAGAAAGTATAACATTTGAGCAACTGAAACTATTCTGCCAGTCTGAAATACTGCATCTCGCCTCTAGAGCTTGAAGAATGCAAACAGCAAGTCTAGCCAAAAAAAGGAGCAGGTTTTAAATTTTACATTCAGTTTAAATAAAGAAACACCTGCATTAGACCACACGGGCAGTTGCAAGGCAAATCCACCAATATTTCTGGACTAGATTAGCAAACTAATCTCAACAGTGATTAACACAGAGAAACAGGTAAGATCTGATTAGCTAACTAGTAAACTTGCATCTTTAACCAAAACTCAGAACAGTGTCTAGCCATCTCTAGAACAGAACTGGTTACCAACCTTGTCCATAAGCAAACAGACCATTCTGTATGGCTTGCCAACCAATTACCTACCCCACAGCTTCATAAAAAAAAAGCCATATTTTTAAAGAAGAAAATCCTTTAAGCTATGAGTAAGTTGTCTCACAAAGGTATAAGAGAAGGATAGATGACATCATACAGACGTTTAGCTAAGCAAAGTGGACATAAACTAGTTAACTTGGTGAATATCCCACAGTAGGCAGTTCAGTTCCAGTATCTTACTAGTATTTTTCCGTACGCATTTCTGTGTAAAGCCTACTAATACCAAGTTACTACTTCTGCAAACTGCCTCCTCCCCACTACTCTTAGCAGATCTACTCACACAAACCTCCTGAGTCTGGTATCTACTGAAGGCAGGAGGGCTATATTCTCACAAGCACAAAGTATTCTCTGACCATAACATAAGACTCAATTTTACATCTACAGAAACTAAATGAGCATCTTCCGTTTTAAACAGTAGCAGTTGCCTCTGTGGACATAGAAGCTTTGAAAAATGAGCTGTTACATGCATTTGTATTACATGCAAAGTATAGGCATGAACTGAAGTTTACTAGTTTTTAAATCAGCACCTTCACTCTCACATGAGAGGGGAAGTAGAATTCTGAATAACTAGGGTAAAATACCTCTCCATTGAGTTGGAGCATCTGCAGTTCATGTATTAGAACACTCTTTCTATTTCTGACTGCTTATTGGCAGTTTCTTTAGTTAATTCAATTATATAGGGGTTTGCTTGCTCTTATTTGGCTTTACTGAATTACTCAAACTGTAAGGGGAGGCTTAACCAAACAGATTTGCACCAAGACAACTTAAAAATCGTTGCACGCTGTTCTCTGGGAACACAGTGGCGTAACTTTTTTACTACCCTGTCTACTCCCTCTTCCCCATGGCTTCCTTGCATTTTAAAAAACAAGCCGTTTTTCTTTGGCCTCTGTTTCAAGCATCTTTTCATAGCTCTTTGTACTCTATATCAAGTAGAGTGGACTTCAAGAACTGGACTTTGGAAGCAAAAAGTAAGTAAGTTGCTATGGGGTATAACACGGGCAAGTGTAAGAAGCCTGCTATACTGCTGAAGGTGATATATATCAGTACAAGAACACAAGCAAATCTGTAACAACTACAAATTAGTTCAGTTTATCTAGAAATAGCCTTTCTGCAAGAGTTCCTTCACACACTGAGGAAAGTAAAATCTCACCCGTGTCATTTTAAAAAAGTCTAACGATGGTCTGTTCCATCGTACATCCTCCTCCCGTCTGCGCTTTAGCCGGCTTTTCTTTTCATTCAGAACGCAAGGCTGAGAGCGGCATCTCAACAAGCCCTGACGCCGGCTGAGCTCGGGTGTGGAGGTGGGAGTGCTGTTGGCTGAAGGCAAGAGATTTCCCGTCTCGGTGATGTGCTCCTGGGAGAGGGAGAGGCGGCGCCTTGGGTTAAAGTCACAAGGGCCTCCAGAATTCCAGCGGGTACTCGAGCTTGTGCTGCCCTCGCTACTGTCCACAAACCCGCTGCTGGCAGAGGAAGGTCTGGGTACTGGTGATGTGTTGAAGCTGGTGATAGTGAAGACGTTATTTAGTGACAGTATGTTTTGTGGCAGGCTGATACTTGTGCTTCTCTGTAAGGTTGCACTTCCATGACTGTTGCAGCGTTGCAAGGTAGCGCTACCGCCGCTATTACACCGTCTCTTTGACACAGGAGTCCAAACCTTTGAATTGCCAGGCTTCCACGGGGACCGACAGCGAGCCAGCTCATCTGGCTCAGAGAGGGACCTACAATGGCGTTTCGTTGGTGGTGCCAAGGGTTGGCCCGAGTTTTCGTTAAGGTTTAATTCACTTATCCATCCTGACACCATAGATGTACTGGAAGATTCCTGCTGCCACTGCAGACCACCGTTACTGGCAGTGCCGGTGCTGAATGGGCACACTGGGAAAGGGTAAGCTGAATTCCTTGTTGTGTCAGTCTGGATTGGGCAACCCCCATTTAAAGCCTTCCAAGGACTCTCTTCTGAAAACAAAAGAAAGATACAGGTGAAAGATGCAAAGGAAAAAGACAATTTGTTTTAAACCTAGTAAACCATGAATCAAACTCAAGCTTGGAAGGATAAGCCACGAATACCCAGCTCTTAATCAAAATTTCACACTATAGTTACATATTCATTTTAAAAAAGGTAGAAAATTCCAAAAACATGAAGACCAAAGTATTTCAGGAGCCAGTTTAGGCATTCCAGTATATATGTACCTTGTTAATGCTTCTAATGCTTCTTCCTGTATACTGAAAGATTACAGCACTGTGTTTTAGTGAGCAACAGGGACAGCTTCCTTACCTGCTTCCTAGTGCATGGCATATACCACAGTTAAAACCTGTAAGAGTGAACCACCTGATGTACAACCCAAATGGATTAAGAAGTAATGTGAGAAGCCACCAGGGAATTTTTTTTTTTTTTTAAATAAAAGAGCAGAGTAATTTTTTCCTAGACTGCTGTCCTTCATTTGGCTGTTATGCTTTTCTATTAAGAATACCTTACTAAACAAAAGTTTCAAAGAGATGGGCGTTCACATTCTGTGGTGTGAAAAGCTTTAAATTAGAAACAGGATAAAGTTAAATTAGACTGTAGATTGTTTCCTTTTTTTGCTCATATTCAAAGTGTAGGGGAAAAAAAAAATCTTAATTCAATGCATAAAATAAAGTAACTATCCCTTAAGAACCTCCTGCAAGTTTTACTGTGAATACAGACATAACCCATAGTCCACAACTTCTCATCTGAAGTGGCAATGCTGGGTTAAAAGCAGTCTGCCAGCGAAGCCTCTCACTCTTTTGTGAAGCATTTCTTTGAGAACATTCTGCACATTTTACAGCTGTTCCTCCACATTATACAATGAAGTGTAATAAGAACTACAGCAGACTTTGGATTTGCAAATTGAAAAGCAGCAAAACTGTTGGCCAGTTAACAGTGCTTCATGCTTGGTTAGAAAATTTGCTAATTTAAACCAATTAGCCAAGTAAGTTTCACTTATCCTGGCTTCAAAGAAAGAATATTTAAAATACCAGGTTTCTCCCTATGCCTATTTTAAGAACTAGATATAGCCTAAACATTAAATACTTGTATATTCCTATAGTTGGCTGTCTAAACTAAGTTTTAGAGCAATCAACAGATAAAAGATTTGCTGAGTAGCTTTAAAAGTTGCAAACCCAAATAGTTGTACATGTTCCATGCCCAAAGTATGTCATGGATTATCCTGTTTATTTGGATCTTATTTAAAGAACACCCTATTGTCTCAAAATCATTTAACTGTGCAGACAGCTGGCCTATTCAAACAACATGTTTTATTAGAATTCCTCTGTCCTTCCTCCTCCATTCTTTCAGATGGGTACAACCACATACTGTGCTTTGCCTTAAGCATGTAAGCTCTTCAAGGCAGGGACCATCCATAATTCAATGCAAGTAAAATAGCCAACACAATGAGATCCAGATAATGTTTGAAACTCCTAGCATTTACTGTAGGACAGTTTGCTAGCTTGGACTGGCCGGATTTTTAAAAATCCTTAGGAAGTTTTCTCCCGGGCTGGGAGGTTGGTTTAAAGTTTACTGTAAAAAAGAAGTCAAGAGTCACACATGTGTTTTAATTGTTTACATGGTAGCAGTATTTAAGATAAAATACCATTTCTCTTTGAAACCTCGCACAAACCAAGATTCACATTTTATGGGGAATCCACTGAGCAAATAAAAATCCTCCATGCTTAAAGACACGACAGAACATGCAAAATTTCAAGTCCATCCCTTAATAAAGCAGTACAAAGTTTATGTATCAATAAGTGGCATTTTTATTTTTGCTAGATAAAACTTACTCTTATTCTAGTGGGAACAAGGGGGGAAAAGCAAATAACACTTGTATGAAGGCACTGGACTTCAACTTATGGTTTGCATCATGCTGGATATTGTATGTGGCAAAGCATGTAAGAAGGTGTGTTAAGATGTGAGAGCGTTCTGCTGGCTGAGGAACCTGAAGAGATGTTTAGCATGAAAAACAGCATTGCTGTGCTTCTGTACACCATAGCAGATATTGAACAAAAAAAAAGCGTTACAAGGGCTTTTACTATGCAAAGCAGATCACAAGTACAAAACTAACAACCAGCTATTCCCAGTATTGTTCAGAGACCAGCTTAAACCAGCAGGCTCTACAACAGCATGCTCCATCCCCCTCACCTTATTTACAAAAGAAAGGCTGCTTGCTATACCAATTACCTCAGTAAAACACAGCTAAGGTTTCTGAAGAACTTACCGTTGATTTCGAAAGGGAACAAGCTGCCATTTTTGTTCAGCTTCTCAGATGAGTACTGAAATCAATCAGAAAAAAGAAGTTTTAATTGTATGAAAGAGTCAGCATATACCTCAAGAAAACAGCATGCAGTTTTCAGTTTCCCTATATGTACATTTAACAACGTCTTTAAAAGGATGGAGTTTTGCTGGGTATCTTGAAGAAATTCCTGAACAGCGGATCTTTCTAAATAAAACCTTTGGCATCTAACTATTTGCAATGTTTTCTGATATATTGCTACGTATCAAACTGTTTCAAGAGTTGCAACATTACCCCATGTGAATAAACTGCAAAATTAAGAGTGATAATTCACCCGTAATGAAAAAGCTTTGATCCAATTCTCACTTCAGTGGAGAGGAAATTACAGTCTGACAATTGGGTTTCCATTTTCAATCTTAAGGGTAAAAAGCAAAACAGTTCACCTTAAGAGACAGGAATAGCTTTACCTAAATTAAATATTCAAACTCTTAAGGGTCCCCAGAATGACCATTGCCCAAACCAGGCTTTACTAGTATTTTACATTTTCTTAAGAATCAATGTAGCAAAATGTTTTCTTATTTCTTAAAGTACAAAAGCCACTAAAAAAATCTTTCCTATCCAAAAATCACCTTTTGCAGAGTGAGTTTTTGAAATCACAGTTTATTGGTGATGGTTCACTACACAGAAACAATGCAAAAGCCATGCTTAAAACAAAGTTTGTGTGTAAAGGGCTTCAGAAATTACAATTAACCTTCATCAGTAGCATCTGCACAGTAAGACAAGTTTTATGCTGAATGTTTTCCATTTTCTTAACTAATTTTATCTAGAAAATATTACTATAAAGGCATTCTTAAAGGGTCTAGATTTCTCAATCAAAGAATAGAGCTTGCTATCTAGCCTCCTATAAAGGAGTTATAAATAAATGGCTTACGGCTCCATCAGAGCCCAAGGGCCATTATTTATTCCCCCATCACCACCTCAGGATGGAGAGGGAAGATTGCTTTAAGAAGAGAGCAACACACTTTATGTGAACATTGTTTTTTGTGTATAAGCAAAGAAGATAGCATTGTACATACACTTCCTTTCCAGATAAAAAGCCAATTTTTAAACAAACATCCTTGGGCTACAAAGCTTTTCTTTCTTGCTGTATAGCAACACATGGAGTGCTAGTGACAACTTTATATCCTTGAGCCCCACGTATAAGATACAAATGCTAAGCTACAGTAATATTCCCTTGGTGTTATTGTTTTAGAGGTAGAAAATAATGGAACAGATGAAAGGATAGGACAGCAATCAGATTTTTAATCTTATTTTTTATCAACGTCTGCCAATATGAGACAAGCCATTTGATTTTTCCTTTACATTTGCATCTGTAGATGCATTTATAACTTCCTTTTAAAGAAGGCTACTTTAAGTAAATAGCAGAACTCCAAATTTGAATTTCCATCAGATTTGCAGTTAATTAGCCCTATTCAAACCATCTGAAGTCTGCAACTTGACAGCAGGAGCAGTCACTTTTGCTTTTCATAACTGTAGTTGCCAGTTATATAGTATACATATTTGAAAAACTAGTATCAATTATTGACTCTAAACAGCTACTAAGGTGTCATATAGAACACAAGCACATTAAGATAACAATAACAGTTACCTTTCAGCTGTCCCTAAAGGAGAAACAAACAAATTAAAGAGATTTAAAGATAAGGGTTCTCAGCAAATTCCTCCCTCTCCAGCTTTCCCCAAATGAAAGGCAATACCAACCTATTCAACTATCAGATAACAGATAAGGAAAGTATGTTTTTGGAACAGAATTCCATGTCAAAATGTCTTAAAGCTAATGTATCTTGAACCACATGGAAAAGGGCAATGAGAATGACTTAATCATATCATAATTAGGGATGTTTAAAAGACTATTCACACAGGCTAAGACCTCAGATGCTTAGAAGGAACAGAACCTCAAGGACAATCCCATGTGGCAATTATTAGCTTGATATTTAGTTTTTACAAATAGTCTTTAGCCAAATGCATCTTTAACAAGGTCCTCTTCACAAATGCCTGAGGTATTTAATTACCTGCACTTTAACCACCTTAAAAAGCCTTGTTCATCAGGTAGGACTAAACTGTTACACCTTTGACAACTGCAAAGCACTGAAAGCATTTTTCAAGGGCAGCATGGAAAAAGTGGGATCACATACACACAGACTATCTGTACTACAGAGAGTGACTGCAATGTTCTCCAATGCAGACAGCAACCCCGTCCTTATAGCTATTTCTGATCAGCTTCTAGTGAAGTCAGTACTCAGTTCTATGAGAAAGCAGACGCATTACAACTATAACTTGTTCTCTTAAGCAATGGTTTATAGAGAATCCTGTTTATTTACAAAAAAGTGCTAGTTCTTTGGAGATTGAGACCAAAAACCCCCACTAAGAATGTCACACGTGACATCATATGCAGAAAAGGGACAGTAAGCTGCACCATTTCCAGTAAAAGCTCAAGGCACTGAAATATGGGGTGACTAAGAGGAGAAAAAGTAACAAATCTCCTTTATGATCTACACTTGGCTTTCTACAACTGAAACTAAAGATACTTGGAAACGCTATCTCGTAGTGTATTTTAATGGTGTTTGAAAGTCCAAACTTGAGTAGACTCTATATCAGGTTGTAAATTGTTTATAGGAGGGAGGATCTTTTTATCTATATGGCACATGGCAGAAGTCTCACTAGATATTACTGTAACAGGGCACTGAACCAGTTTATCAGTTCTCCTGGGTTGGCTACGCTCTACCCTCCCCCATTCATTCCCTTTGTGCTATGATCTACCTGAAGCTTCCCGAATGAAGAGCTCTTTTTTTTAATAGTTATACTCAAAAAGAGACTGCAATTGCTAAGAACCTTGACAGGGAAGTCTGCTATCCTCTGTGTGAAGGAAATCTTCCTTAGAATAAGGCCAAATTATTCAACATGGTCATTTTCCTGAAGAGGAAACTCAAGACTTCATGCATGTCCATTTTCCAACTACTGCTTTTTGAATAGATGTTAAAAAAAAGCCTCGAGAACTTTCCAGGGGAAAAAAAAAAGCACATTTTGACACACACAGAACAATGAAACTACAAGTTTCACCTAAGGTTGGAATTGTTTGCTTCATGCAAGAAAGTGGGTCTGTTTCGAAATGCTTATTCAGCAGTAGAACCTCTTTTGAAGAGACCGTTCTCAAAAAGAAAGGAATTGCACAGTATGACATTTAGGACAGTGCTGCAGGTTTAAATTGGTTTCCTGAGTCCTAGCAGCTGTTTTTTTGTTAATATTCACTTAAAAAGACACCTAGTCTTGAACTGAGTAAATGGAAGAGGCACACAAGTGAGACTGACAATGGATTATACTTTACATCACTAATTTAAAGTGTTCTTTGCTAGCAAAAACCCTACTGTAACAAAAATAATTCTCCATACATTCCAGTCTACCACATCAAGAACTTCAGCCTGTGCTATCCTCGTCATTCTCAGAATGACTTCTTGATCTTCATAATTTTAAACTTAATTTCTTTAGTTTGAAGGCATTTTCTCCAGCTTCCAAGTATATCTGAATTCCTCCAATTTATCAGCATTCTTCCTAAGCCACAGGAAAGCCAGCATTTATTATTCAAGTACTAGTTTAACCACCACCATACAGATGTGACTTTCATCATTTGAATAGGCCATGCCAGACCTCCATCTCTCTACCAAATATCCTCCAAATATGACTAGATAGGAAGTAGTGAGGAGAACCATTTGACCTTTTCTCAGAATATGAAGAAATGATTAAGTCAAGTCACATCTTAGACTCAGCCCTCAAGTCTTTCGGCTAGTGGCTTTCCATCCAAGGAAGTCAGCCCAATTCCAAGTCTTTCAACACAAGTCAGCTTCATAAAAATTAAAATTAATGAAAACCCACATGCACAGAAAGGGTTTGTAGTTGAGCTTCTTCCTTCCACAAACGCTTGTCTGGAGATGCTCACATTTCCTTCTTAATACACTACACCTTGAAGTCTTGCATCTCACACACTGTTACTTCACAAACCAATACTAGCTGCTACACGAATACCAAAAAAGTACAAACTTAGCCAGAACATATAGAAAAACCCTCAAGACTCTTAAGATTCAAGAGATCTATGTTCAAGGAAATAGAGAGCAATATTTGATTTAATGATGCTGTCAACTCCTGCAAGCCATAGTATGCTCGCAGAACATCTCACTGTTGTGAGGTAGAGTCAACCAACCAGGGATACTGTTCTACCTTGTGAGCTACAGTGCCCACTTGAGATGAAAGCTTGGGACAACCTTCCTGCTCCTACAGCAGGAAACCCAATCATTTGGTTTTTTCTGAAGGCAGGTGAAGCACAAGACTGTACAACATAACTGAGCATGCACTGGCCAAATGAATTACACCAGCTTGAAAAATTAGCATGATGTTTAACAAAGCAGTAAAAGAAGTTACAGCCAGTATTTTAAAACATATTCGGGCAACAGGTAAAGAAAGGTACTTGGTCATCATACAGCTTACACAAACAAAAAAGCGTACTATGTACATGTTGTCTTTTTGCCCAGCTTGGCTAGCTGGAAGGTAAACAGCTTTGGAAGAACTATTCTTTCTTTCTTTTATAACCCTCATTTATGAGCTGTATTACAGAATAGCTTTCCCCCCCGCTATTTTATCTACTTGTGTCAAGACAAGCACTTGTGCAGATGCACTGTGAAAGGTATCATGAAACTGGTAAGGGTTAACATTAACCCAGGCAAGAAAGGTTAGTCTTAATCCTCAATCAGCTCACAAGATAATTCACCACATGGTCCCACAGAACTTTGTGCCAGCACAAGTAATGAAAGGTGCAGGCAAGACCATTTCAGAATTGCTCTAAATTGCTGTTGCTGAACTACAGCATTAGACTTTTTGGCAAGAAGTTCAGGTTAAATGTGCTAGAGCTGATTCAAGACCCCCACTAGCAGTCTTTTCCCCTTATTAAAATTTAGCTGTTGTCTTTACTAGTGGAAAAAGTGTGCTTTTTATTATCTTAGGTTCATGTTTTAGTCAAGAAGCTATCATCTGCTTCCATGAATCCTTTTTAGTAGGGAGCAACCTAGTTGCACACTTTTATTCACACTTGCTTCTCCATTTCCACACCTCACTTCATGATTTCCACACTTTTTCAAGCTGCCATTGTGTACAAGCAGAACCTGTTCCTGGTCTCAGAACCCATTTTCTGCAAGAACTAAAGCATTCACAAAACCAATTACTTGATAGATTAAAGCAGGAGTGGAGCAGGAGAAGGGTGAGGATGAAACCACTGATGAGACATCATCTGCCATTTTCCACTCCACTCATTCTTTTTCATGCTTTATTATAAGTACAGATAAGGACAGGAATAAAAAACAACCAAGCTACAACACATTACAGCATGCCAACACACTCCTGTATAGACTCCACACAGTGTAAAAGCAGTAATACATCCTTCTCTGCTCTTACAAGTCTCTGGTCCAAAAACCGACAGTGACTATCAGTAAAAGGACAGCTCAGTTTCCACATTTATGCCAACTTTAGTGCCTCAAAAACTAGAAATTACAAGATGCCACTACAAGTTTAGAGGCAAGCACTGCTACCGGTTACAGGTCACCTAGGCCCAGAGTTTAGTTACAAGTGATGAGTTCGCCAGTTCAAGAATACAGCAGATTCTCCTACAAACTGCATATCCCAAGTGCTTCATCAAGCTAGCTGAAATAAAATGCTAGCTGAGTAAGCGCTTCTATTCTAAGAGAGTTAACATTCCATGACCTTATATCTGCCTTTCAAGAATAGCACATATTTAAGATGAAGACAGTAAAAACAAGTTATTAGAAGAACTCTAAATGGACCTGTTACAGTTTTAAAAATAAAACCATTTGATTAATGTCTACTATTGGACATCCTCACTGGACAAAGTATTAGACAAGAGGTCAAGCACTTCACATGAGACTCGCAGGTGCTTACGCACAAATTCCACTGCATTCAGGATATGCTTTACCTGGTTTGGGCTTGTGAAACAAATAAGCAAGCAGTTCAACTATTTAAGTAGAAGTTACAACAGAGGCAGAATCTTACTGTAAAAGTAACTGAACATGCTTCAGGTTCAATGCTTGCATTATTTATTATTTAAAAAAAAAATAACAGAACTACAGTTGAACAATACTTCAACATTTAGTCAAATTAATTTTTTTTTTGGTGTCCCATTGGTACCCTAAAGTTTGACTTACATAAGGGTGCTATAGCAATTAAAGTCCATGAAACAAGGCTAGTGCATTACATGAAGAATATGGTCTCAGGGTTCTCAGATGGGTACCCAAAATTGACAGGAGACCATTTTGCATTACTCTAGAACAGATAATATCTCATTTCACAAGTGAAATGTGAAGAGAATAGATTCCTTAGTGTCTGAATAGCATGCTTGAACCACACCATCAACCCACAGATTAAACCAGCAGAAAATAACCCAGGAAATATTACAAAGCTTTTCAGAGCACCAGGCATCTGACACACTGATAAAGCAAGGATCTACTAGCATCAACAATAGTCTGGTGGTCAGTAACCTGAGTTTCAGTTCAACTGTATTTGATGACCTGTTCTCCTTCTGCCCAGTGCTTATAGTTATCTACATGGTGGTCACTGATTTTTGTAAGTAAATACTGTTGTCAGATATCAAGCACTTGGCAATATGAAGTGAAGAAAACTTCACCACATACCAGTACTTGTGTTTTTTGTTAGGGAAAAAGGAACCCTGAGAAGTTTTGATAATTCTTTTCAGTCATTAGAACATTATTTTGTGAAGAGAACAGGCTTTTCGCTAATTATTTAAAATGAAGCTGTAAGGTTAAAAAGATCATTAAAATAAGAGATCATCACTTTAAGAAGGACCATACACTGAAGTTTCACTTCTTCCCCTTACAACACTCATTCACCTTGCAAACCAGTCCTAACTTAAATGGCTGAATTCTGGTTGATCTACGTTCTCGAATTTGTTATGTAGTTTT
Organism: Calonectris borealis; assembly: GCF_964195595.1. Taxonomy (NCBI): domain Eukaryota; kingdom Metazoa; phylum Chordata; class Aves; order Procellariiformes; family Procellariidae; genus Calonectris; species Calonectris borealis. The sequence goes on from NC_134315.1 coordinate 8,670,020, forward strand.
GAGTTACTTTTAATCTACTTTGCATTTCACATTTATTACATGTTATTTTGGTAGATCCTTACCAGATTAATATTGTACGTTTTACACGTCAGATCATCCAAGCTCTGGTTCTGCAGCTTTTCTGTTATTAGTGTTACCATGGTAGTTGTTCCTTTTCCACTGCTCACACGGAAGTGTTGGAGGCTCTTCAGTCTCTTGTTTCAATACTCATGAGCCATTTCTGTTTTGGTTTAAAGTCTTGAGATTTATGCTTCCATCTTATTGCCAAAGTTTATTTCCAAATGCTGTCAGTGTATCATGTCTGATTTTCTGTAAAATTGGGGCAGAAAAAGGAAAAAGTCAGAAAAATTCTTGTGTACATCGTAATTACTGTTATAGTAACAGGACTCGTGTTTGGACCATTCATTCCTGCAAGTATACCACTCTGACCAATGCTATTGCCTGGCATTTCAGATTACATGTGTCTATTCATGAAAGAATACTGCTATTGAGATTTCATTGATTACAACTTCAGAAGAGAGATGAGACTCACACATAGTAAAGATCAGGATATTATTTGGCTGTTTCCTACCACTGAACTGATTCTAGGTAGGATTTTTATCCAAGGCAGAAGGAAAGACTTAAGCTTTCCCTCATTTAAACTATTACTGACATCTTAGTCAGGTGTACTAGAACAGCATATGAAACATGCAGGTACTTACCATACTGTTCTGTATGTTTAACACTGTTTGCCATTTTTAGACATTCTACCATGTTGTTTCATCACTAAACCCTTCTTAAAAGCAGAGTGGGGCAGTGGGTAGTTCAAATGCTATATCCACTTTCCAAACCCCCAGATACTTTTCATATAGTCTCTGTTTTTCCCATTTTTAAAGGTTATGTAATTGCTACCTGTCAGCAAACATCAGATCTTAAACTTGTAAGCAGGACACGTTACCACACACCTAAAAACATCACTGACAAAGTAAGCGCTCAGGTATCTTTATTCTGTGAGCAGTCATCTAAATCAAAACCATTAGGTTCACTAGCTGCCTCTTTCTATCCTAAACATAATTTCTTCCCCTCTCTCCTCCCTCAGCATCAGTAAGCCTTAACTGCTGCAATATCATTCCTCACTGTCTTTATTAGCTGGTTATTTTTACCAGAGCAAATGGACCTCTGTACTTTCCTCAACTCCACCTCATTCTTCCAGTTCTCAAGAAGAACCAGAACAAAACCACAGGACTTCAGCTTCTTCATTTTCCTTCTTCTATCATCAAGTCTTTCAGGCTCACCACAGCTCTCAAATTCACTTCCAGTTTTCAAAACCTCTAAGTCTACATTAGTATTAATTGTAATTTCTTCACGCTATCTTCAAAAAAACTCCTCTTCCCATAACTTTGCCTTACTGTGTAAACAAAAACATCTTTCCTCAACTCATACCGACGATCCATTTGTGACGTGCATTAGCCATTCTGGCTTATGATTTAAGTTAGTCGAGCATATTCAGTGACTGCTTACGGAATAAAAAAGGGAAAAGATCCACACACAGGTATTTCCAAATTTAAACAAAGCAACGTGAGCCTTGGGGAAGGAACACTGATGCTGCTAGGATCACAAGTTTACTTCCATTTGCTAGGTTTTAAAGTCTACAGTAAAAAAAGAATAGCAGAAAAGAATACTTTAAAATTAATATTTCCATAAAACATTGCCTCTTTTCCACACTGCTACTTATCAGCTGTTTAAATAACAAGTAGTAGCAAGAAAAAAGCCACTTGAGTCCATGACCCAAGTTAAACCCATTTGAAACTAAGATATTAATAGTATTAATGGTAATGTTAGATTATCTTTTAAACCTGTTGCCTTTGAGTACATCCTCAAATATAATTTTCATATGCTAAGCATACACTATTTCACCTTCACAGAAGTCTGCTACGTAACAGCCTCCCTTAGCCTGAACGCTGTCCCACAATCATCATTTCTGCCCATCTTTTAGACCTCATTCTCATACCTACTTCTATTTGCTATAAGTTATGATGCTTACAAGTGTTCCTCAACCATAAATAATGCTACCCAGATACCTGGAGATCCCACTGGTCTGTTTTTACTGAATGTGTCCTATCTTTCAGGAAAGCACCCAACAACTTGAAATATTTACCACATCTTGTTCTGAAATTACACCAAGTCAAATATCAAACACACTCAAGTTCATAGACTCACTGGTAGAAGTTGCATATACCCTTTTCAACACAAGCATCTGCCAAAGCAAAGTGCAGTTCATGAAATGCTATGCAAGTTTAAGGGCAAGTGTGTGAACAGAGCAGTATTTGGAGTAGCATGATCAAACATTGTAATGTCCCTTTTAACCCTGTTGAAGTTTAAACTAGATCTAGAAATCCAGAATAGGGGTCAAAAGAAAGGCTGACTGGGGGTCAGAAAGTGTCCATATACAGACTGAAAATATACTGAAGCTGAGGAGCTTAGTAACCAGCACAAAGACTTTCAGATTCATCTTAATCATTAAGATTTCCACAACCAAGAGGCTACTAATAAGAACCAGCTGAAAAGTTCAGCAGGTGCTTAATTACTTTTCTGTTTGGAAGCACCATATAAGAATTTGTATGTTTTTTTTCCCTCAAGGAAAAAAGCAAATCCAAGAAAACTACCAAAGACAGGGGAGGAACAAGGTTTTGATCTGTAATCAGTTAACTACAATGTAGTTACATTTTGCTTAGTTCTAATCTTCAAGTGTTTCACTGAAATTTTAGTCAGCATAATACAAGCTAGAATAAGGACAGAATAGACAGAAGGACATTAGTCTTTAGTTAATGAACCGACGCATTCAGTTGCATGAAAGGATAAAGGGGAGGCAAATGAAATCAGAAGCATGGCACTTTCAGAATCAAGCTGAATGGTAGTTATCCACATTCTTAAATCCTACCAGATACTGAAAGTGATAAAGAGTTATAACCATTCAGGCCCTTTCTGACAGTATGCAACCCAATCAATTCTGAAACACAAGCAAAATGGAAGTTCCCCAGAAAGTTTCTCATTTTAGCAAGTCACACTTACCAACAATACTTTTTTAAATGAGACACTCCATTGAGAAAGATTTTTTTAAGTATGTATTTAAGGGCTACATGCGACAGGAGTGAAAAAGTGACATTAGCCAGACAAGCCTTCATGTATCAGCTCCCAGTTTCTACTGCTCCCTTCCATCAGGAAATTCCATTTCTCAATACCAAGCACAAGGCCTAAGAGTATGAGTTTTAGTTCACATCAGAAGCATGCTTTGGAAATGAATTTCCTCCTCATCCTCCTTTAATATGCTTCATCTCACATCACGGACCAGCCTTGCCGAGAAGTAATCCACTCTGAAACAAAGCCAGAAGGTGCACTGCAGCCACCATTAGGTCTTCAGCACCCTGCACTAGACTAATGCTGGTCCAAAGCAAGCCACCAGGCTAGGTATACACTGTGGACATCAGTACTGTTCCTACAGGGCAGTCCTTCTTGCTAATGACAGCATAATGAATGTTTAAGTGGGAAAAATGTTACCATCATCAGGCTCCTACCAATGAAAGCCATTCTAGGTCGCAGTTTGATATACCTTGGCTGCCATCACAACTGCCAACACATTTTCTTCTCTGGCTATTTGTTGCCCACAGCAGCATGCCAGCACAAGTGTTTTTGCTACTACACAGAGAACTACTAGATCAAGGAATTTTTATCGTTGGATAAAAACAAAACACTTCCTTTTTTTCTGGTAAAGGTTGTTTTCTAGCTGGATCAGTTCCCCAGTCTGGTTTGCCATGAACTGGACACAAATGCTTGTATGGGCACACTGTGGGATGCCGACACTGCTTATCGAGGTGCCTGTCCAACTACAGCGTCAGGAAAAAAAAAAGAAAGAAAAGTCACACAAGAAAGCCAGTTGACATTAGCATTTCCCACACTGAGCCAGGCAGATTCTCCTATAATTAGGAACTCCTTCCAAAGCAAGGTTTGAACAAGTTTTGCTGCTATTTTCCTTTTCCAATTCACATTCCTTTGACCAACTAAACTTAGCAGCTCAAAGTGATCCGAAATCAGCCCTGCAGCCTCAGCGCCTTAACTCAGAGGGACCAAAGTCCTGGTTCACTCTGGTTGAGCTATTTATACTCTTATCAGGAATTGCCTCCCTCATCTTTGCTGATTAATACTGGCTGTTAGGAGGCAGAAGACTCTTAAGAGTCACTCTAGCTTCGCTATGCTGTTGTCATTTTAAAACTTCATCAATATGTATTTTCAAGCCTTACAAGCTTTTGGCCCTCAATACCTCTTAGAAGGAAGTTCCTTACACTACAGAAAACTCCCCATGGTATTTTCACATTTTGGGGTTTTCTTTTGTTTGTTTCAAGATCCTCTGCTGTGGTATGTATTTAAAATACCCACAGAGATGGCAAGCTGTTTATTTTATGTACTTTTTCCACCATGCTGTCTTTCCAAAGCTGCTTAAAGGCAGCTAACTTTCTTTTTCAGTCTCTCCTTATCACACCCTTTATGCTTATCAGGCTGAATCCCTCTCAAACTGCTTGGCACTTCAAACCAATTGGATTTTCAGTAATAGGAACCATTTGACCATCCTTGCTAGGGCAACGTGGATCCTGCTGAAGTTGCATTTCTTCAGCTGCATCACGGCATAGATCTTAGCACAACCAAGTTCTGCCTACCATTGCGAGTACATGCCCTGCTTTCTGTATACAACCTGTAAGCACACCCCAAAGATACACACCTCTGCTGTCACCAAGTCTCTACAGGTAGCAGCTGAGCCAGGCATGCAGGTTCAAACACTAAGATCCTCCAAGCCTTGAGGTAATAATAATAGCCCTTGGAGCTCCAAGTTGGATGAAGTCCTACAAGATTATGGCCATCTTTCCCTTAGCACACCATCCTTCACGGAGCCTGATTAGGTAGAATAGTGAGAAAGCTGAGCCATCCAAGATAAACAGGCATAACAAAAGATGTTAGTCAGTCTCTGTCCTGGGAGAGACTTAATCTTACTAGGATCTCCTTAAGCTGAGGGGCAGAGGTGAGAGAGGTGGGGGGGAAGAGAAGCTACTTTTATTGCTGAAAGGTAGACTAATGAAAAGGAATAAAATAAATGGAACATAAAAATCAAACTCCAAATGCAAGCCAAAGCTAACATTCCTCATAGTTGGAGAATGAACTGTGATGGAATCAGTATCACCATTATCTCTGACTTAAAGTTCTGTTCTATGGCACACTCTGAAGTCTGAGAAAAATACAGATTTATTATTCTATCTCTATAGTACTACTAAAGACAAGATGTTTTATTTCTTTAAAAGTTTAGCCACAAGTAGTAATGACTTGTAAAATCTCTGCCAAAATTAAGGGTGGAGATAAAAGAAAAGAAGCACTCATGTCACGAATTCTGTATCTTCTTAGTGATGTCACTGGAGTCTTTTTTGGGAAGACTACTAAAAATATGGATTAGCCAACCCCCCAGACTATTAAAGGATGTCAGAGACTCATCCAATTTGACAACCTACTTTCAAAGATATGAAGAGTCCTGATGAAGAACATAAAGCCAATTCAAAAATCTCTTCTTGGCTCTAAGAAAGTAAGGCAGCCAGACTCATTTCCAACCCACTCCTCCTCCTCTGCATCCTGCAGGACAAAATGTTCCAGCAACAGCTCATCTCGCTGGGAAAATTTACATTTGTTTGAAACACTTCTAACAATTTCTCCTCTGTCTCTGGAAGTTCCATCTTGGATAAAGAAGAAAAGATCACAAGATTTTAGATTATTTCCCCATAACACAAACATAGGTGTTTCTTGATGATCACAATTCCATTTTTTCTGCCTATGGGACTAAATTATCCAGTGAGAATGCAGAAGGTCGTTCCCTCTTACGTTCCTTCACATTATTCCTACTCTTCTCTCAGAGAGCTACATGGAACCCTTATTACCAACAATCCCATAAAGACGTACTTAGCCAGCTCCCAGCAGAAGAAAAGGATTAGCTAGAGTCAAAATTCCAATTCGGATAAGTAGGTCCCTTAAAATATTATCTCTGCTTCAGCAAGCCAAAGCAGCTAATCACCCCAGCAATACTAACTCCAGATCTAGATGATTTTGCTACTAGACTCTAGATGAAAGATGTTGTGATTTTTTGCCTCCTGGCACTTTCTGCAGTGTCCAAGCAGCATTTCAAAATTGAAACATCACCGAAGACTGATCAAGTTTTAACAGAGCATTGTCTGCCCTGTCCTAGTTATGCTTGAAGCAAGACTCAGTTGGAAGACCAGCTTTTTAGAAACTGTTAAACTAATACTTTATGCCATCTGAAAAAAATGCCTAGTTTCTTGCAACGCAAGATTCCAGCTTCCAAATGGAAAGAGAACATTCTACTAAAACTACACATTATTTACCATAGTACTAAGAAGTTCACAGGGAGGCTAAGCATTCCTTGTAACATAATAACATAAGTCTATTAATAACTTTTAGCCCAGAAAGGTTCTCGACAGCAGGCATTTAAAGAGAATTATTTGGACTCTATCCTTTTTACCACTAATCTGCAGAGCAGTTATTCTGCAACCTTCAAAAATTCCACATCAAGTCTAAAAAAAAAAAAATCAGAGCTTTAATTAGAAAGTTTCCTGCAGCTATAGAATTATCCATCAATGTTTTGGGGGATTGGTACTGAAGGGGGACACCTCAGTTCCTAGCATGTTATACTTTAGGGATCCTCTCTTAATGCACAATTAACTAGCACCCCTTTGTTTTCTGAGATTCTCTACAAAGTGTGAAAATAGTGTCTTAGAACAACAGGTTCTGAACAAAAGAGACAAAAAAGAGTAGAGTTTATAACCCTAGTTTGTATTCTGTAGAAATCGTTTCACAACCACCTAGCAAATCCTGTTTAAGTAGTAGTTCCTTTCCCTGAAGAGTTCAGATGTGACATAAAATCAGGTAAGGCCCAACACCACTCTCTACACATGCTAGAACTCAAAATGAAGCCAAAGAAGTTAGTTCCAACATTTACAATTCAAGAGTTTCTTTTAAACACTGAAGAGAGATTTCTTGAGCTACAGAATCTCTTCGTTTTCTCCATGCAGTGCTTTCATAAGCCAGTTTTTATTAGAAGGAAGCCTCAATATTATGAGGTCTTCAAGCCTGGATTAAGGTTGCCACAACTCCAGCGTAAAACTGCAAAAAGGGACAAGAAAAATACGCTAGAAGGCATCCTTTATATTAACTGATGGCCACTGGAGTCGAGTTTCTCAGATATTCCACAGGCTCAGGAAGCACAAGCAATATCAAGAGCTCAAAACTGTCTGCTGAAGAACATACCTCACTTAATGTGCAAGACAGGACTTACTTCACCATTCTAAGGTGGAAAAACTAGGATTTGGGTTGTTATTGCCTCCAGATAGACGAGAATAAATATTAGGTCCACTTGCCTCAAATGCAGAAAATCCCTACAGAGCCCGGAATGTCACTGTTTTGACCCTAAAGCATCATCATTCTAACACCAACTGGTCACTGAGACAGCTATGACAAAATATAAACCATTACTAAAATAAGGCTGCATCCTACATACTCGTTTCTACTCCATCTCCCACACTTCACATGTGAGAACCCCTATGAGAAGGAAGTAAAGCCTCAACCATCACACACAGCCTTTGGACTCTGTTTTACTTAAAATGCAACACTTTTGGCAAATCCCTTGAACTCAAAAGGAACAAGTAGTACTCTGAGTTTTCTGATTGAAAAAACAGACCTTGCCATGTGAGATGGAGAAAACCTGCAAGCAGAAGCACCAGAAGTAAACTAAAGAGAATATCCTGGCTTAAGATGGTGGTTTCCAGTTTGCAAAATTTGCAGCCAGATGATGTGCTGGAAAGAGGTTGAAGGTAATACTTTGGTGTACAGATTTCTCATTCTTCAGATGCAGAATTCATCCAGCTTAGCCGAGAAACACATACAAAATAAAAACCTAAGATTGTTTAATAAAATTTGAATTAGAAACGGAAGATTTCACTCTGTTACACAATGAACTGTTGTCTGTAATAAATACTACCCTTTATTTCTCAAGTTACTATCAGGTGGTTTGGGTTTATTTTTAAGGCAAGAGGAAAGTCTACTTCCAGAAAGGCGAAGGAAGGGTGGAGATGGGGGATGTTAAGCCTTTGTCACAGTTTATAAAGCAAATTTCTCAAAGCAATAGAAGCAGCGGAGAAGTAAGCTCAAGAGACTTTTTCCAGGTCATACCTGATTAAAGCAGGGAATGTATCACCAGAGAAAACTAGGGCTAAGACCTCAACCCAGCCAGAGGTTAAATAATTATTATCGCCAGCTCCTATCAGCAAGAAGTCTCATCAGTCTCCCAGGTTTAAACCTGTCTTTCAGACTTGAGGAAGACCTAACATTCACATCACAGACAAGTCATCCTGCGTCTTTTAAAGTCTCTTTGCCAGACAGGACAACAGATGAGCTGTGCCTTGCGTCTGATCCTGTACCAAGATGCTTTTCCAAGATGCTTTTGTTACTTAGGTTCTCTTTCCTAAAATAATCTACCACTATTTAAATGACAGGCAAGGATTCTGTTAATTTTGCTGAAGGATATTTACATCTACTCTGTTTGGAGTTCCATTTGAATTAGCCATCAGCATTGGCCCGTGACCAGTTATCTCCCTGCAATGTGCGATTTGGACTCTTTCTCCTCCCTCTTCTCAGCATTACTGCAGAAAGCACAAGACTACGTCATCCAGTGTTGAGGAACGGGAAGTCTGGTCTACTGAGGCTTTTATACATGAACTCCAAGCCCTTTGCTTTTGCCATAATTATGAACTAAATGCGCTAACAGTCATTATTTCAATACTACACTAGCTCAAACTAAGAATTATTATCTGTTTAAGTAGTTCAGGACAAAACCTAGTGGGCAATCATCACTTAAGAGTATTACTGTAACTTTCAGTCTCTGATATTACTGAAAGCTTGGAGCTCAGGTCCTACACAAATTATTTCCACCTCCACATACTGTTTTTATAAATATTCTATTTAAAACCAATGGAAGTATTTATTTAGCACACAAAGTCTCCAGGAAGATACAAAATTCAGATTCATTATAAATAATAATTTATACAGAGAATATTAGTGTTTGAAGAAATGCACATACCCCCAACCTAAGCCTACCACACTCCCACTAAAGCAAATGATCCAGATTATACAAGACACAAGATTTTATTTTACTCCAAGGCTTGTGAAAAAAACCATATAGATGAAGATTAACTGGCTCTACTACTGAGATACTTGCTTCACTCCGTCAGTTGGAGAAGAAAAGCCAGGGGAAAAAGTGAAGATAAGCAGTAGTATCACCTACTTTCTTCTAGTGTTTGCCCTTAAAAAGTCAAGCAGGCACATATACACGCTTTAAAAATACTCAGGCCTGAAAAATATGTAGCACTGACCCTGTATGGCAGTGACAATGATGATTACTCCATGCACGTGCTGCTTCCCCATGAGAGACTGAAATAATATCAGTACTGAAGTACTGTTATATTACTAAACCCTGTAAGCTTGGAGCTGAGGGATTATACAAATCTCTCCCATACATCCTGCTCCCAAAACACACACAGCTAATAAGCCTCCTCCTATTTGCCATTAGGTTCATTCTGAAGAGTTTCAGACATCTGGTTGTCTGAAATAAAAAGCCCAACTACTAGGTTTGTTTTTATGATCCCGAGTGTGAAATGTTCTTGCTGGAGGCCTCAGGCCAGGTGAAAAACACTTGTGTTAAGATGCTACTTCATGGCATCTCAGGGATCTAATGAGCTATATAATCTGCACACAGGGAAGTCTTCCTAACATTAGCTTGCGTAGAACTACGGAAATTAAAAACAAGGAGCCTATAGTAGTCCAAATATTTTTCAGTAAATAGTACAGCTGGTGAACTGCAGATACTGCTAAATTTAGAACTCAAGTGCTTAGCAGTGCTCTGTAAATATCCATACATCTCAATGCTTACAATAACATGAAACACACTCCTCCCTGAGCCTTACTGTCCTAATTTTTCATACTAAGAGTAGTAATTCCCTCTCATGACACAAAGTACTATGCCCAATTTAGTAGGGTAAGAAAAGTTTCAGTCTTTGTCTCAAAATTATAACTCTCCGGAAGATCACTGTGTAACTGTACTGAATGAGCACCTGTATGTGCGTATCCTTGTTTTAGCCATTTATTACAAATACACTATTTACATACCTTCATATAAAACGTCTAAATGTCTAAAAAGAAGGCAAATTACAGGAGGAGCTATACAAGAGTAAAGTTCTATGCAGGCTTGCATACAGTAGTCAAAGCTTTCTGCTATATCATCTATCTTGAAAGAGCACAGAAGTGCAGTGAACAGATACGAGATACGGTGCCTAACAGACAACCAAGTTCCCTCTCATGGCCCAAACTTGTTCTCAATCATGACTGACCATCTGTAATTTGTAACTCAAGGAACTTGAATTCATTTGGCAGGAGACACCACCTCAAGAGGTGGAACACTGAAAGACCTCAAGTTTTACAACACCCATCTAGTTACGTGATCCATTAGAATTCAGAAAAAAGCCTAAACACCACACAGCTTTCAAGTAGCAAGAATTTTCTTTAACATAAGGAAGTCTCAGGTATTACACTACAAATACCAAAACTGAATGCTACTTTGAAGAATTTGTTGTTGTTGCTCCTTACTTTGCTAAACTACAGTTCATATCAACTTCATTATTTCTTGGTTTCCAACTTCTGCTTTGCACATCCCATGAGTTTTCGAATGGCGAAGTCTCTGAAGAGATCTGCACTACATATATACTGCTCTACTACACGTGAACCCTCAGTAACAGTCCACAAATGCTCCAAGTATAAACACACCACAAATTAAAGTCCATTAAAATAATGCAATGAAACACAAAGACAAAATATACATGTCAATATTGTGTGTGCTTTCAGCATTCGATTCAGGTATCACTTCAAGCATCACCAAGGAGATCCCTCTTGCCAGACTTAAGGTACTTCAATCAAAATTAGCTCAGTTGAGCTACGCAGCTCTTACTAGTTCACTAGACCATTCCAAAAGCAAGATAACTACTTTCTTTGTCTATGCATTCAGCCTTCAACAGCGCACTGAACAGCTGGATTCAGGAAACGCTGTGCTAGAGGTCAAGACACAAACCAAGGGGTACACAACTGCAGTAGGTATTTAGGAAAAGCGTTTGTAACAATTGCATGAACTAAAAGAAACACCATGAGACAAAAAATTATACCATGTAAGAGAAGACAACTATGTTAAGATAAAAAAATAGTTTAACGTGAACTCCATTATAACTACATCAGCATGATTTTTCTGTTTGTTGGCCTTTGTTTTGTTTTTAAATACTGAAAGACAACCTTCTGCTTCATGAAAAAGCTCAGTATTTTCATTGTGCATTACCTCAACACTATCAGATGTTTAATGAGTGAGTCATTAATTCTACAAGCAAGTTGCATGGAAAGATTAATTTGCCAAAGTGGATTCATAGAAGTCACTAGGACTTCAAATCATTAAGTTTACACACACCGTACAGGCTATGAAGCCTTAATGCAAAACCATGCTCCTGTACGGCAAGCAAATGGGCACAAGGTGCTGAGCAGTACACAAGTATTATGGATCACACTTCAGTTTGTATAGGGCAGAATAACTCAATTTTATTTGAGCACAAAAATGCCAGGTAAAAAGTGAAAGTTGAAGAAGGGGAAGAGCCTTCAGTTTTAATCTTCACTGATTGCTACAGAAATTTAGCAGCTTTAAATGGCAGCAGGTAAGTCACTTGACCAGCAAGTCAAGCACATAACATCTGCAGACAACAACAGTGCAAGAGAGGACAGGACCATTAGTGTTTGGAAGGGAAATCTGTGTCCTCCCACTTGGGCAATTATCCTTACAGATGACTGCATTCTGACAAGAACAACTTCTGATAACCAAGTTGAAGGACAAAACAGTAAAGATGTATCTGGTAAAGTCAACAGTTGAGAGATGCAAGCATGTCCTTGCAGCTCTTCACCTGAAAACTCTCAATCTTTCAAATGATCTTTCAATATTGATAAAAAGTGAGTTCTATCTAAACACACTTTAAAATAAGCCTCTGAAATTACATCTGGGTTTCTGGCATCTTCATTCATGCAAAGATTAAGCATACAGTAGTCGGCATAGAGCAGTAACATCTTTTCTGCTGAAGATTCAAACCATCAAACCACTGCATTGGGGGAAGTCACTGGCTGAGCACCTGGACCCAAGAAGTACTGAAGTGATAAACAAGGTTTTGACAGCTGCAGCCTTTTCTGCAGGTGCAAAACTTCAGTTTCGTTCACTTTAACAGTTAGTTCAATAACTAGTTCAGAATTTAGAAACAGGTTTGGTTTTATTTGATCCTCTCAGAGCCTGTGCTCAACAGAGAAAAGGGGGACAGGAAGGGAAGGTCCCCCCCAAGCAGTTCCAAAGTTTAAGACTGTATATTTAACAGAACTATAAAGTTTAGTCTCAAGGATACATGTGTTCTGTAACATTATATTACTAAAATTTGAGCATCACACTTAATATAGAAAAACCTCCCACAACCAAGGATTATCCCACCTTGAAAGAGCCTGTCTGAACACAGTTTCCCCGTACCACCCTCAGTTGCAGTCTCCGCAGCCAAGCCTGCCTAGCAGCATCACCGACAGCAGGACGCATCTAACTAAACAAGCCTGGAAAAAAGCATCCTAACAAAATCCCTGTTTCTGTTGACTATTAAGGAGCTTGGAAAGTTAATACAGCTGAAGGTGTTAGAAGATAAGCAAGTAAATCCCACCCCAAATGTCTAACCTGAGGGCAGGAACTGGGATATGCTTTGCTGTACAAGTGAGTGCACAAATGCTGCACACAACAAGCACAGCATTAATCCCCACGTTACCCAAGCCATGCCAGCCACCACCTTTTCAAGGGTAAGATGGGCGATACTTCTCAGTCCTACTACTCCACAGCAAAAATTGACACTTTGGGATAACAGCATGAAGTTACTTATATCTTAACAGTTTGAAGAAGAAATGTAGTGATTTTATTTTAAGATATGTCGTTACGCAAATATAAGTTAATGTTATGAAAAAGTAAAAGGACTTTTTAAAAACAAACAATTATACTTCATCTTGTGTATCAAAATACAAAAAAGTATTACATCCACTCAACACACATTTCACCATCCACATTGCCTTTAACTTCTCAACACCAGGAGATGCTGCCTTACTTTTTTGGCAACACATTGTGAGTTAAAAGTGATCACTCAAGTAATCTCAGCTAACAAACATTCAACACCTTTAGAGAAGGATTATCAGACTTCCTAAACCTCTGCCCAATTTAAGACTGCAGCATGATTTGGAAGGATAGATGTCTGTCTCCTTTGAGCACACAGTGGAAAGAAGACAAATTATTCCAGCATGTAGGCAACCTAAAACTTTAACTACACTCAAATGTATCTGGGTGATGAGAATAAGCTGCTACATGTGCAGGGACTATGAACAGGGCAATGATTAGAGCAAGACTAAGGAAATTACTGGAAGGTGGAGACGCAAAGTAGTTTGAAAGTTTACAGGGAGAGATGCTGGAGAAGCAACAACGAAGACTATTTACAGAACTGTATCAAACAATCCCAGAGACAGGGCTCAGAGAAACCCGTTTCTATAAAGTGCAAGATTCGTTATGTGAATCAAGTTCAGTATGGGAGATATCATGAGAACTAAGATTTCAAAGAGAGAAAGTTGCACCCATAGAGATATCAACAAATACTTGTGTATACAAATACAAAAAAAGTACCCTAAAAAAAATTTAGCTCCAAGTACTGGGGCTTATTCTTCAACGCCTAGCTTGCAATGCAAGAGAAATTTCATCTCAAGCATGGAGAGCTTAGAACAACCCTAACTACAGATGACTTCAGAGTCACTCTACAACACCTGGAATTATTTGCAAGGTACCATATTTAGGCTGTTATGTGATATATTTGAGTACAGACAGGAATAGGCCTCACTTTTTTAAAAAAACGTTTTGGACATTAGTTTCTGAAGCTAGGAGACCTGCCTTCATTCCACGTCTGCCTTCAGAAAAAGGTCAAAATTCAAGTGACTGGTCTCCAATTCCCCACGTTCCAGTACAATCCCAGGGGAAGGGGGAACCTTTTGTGAGCACTAAAAGGCAAAAGGAGGCGAGTAGCACCCAGCAGGTTCACTGTGACATCAGAGTCACAGGGTTTAGAGACAAGAGAGAACCTACTGAGGTCATACACCTAGGTTTAAAGACTTCTGCTGTTGGCAAGCAAGCAAAGGCTGTATAGTGAATGCAATACCTAGTGGATAACCATACCCAGAGAGCAGTTATCAGTGGTGCATGGGAGAACACACCAAACAGGAACCCAGCTCAGTTCAGATTTCTTTGTTTTCCATCATCTGTTGCTAGCAGAGTAGGCTTGTTACAAGTAGGAGAAAGGCAGGAAGAACTGTAAGACAGCATTAAAATTCTGTGTAACTGACAAATTGGAAAACTGTTCTAAAAGAAATAGGATACAATTCAGTTCTGAAAGGTATGCTCAGGCAGGATTAACTGAGCAAACAGGAAAGCGAGTTCTTCAGGAGAGAGCTGTGGGCTAGGTTGGATCAACAAGCTGACCTTGAAACAAGTGTTAAGCTGTTGTAAGAAAGTCAAATGTATGGGGATACATAAACAGGAGTATCAGCTCCAGGGCACATGAAACAGTCTTTTTACTCCACTCAGTGCAGGAAAGCCTCAGCCAAAGTACAAAGTTGGGCTTTAAGCACCACACTCGAAGACCCATGCGAACTAACTTGAGAGAAGAACAAGAATGATCAGAGCTGAAAAAACATGACCTCTTGGGAAGAGCTGAATACACTAGTTTTATTTAGGCCAAAAGTATCACAAGGTTGCAGGGTGGAGGGCAAGACACAAGGAAATAGGAACATGACAAAGAACAGTTCAAATATTTTTAAAAGATTCCTTACCACAGGGGAAAGAATAGCTGTCCCTCATGCCCAGGGAATTAGGCAATAAGTTTGACCTGCAGTAAAGATGTCTAGTTCCATATTCAGAACAAGTTTTCATGCTGAGGACAGTAAAGATCTGGACTGAGGAGAAAGTAGAGCTGCTCAAGCTTCTTTTATCAATCACATTAGATGTGCTGGTATGGGGCAGGGGACTCTCACAACCAGCCTACACCTTTTTCAGCCCTACTCTTTTTTAAATGACTACCTCAATTTCAAGCCACTGTAATGTCTTTGCTTACCCTCCTACAGTGTATGTTTAGTTTGAATGAGCTAGAAGTTACTTTTCTGATTTTTCAAATTAAAACTTCAGGATTTGCACATTCAGCTTACTTTACTACACAACGAAAAAAAAAGTCACACCTGCCTCATACTTTCTTCATGCAGAAATAAACAAACTCCAATCATCTCCCATGGCAGTACGCAAATTTCCGCAATATTGCAGTCTCCTGTTGTACCTTTCTCCTCCGACCAACAGAAACCAGAAGCCGATTACTTCAGAAAGACCTGTGTGCTTAGCCTTCTAACAGCCTAGAAGAGTGATGTAATAGCTTTCATTGATGTGGTGTCACAAAGCACTGTCACACAACATATGCACGCACCTTTTACTACAACTGTAGCCTCAGGCTTGGTTAGGACTTCCTGAGGATGGAAAATGCTGCACACAAACCAAATGCTCCAAAATAAAATCTAATATACCCAGGATTTTACAGATGGGGGGTTGAAGCAGACAGCATTAGTTACAGCCAGTCAGAGGAAGTCTGTGCCTGAGATAAATTACATGTTCACATTTAAACTGCAAAATCTAAAGTCACTAAACTAGGAAAGAATTAACTCTTAAGAGCTCAAGCACAAATAGGACACCTACAAAGCATGCAACGGTTAGAGACAACATACTATCCTTTTTCATCCTCTGTAATACTTTTGGTTACTACAAGTACTTATCCAGGTATTGTCTGCTTTGTTTAAATGCCATCCTTCTGATTTGTGACACATGAAAGTAAGAAAGCAGCACCAGTCCATCTTTACCCTCCAGGAATTCAGCAATTTCTTATCCAAAAATTGAACTAGACAGGCCTAGTCAGGATGGAGCACTAATGGAAGGAGATGAGGTAAGCAAGCACACGGGTGGCCAAGCTCAAGTGGACTACCACGCGTACTGAGAAGTGAGCGGGTTAAGCTTCACACGTGTTCCAGTGCCAGCAGTATCTTCTAACCAGCAACTCTGCTATTGTATCTTAACTTTTGGTAGCCCCTTACAGCAGGCAACAGGTCCAAGTTACTCACACTCCTCAAATTCATCAAGTTTCAACCTTGTTGTTCCATTTCATCACTTTTAAAAAAATGAAAAGATGTGGTCCTGGGTACCCACTCCTTTCCCCTTTCCCACTACAAGAAATATATACCATATTGTAGCCAATTCAAGTAATTATTGAATGCTGTTTTCGTTACTCCTCTCTTCTCCTCACTTACTAAACACCGCATCAAATTACACTCTGGAGCACAGCAGTAGTCTTGAGGCATGCTTACACACCACTACACTTCATTCCAAATAGGACATAATGAATAATTATTTACCACTACTATTAGACTGGGATAATTGAGCAAAAAGGTTCCTTTTTTTTTGACCTAGGATTGTAATTCTAACTGTCTGTTCATAAAAAAACTACAACCATACAAATAGATCCTATAGAGACCATCACTTAAAAAAATCACACCATCAAACGGTCCATAGAACAGAAGTATCCTACGTTATGAAAACAAAGCTGGTTCATACCATGATACAAAAGCCACCTGCAACATCAGTGGCCATCTACATGTTGACTAAGAAATGCTGAGCTGCAAGAGACAGAACCCAGAGGATCCAGACCCATCCAGCCTCAAGCACATTCCCACAACTCTGTTGATTCATAATCTACATCACACCTGAAGCTCCAAACTTTAACCTTTTTCATATTCTGCACAATACTTTGGACTATGGAAGTTGATAGAGCAACAGGGTTTATAAGATCTTAACATACAGCTTTTTGTCACTTGCATCCTTCCTTAAACATGGTAAATTTTCATCCCTCTAAAACCAAAAGAGGTCAAATCAACAGAAACCGTGAAGGAAGACAGACAAGTGCATTTTTCATTGGGAAAGTAGGGGGACTTAAAGGAAGAAGTAGCTTAAAAACAAAAATTTTCCCTATAAGCAAGCTTTGGAGGATAGAATAAAGAATGCAAACATCACACAGTATCCAGTAGTAACTGTATGAAATGGAGAAATACTTTACTACTACAAAATCTAAAGCCACAATTAATAAGGTGAAGCATAATACATGTGCACAGCACTGAAGGAATGATTTAGTGCCACTCACATCAACACGAACTGCACAGAGCAAAAAATCAAACATGCTGCAATAATAATTTGAACTGCCCAATTAGGTTAAAAAACACATTTACCCTACAAATTAAAAAACCTCCCAAACCCCTCAAAGGCATTAATGCTGTTCACAATGTTATTTGAGATGCAAATTAGAGACCTAAAGTTAATATAACACCAACAGAAGTTCCTATTATTCCCATTCATGGCTCAAGGGGAGGCGACAGTAAAAGAGAAGCCACAGCCTTGTTGTATGAAGTCTTATTAGGACAGTAAAGGTTTTTGTTCATTTTTAAAGTTAACCCACCTTAACTTCAGTGCAGAAATTGTCAAATTATAAATGTGATCTTTCATAAACCCAGAAAACTTAAGTGCATTAACAAATAAACAACAAGCCAGCTGCCAAGACTGGCTGGATGGGGGGTGGGTATTAAGGAGAAACAAGTATTCTTCAGAAAAAGAGGAATCCAGATCCTATCCTCCAGCATCACAGTTCTCAGCCTAAAGCACAAAAGTAGAGGTACAGACAGTGGTGCTGCAGTTATTTCTTCAACTATTTCCTGTACCAGCTGGGTTCCAATTTTAAAGCTCAGCAAATGCAGAAACAGCTTTCTTCCATCTCAAATGCCTTTCCCACAATGACATGTAGGTCTTGGTATACTGAGTCAGTTTTGCAAATGACACTTCTAATGACAGCTCTAGGCAAAATGTTGTTTGATTTCACACTCTTCACTCTATCTGCACAGACAGACTTACACACATTGAAGAGCAATTGCCATCACTGGCACAGTGAGTATGTCCAAACCTCCAGGCCTGCAATTTGATAGATCATTGACAGTATTCTTCCCTGTACTTAACTATACTAGAGTTTAATTTTCACAGGAACTTAAACCAATGTTGTCATACCAACTTGAGAGCAATGATGCTAACATCAGGTCATCAGAACCCTTCATCTTACTGTTAACACCCAACAAGCAAAACATAAGTGATGGCCTGTGTTTCACTAAAATATAATCAAGTTCAAACAGTGGAAAGCCAATTATATTAGTTTTGTTTTTATAACTCAGTAAGTTTCCTATCTGAAACATTTCATATTGTCTAAAGCTTGATATTCAACCACTTGCTTAAAAAAATACTGCTGTCAGTAAACTGAGAGCCACAACCCAGATAATGTATTTGGTAACAACCCTGCCTACTTCCTCCCCTCAACCTAAAAATTAGCAGAAACATGGCCTTCAGAAGTTATTTCTGCCCACTACAAAACATTACAAGCTAGCTGAGGAGTTTCTTGCCAGCTTGTTGATGACATTATTTCCCAAACTGACTGAACAGAAAAGCCAAAACAGCACAAAATGTAGAAATGGCAATATTAAAGAGCTGACAGTTACCTTAATTTCAGGTTTTTCTATACTCAACAGTACTGCAATACCCAGTTGGGTCATTGCAGAAAAAAAAAAATCCATAAAACAGCCTAGAAAGGAGTTAAAAATACACTTTTTTTTTTACAGGCCTCCTTTTGAGGGGGAAAGAAAAATCCTGAAAGAAAACCATTTTCTGAAAATACGACTGTCTCAATGCCCCTAGCAGAGTGGTTACAGTTAAGAGAAACCAACAAAGCACAGATTTTTTTTTTTTTATACAGACTCCCTTTCATCACTGGATTGCAGTATTTCACTGTCAGCTAAGATCTTGTTAACCACACAAACTTCATGATATACCAAAAAAACAAGTTGTCAACATAAATGGCTACCTCTCAGGTATACACAGTCATAGATTAAAACAACTTACCCACTAAGAAAATATCAGCCACTACAGTACACCGAGTTCAAGTAGCTGTTTTCCCAGCCATGAATTTCTTCCCTAGAATTAATGAACAGGGCTACTTCTGCTCATTAACCCTTCCTGCAGGAGTGCTCAAAAAGCCCTTCACAGATTTCTGTGTGTACTTTCACCCCCTCACTAAGCTTATGTTACTTACAGTACCTAGAATAAAAGTTAGAGCTACTTCCATAATGGACAGGAATCTCTTACATGTTCTACCATAATACATTTCAAAATTTATGTGTAGGTTGTGTAAGACTAAAGACATGGTCCTATGAACATTTACCTGCAAGATCATTCTTACATCAATATCAGATCTCAAGAATTTAGTAATCTAAAAATAGTCCAACAAGTTTATTTTATAGAAATAAAAATGAAAGTTTAAAGCAAGCTAAAAGAAGCACAAGACTTGAGGGCTTGCAGGGGAGAGGGAAATTCACTGTTGCCAAAAGGAAAAATTTCCGTTTATATTATGACCTTCAAAATACACA
The DNA here is from genome assembly GCF_964195595.1 of Calonectris borealis. Taxonomy (NCBI): domain Eukaryota; kingdom Metazoa; phylum Chordata; class Aves; order Procellariiformes; family Procellariidae; genus Calonectris; species Calonectris borealis. The sequence continues at coordinate 8,689,787 of NC_134315.1, forward strand.
AAAAGAAATGTAAATCACAATATAAACACGAATATTTTCCACTAAAGGTTTAATGAGACTTCTCATTACTATTTAAGAAAACTCAAAGCAGAACCAGAAATGACAAATTCTTAGAACAAAACTCAAAAACAGCATCAAAAAAAGTGCAGGAGCAAGGAAAGAATCATGTTTGGAAAGTTTTAAGTACACCATGTTTCCAAAGGGAATAATCTATCAAACCACAGGAGGTGACTAGAACTGCCATCATCACTGCTAACACAAAGGAATGTAGATTGGGGGGAGGCAACAGAGGAAGGGGGAAGAGAGAACAGGGAAGGGAAAAGGAGAAGGAACTAAAAAAGGGAGCCACAGTAATGGCTACCAGACTCTCAAGGAATTCCTATAGGAAAGAATAAATCCTTCATGCCTTTTTAAAATAAAGCAATCCATGCAATAAATTGCTGCCATCTCAGTAACGTTAAGCTTTCAGTTTATCTGCCCACCATATTTTCATAAATACAGCTTTATGCCATATACTAAACTTCCAAAGTTTAACACAATGGTTGCAAACACAAATAATATTTCTTCTTTCAGTCTCGTCATTCTTCTGAATCACAGTACCCTGCAGAAAAACAGCTTTTCAAGAGGAAGTAGGGAAGTTTAACTACACCAAATTTAAAATATCCCTTTACAATTATTTAATCAACTTTAATTCTCAACTTAAAGAGACAGTAACTATGGGTTACACACTGGCAGGTAAAGGCTGCGAGAGGACAGCCAGATTACCACAGCATGGAACGTCCTGGAAGGATCTCATCTGGGGGATGATCTTGCAGATCAGAATTTTAAGTTTACATCTAATAGGCAGCATGTACTTCCATACGATGAAGAGTAGAATCTTGTTACTGACAAAAAATAGGGCTGATTAAAAGTAACAGTCATATTAATATGAATAGTATTTCCCAGAAGTTCAAAATAAATGAGTAGTAAACCCATTTTCTAGTTAGGAGTTCCACCAGCTTATGCAGAACTACTTGGAATATATGTTTTAGCTCCCTACACATACTGATCTCTTGCCTCTGAGTACAATTCTTCCAGGCATTTTCAGAAGCACAATAATTGTAAAGATACAAGCTCTTTGGGCTTGATCATGTACACTGCACCTCCTATAAAACCAGATCAAGTCACATGCTTCATTAGGAAAGTTTTTGCTATTCAGCGAACATTGTACTCCAGATTTCATAAGCCCGACTTGAAGCAAACAGACTATTCACAATTAAAACACATCCAGAAACATTTCAGCTTGCCACAAGATACACAGACTTACTGGTTCTTGCCAAAAATGGCTTTGACAAAAATATTTTCTAGCAGTCAGGCATATGAATGGGAGGCAATGTAACAGTAAAGGCTGTAATAACTGTTCTCAGGAGCTAATTTTAATGTAAGCACAGTGAACCAGAAAATAGATTTGACCAGCTGGCTCAACTCATCCCGAGGCCTAGAACTCGGCATGCACGTTAAAAACCAGTGTCTTATCTGGTCTGACTCACCAAGCCACTCTCAACCCTGCAACCTGAAAGTTACAGCGCTGCTACAAAGCGCGGCTCCCGTAACGGCTGTTTTCTGAACGGTTATGATGGATGTATCATTTACCTCAAGAGAAAACGCCTTAACTTTCAGATCTCTACCAGAAGAGCTTAGATAACTGACGCAACGCTGAAGCGGAGGATCATCTACAACGGCCTGTCTCTCTCACGAGACCTAAAGCGACCTCCTTAAATAGCACCCAAAATTTCAAGAACACATTTGTATTTAGCCTTCGCGTGGGCAAGAAGACCTTTAATATGCCAAATAATCGGAACAAAGCCATGTTACTGCCCTTAGAAAAGACGGAATAACACAAAGAGCCGATTCACTCGTCCACCTCGGACTTTTTAACCCAACTGGTTGTTACGCTCACGAGCTATAAATTAGAAATCAACTTTCTTATTGCTGAGGGGGGGGGAAGGAAGAACATAACCACCGTTTTCCCCCAGAAATCACTGTGGAAGGCAGCTATGGTGGAAAATGCACCTACTCTGACGTAACTCTACCCTTGAGCAACCGAGGGGGGAATCGCCTCGGAGCCCCGCGGTGTGTGCTCGCAGGCAGCCGTCCCGCAGGGCAGCGGCACAAAGGCATGCCCGCGCCCGGCCGAGCCTCACGGGGGCCGGGGACCGTCCCTTCCCCTCCCCGCACGGCCGAGGCAGGCCGGAGCCCTCGCCTGCAGCAGCCCCGCTGCGCCTCGGGAGACACAGCACCGCCGCGCAGCCAACCTAATTCCCATCCCGAGCGGCAACTATTAACGCTAATAAGTTGTTTTTTGGGTTTTTTGGTTTTTCTTTTTCCCCCCCTCTGCCAGGGCTGCGGGCAGCCGCCGTTTCGCTTCCACACGGAGTCTCCAGCTAATGGCAGGGCGAAGGGGGGCTAACCTTTACCTCCCGCCGTGATGAAGAGGCGCGGCCCCCCGCCTGAATACCCATACCAATAATAAAAATACAACATCTATACCTATTTATCTAGCTATCTACATAATTAAGGAGAGGAGCAGCCCGCAGCCCTGGGGTAGCAGGAGGCTGCTGCCGCGGGGAAGGGCAACTTCGGGGTGACACCCCCACCCCGCAGGGTCCCCCCCCCGGGGCGGCGCTCGCCCGCCGAGGGTTGCCCGGTGCCCACAGCCACCCGGGCGCTGTGAAGGAGCCCGGGCCTGGCCGCCTCCCCTCCGCCTGGCGCTGTCTTCCGCCGTCTCAACGGCTGCTACCTGTCGGCTGCGCTCGCGCTCCGCCGGCGGGCGCTGCCCCCGTGGCCTCCCCCGCACCCCCCTCACCGCAGCGGAGGCCACCGGTACCTGCGCCCGCCTGGGCCGCCTCCCCTGCGCGTATGGACCGGGCTCCGCAACGGCAATTGAACAAAACACAGCCGGCTCCGCCCCCTCCCGGCACCCGCCCGCTCCCATTGGCTGCACCGCCCGCCCGCCGAACTTTGACCCGCTCTGCCATAGGGCGGCGGGGCGCGCTGGCCCGGCCCACAAGGGGCGGGGGGCGGGCCCGTTCCCGGCAGGGACGCACAGCTGTGGTGCCGGGTGAGACGGGGAGGACGGGTCGGACTACAGCCCCCAGGAGGCCTTGCGGCGGCGCGGCGCCCTTCTCTCATTGGCTAGCCAGGGAGCGTGCGGAGGGGCACTTGGAGGGGGGGAAGCTGCGCTTCTCTCCTGGAGGGGGGATTACGTCATCGCGTCCCCGGATGGAGCCGCAAGGTGGGCGCGGGTGCGCGTGTGGCGCAGCGAGCGGGGCACGGCGGCGCCCAGCCGGCCTGACTGCGCATGCGCGCGGCGCGCTGCGTGCGCATGCGCAGTGGCGAACGGAGGGGGTCACCTCAGGAGGGCGGGAATGGTGGTGGTGGTTCTCCTCAGGGCAGTGGGGCTGGGGCCTGGCCGGGGGGGGGGGGGAGGGTGTGGGGCCCGCCCCTCGCCCGGAGCGGGGCCCGCCCCTCGCCCGGAGCGGGGCCCGAGCATGCCAGTCAAGGCCGCCCTGGGGGGTTTGGGCCTTGTCAGTCTGTGGGCGACCTCCGCCAAGGCCTGGCCTGGCCCGGCCCAGCTGGCTGCACCCAGCCTGTCAGCACTGGCACAGCCTCTCCACAGAACGGCTGAGGTGCGGGCACCCGGCCCTGTGGCAGTCCCGGAGGGAGCGGGAATGGCACCCTGGGCTTCCCTCAGAAGCCATCTCCATGGCTTGCCCTAACCAGCTCCTGGTGCTTAAGTTGCCTTCCCCGTAGCTGGTTCTTCCCAGCCGCCTCCGGAGGCGTGCTGCTCTGCGCCGTGTAACGGTGTGGTTACACTGCCCTCTGCTTGCCTGCTCCGTGCTTCCCTCAGCTGGCAGTTTCCAGTCCAACCTGCTGGAAATACCTCAGCTTCATCTCCCGCAGGGGTCCCGCACGGACCCGAACTGATGCCATCTTCTCTTGGCTCTCAAAATGGAGGCCAGAAAAAAAGCCAACATCTGCGTCTTGCTCTGCAAGAAATGTTCCTATGGGAGTTTTTCAAAAGCAGTTATGAGTCAACTGTAGCGAGGAAGTGGGATGTGTTTGGACAACAATTACATTGTACACTTGTCAGGGCAGGGACTGCTTTGTGTGGATGCATAATCCTTAACATCATGAGAAACCAAACCCTGATTTACTGTTGCCTACAGGCCTACCCTGATTTACTGAGGTACAGGTATTTTTTATTAATGGTGACTATTAGCAAGTTCTTCGCATCCCTTTAACAAGCATCTGTTATTTCAGCCTTCTGCAACCTGTTCTTCAGTGTTTGCAATGGAGTTGTATTTCACTCCCTCACCTTTCCTTTGACCCAGAAGTTTTTCAGCTGACTTTACCTTATTATCCTGTAAGATTTTGCTGAATTACAAGACAATGCTGCAATAGATACTGAATTAATGTTGCCATGCATAGCCCAAATCAAAACTGTGTTCTGAGACATCCTTACTTCAGCTTGCTTATTTTCGAGGCTTTCAAATTTTAACCTTAAGAGACCAATAACTTAAAACCAATTTTACTTCAAACCACAGGTTTTGCTGCTTGTTCTTCATCACTGTCCTCTCATCTTTTACACCCTATACAACCCCTACAGTACTCAGTTTCTGGAAAATTTTGCGTGTTTATTTTGTTTTGATAAACCTTAAGCTGAAATCTTTTCAAGTAGTTTTCCAAGATACCTTTCCCAAATTATACAATGAATATTTAAATTACTGTACTAGTTCTCTGTAAGGTCAACACACCTACCTCTCTTTAGAAAGATCTTGCAAGTGATTAAAGGTACACAGAGAAAAGTACACAGCTTTCTCCCATAGTTCAGTCCTGGCTCTTGAAATACTTTCTGGTTGTGCTCATTTTGCTCCTGGCATTATTGTGAATTCTAGTGCATGGGAAATTGTAGTTCATCTGCTTTCATGATCCTACCCCTATCTTTGGCAGGGATTTGGCTCCATCCTGTAATCAGTTTTGTACACAGAATTCCCCACTGAAAACAAGTTATCCCTGAAGCATTTCATTGCTAAATCCTTATCCAAACTTAGAATTAACAATTCAGTTTTTCTAAAAAAATTGAAGTCATAATATTATTTTATCTTACACAACCTATATCTAAGTATTCCACTGGAGTTTAGCAGCTCAGGCGTGAGATTTTTGATGTAAAACTGGTTTTCCTTCACCTACAAGTTCAACCATTTTCATAGTTTTCAAACATCAACGTTTCTCTCAGTTAAGCCACAATACTTTCCTCCAGCCTCCTGCCCAATTTCTGCTGCAAGTAAGGTGAAACCAGAGGGAACTTTGTGTTTCTGAAACTGAACTGCCTCTGGATCGCAACTGTTTACTTCCAGCCATGGCCACAGCCATGGGGGAGGCATGCGAAAGGAGCTACAGCCGCATCCCCCAGCAGTCGCTGCTTCTGCTCTCAACTTCCACAGGCTGCGTGTTTCCAACTAGGGTAAAAAGTTTGCAGTCATTAAATTATCTTATGGATTAGATAACTCTTAAATCTTCTTCCTCTTCTTCTGTAATGCTCCTCTGTGATTTCTCCCCTGATTTCTTTTATCCCTTTCCATTCTTTTCTCCAACTTTATTAGCTTTTTTTCCATTGCGACAATGACTGATACTTTCTTCTATTGGGGTGGAGCTGCCTTCAGCTGTCTGTAGTCCAAAAACAGGAGGGAAGCTGAGCCCTAAACTAGTGATGTTACAGAGGTGGTACGTCCTATGATCAGCTGGTTGCATCCCAAAATTTATCACATGGGCAAATCACATGCAACGGTCAACAAAAACTAAGGGACTGGGATGGGAGATAGGAGTGAGCTATCATAACTGAGACAGGGCAGGTGGTAGCTTTAATCAATGTTATTCAGTATTCAACCATAGTCGTCTTTTATTTTATACCCAAGAGTAACGCTCTGGCAGGGATCCAGTTTATAATTCAGATCTTGGTAAACACAGACCTAAATTTCCCTCATGACAAGGTTCAATAGTAATTGTCTAGCACTTTAAATATCTAATTACAAACATGCTACCACATGTTAAAGTGGTCGGTGTCTGTTCACTCAACTGTGTGTCTCCAGGAAGGGCCATCTGTTTCCAACAAAATAGTGAGACATGAATGTAGACAGGTTTCTAAATTAAAAAAAAAAAAAAGAGGGGAAAAAAAACCTAAGGGGAGATACAAAGCTGTCTTTACAATAAAGCAGAGGCTGAAATAGGTGCAATCAGAATGAACCTCAGGAGAAAGTTTTCAGCTAGGGGAACTGATGCATGGCATGATTGCTCTGATACCCTTCTGGGGATTATTTTATGCACCTAAACTACTGGAGTAAGCATATAAAAGTCTTCACTACATATACGGATGATAAGTTCAGTTTGGTCCGTCTTGACACCTATTTTCCATAAAGGAATAGCAGTTCCTCTTACATCCCGTCTCAACACCTAGCTCAAGAAAGGGAATGTTTTCCCCTCTTTAGTCAGAACATGGTAGATAGGCATGAGTGACACGCTGGCCTTGCCTCTCACGCAAAAACAACCTTAACGCTACGTGTGTGTTACTACTAACCTGTTGCCAATTTAGGCAAATTACCACCTAAGATCAAGAAGGGAAACAGAGGAGACTATGCAACTCAGTTCTTTTTTTGTTATTATTTTCATACTGTTTGTAGATAAGGAGCCCAGCAGCTATTTGGTGTAGTTAAAGAAATGAAGTGCAAAGATAGTTCAGACACTCTGTAACCTGCCCAGCTGCTCATAAGATTGAGATGAGCATTTCCAACACTATTTCAAATTGGTTGAAAGGTATTTTGCTGTATACACTGATCACTTTTTACTTAGTACAGCATTAGTAAGCCAAGGGTTAGTGTATTTATTACATACAGTTGTCCTCTTACAATGAATTATAGAAGCAAGACAAGTAAGTGAGTTGGGATAGCAAGTCTCAGTTGGGATAGCAAGTCTCAGGTAAATTTACCCCAAATAATGGTATTTCTCTTCTTATAGCTATCACTGTTAGTCACTCATCTGTTTCCCCATAAAATACGTATAATGGAAAAGGGGCCTCTGCTTTAAAAGACAAATTTATGAAGGCCTGTCAGAAAGATTCCAGATCCAATAAAATCCTTCACTGATCCTGTTTCCCTCAGGGTCACTTTGCAGTCGCCCTCAGGAGCAAGGGGGCAATGTGGATTCCATCTCCTGGCCCAGGGAGTCCCCACGCAAGGGGATGAAGAAAGAAACTGGACTGACTTTGGAGTCCGACGTAGAGCAGGTACAGGAGACCCTGCTTAGGTATTGAGGGGTCCTGTGATACCCTGTGTGTTTCGCAGGGATGTTTGGGCATGGCTGAGCCTCATCAAAGATACTTTTCACACTTCTCCATTCTCTCTGTTTAGCAGTTTCACAGCTGAGCATACAGGTTCTGGGCACAAGAGGAAGTTCTGCCACTAATTATATGTATCGGTGGTTTTAATATAAACCTTGCTCAGACTATTCAAACAGATGAGTTTTCCGTATAATGTACTTTTCTTTACTTATGTTCAAGGGCTTGTTATACATGAGATAAAGCAATAAGAATGCTAAATAAATAAGCTGGAATTGAGAAGCAAAGCAGTGTTCAGCATCAAAATCTAAAACAAGTAGAGGGCTGACATCCTGGGATATTAGAGTCAGGGGTCTCTCGTATACCACTACAAGTTGGCTAGACATTATGTTCTTTGTGAACTCTTAAAAGGATTTGAAAATGTTGAGTTAATCATGACCAGATCAGGTTTTATTGGATTTCATGGAAGGGTGACTCCGTCCCGGGCCCCCGGTACACAACTGACTTTTCCTACACCCAGCCTTTCACCTCCATTACCTGCTATTCCAGCTACACAGTTGCCTGCTTCTTCTTAAATTGAGCCATCTGGCCAGGATATACTTCGTTTTTCAGGGTATGAATTAGCCACAGGATTTCAAAAAGGGCAAATCAAGCTCCAAGCACTGAGCCAATACAGCATTGTTCTGCTTTTCACTGCAGTCCCCTAGGAACAGTCCCACTCATGAGAACTCTAAATTGCTAAGAGTTCAGCCAAAGCATCTTCTGCCTACTCAAGTTTCTAGTCCTTCCTACATACGTTTCCAAGTGCCTTGTTCTTTTTGCAATATACAGCACTTCCTTCCTAGACCTTCCCTACACTCGCCTGCTTTACCAAATGGCTTATTCACCTCCTGAGTGAGCCTTTTCTCAGCCCAGAACTTTTCCCTAACTTGTCTCTCCTTGAAAAAAACTAGGGACAGCAAAGGCGCATCAGTTACCTGCATCCTGGTGCAGCCAGGAGGGCTGCTTCAGTTCTCAAGTTCCCATTTTTTCTGCTAGGACAGGGCTTATAGAACTCTTGCAAACTCCTCTAATGACTTCCAATACAAGACATAGGGAAGACAGATCACTAACAAATAAATTTGATTAATAAGCACTGTTACGTAAAGCATGTTCTGCACAATGTATCCCACTTGTTATGTTTCACCATCCTTAATACAGAATTTCTGCATGAGCCATTTCATCTGCTTCTCATTTTTTATGAGTTGGGGTTTTTTGATTTTGTTTTTGGTTGGTTTTGTTTCATTTTGTTTTGTTTTTTTTGTTTTAAGGAGATAGTAGTTAGCACTGTTCTGTACTTTTCTGTTATTACTTATCCAGAAATCTGAGGGAGCAAGAAACAAATCAATTTTCCTGTGGAAAAACATTGGATAAGTACTTTCTTAGTGTAAGAATTGTTTATACCTGCATAGATATTATTTTCTTTTATTCTACCTCAAAATCTGCTGAGAAGTGGTGGAAGATGTGCAGTGGGCAGTGGCATTGTGTCAGGCCTTAATATCTTTTACCGGTTTCCCGGAAACAAAGATCTTTCAAACGTGAAACTTTACTGGAAAACAAAATGGTTGCAAACCAGTAATATCTCTATTTCACTTCATCTCATTTCTAAATTGACTGTGGTTAGATAAAGAAGGAACTATTTTAATCATCAAATCAAAACAAGGATTTAAGGGTGAATTTTCATTTGCATTTCAGCCGAGCAGAGTGATATATACCCAAGATTTTAAACATGAATTCTTCACATAGATTTGTGCATGCTAATCATCAGGTATATTCATGTATTGAAGGGTTTTCTTTTACATCTTGTATTTCTAGATAATTTCCCCTGCAAAAGGCAATTCAAATGCCTTGTTTCTACTCATGCTCTCAGACCTGCCTCCTCTGCTCAAACTAAAATTGCAGCCTGTCTCTCAGAAATCCCGTCCCAGATACGTAACTGACAAATTGAGCCCATTGTGACTCAGATAGAACTTTTAATTTTCTCTCACTTTTCTCCTCGACTAATACAATCTTGTCTCATTCATATCCATTCAAACTGCTGCTGCAATGGTTGTCTAGCCAGGTCCTTTAGCCACACTAGCCTTCTCCTTCTAACTCTCCACTGGCTTTATTTTTGTTCTATCAAACACACTCTCCCTGTCTTTCCATTCAAAGCCCTTCATAGCCTATTCCACCCCTACCTACCTTTCACTAAAGCAAAGGCAGCCTCTGCCTCTTGAGCCCCCCAGACACTATGAACTGCACTGTAAGATCACCTAGTGTGACCTCTACTCACCTCAGGCCTTTACTTTTAGCAAAGATACTCATATATTAAACCCAATGGTTTCAATTAAACTACGGCATTTTAGTTCTCAGGAGACTAACCTGTGTTTCACAAGCAGAAAACAAGAGCGATCACCATTGCTCGAGGCTTTTACGATGGCCCAAATGATTCAGGAGGTCAGCCGGGCCGTTGGCTGTAAAGGAAGGGGATAAAAATAGACAAATGAACCTTCACGTCCCTGCTCCCCTGACTGGGAGGGAAGTGTCTTCCTGACCCCCAATCAACCCTGTGCAAAGGAGCAAGAGACATCCAGCAGTCCTGTAGAAAGAGGGGTTTCCTCATCACTTCAAAGCACCCACTTAACTGCTCTGTGTTTCGAGCTACGAGACATCTAGGATGCTTCTGAAGAAGGGAGGAGATAATATTTGAGCTGATAAATTTTAAAAATCTGTTTCAATGAAAGCTGGTGTCTTTTGGATGTGTTTCAAGGCTGACTGATTAAGATGCAAGTCCTGACTGAATCTTTTTCTGCATTTGGGGTAGCTGAAAGCCTCACAAGTTTGGTTTTTTCCCTGTGTTCTCTGTTGTCTAAGACTGCAGGAGCTGATTAAGTGGCTTTGCCTTCAGTTGGAACACTTGTAGGGTGTCTTCTATTCAGCTGGCTACTTCCATAAATTGTGTGCCACCTCCAAAAGGCTTCTAAACCTTTACCAAATTCAGTTGAAGTTGTCCAACTGGTTTTAAATGTATTACAGCATATACAGATATGCATGGACAGGCACAGATGACACGCACTGGTGGCTATGTGTTGGGAAAAGGGAAGTGGCGGAGCCATAATTTCTCCCTCATCTCTGAAGCTGTTGGCTAAAGACAGGAGATTTGATTATAGCTGTTATTTTAACACTGAACTGGGATTGTTACAAGTATTTTGAAGGCTGTGCCCAAAGCCTTACTCCCAGAAAGAACGAACTGAGCAGGAAGACTATGATACAAGTACTGGGTTCAGGAAGAACCAGTGAGACCTTCCAGCCCCAAACCTAGCACCCACAGAGGCTCCATGGTTTCTTCTGGAAGCTAATGAAGCATCTCCTGGTTTAGTTTAAATCAATGGCAAGCACAGTGCACTGCTAAGTAAGCAGCAATGCATATTTACAATCACAATTAAAAAAATGTATGTGATTTCAAACTGCAGTATATCTAACACAATGGGGGCCACCAGAATCCATAATAAAGATCAGCCATGGAACCTCTGTCTTCTTATTAAACTACCGATGGACACCGCTTGGCTTTCTCCTGTGCCAGTCTTCAGGCTTCGGAGAAACTCCCTCTAGGTATCTGCAAGGTTATACCGTTATCTTTTCTCATATCCCCTCACAAGCTCTGATTTTGCTCTGAGATCTATAGAGGCTTGACAAAGCCTGGAAGTGGTGTGCTGAAGATGCTGCTAACCAGGCTGATCACCACGCGCATACTCTTTTCCTTTAACTCTGGTGGCTGCCTGCTTCTCTCCTCTTGCCTCATCCTTCCTTTGGTATTTCTTCAGGCAAGGACTGTATACTTACTCTGTGTTGGTGCAGTGCCCAGCGTAACAGGGACCTGGACCATCACTAGGGTTCCTAGGTACTTTGGGTCGATAAATAATAATGGTAATCTGCAAGCAAGAAATTGCTTTGAGGATTTGGGGAGGGAATGTTTTCTGTGAACCAAAAATTGTAGCTTGCCCTCCCCCCCAAATCAGTTAAAATATTACGCATACAGATCTGCAGATCCCAAATGCAGAGAGGCCACTGTAAACAGCTAAAAGAATTTCCCTCCCCCCTGCCCCGAGAGCTATCATCAAATATGTTTTTTTTGAGGAAGAAGTGCAATGTTTGAGTGTATGTTTCCTGTTTCAGTTCATTTTTAATGTCCTAAAGCCAATGGGTACTTCATTTATAATGAGCATCTCTAACTTTGTCAACAAGATAGCTGTTCTATTTTTAACAAGTGGTGCATTTTTAAACTCATTATATATATGTATGTCTGTTTGCTAAGGCCTTTTGTGAAAAAAATTAAAAGCAAACTTCACAACAGCAATGTAAGGCTCTGCCTGTTTTTTTCCTGGTTACCAACCTTGTACAAATTAAAAGCACATTAGCCACTTTGAAAATAAATCTGACTGCAGTTCAACCTCTTCTCTTTGGAGTTTTAGTTTGAAGATAGCAGTGGCATTCCACTGGCTAAGCCACTTGAGTGAATTTCCTGATTTTGCTTGGTTGCTTAATTTCCTGTTGGGCTCACATTTTGCCTAATTCAAGACAAAAAGACCCCTATAAATGGGATGAATGATTGAAATTGCAGAGCTGGACATAGTAATTTGATTGCAGTTCAGCATATGTGCCTCTCTGAACAGAGGTAGAATTTCTGAGACATGCATATAAGTAACTCTAAAAATGTCTTTAATTCAGCTTTTTCTCCCCTTATTGAATTACCCATCTATGCATCCAAATCTGTTATCAAAGGTCTTCTCCTTGTGTTCAGGCTTTAATGTGTGTCCATGACAAGTTTCCCCCTGTTATGACATCACTCTTAAGTCTCTAAAACAGGACAAAAATAAAACAATAGGAAGTGCTATTGTCTGTTACTCATAAAGCTCTCTAGCAGTACTTAGGAGTACATTTGAAGCAGATCTGCTTCTCTGCATCATTTTTCCAGTGGCAGGCTTTGCATTCAACTTTTAAATACTCAGGATTGTGAATGGGACTAAATATGCTTTAGCAAAAGCCTATAAATAATGGATACATAATACATACAATTTAAGTCTCTAACCTGATTGTTCCACAGATCTTACCTTTATATATTGCCTATCATGCTGTACAAAATTACTAAACTATAAAAGCTTAAAGTAAAACTTGGCTTTTTTCTGACGTTCCTTCCTCAGTGAAGAACACTAGCTATATGGGTTTATTTACCAGTTAGATCAGCGGAAGACTTTAGGAATTAAAAGATGCACTTTGCAGTTTTGTCTGAACACCATCAGCCTGGGCTCAGCCTGATCTGTTCCGGAAGAATGCAGTCTCTCCACAGCACTAGCAGTGGTCTGGGAGCTACCCAGCATATCACCTGTACGGGGCTGGAGGCTTTGAGGGTTCAAACTCTGCATAGATTGAAGCTAAACTAAAATCATGATGACACCCTGTTATAAGGTTATTTCTGGAATATCTGTTATTCAAGTGTCTTTTCTGTCAAGAACTTGCTGGTGGAAAGGGTACCGAATTATTAAGATAGGTGAGCTGAACACTCGTTGAAATAAAACGTTAGCTTGGCTGTGGATACTTGAGCCTGATGATTCTGAAAGAGCTGCTGTGAACCACATTTCCAGCAGCCTGATTTGCTTCAGACGTGACAGACGGATCCTGCAGGAAATGACAATGCTGTGTCTTCTTTCCTGAAAAATATTATTATTATTTTTAAGCATTACCCTTGTATGTGTCTTTTTTTTTCAGATGGTCTGGTAGTGGCAGGGATCTTGCTATGTTGTACATCTGGTTAATGGCCTAGAACATCATCACTGTTTACAGTTATTTCTAACAGGAACTGAGATCAAAGATCAAGTTAACGGAAGAAAGAACAATGAAAGATGAGAGCCAGTTCTCTGTTAGGAGGGACTATATTCTGCCCTTGCAAAGCTTTATCTGATAAGTATTTTTCCATCTCTGATGACTATAAGCCAGATCCTGTGATCTTTATATTGACCAGCTTTGTATTTAAAACTACATCAACAAGACCGCATTTAATTTGGGCACATTTTTAACCCACTGCCCTTTCACTTCTTGAAAAATCCATTTTACCGAGCAAGAGCTATATAATACTGCCTCTAAAAATACTGTGCCCAGGCATCCCTATGGCATGAAGCAAGCGTACCAGCTTTGTCATGATTATGGACTTGATCTGAAGGTTGCATCATCTTCTGGGTTCTTGCAAATAGAAGAATATAGGTTGAGACAGGGAAAATAGTTTTTCAGAAGAGCAGGTACGCATGGATCCAACAGCCTCTTGAAACCTTACAGACTAGGTAGCTCTGACACCGGGCTTCAGATTTCCATCTGTATAGCAGCAGATTTAAAAATGTGTATGTAACATAAACAGGGCGAAGGTACTGTGACTGATTTGGGTGGTTCTTTTTTTATGTTATTTTATTTTTAAGCTAGCTAGGAACAGCCATGGTTTAAATTAAACCCATCACTTCCACATAATTGAAGAGGGATTTACAGAAGATGCAGACGCTTTTCATGCCAAATGTTCAGCATGTACAGAATGAGAACCAACAATTACAATTAATTTCTGAGCCCTTATTCCGTACCCAGGAAGCAGCAATGTGCCTCCTTATCACCACAGAAGCATGGGGGAAGGGGTTTTGTAGGGTTTTAATGCATTTTTTTCAATGCTGTCAGAGCCTGGAAGTTGTGAAATGCCTCGGATTTCTTTTGCATGCATTTGTCCAGGCTGGCAAGAAGATGATCTATCTAGCAAGGTCTGCAGGCTGGGACAGCAAAGGGTCCAGCAGCATTTGAGAGCTTTAACTAAAAGTTACGGCAGACAAAAGCGGCGACTGTTGCATTCCACCTGTTATCTCTGGGAGTCAGCAGCGTTCCGTCCCCCTCCAGCTTCCCTGCAAGTCCTGGCAGCACCGAGATAACATTTCGTTCAAGATCTGCTCATGCCAGGTTATCGATAAAGTTAGGAAAATGAATACCTTGAGGGAGCAAGGCTAGATTTTCAGTTTGCTTAATTTATGGGCCAAGTCTAGTCTGGTACGATGGAAGTCCAGCTCTCAGTGTTCTTTGTCATTCAGCTTTTAGAGGATGTCGTTTTGTTGTGGCAGGACATGAAAGGGGGTTTGAAGAACACTTTGCAGTGATGGTGGCTGACTACTACGTTTCTGGTTACAATTAACAGCACATTCTCACCAACTCTCTCAGATTCTGCTTGTTCACAGGCCCGGGGCAACCGGAATATCTTTCTTTTGTCCCACACTCCTTCATCACCATGGCAACAAATGGGCAAATATTATAAATAATTTTTTTTTTCCAGCAAGTAGACTGGTAAGTTTTCAAGACCACACACACACGCAGAGTACAGGTAGTTCAAACTTGGGGATTAGCACGTTAAAACCGTGGGTTTAACCAGTAGCTTGGGCTGTGGCCCGGCTCCATGCTAATGCCCATGGGAAAACATCCTCACAAAGTCACATAGCTCATTGGTGACTACACAAGTATGTGGGCAATGCCCAATGTCAGCCTGTGGCTGTTGTCACCAGCAATTAAAGGGAGGTTGAAATCCTCTCCAGGACCACCCTGAGCTCATCCTAATTGTGCCACTGGTGGAAACAAAGGTCAGCCCTTGTGCAGGGGTTTAAAAGTTGAACTTGCACTCCCAGGGGGACACTGTCGCCCTTAGGGACACCGCAGTCACTAATCACCGTGGCCTGGGAAGCAAAGTCACCATCCGATTTAATAAACACTGGCCCCAAATGGAGGGGCAAAAGGAGCGACAACAGTAGCTCATCGTACACTGGGAATTGAGGGAGGGGATTCACCTCTGCCTTTGTGCAAGTCAAAACCCTTGCGTCACCCAGAGCCCCACGGGGCAATGCTCTGCTGCGCAGCAGCAATTACAGCATGGGGGCTATAGACAAACACGGACTTCTGATTTCTGGTTCGGAGTCTGGGAAGAGATCCTTGCCAGCTGCAGCTGCTGGAAGGTACAGTGTCTTGCCATGGTCATTAGACTGATGGATCGTCTGGCATCAGACCCGAGGAAGCTTGAAGGTGGTCACCTGCAGCCTCTGGATCCAGAAGCTAGCCAGAAGGTCTTGAGTCTCTCCCGAACCTGCAATTCGTTAAGCACCCTGCAACATCTGTATCACTAGGGTATTTCATGGGAAAGTTTTCTTTTTGTTGGTTACGTGTTGCTGCTTGCACATGTTTTTTTCCTCTGTATCTAGACCATCTATTCTTTTCAAGTGACAGATACTAAAAGTAGTAAGCTGTAAAAACATGTACCACCAGAGTTATAAAGAAAATCTCTTGGGAGACGGTAAAACAAACCCAGTCCCAAACACCCTCCCCTTGCCCACGGTGCCAAACCACCTCCTTTTATACCACCCTGCCAACAACTCAGTTCTTCCACAATACCTACAGGGAGGGAGGTGGTGGCAGATTAAAAAGCCAGGTTCCTCCCTCCCCGAGGTTTCCCAGCACGTATTGCCGGCCTGGGGAATACGGGGGAAGGGGAGAGGAAAGGCTGGCTCTGCCCTGCGTAGGGCCAAGCAAGTTTTCAGCTGTATAAAATATATTAAATTCCAATCTCGCTGGAGCCGGTGTTGAAAGATTTCAGCAAGGCCAACACTTGACCTTTAGCAGACAATAGCCCCGGCCCTAATTGGCAACCGCTCATTGTGCGTTTTCTTGTGTTTTGAACAGGCGGGTTTCATGCTCATTCCCCTGTAGGCTCAGGTCTGGGGCTGCGAGCGGGAAGCGGCGAAGGTTTGGTGATTTCTGATTGTTCTATAATGCCACCTGCTGACTCGAGGGCGACAGTGGCCAGTGTATCAAAAGTCCTTTCACGGAGCCCTGCTTTTAACTTTAGAGCTATTTATATTAATGGGATCATTCAATGCATTTCACTCATGTTCTGATTTAGAGTCCAAGGACAGGCCCGAGTTACAAATCCTAAGTGAACGCCGTAAGATATATTGGACACTAACTATACCGGCTTAGTGTGCTTCACTTGGGTTGCAACTACGAAATATAATGAGGAGGTGATTGAAAAGGTCTTGATACTCAACATATTAAAATGTCGTGTGTATAACGCACTATGTTTTTTCATGACTGATGCAAGCTGCAAGCATTTGTGTGCCAGCAATACACTGCATCTTCCCTAAGTAACCAAGATGATAGGAAGGGGGAAACGTAAGTGGCTACTTTACTTCCAAGGGAGGCCCAGATATTACTCCCCCTGCAAGGATGATTTCATCATCCATAGCATATTCATGCAAAGATGCATAGCATAGTAAAGAGGCCCCCATCCAGAAAAAGGCTCCAAAACATCTACTTTGCAAAGCCTGGGAAAGTTCAAATACAGATCTGGAGTGAATGCCACACCACTAATTTAATCTTTTAAAAACCTGAAAAATCATGACCCTTTTATCTAACAAAATTCTCACTTCCTGGACTCATCCCATTATACCAGTTGGTCCTTGTTCTTCACCACTTCCCAGACTCATCCCATTATACCAGTTGGTCCTTGTTCTTCACCACTTCCCAGACTCATCCCGTTATACCAGTTGGTCCTTGTGCTTCACCACTTCCCTGTCTTGACCAAAATCTGTTTTCACCCCCATGTCTGTCTGAACCCTTTATCGAAGTATCTCCCTTGCAGAGCATACGTGCTCCCAGCACATCTCAGCTCTTCCTGCTGCTCTGTCCATGCTCTGCTTCTCCCCTCACAACCTCTCATGTTCTCTTTCCCTTAGCTCCGGTTCTGCTTTTGCTCCTGGCACCAACCTTATTTGTCAGCTCCACAA
This sequence comes from Calonectris borealis, assembly GCF_964195595.1. Classification (NCBI taxonomy): domain Eukaryota; kingdom Metazoa; phylum Chordata; class Aves; order Procellariiformes; family Procellariidae; genus Calonectris; species Calonectris borealis. Next base: position 8,707,028 of record NC_134315.1, read on the forward strand.
ATAACTATTCGTTCAGGTCTCCACCAGCACCCCCTACGTCTTGCTTATGAGTTCCAGGTTGATGCTCAGGGTACATTTTTCAGAGGGTTCCTGGCATGGGCAGCTTGATGCTCTCCAGTGCAGTGGAGACAGGCACTGCAAAGCCTTTGCACCACTCTCCTCCTTCTGGCACCTTAATGGGGTCTAATTTTTGTGCTGGCCTCCCACGCACTTAATAAAAGACGCACATTCAAGCAGGCTTTGTGCCCAGAACGCAATTAAGCATCCAACTGTCCGATCTGTGTGGCCAAATCCTCGGCGTTCCCGGGGGTTCTCAGGTGCAGGTTCACACTGGTTCATCAGGTTTCCACAGGGGGGAGGAAATGTAATTTAGCTCTTTCAGTCTTAGTCATTGAAAATAAAAGGGGAGTAAGTGAAGCTTGTCTTTGGCTGTAGGAATGGCAAACAAACCAGGCATGATTCTTTATCTTAAAGTGAAATTTGCAAGTGAACAAGGCATTATAATTGATGCAGATTTAAAGATATAAGGTGAGGCTATTCTGTGTTTAGGTTTAAATGACAAACCTTATCTCACTTTTCCCATCCCCTCCCTTTTTCTTCCCTTGCACAGCAGAATGCTTAACAATAATTTCTTCAGACCCAATCCTCAGAACTGCTGTTCCCCACAGCTCCAGCAATTTTTAGAACAGCTGGAGATATTTAGCAACCCTGAAAAAATCCCCCCCATCAAACCTCTCTTTCCACACACGCTGACCACAGAAATGTCATAATACCTGAGACGAGCAGTGCTCTGCGTCATTCTGTACCACTAACAAAAGGATTACATGTGATGAAAACAACCCAAAGCCACAACACAGAAAATAACTGGTGCATCAGCCCACATGGACATGCGAAGGGACACAAAGTCTGCCTGATGGATGTAAAGCTATAAATACTGAAGATATATCAGGTCTGTTTAATTCCAGAGCTGAATCAAACTCAAGCTCTGGACTAGTAATTGTGCACCCTGCTAAACTGGCAATGCCTTTCCTCGTATGGCTGTGGCCTGTGCTCATAAGTACCTTCCCAGGGAATGCCTGGCATGGCTTGGGGGATAGCAGGCATTCCTAAAAGGCAGAATGGACAATCCAGAGCCAGCTCTGGCTCCTTCCGTGGTCCTCCAGCACCATCTCAACAGGCTTTCCATCCTGAAGGATGTCTGGCCCTTCCTCGTGCTGCATGCCAGGGCTCACCGAACATACACACCCTCAGTTTCATGTTATGAAAACACCATCTTGATGGGATACAGCGCAGCCATTGCATTGCTTTGGACACTTTGAACCTCCAAGTGTGATGTCTTAGGCCCACAGGGCCACCACATGGGCCCAGAGAAGACCACAGCACCATAGACATACTGTATGTAGCCAGGCTGTGCCGCTTTTCTTTGGGCCAGAAAACACCACCTCCTCCTGTTTTATTTAGCAACGTAGATGTCACCAAGGAAAGGAACATTTCCACCTCCTAGGACTTACCGGGTGGCAAAGACTTATACTGTAAACTCTGTTATGAGTTTAACCCTGACTCTGAGACACTGAAAAACACCTCGGAAGACTTGGCCTCTTCTGTTTGTTTAAACAGTGAGAACAGGGAGGTTAGAAGACAACAGGGAATGACTGATGCCAGAAAAATAGTCTAGGACAAATGGAAAAGTAAAGAAAAATTATTTTATAATGGTGTTGCTAAATGACAGAGAGCCATTAGTATACAAATGCATCGCATACTTACTGTGTGAGGGAGGCTCTTCATCCATCCGGAGATGGATCCATCTAGAGATCGTAACCTTTATCTATCACTAATCACATCAGCTTCCTTTGCATGTAGTTGGGCATTGCCTTGATTTTGCCTCTCGGCTGTGACTAAGGAAAGATAAAGTTTGCAAAGGAATAGAAGCTGCAAAACCACTCCGACTTCAATGCAAAGCGAGATACCACAGGAGCTGTAGGTCCTCACATTTTGATTTGCATTTTCCAGCTGTTGCAGAGGACCTTGAAAATGAGCTATCATTTGACTGAAGACAACACTGTCCACTGAAATATTTGGCTGCACAGAGGCAGATCACCCTCTGATGAATTAGCTAAGGCTTGAAAGAGGTGCACAAAGAGGGAAACAACACATTGGAGAACAAATGGAAGCTAAGCACACCTTGGCATCCTGAGCTCTAGGGTTGGGGGTTTTTTTGCTTATAACTAGGAATTGTTGAAATTGCTGCAGAATTGTTGAAATTGCTGCAGGATTGTTCTGTTGTACATAATAAAAGGAATACCTCAATAACTGAGTGGGTCAGCCTTACTACGATACATACTTTAAGAGCAAGAAGAACCCAAGTCAGGTTGGGATAACAAGATTTGAAACAAGGTATCTAAGAAAAGTGCTTATTTTTGATCAGCGCCTTCGGTGATCGGTTCCTTTTGCACAAAAGCAGGAGGAGGTGGGAGTGACAGACAGTCAAACAATGAGGAAAGAGTGTTTCAGTATTGCATGGAAGTGTCCATTAGATTAGCGTTTCTCTGCAGCCACCTCTGGCACCATCCTTAATATTGCTAGATTCATGCAGGAAAAAAAAGGATGTTGCCCTCAGAAGCTGACCTGCAGGAACTGGGAGGAGAGGGGAGCAGTGGGGCTGTTGAGCAGGAGTTTTGCTGTAGCAGGTCTGACAGTGACAGAGGGAAGGGGTATTTGGAAGGCGGCGCGTGCTGCGGAGATAGGATGGCATGGCTGTCCTCTGCTGGAGTCACCAGGCTGGACAACAGTGACAGATATTGATAGATCACCATTCTCTTTCCAGAGAAGAGGAAACGCTTGGTAAAAGGGGAACCACCACCATTTTCCCATTTTTTTAAAAGGCTGGCAGCCTCTGCAAGGACGCCCAGCAGCTGCAGGTCGCACCACACTGTATCTCCAGCTTGCAGTTTTCCAAATCCTGTCCCACCTGGATAGGATATCCAGGTGGGATATCCTATATCCCTGCTGTCCCACCCTTTCATTTTACCCAGAAATGTAATAAACAGATCTTTTCTCCGCTCTTCTAAATCCTTAATAATAGTGCCAAATAAACCAAATAAACCAACTTTAGCATCCTCATTGACGGAAGCTAGGAAACACCAAGCCTGGAGTCTGAAGGGTTATGGGACAGCTACCCCACCTTAGGGTAGAGCAGATACCCCACGCAGTCGTACGTTGTTATGGCAGCAGGAATCTGACTCCGTTTCCATCTTCTCTTGCCCATTCCCAAGGCAGCCAGCCCTAAGGGTCAAACCGGCACTAAGTAGCTGGGCTTTTTGGCCAGTGCTCTTTGCCTCCTCACCAACCAGACTGAAGCCACTAAGCTTTAACGCAAGCGGGCAAAAATGACAGGTCCCAGCTTTGTGAGGTGAAGTGTGATCCCTGCTGCAAATAATACGAAGTGAGGGTATTTGATATTTTAAAGTGCCCATTAGGACTTCAATCACCTGGGCTAGACTTAACCTGGATACTCATAGGTGAAGTGTTGAACCCTCATTCAATCTTCCTCTTAATGTCGTGATCTAGCAGATGTTTATTCTGTGTATAACCACTGCAAGAAGCAAAAAAGGAAAGAACAGACTGTAAAGATTTTAAAGAATTCATCTTACGTTAAAAACTTACGTTTTTAAACTCACATACACTTCGGCATAGTGTATAATTACCAATCTGTGCGATATATACTATGTAGGTACATTTGCTTTACTGGGCAGATCTCTTCTGAGCAAACCACAAGGTTTTAGGTTTAATAAGGAGTTAGTGTTTAATTATATTTTTTATTTTATTAATTATATATTAATTATGTTTTCAGTGCTTGAAATGAGAGGGAGAGAGAACATGAGAAAAACTTGTTCTGGTTGTTTACTCTGAAGAACGAGAAGTCTGAAAACACACTTTGAACAAACAAAATTGCAGTAGTTTTTTTGCTTCTTTCTAAGATTATTGGTACAAATTAAAGCAATGCTGATATTTTCATTCCAGTTTGGAAATAAAGGCTGGACGAGGAATCACATTGGAGACCAAAAGTAACTACCTACTATTTGCAGCTAGATGGGATATTTTTCAGACAAAAGGGGAAGCACCAGTAAGGGACAGCCTGCTTACTTGCCTGGTTTAGAGCAATCTTAAGCCTTTGCACTTTGGAAATCTTCCCAACCCAACTCCAGATGTTAAGTCTGGCTGGCTGGAGGGAGGAAGGGAAGATACGCAGAAGAAAATGCACCAGATATCCAAGATTAGAAGTTATGCAGTCTCAGGCATTCGTAAAAGATGGGAGCTCGCCAGCTCTTCCACATATGGGACAGAGGTTTGAAAGTGGAAAACAGCTGCCATTGTCCTCTGCTACCTCTCCCAGGCCATGGAGGTTATGCCACTGGCCCACCACAGCTAGAGGTGGAGAAGGATCCTCAATAGGGAAACCCAGCTAGCTGGTAGAGTTAGAGGTGACATAGGACGATCTCATCATCTCATCCAGGAGAAACATCACTGACTACCAGACTACAGCTGACCTGCGATAATGGCAGCTGGGCTCCTATTACACCCACATCCTTCACTGGGGCAAAGAGCAAGTCATGTAGCTGGAAACTTTGGGAAACAGCCTTGAAAACAGTCAGCAGTGATGGACGAGGCATCACTGTGACTTACACAGAACCAGTGCCAGGCAGGTTGTGCTTCCCATCAAATATTGGTGAGGTCCCAGCGCTATGCCCGAAGCCTGCTGAGAAGCAAACTCTAGGTACCGAGAAACTTTGCAGGGCTTCTCTCTCTGTGGGGGGAACTGGACTGCCTGCCTTGGAGGCTCACTTACACTTCTTCCATAGTGGACTGTTGAATTCAGTGCCCCAAACCAAAGAAATAACCATTAACACTAAATTTTCAGGTCCTTGTGCAAAGCTTCTGCTAATTTTCCCTTGCAATTTATGTAATATAAATGTTACTATGGGAAAGGGAAGAAATGTAGGGTGGAAATTAGTGGCATAATTTATACCTATGGGAATGAAATGCTAGGGTGGGAGAAAGAGGACCTTGCATTTAAGACTTCCAGTGCCTTTCAGAGGCCTGGGGCTACCAAAATCACCGAGTTTCACCTCCTGAATAACACAGGACACAGGATTTCATGTAGCTGTTGTCACAGAAGCCCAAGAGAAAGATACCTTATATTGATTTAGAGACTCCAAGGGATTTAGCACGTATCTTGGTAAGCTATGGTCAGAGGTAGCCACCACCGCCACCAGTCTGTGCCTTAATTTTAATTAATTAATTCAGGTTTCATATCACCCAGCTATAGAGACCAATATATGATTGGGGAAGCTCTAAAAGAAACACCTTTACAGGGCATTGTGGATCACGGGAAGGAGGTGCTGCAGAAAGGCAACTTACAGTTAAAGTCAAGTCAGGAGGATCTCTGGGCTGGACAGAGAGAGGGGCATTTCTGCAGCCACTGGTCTTCGGTATCATTTTTGCAAATGCCTTAGTTGTATCCCGTTTCAGTTATAATTCATGTTACACAAGACAGAGGGAAAACTGAAAAAAGGTGTTTGTAGTTTGGATAGGTCAGCCAGAAGACTGACGGATTCAACACTTTCTTGGACGACTGACGAAGAGCTCAGGAGACATAACAGGAAAGGACGGACAGTTTTATGTCAAACAATGGAGACATTGAGAGGCTTTTAATATTTTGACTCCGCTGACAAAAAATTGCTGGTATTGACAATAAAATTGGGAAAATATTCCCTGAAGCGCAAAACCTGTTTTAATACTGAATGGTGCATTTTTTGTCGATAGGAATAATTAATACAGGACTTGCCTGAAAGAAGAGCAGCTCATAAGGCTGGAGAAGGTAAGATAGGATCTCCTGTCTGCAGACTCACCAGATAGTCGGTTCAGTTGATGTGGACATTGCCATGCCTTGGCATGGATGTTGACTTGCAGACTGAAGAGCCATGCTGAATTTGTCTCCTGGATCATCCCCTAATAGCTGCAAGCATTAGGTGCTTCAGAACAACAGGCAAGAAACCAAGGAGGATCAGCGTAACACAACCACAAGAAATGTTTGTTCATTTACAAACATGAGATTTATATCTCCTTTAAATTAAGGATATGAGCCACTGAGAGCAGCAAAACGAGACACTATTAACCTCCCCAGAGTGTTCATAACCAGCCCTGCCTGATTCCCTTTTTTTGAGAAGAGTTTCAATTGCAGTACTGGCTAGAGCTCAAGAGAGCTCTAAAAAAAACCCCTTATACCCTGATATTATTTAACAGGGCTATGGACAACTGATACTTCATCTTCAGTTTCTTCAACTATCTTTAAAAGAAATGTTATCTGAAATGCTTCCCAGATGATTGGATTCATGCAAACAGATGTATTAGGAAGAGTCATTATAAATGCCCCGTTGCAGCATGAACAGCAACGAAAAAAAACCAGTGCTCCAGCCACACCAGAACCACGTTGTTTACAACTGGCAGGAAAAAAAAAAAAACCTTGGTCTGTGGTGCAAGTTAAAATTCTTTTTTATTTATATTGTGGTATTAAAAAGAAGCATCTGTATTAGTTAAATATTTACTGCCTAAAGCAGAGGTCATTTTTGTCTTATAGATAAAGTACAAGGCAGAAGTGCAACAAGGGAAGCCGTCCCTGCCACGTCCCTAACCTCCCGTGAGACATCGGGCAAGTCGTTTCTCTTCTGTGCTTCAGATTCCCCATCTGTAATTGGGGTTGATGGTAACCACCTTCGTGGGGAAGCACCGGTATGTAAAACCCATGTATGTCTGTCACATGCATTTTCTCTGTACGGTAAGAGTTTCCTGAATCATTCTGTATGACTGATGAGATTTTACATTTCCCCAAACATCTTCAAAAGGAACGTGAGCCTTTCTCTGGCTGCGGTCCCATGTCCCAGTTCATTTCACAGGCAGCTCAGGCTGTTACTCTCTGCTACCCTGGGATGCTGAAATCTTGCAGCACACACTGCACTTTGATGTGGCATTGGCACAAGGAGGATGCTCCCCTCCAGCAACGCACAGAATGAAACCATGCAGTGAAATGCCGAGTCCAGGCAGGGTCAGGACAGATTCCACGGCTCTTGCGCTGCCGCCGCTGCCTGCTTTTCACTTTTCCCTTCCTGTAGCAATTACTGCTCATCAGCACAGATTAACGATTGCACAAGCAAACCCTCGGAACAAATGAATTCAGGGCCAAGGGCCAACTTTAGTCAGTGGAGCTTTGCCACCAACTTTAAATGGGATTGGGATTTAGCCCTGCAGCCTTCCCCTGTATTTCCTCTTTTCACCCATTCATGTGCTGCACATGTGTAGCTCGCTGGCAGCTCCCCCGGCTTTGGGATGAGGCACTCCCAGGTACGAGCTCCAAAAGTTGCACCCGTAACCTCCTGGCGTTCTTCTCCACCCACTCCCTGGCCCTGTCTTTCTGCTAAGAGTTGTTCCAGCCATTTTATGGTTTCTTTTAAAAGGTAGAAGAATAAAGACAAAAATAGATCTCAATTCATTCATACAGGTTTCTGTTGGGCTGTGAAGAATTTAAAGGTCCTCTCGCCTCATCTCTTGTTTATCTAGTAGCCTCAGGCCTCATCTACATGAAAGAGTTGCACCCATTCAACTGGATGTTCATTTAAACCAATTCATTAAACTAATACAAACCCCGGAGCAAGCGGAGGGATGGATGCTCCTGCACCGTATTAAAACCAGACTCCTATCGGTTTGCTTTAATCTGGTGAGAAACTAAACCAAAGTAAGGAGTGCCCATGGACAGGTTTGCTCTGGTTTTACTGAACATATGGAAAAGAGCAATGTAAATCACGCCAGGGAGTTCTCACTCAGCAGAGCTCTGCTGCTCATTCGCCTGCAGGGACCAAGTCATGACTTGAAACGAATGCCTTCTACTCCAACCCAGCTGTCTCTGGTGCAAGACTGCTTTCCTTTCTTGCAGAAGAGAAGCAATCTGTCTCCATCTTAATGCTTTAGAGAGGATTCTTCGAGGCGTTTGGATAAACCCGCTTCAGCAGACAAGCTCCAGCAGGTCTGGGAAGTGCTGCTGCTGCCCGCTGCCCGCTCCAGCCGCTCCTGGCTGGCAGCTCCGGAGAGTGGGCAGGGGGGGAAACGCGTCCTGGGCTGCTGGGGACACACAAACTGCCTTCACACAAACCGCCGAGGACAGGGTGGGAACTGAGGCAGCAGGTTTTGCAGGAGGTTGGTTGGAAAGTCGGCACACGAACTTTGCTGGAAGCGCCACGACCTTCCGCACAACAAGCAGAGGAGCGGGGAGCAGAAGCTTCTCGTGCCACCCCAGCAAAGTTCACCAGAGCTGATCTATCCGTGCCCTCGATCCTGGCCTCAAGCTCAGCCATTCGACGGAGATCTGGAACCACCGAAAAAATGGCTGGGAGCCTTCAGCATACACCCGGCTGCAGCAAACATCTGTCTTGCACTGGAGTGCATTGTGGAGGTCTGATACCTCTTACCCAACCCAGGGGCTCTGTTTCAGGTCTTTACTTCATGGCCAGTGTCCCTGCACGTGGTAATAAAGTCATAACAGTGTTTCCATACCATGGTAATGGGGGCTAAAAAAAAAAAAAAGGGGGCTGAAAAAACTGTGATGTCAGTGGGAGCCAAAAAAAAGGGAAGAAGTGCAAGAAACACCACCCCAAGGTCCCAACCAAAGTCACTATTCAAAGAAAACAATCCCAAAAAGGAAAAGGGGGAAGGATGGGACTGGAGCATTTCTGGTATACAGCTCTGCCCTCTTTGCAGTGGTTGGAAAGGACTAAATCGCCTGTTGTCAACATCTAATGAGGATTATAGAGAACATGAAGCCAGACCGCTCTCACAGGTGCCTGGTGAGAGGATGAGAGGCGATAGATCCAAGCTGCATCAATGAAATTCCAACGGATATTAAGAAAAAAATACTTCACGATGAGAGTGATTAAACACGAGGCCACAGAGATGGTGGTATCTCCATCCATGGAGATACTCAAAACTAAGCCGCATGAGGCCCTGAGCAACTCGATCTAATATTGAAGCTTTTGAGTGAGGAGGAGGTTTGACCTGATGGTTTTCTTAAGTCCCTGCTGACCTAAATTATTCTGTTTTACTCAAAGAAAATAAGGTAGAAATTGTTTATCTGAAGTCAGCTTCCCCCATGTTCCAAAGACCGGGGCTGTCACACAGCTGGTAAATTCACCTGGCTATTACCCAGGTGTTTGCTCTTCCTGAAGAGAGAAGACAAAAAGAATATTAAGAGAGCCAAGTGTCTGCAAAATGGTGCCAATCACTGCAGTGCAATTCCACAGAGTAACACAGAAGATTTTCCATCAGGAAGGTGCAAGCGGGAAAGTGGAAGCCTACAGTGAAAGCTCCTCAGCAGTCACCTACCTGCTGAGATGTCTCGGCTCTGGGGGCCCCATCTAGGCTAGGGAAGGTGCTAAAATATTTGCTGATGTTGATGATATGAGTTGGCTTTCCCCCGCCTTGGTAGGCACTGGGAGTCGGTGTAGGTGGCTGCGGGGTTGTGCTGGCACTTCAAAGCTACGTCAGTGAGACCTGCCCCGAGCAGCACTGCACCACGGTGCGTAGACCTCTAGTAGCAGCCACGACTCCTGAATTTCCATCATTGCAGGGATTCAAGGCAGGAAGAGAAACACTGTTGGGCAAAAACCCTTAGCGTGCGTAGGTAGGGGTGGTGTAAATATAATGAGGTTCTCATTATTTAAGGGGAAGAAGAGAAAAAGGGAGGAATGGTTTTGCAAAAAGTATGCAGATTTTACCAATATTTGAATATTTGGGGGTTTGTTTTGATTTTTATATATATATATTCCAGGAAAAACATTTGAAACTGTTGTTTACATGAAATTTTCATCATGCTGGAGAAATCCTGGTGTTTTCCACTAGAACTGTTTTTATATTACTATGGTTCTTTTCATCCAAGGATCTCAAATTATTATGCCAAAGTTTTCATGGATTCAAAGACACGATTAAATAAATTTGCAGGAGGAAGGCATGCCAAGGGCCATGAAACACGAAAGCATGATCTCTAACTCAGGAAGCCTTTAAGCCGCAGATAGCTGGAAGCTAGGAGAGCGTACCAGAGAAGTCTCAGAATACACTTCTGTCCTTACCTTCTTTTCTAGCATCCAGCAGAGACAGGATACTGGCTACCTGCCATCTTCATGTTCTTAACCGGTTCCTTACACCTTTGGTCAGAGGACGGTGATGATGGATACTCCCTCGACTGCACTCATCCATTCAGCCGAGGGATTGACTCTTGCAGTTTGTCCATCCTGCAGCACCTTCAACTCGCACAGAGGGTACAACCTCCCCTTTCTCCCCACCCCTCCCTCACATTGACCCTTTGCTGCGTCGATTCAGATCCCTTCGAGATGCAAACTCTTTTTTTATTCCCCGTGTGGTTTTCTGCCTGCTTAACGAGTTGATTCAACGTGTGCCAGAGCTGGCCCAAGGGAGAGGAAGGGAAAGCACAGCTGGAAGCAGAAGGAAGAAGAGCAAGATTTTCCCTCCCCATGACAAGCTGTTAAATTTGCTTTTGCTGTAACAGAACTTCTGCCTTCGGGCACAGCTCCACCCGACCTGAAGATCTCCGATGCATCTCCAGGGCGCTCTCTCAGCCTCCTGGTCCTTCTCCATTTTTGCACCGGCTCTTTTTGTGACCTTCAGTGAGCCAAATCAGCTGGCTGATCTACCAGTTATTTGGCTTACAAAGCGGCCTGACAACTACAAGAGATAGTACAAAATAAGTAGCAGGACCAGTGGTTGGCTGGAGATAAAAGGAGAGAAGAAAGAGTAGGAGAAAACAAGGTCCTCCCTTTCAGCAGCGGTGAGTTGTTAAACTGCTCATACATAACTTCATCTCCTTCTGTCTTTTGAGTATTTTCCCCTTTACAAGGGCCAGGATCTTAGCACGACAGCCCCAAAATCACTTGCTATTATCAAAGCAGCACCAGTCTTCACACAAAACTGCATCAGATCTTCCAGGCTTGAAGATTTCTCACACAAGCTGGAGAAGAGAGGCCACATGTACTTCCTGCGGGCACAAGGCAGGTTTGAGTACCATTTAACACCTTCTCATTTGGTCAGGATGGGGGAAGCTGTCCCACAAAAGAGATGAGCTGCACCAGGGACGGGCTGGTGCATCACGAATGGACATTAAATCACAGCAGCATTGCCAACCGTAATACTTTTGAACTGCTACGCTTTGCAAGAACCTAAACCATGGCTCTGGCAAGAAAAGAAGAAAAACATTTCCGTGTATAATATTTACTGCACAGAGATTCCAAGGGGCAAAGCACCAGAAATAGGTTATTAATAAATAGGTTGCAGACTTAACGTGCGAAGTCGCCTGTTTGGTGCATCTGTTAGATGAGTTGGTGGTCTCAGGACAACTCCCACACAGTAAGGTGCTTACGGTGTTTTCCAATATTCCATGCCCATGGTGGATTGAAGGAGAAGTAATTGGTTTAAAGTACCACAAGAAAGACGAGCATCTTTAGGAAGAGTTTTCATGATAGTAAAGATACTGAAGCACCGGAAAGGTTCCCTGGAGAGGTTTCAGAACCTCAGTCATGCATCTGGGGTTAGGAAGAGGTCTGGCAATGTGATGGGTGAAGCTGATCCTACCTTGGGCAAGGGCATCGTCTCGAGGTCTCTTCCAGTCTTAAATGATGTTGGGCATTTCCTAGACCTTGTTTCAGCTGTTGAATTTGACTCACCTCTTCCACCCCACTCCACAAAACAGATGTGGTTATAAATTATAGCCAGATTAGAAGAATCAGTAAAGAGTGTAAGTATGCAAGAGCAACCAACAGATTTTAAACTCTGTTGGGTTGTGATTTATGTAAACAATTTTCAAGTGGCTGTGACCTTCAGCACAACACAGTCCTAAGTGGTTGTGCAACAGGAACAGAAAATGAGTCTGCTCTGCTGCATTTCTTTGACAATACAATATAACTGCAAAGGATGAAGGAGCAAGTTCCCAGAGATCTCACAGAGCTTTCCAAAAATCTTTTGATAATTGCTGTGAGATGCCTCACAGACACCCTAATCTTGCCCCTAGCTGTTCATGGAAGATGCTAAAGACAATCAAATTACAATTGTAGATGCAAGAATTCAAATCTGACCACCCAGATGGGCCGGCTGGGTGCCTGGTGAAGGTCCATATTCAGCAAGTCCACAAGAAAAGCAGCCCAGCACAATTAAGACACTACTGTAGCCTAGAATAAGAAACCAGATAGAGGCAGAAAACCTGGTATAACACAACTTGAATTACTTCTCTGTCACAGGCGGTGTTTGTGGCCTTCCCAAACACCTGATCTGGGAGCCATTGGAGGTCAGCGGGAGGTTTCCATTTACTGCAGCAGACCTTGTATCAGACAAGTTGTCTATAAAACATTTATACATGAGTATCTTTCAGCCCCCGAAGTCTGTTGAACTAGCTACCTGGTCAAATTTGTACAAGTGCTGAAGTTACTTTCTAGTCCGAAGGCCAGGCATAATTGAGGGGAGAGGGTGCTTAGAGAAGGAATCTTAATGAAATTATTTTTAAAAGCATAAAAGTGATCCTCCTATTGCCAGGGAAACGTCATGATTTTTCAGACTCCACTGGTCGGAAGGCCAGTTTCTGTTTGCTCAGAAAGTGTTGCAGAAAGTTGACAGAGGCTTTAAGAAATTCTACTGAAACGGGTAGCATGGTTGTCACTGGGCTTGTCTTTTGTTCGGTTAAAGAGATTAGGACTCAGGCAGTGGTAAGCTTTTGACGGTGAAGAGACACTTTTCTTCAGATTTCTACACACAGTAGAAAATCTCGGTATTTTATGTCCGCTCCATTAAATATAGCCACCCCGATACAAGAGATTAAATCTTTGGACACAGAAGATAAAATATATTTCAATTGTATTTAACATATGGGGCAGTTATTGCATACTCACAGCTGTAAAATAAAGGAAAAAAGTGAGGATATAAACAGTTTCTTCCAGTCAGCCTACAAATGCTGACAGAAGAAACAAGAACTTGTATCTCATCTTGTTTGGACAGCATGGGAAAGATGGGGGGGACAGCCAGAGCAGCTGCAAATAACTGTATCTGTTTCAAATTCAGAACAAATCATCTCCTTGCTGTAATTCCCGACAAATAATTTTCTTGTTCAACAATTTTTAGGTTGATCCCGTAGGACTGCTGGGATAATCATCCTGACACTGCAGATAACAGGATTGTCATCATAAATCTTAAGATTCAAGTACGTTCACCATGGTTGAGTGACCACCAGCATTTTAAGAGAATGAGAATATTTTTCCCCTGAAAAGACGACAGCATGAAGGGCACATATGAAGAAAGTGAAGCCTCTGAATTACAGAATAATGCATCATCTTTATTTTCAATTTGCCACGCGCTCCTTATCATTTCACCCACATTCTGCCCACTAATCAAGGGAAGAAGGCTTGGCTGGTGCAACTGGTTCTGGATAGATCTATTTGTGGCTGTTGCTATTGCAGCAACAGCAAAAACGCCTTTTTTTATAGAAGAATCTAGGCTCTGTCCCAGAATATAAGTGACTTATTCTGAGAACAATTATTTTTGTCTACAGAGTGAAAGACCCTTTACTCCAGACCAGTCTTGTGTGGAGCTATTCCAGCCATGTACGTGTAAATGATGAGGGGAAGCACGCCTGTTCTCATTGTTTGGCCCCGGTTGGTACGGTTCTGCCTTCTCAGGTATTCAAGCAATATTAGTATTACAGAAATACGGAGCTGTTCTTTTCTTTAGGCACAGTGAATTTTGCCTTTTGAAGCTGGTTTGCCTTCTGCAGGCAAAATGAGAAAAAAATACAAAATAGCTCCGAGTTGTTTATCAATATAAAACACTCAGCTGATGAGATGCGCTAATCCACAGCCAAACCCTGGTAATGGCCCAGCTGACTCATGTATAAGCCACCACCTCACTACTCCAAGGGTTTTCTACGTGAATGCACTCAAAACCTTGACGATACGTACAATTTGAGCCAATTCTACAGTTAACCACAGTCCTACATATCCATGACGATCCAAAAAATTATCACCTTCCAAAATGTGAGGACTTTGACATTAATAAAGGCACGCTACACCCTCCAGGCAATACACTAACCTAGCAGACATGCCGCATCATCTCACTTGCAAACCAGCAGCAACACAGGGCAAGCACGTTAATTGAGATACTGCTGTGCAAAGGAGAAGGGGCTGAAGTCTGGATTTACTTTCTACCCCAAGGACCTCTCCAGCAACCAGGATCTTCTTCTTAAATAGTTGTCACGTACTGCGCATAATTCTCTTTTACTAGAAATACCTGGTAGGTCTTGTAATTTCTGTCCTAATGTTGCAAAGTGCTCTCCCCTTCTGCGCTCTGCGTTCTCAGATCACCGATTGTCATTCTCAGGCCACACAAGAGACCTTCTTTAAAAGAACACAAACAGCAACGGAGCTAAAAACCAGAAAAAATAGAACAAGGATATATGCTGTACTGCAATCTTAGCCAACGGGGTCTAACACGGGGTCCCCTTCGCTTCCATTTTCCCTGTGCTGCAGGCAGCCTGGTAAAGCAAACAGACCTCTGCAAACAAAGCACCGCTGCTACTTCACGGGATGCTCAAGCCTTTCTGGAAAAAGTTGGTTAAGTCAATGAGTAAACAGTTTTGTTCAGATTGCAAGGAAAGTGATTTGGAGTACAGTGAAAGCTTCTTACCTTCTTTCTTTGCAATTGCAAAGCTCACGCGACAGGACCCTTACACTCTCGCTGCATGGTTTATATATTCCACACGCGTGGGAGTGAGTGCTCAGGGATTTGGGAAGGGAGGGGGAAGGGGGAAGAGTCCAAACAAAACATTTAAATGTAATTCCTTTGATGGTGCAGCTGTGAGAGGGCAACTATCTGAGCCTATTCGGCTATGATATCTCAGAGGCTGCACGGTTTTACTGTCCTTTATTAAATATGCTCCAGAAGCAGCGTAGAAATCATGTTTCCACGGCCAGCCTCTCCGCAAGTCATCTCTCCGGTCTGCAGAGCGGACTTCTGTTCTACACACAACACCAACCGATGCTTCATTTTCCCCCTTTCTTGTGACCCCATCCGTTTCCCACCTTCTCTCCCAAACATTGCACCCAAGAGGTATTTCCTAACCAGTCTGAACAGAAAACCAAGAATGAGCCCTCTCTGTTTTGTGAGAAAACTGCACAATAGTCCCCAAATGAGAAAAATTAAGTCAAGGCGTTATGCCTGGGAATCGGGCAACCTGCTTCCTGGTTAATTCCTAATTCCTTTACGTGCCTCTATGCTCCTTTACATCATGCCTGACGGGTGCACCCCTGAATCCCGGTCTTCACAGCGCAAGGAGCCCCGAGCAGAGACGCCGCGGCTAAGGGCGATCCAGCAGCCCCAGGCGTTGGGGTTGTACAGCCGGATAACGCGGCCGCACTGCTCCAGATCCAAGCATTGCCGTGCACGGCGCTGTGCTGAACGACTCCTCCGAGAGCCCAGATCACCGCTAGCTTCAACGTGCCTACACCACGCTTCTGCACGGAGTAGGTATCTCCTATCAAATACCTGCCCCGTCAGCTGGGAACGACGGCGCTCAGTGACTTTACGGGGGATGTTTTTAGAACAAAACACACCGCAAGGCAGTTCTCTGTGCTTCGGTGTTCACTTCTGCGAACCTGCAACCCCTAGCTCACAAACTGTTCAACCCTTTCCCTCGAACGCGGGTTAAATCGGTAGCTGAGGTATGAAAGTTAAGGTTAAATGAGTAGCTAATGCAAAAGCGCTGCAGCACCAGGCGGGTGCCAGCGGACTGCAGTTTCTCAGATAAATGGCCACAGGCAAGGCGAGGAATCGGCTGCCTGCACTGTTTTATTGCAAGGGAAAGGGGGAGGCAGGGGAGTTTTTGCAGTTCGCTTTTCAGTTTTACCCTCCGCATTCAGTAACCTACATGAAGGCTTTTCAAGCTGATGCGCAGAAATCACTCTTCTAGGATAAATACAAGAGTTGAGCCTTTCCCGATAGGGCTAAACCCTTCGGAAACGTAGCAAAGAAACGCCGAGACAGACAGCGCAGAAGAATCTCCTCAACCACTAGCGCCTCGAACAAGCAGCCGTGTGCCACGCCTGACATGACCACAGAGTAAAATTTAAAAGCCCTCCCTCCCAAACCATTCCTTCTCATCTTCACAGCCTAGCACCTGGCTCCCTGGCTGAGCTGCCCGCTGCCTCTGCACGCTGGATATTTGCATCGTTTCCCATCAGGTTTGAGAAAACAAGAACCTTCTGTCACACTCTGAACTGCATCTGATAGCATCTAGAAGGGGGGAGGCGCGGGGGGGGACAGTGTTACCTAGGAGCTTCAGGATTTTCTCCGACAGACTTGGTTCATTTTCTCTGAAGCTTCTGTGTTTTCTTTTTTCCCCTTTCGCCCCACTTCTCTCAATGGTCTGGTGCCCTCAGAGAGTCCAGGAGCAGACACCAGCTGGCCCTAGCAAAGGCCACATCCCCCACTGCCTGTGTTGTTCTCTCCAGCTCGGCTATATGGATCCCTTAATTGCATGCATGTCTTTCAGGCTATTCTCCATGCATGAGCTGTCAGCAAAACCTTGCTGGAAACACTGGAATTTCACATTTTTCATGGAGATTTTCCATAGCAAATGGGCAGTTTTACATTTTCCATGAAATTCCTAATGACTGCAAAAAAAAATACGGCCACAGTGTTTGGAAGGACTGGCTCAGCTTGCCTTCAGGCACCATTTCAGTGTTAAATGCATGTGTGTGAATTTACTTAGCATATCATTTCAGGGATAGGATCGGAATATTTTTTTGTTGCAGATGACAGGAGAGAAGCGTGCATTCATCCATTCATTCATAAACCCAACTTGTGGCACTGCACGCTGGGGAAGGGATCTTTCGCATCATTTTTAAAACAGAAAGAGTGCAAAGCCCTGTCAACTGACAATATCCATCCAAGCTGTCATTGCCAATCACTTGAATGGACTGCAGCAGAGAGTATTTTCCACAATGAGATACCAATGGGGGTGACCATTAGGTCAGGAATCTTATTTTCTCAGCTCACCAACCCCTGCAAATAAATTCTCACCAAAAGGAGAGAAAAGCCTCATTGATTTGACAAGCGATCAGACACTGCAGTTGTCATTTTCCCAGCAGTTGCTAGCATATTTTTTGCCTGGTGTGCGAGATATGAATTTCCCAACTTAACCTATCAAGCTCTTAAAGGGATCATCCCTTTTTCATCAGCATCCGAGTGAAAAGCAGAACTCACGGCAATAAGACTCTGAAAGCAAAATACCTTTTTATTACCTCTGAAAGCGAAATACTCAGCTTTACTGTATCATTAGTTGATTTGCAACAAAGTTCACAGGGGGTCTACTTTGTCAGACATATTCGACCCGCAAGAATGTGGTTTTTCTTCATCAATACCCATCTTAATTTGTAAAACACATCTTTACAAAGTTCTTTTGTTTTTCTTTATGAATGCATCAAAACCAATCCGAGAGAGGCTATGGAAGCAAGAAAAACTGCATTCTTCGGTGAAAGAAGTCACGTTTTCAGGTCTCTGTGTTCTTAGACACATACATTGGGTTTTCATAACTTTTTAAAATACTGCACTAATATAAAAAAAAAAAACAACAACTTTATGCTGAATTCCAGCAAAGGGCCTAAATTCTACTTGTGGTTCTGCTGACACCAGATCGGTCCTGGAAGACAAAATATATCTTACTCCATGCTACCTAAATCCACTTCACCTCTAAGAATTATAGCTTGAAAATTCATGTTAGATTTGCTTAGGAGTTTTTTGGAGGAATATCTTAGCATCCTCCAAAATTAATTTATTTACTGATGTAAAAACATAGACAGGAAGGTTTTTCGGGTATATTTTGTGACCACAAGGAGAGCCTGGTTCCTCGCTGAAGAAAAGTGAAGAGCCTGCAGGGATGCGAGTCCTTGGTTTAACTGCCCTCTCCACGGCAGGCATGGCAAGGATCTGAACCCGAGTTCCCCAGAGCAACATCTTCGCTTTTCTCATTAAAAACAAAAGTTTGGTATACAGAAATTTTTCAAATCACGACAAGCCCGTCCCTGCCCAGTTCTAGACACTTTCTGAAGAGCTCACCGCCTGCCTGAATACAACTACTTCAACCAGCCCAGATTACAATTTGCAAAACCTGTAATTCCATCCAGCCATCTTTTATTTAGTTCCCAATAATGAAACTGCATTAGGTCTCGCTTAATCTCCGGCATGATTATTATTCAGAGAAATAATGGTATCCGCTAATACTGGAAGCACTTACGTCAACATTTCAGTAGATTTTTTAAATATTATATATTAAAAAAAATATTTTCATCCCAATAATTAATGGGTCTATATTTACTATTGGGAGGAAAAACTGACCAAATCAGAATGCTTCTTCGTACGCGTTCTAAAGAATGGTCAGAATGCCATTAGAAATAGATTAAGATCAGGTAAAGCCTCACCCTTCTGCTTTTACACTTCATGCCATACTTGGTCTAGCATAAAAATTGTTCCTGTGAGAAAGAGGGGAAGGAGTTTTATGGTCAAGTGTCAGAGAAAAATTGTAATTGATTATTTTGGTAAATTGGTAGTTTGATAGACTTAGTATCGAATGCATTTAGCATCTTCAGACCATTCTTTGTTAATCAGTACTGTATATTTTCTTGGTAGTCTTATCTTTGGAGTACACTGTTCCAGAAATTCTAGCAGCATATTGAGGCATGGATCTGCTTCCCGGGAGGCCTGGCTGGCTTAAAATTTCTTCTTTTTTCACTCCAGATAAGTGCTCAAGGACAGGGGACCAGCAGAATGACACTTTATTCCTTATGCATCGATTAATTCTAGCTTTGCCATGTGCTTGCATACAATGTCCAGCTACTCAGGCTATGAGCGGTCCCTAGATCGGAGTGACTGTCCTTCAATTACTTTTTCTAGTGTTCTTTCCTCTGTGCACCATATACGATAACCTTACCAACATCTTCTTTTCAGCTGTTGCTAATTCCCTGCTTTGATTTCACATCCAACACTCCAACTACAATGTACAATTTTAATTCATACAGCAATGCTTTTAAAGCACTGACGATTTAGTAGGTGTGAGAGACAAACACATTTTGACAAATGCCAAAGAATATGGATTCAACATTCAGGAATATTCTGAAAATAATTAATTGTGGATAAAATCCTGAAATTAATTTGCCCTGGGAAATCTCAAACCCTCAGGAAAAAAAATCAGTTTTCTCTATTCTTTGCAAAAGAAAAAAAAAGTGTCTTCATCAAGTGATTTAAATAAGCATTTTCAGATACTGCTATACAGTGGAAGTAAGGATTTTAAATGCAAGCAGGCTACTACTATCTGTCAGGAGACTTTCCCCTCCCCGAAGTCCATTTTTTTCCTCTGTCTGCTGTTAAGTTACTATTACCTTCCATTCCCTGTAATAATGGGCTTAAGATCAAGTGAAACTGGAAATGGAAAGAACAGTGAAAGATGACAGACTTGAAGGGATTTTATTGGAACTATGGGTTGCTCCTAAGGTCAGAATCAGTAAGTATAATTAGATTCCTGGCATTTACAGCAAATGTAAAGCAACTCTGAGATCGCTTTTGTGCGCATGTAATTAAACACGCACTGTTACTGCCCTCTGCAGTATTGCAAAGTGACTTTGATTCTAGCACATGAAAGCTGATTGAAAGAGCAGGCGCAAATCTTCATCTCTATATTGCACTCATATTTCTGAAAACAAAGCATTTTTCAGAAGAAATGGAACAGCCCCTTTCTAAAGAAACACAAAAGGGAACGTTGTGTTTGCTAATAGAGCCATGCCAGTACCTCCCAGCAACTTTCTCAATAGAAACTTGAATAGCTAGAAAGCTCCCAGCATAGACAGCTGAACCCCAGTTTAACCCACAAGGTTTTCCACTTAAAACTAAGTTATTTCTCAAGTATATGAATCAGCACTTTTTTGGAGAAATTAGTTTGCTCCTGTGCTGAAGCACAATCCAAGGGAGGTAAGTGGGAAGCTCAAAGAATGAATAGCACTGGTAATCCAAAAGTACAGTGGGGCCAGAAGTGACAGATGCTAGATCTTGATTCCTGGCATGTTTTGTATTTAGGTACTACCCAGATGCCACAAAATTAAATACTACACGTATAGAATAAATGCTGCTCAGCAATACTGCTTTCTCTCCTAACCAATTTATCATATACACTACATCCTAACTACATTGTTTTCTTTAAAAATAAAATGGATTTTTGACACTTCCCAAAGTAACTTCAATCTCTTAACTATTTATATAATATTTTGCCAAAATTATCCCTGTTTGTCAGGAAGCACTCAAAAAGTTATTCTTAAACAGTTATTAACCAATCTTCTCACATTTTGAGAAACCATAGAGAAGAAGAAAACACAGAAGAGTAAGAACTTCCAGGAAGTTCAAAATTCTTTCAAAAGGACCCTTTTACCAGTCCAGTTTTGATAAAGAAATGCCTGATCCCGCAGCAGGCTTCCACACAGATCCATGCTCAAGCATACACGGTTGCTCTGCCTGTGCCTTGCCTCTGTACCAGGGGTTTTATCTGCATCGGCAACGTGACAAAGCAGATAATCCTGAAAATAAATTTAGTAAACACACACGTGAACAAAATGTTGTTTGAATGGTATTTTTGACTTAAAAATGGATTCATGGAACAAAGATGGTTTTAGCTTGGCTTCCTTAAAGAGGCTTAAATCATTGTACTGTCAAGTTTTTTTTTAAAAACATCTGTCCTACCCCCTCTAATTTTTAAACTAGCTTTCCAGGTATTTAACAGAAGGGTACATATGTTCCTTTAAGCTTTATGTGACAACAGCTAAGTAATGAAGGAGGACCCAATTAATGCCCAAGTGAAGGAAAAGTTGGGACAGCTTAGCTCTTAAAACGTTCTGCTTGCCATCTTATCAGCACATGTATACCAACTATCCAGTTAAAACAGATGGAGCTTTAAATTAGCCATAGCTAAGACTACTGTCAGTTAGCCAGGCATGGTATGAAGGATGCTGAAAGAGGACAAGACTTGGTGTGAAGGGAGTAAGAGAAACACAAAACAGAAGGCACAAATCTATAAAAAGCAGGGTTGACAGGTTCTGCTGCCTACGGAACAACCTGTTCATTTTTATTTTTAAAGGAATTTAACCTAGTAAATGTAAAGTTTGACAGCGGTACTTGCCAATTCTCCATCTGAAGCAAACTCCACTGTATGCAACTATGCACAACTGAACATATGGATGTTATTTTTCCATAAGATTAGTCTATTACCAGAGACAACCTAGATGGATTCGGTTATCCCACATTTAACCACTAGAGGGTTTTATTCAATTGCAAAATAGTTGTTTTCCAACTCGGTGTTCAGCACTTTTGGAAAAACATCCAAGACACCATGAGCACTCTCTTTAAATGCAATCCATAAAAACTAAGTTCTCCAAGTAGTTGAAGCAAAGGGCAATAATTCATAGGATTAAAGATGCTACTACAGATGCCCAGCTGTTTCAGGATCAATTAAAAAAAATCTGAGCCTGTTTCACAAACAGCTACTGATCACAGACCAGCTACATTTCTAGGCTGAAATGTTTTATCAACACCACCTAGTTCCTTGCTGAGCACGCGTGCTGAACAGCACCCAAGGTTTGCTTTTAACAAAGCCAGCAGAATTAAGTTCTCCAAGCTAGCCGAAGCACATTAGAGGAAAAGAAAACAAGGAATAAGCACAGAAAAAGGAACAGTAACATAGGACCTTACACTCTGAAGCAAAAGTGACACAACATAGCTTTGAGAGGTGAGAGGATGGAACGTAGATTGAACTGAGTGCAGCACAGCGAAAAGCGACACTAATCTCAACAGGGCGGACAGTTGTGTATGCAAGTGCAACGCTCAGGTGGCATGCAACGCCAGGAGCAGGATGATCGTACCCCAAGGCCTATGCTGAAAATCTTGGCTGAGTAGTAGCAGGTTAGTTAACTTTGTCTCAAACGATATATAAGTTTATGGACTAACCACTGAGAAGTTACTCCCCAGAAATTTAAAAGCATCTCCCCCATACCTGGATCTTTAGTCACAGGAAGACTCCTATATTTCCTCCTCCAATACAGATTCCAAAGAACACAAGTCACAAAATCATAAGGACTGGTCACAGAGAACCCAAATTACTCAAAAAGGTCATGTTTTTGTTGTTGTTGGGTTTTTTGTTTGTTTTGCTTTGTTTTTTTTTTTTAAAAATAGTATTTGTTGATGTATTATCAACATTATCAATAGCTCACCATATTAACAGTCTCAGATACCATGCCAAGATGCTTTCTGGAATTAATGTTTTTTGTGAAGTTATGGAAAAAACCTAATAAAAATTGATTTTCAGAGACAGACATTTTACAGACTAGTAGAGTAACAAATTATTGTACAACAAGCCCTGAAATGTATGCATCTCCTTTAGCTATCTCAGTAGGTATTTACTGGGTTCAATATTCTTATTAAGAAACCACGTGTAAGTAACCTTACCCTCTGGAAGCCTCTAAACAATCTTCTGAATATTCCACTGATCCAACCTGTTTGGCTAGCTACAGTGGCATAGAAAAACTTTTTTTAAAAAAAAAAATCATTCTACTGGCTGTTCTGATACTCAGGTACAGATCAACCCCTGCCCCCCCCACTCCCCCTTAAAAATCTCATCTAATTGTTTCTCTTCTAGCACAGGGACTCCAATACTGCCTCATTCTGGTTCTCCACAAAAAGGATTAGAGTTGCTGATTCACTCCAGGATTATTTAAGGTGGTATTTCATGGCTCGTGTTACTCAGGAAAGCAGATTACATCTGTTAGTACCTCAAGACTTAAGCTCATTTAAGATATCCTCAATAGCCTGGGTGTACCCTTAAAAAGTTCTGCCACTTTATTTGTGCAAAATTTAGATGCACCCTGAGGTTGAGAGCAGCGTGAATAGAAGCCAATTCACTGATCACCTAATTCACTGCATAGCCATTCCAGTATACCACCACCAAACCAGACAGCTTGAGTATTACTACTGGCTACAGCAAGTCTATAAGCAGCACAAGCCCCTGGTGTCTCCTGATAACATGCAAACTGTGACATATTTAAGTGTCAACTACTAACCTGCACTTCAAGGTTATGAAGACAGAATCAAGTTGACACAAAATACTAGTTTCCAGGTATGCAATATGTAGTCTTCTACAGAAATCTTGCCTTACTCATTTTACATTGGGGAGAAACACATCCTTTAACATTAATACTTTATTCTAGACTGTTCAGCTGTGTGAACTATTCGTAGCTTATTTAAGACATGAATGGTTTTGTTCTTGGCTTCATGTTACTCATGACTAAACCTTTAAAACATTGAGAAGTAACATACATATTCGCAAAACAACATTCTTATGAAAATAGTTTAGTACCACCAGTTACTAACGGTCAAGTGGCACAGAGACAGAACTGCGTTAAGCTTTAAGTGGCTGACTCAAATTAGATGCATTAACCATTAAAAAACCTAATAGTAAGTAGCCATGACTTGAAATAGTGTTCCCAAGTAGCTTCACATGCAATTGTCTGTCAGGCCTATCATCAAAGTTAAAAACTGAGACCTCAGAATAGTTACTGTGCTACCTGGGAAGTCTAGCTTAAACCCCTTTCCGCCTTTATGTAGAAGCCTTAAGGCATCAAATGATTCTAGTTAGACATGGAAGAGTTTGGCTTGACCTTAAGACCACTTTTATTGAAGGGGATATAGGAAAAAAGTTCAAAAGCAAATTGCGGCTCAAGCTACAATTAGGCATTAAACAAAACCACTTAAGAACAACCAGGTACAGCGTGGCCAGAAAGTGTGCCGTGAGAAAAGCAATCTGGGGAGGGCAGAGAGGGCTTACTGCAGGTAGTAAGCAAGACTAACTATCACTTTGCTGCCTTCTCTGGAAAAAATACATTTTAGGAAGACTGTCGCCTTAACACTAGAGCATAGCTCCATCCTTGTCCCTATACCACTGCTTCCTCTTGGAAGTTTCCCCATCAGATCAATCTACCAGATTTTAAGAGTGCCCAACAAATTAGATAGCCAGCAATATTGCTTGCAGCTAGGATACTCGCTTGAGTTGAAAAGTTTAAGCGTCTGCATTGAGCCTGACAGTGTTATAACACCAACACCCAGAAATTCCATTTGAGAGATAAAACCAGGTGAGGTGACTTTAACAAAAGGTGCTGTATAGTAAACAAGACTGAAGTGTCCACCTAGCCCTTCTAGCAGTCTTTCTAGAGAACAGCGCTTGGTAACCAGCGAATGGACCTCTACTGAACTAAACTGCTTCTAAGCAGTCTGCAAAAGGTCGACAACAGGCTTACCCATTATAACTAAGTCTTAAATTCACCCCAGTGGCCTGCACACAAATAAATAGTTTTTAAGGTCTCCCTCAGAGGATGGTGCTAACACACACATATCCTAGCCTAGTATCAGTCTCAGATACGTGGCTTTCAGTATGTTCCTCTATTTTGTTATCCACAGAACATCACTAGCAGGAAATGAAGTTGAAGAGTCGTAAGTAAATGCAATTCCATTTATTTTCCAGCAACATCCCATACAAAAGTAATGGAAACATTAACTGCTTTCAGCAGAAAATCTGTACAGTGTTATCATTTACAACAGTTTTACATTTAAAATCAGCAAATTAAAAAGAATCAAGCACGTTACCTACACATTGTTTTCTTGACTGTATTAACAAATGACTCATGACTATTTACAAATTTCAAATTCAGGCTACTGCTTCTTAAAGCGTTATTGCCTGGGCTTTAGCATACTGACCTCCAATTTTTTGAGAGTATTTAATTTCCAATCAGTTAAATTTCTGCAAATAAAAAGTATCTGCTTTTTTTTTTAAAAAAGGTAAGGCAGTTTAATCTTACAGTAAGTAACTGCAGTAGATGAGTTTACAAGTACTAATCAGCAGTGTGGTTCAGCTACCACCTGTATTACTTTAAGTCAGATCCTTGTAGTAATGTCAGATGGAAAAGCAAGGTAGCATAGAGATGCTCAAAAATATCTCCCTACTTTGCTCTTGATCTGCAGGTGGACAACTGAAATTATGGACACAATGAGAAAAAAAAATCAGTAAGATCTTGCTGAACTATTTATAATTACTTGAGGATAGCATTGCCTTTGGCTCTTTTTTTTTTTCTATTGAAAGGTTTTATAAAAAAATCTGATATACATAAATTAAAAGTTAAAAAGAAGTCACACAACTGTATTTTTACATAAGTTTGGTCCAGAGAATATGCAGACCAACCACAACTTAGAGAACAAGTCTTCAACTTTGCTTAAGCTTTCTTACTATTAACAGCTAACCTCTCAAATTTAAAAGAAACTTCCTCTAAAACAGCGTGCACAAGACTATTTAACTCACAGTATCGAAATCTTTAAGTGGTTCACTCAAACACACTTCCAAGTCAAATTCACCTCCTGCTTGATAGTCAACATGTCTAACTTTGGTGGGGGTGCCAGCACAGGTATCCTGGAATACAAAGGCAGTTAATAATTAGCAGCTAGGTACAGGTTTAGTTATACAATAATTCAGTTCACTTCTGTAACTTGTTTAGATGACCCTGTAGCAGAGGCTTACAAACACTTTACAGGCCATATAAAACCCCAAGGCTAGTCTTAAGACTGAAGAGATTTAAGAGAAGGCTTCTGCCCATTTAACCACATTCTAAGATTTCCTGCAAATGTTTTAAAGATCTATATATGCACACATTAAAACATTATACAGATCCAATATTCACCAGAGAAACAAATCCGGTAAGAAAAACATTACTACATCTTTACTGAAGGTTACTGCTCAGCTGTACTAAATGCTTTCTGGATATAAAAAGAGCCTACTTCAAGAAGTCTGAGTGTGCCAAGAAAATGATGTCCTATTTTAACATTAGATATTGCAATCTAAAGTAGTATTTTCACTGTATGTCACAGTTCATAACTGACATGCTTTAAACAGATAAATTTTCTTTTGCAGGCTATGAAGAATGAGATACCTGTCATTTGAGATGGTCACTTAAGTTCTCTCTAAACTCAGACTACAGCCAGATATTGGCTATAGCTGGGAAAATGTCCGAATTTAAAGATAGCTCAACTTTATAGACAGTCCCTAAACACAGCAGATTATGAAATTTCTCACGTGTTCAGACTACTCAGGATCTAATTCCAAGTAATGGACCAATTATTAACAAATATTTATGCAAGTGACAGATATGCTTACATCATTATCTTGACAGCTTGTTTGAGATTCAGTAGAATTGCTTCCGACAGATTCTGTCTCCATCTCACCAAGGTCGACAGGACTACTGTAAAATAATTACAAAGCATACAGCTTAAAACAAATGCATTTTTTTAGTAGGAAGTTACACTTTGTAGGTGCAGTTCTGAAAACGATGGCCAAACAAAAACAGGGACAGTGGTAGCAAACTGCCGAGACCAAACAGAACAGCAGGTCAATTCAATACAGCCAAAATGGATGAGGACTGAAGTCTTGAGATTGAATACTGCAACTTGTCAAAGACAAATACCCAACACTCAAACAATGCCTCAATACAAATGATGACAAATGCTATGGAAGAGCAAGGAATTTCTTTTCTTCCAGACACGGTTTCCATTAATTTGTTTTGCAACGTAAGATTTAATATCCACTATACACAGAACTAGACCCCAGCATCTGAAAATAGATTTGTATTTCAACAACAACATATACAGTAGGCTTCAGGCCGAAATACCAACTCTCCTCACATCAATTACAAGTAAAAGGAAGGTAAAAGCAAGCCTTTGCTTTTAGATCCCATTGCTGTTAGGGAAAAACAGTAGTTTATTACCACAAAACTGTTTCCTGAGGAATTAGTTACATCTGTGTCCCCTTCATTCTGTAGTCCCACAGTTTTATTTTGGATGTTCCCTGATCAGCTTTATTAGTTTCTATAGAGGGAAATAACTAGCTGCATTATTCTAGATCTTCTAGAGCAGAATACCACAGCAGCCTGGACTGTGAACACTTTTCTCCATGCTTTTGATTTAATGGTACCTTGAGATGATTTTACACGTACTTCTTTCCTCCCATCTGCTCAAGAAACAAGATTTTATACCACTGTTCTTGAACTAGCCAGTGAGATGGCTATGAGGCAGGTTCTGGTATATTGTATTGGTCCAAGCTCAATATTCATGAAATCTGTTAATTAGCGAGGACTCCCCAGCACTGCTTCCTCCACAGATTAATCTGCAGACTGCTCTGAAAGAATCAGTTTGCCTCGACGGTGTGGTATTTTCTTTTATAGAGCACTGCAGAATGAGCTCTGATTTCACCCAGTGGACATACATTAAAGAAGTGGGGGATATATATGTATACCCTTGCAAGGACACTGGGTAAATCTAATCCCACCAGCTAGGTCCAGAAAGCTATTAGATATTCTGACTGAGAATGAACTGAATAGCACTTAGTGCGGACAAGTAACTAATGAAAACATTCAGCAATCACTGACTTGTCTCAAAAAGGGCTATGCTGGGCTTTTTTTTTGTTTGGCTTGGGTTTTTTTGTTTGTTTGGGGTTTTGTTTTGGTGTTTTGTTTTGTTTGTTTGTTTTTAAGATGAGATTTTATATATTAATTTCTATAAAGGTATCTTGAATACTGCATACATACATTTCTTGCAGATCACATCCTTCTTCAGTAGGTGGATCCCAGGAATGCAATGCAACTTTCCATAGTTTAATTTGCTGGTCCCATGACCTACGGCTGTATTTCTTAAATTTATTTGGAGTTCTGGGATGAACTCCTGGTATACGATGGCATCTATTCAGATATTAGACACGAAAAATTCATTAGTGTTTTTTCACACATACATAACATGTATTCTTAAATGTTAAGACTGATGGCCTGCTACACAGACTCATTATAATGCAGCAAATTCTAAGTTATTGCATTATTTATGAGAAAATAATACTGTGCAATTCCAGCACGCAAGTGAAAAGTTGTCAGCTCCATATGAACTTTTTAGTTTTTCTGTCTTCAAGTCAAATGAAAAAAAAAAAAGATCAATCATAGGTCTGAAAACCTTATTCCAAACTTCAGAGCAACTGTAGTCCATTTTGTCTTTTAGTTTACTAATGAGGAAATTGACTGCAAAAAGCAGTTTCATTTCTTCTAGTTGACAAGCACAACCAAAAGAACTTTCACTTCTGTTTCTGCAGCATAAGAAAGTTTGAAGGAATATTCCTCATGTACCAACTAGTTAAAAAAAAAATCCACGTCTCATTTGACTTATCAGTTAAAAAATGTCTTAGAAAGTTTAATTTCTAGATGCCTTCTATTTGAATGTGTCTCACATACCAAGTTTAGTACATTAATATGCTTATAAAAAACAGGTATGACTTATAATCAAACATTTAGTTTTCCAGAAACTCAAGCAGCTTACCTAGGAACTTCTTTAATGTATCTATCATATGCAATTGTGTTTTTTCCATAGTTTATCTGTTTTTGTCTTCTCATCAAAACCACTTCATCTGTCTCGAGTTCTACTGTCACAGTGGACTCCTTTGAATCAGAACTAAAGAAAAAACATCGTAGGTTTAGGGCTACTAGAAAACAAGCGACACTCAAACAAACCCACATGTAGAAGACTATAAAGAAACATGTTTGTCATGGTTTAACTTTTCAAATGAATGCTTGGGATGTTACTGAACTATGATGTTAGAGCAGACTTGAGATGAACTATTTCAAACTGAGCATTTTCAGAAGCAACAATGGTATATGTGAAAATTCAGACATATTGTCAGGATTTTCCTCAGCTAAGCTAGAAATTTAACCTACCTTCCAGAGGAGGACTTCCTTTCTCTTGAAAATTCATTTATCAGGAGTTTTCTTCTATATCTGTAAGAGTTCAAATCCACATTAAGAATATACACAAAGAGAACATGTAAGGCTGCACTGTCACAGCTCACAGTTGATTTTACTTCAGTTTTGAAGAAGTCAACCCCGACACTGTAAACACCTTTCCACTGTGGAACTGATGTTTCAGTTTTCCCCTAAAAAAAACAGTTTTCCCCTAAAAAAAAAAAAAAATCTGAGAACTTTCTTTTCCTAAGTCTTTTCCCTAAAAATCTTTTTATAGCAATAATATGCAAAACCAGTAATTAGTAAAAGGACAAAGTAACTTAATCTAAGAGATTTAGGAAAGGATTCTTCCAAAAGGGAGATACTTAGTGATACACATCAGCTCTCCAGAGTATGCTATGACATTCCTGCAGGACTTAAGCCAAAGCTGACCAAAGCAGCACAAAGAAGCTAAGGTTGGTCTGTTTTTACTACAATGGTGAATTTAAAATGACAAGTCAATACAGATTCTACAAGACAACTACTATTTCCCCTGCTTTCCCCACTTCATCTTAAACACCCATGGGTACCTTGCAATTTCTTTGTTAACACTGGTCCTCATTTCATCTTCTTCCACAGCAGTTCCCCAATCTGAACACCGGGAAAGGGGTCCAGGGCCTTCTGGTGTTGTAAAACTAGAAAGAAAGAGAGGAAAAAAAAAAGGCCTCTACATTACAATTTTATTTTATTGTACTTCCCACCCCACCCCCAGCATCTCCCCCATTCACAGCTTGATAGCTATTTAATATATTCATTTATAGTACTCACAATGGCTGTGAAAATCTTGTATTGTTCTATTAAAATGTCATCATTATAAAATTAAGCATCAGTTGAGAGATCCACCTTGAAGTTGTGTGGTTTGGGGTTTGTTTCCCCCCCCCCCCCCCCCCCTTAAAAAGTTTATGTAGGTATCTATAGAAACATACCACTGTAGCATGTAACCTAGCCTACACTTTCAATAACTTTAAGCTGGTGTCCTTCAGAAAATGGTATGTGAAATACCAACTGTACTCATTTACTCACTTATTTTCACTCCACTAAATGAGTTTACAAATATTTATTCTTTCATGATTGCAGACTCATTAGCTATATAAGAGACAAAAATTAGAACACAGAATTCAATTGTACAGTTAATTAATTAAAATTACACGATAGCACCGGGAGTTTCTCCATGTGAAAATATACCTAGCAGGGAAGGCAAAGGCACAAAAAAAAGCGGTCAATTTTTAGCTAGTAAACTGAGATTTGCCATGACTTTACAAACTGGTATTTAACAACTTTATTGTAGCCCATGAGCATCACGAGCAGATTCAGACTGTTGCAGGGGAATAAGCTTATATCCCTTCCCAGCCAAGAATAGTTGACTACATTCAGATTACTGAATATGCTTTCCAGTTTCTGTCCTCCTGATGACCGATTTTCCTAAAGTACAAACTCAAAACCATATCCTACAGACCAGAGCTTTTTCAGTAGATCTGGAAATGCTCTGAAGACTTACCAGGATTCTGCGCAAAGAAGTCCTTGAAGTCAGGGAATTAGATCCATCTGCGCGAAAACCAGTTCAACTCCCTCCCTGCTCCCAGCTCAGAAATCAACTTGCACTACTTTGAAGTTTTTGTTAAATTCAAACTAGAAGTTCTTTTTAGATGAAACCCAGTTACCAACTCAGAAAAATTAAAAACCCATAGTAAACAGTACAGGTCCCTCTGCAAATACCTGTCCAGCCTCCAAGGATTTTTAGCATTTGCTTGTATTGATTTCTAACATTGCAGAAAATGCAGGCCACATTCAATTATTGCTCGTCCATGGTAGAGAACAGCGCAATCCCAGAAGTTCCCGGTTAGTCCCACCATCTGACCTTTTTCCTCAACACTGTGTCATACTTTTTTATACTTGTTTGATTCTGTACCTCTCGATTAATTTGCTCTGTGACAGTACTGGTGCCAGACATACTAAGCTTAGCTGTCTTTCTTCAGACCCTCATCCCCACATGCCATTTCACACTTGGCGAGAAGCTCTGGTGCTGTGATAGGACGGCAAATGGTGCTCAAACTCTGCCAGAGGTGCAGACAAACAAGGCAGCAGCCCCGCCCCAGACTGAATCTGTTGTATGACCCAGCCTCCATCCTGATCCTCTTCCCATTTTAAAATTTTATTTTGACAATGTTGAATTGGCATAAACAAAAAGTAGTTTTAGCGCAGGAAGAGAACCACTTCAATCAGAGCTGAATCCAAACTAAACCAGAAAGTACGCCTGTTCAATTCAATACTGGAAGACAGACAAAAGCATTGCTTATTTAGGTGGAAACTGATGAAGCAAATCTGTAAAGTTTCATCTTTGTACTTCTATTCAAACACACGTCCTGAAATTAATTCTGGATATTGTAATTTGAGCCACTGACCAATGCCTTCCCTGCTTCTTATCAGCAAAGAAAAATGGGTAATTACAGGGCACAACCCACCTCTTTCTAGATTAGAAATCCAGATTCAATCAACAGGGCTGCAGGCCACAACTCCCATCCACTGATAAAAGGGACTAAAGGGACCGTGGGACCGCAGATAGCGATACAAAGTAAGATACTTGCACTAAACTAAGTTTACCTGTGCTGGGAAATGGTAAGGAAGGCAGCGAGCAGCGGTATGAACAGAGTGAGTGACCTCAAAGCAGACCCCACTTTTCAAGGTGGTCTGTACCGCCTTTGGAAATATGAAGGCAGATGACATTTAATTTTACCACGACAGTACGCACAGCCTATATCCACAAACATAATTGGCTTGTGCAGTTACTGCTTCATGATAAATGGCAGTAAGCAAGCATGAAGTAAGACAGAAAATGATGAAGAATGTAATTCAAGCCATAATGAAAAATGTTTATTCTTAAGAAGTGACTCCAGTATAAGAACACTGCACTTGATCCTTTTCCCTCCTTTCAGACCAGCTATTTATGGTCGACAACTGATTTATAAACAGCCAGGGCTTGGAAAACTGAGGGCGATAGTCAATTCAGCAGCTCCTGATGAACGAAAGAACAGAGTTGTTTCCATTGCGAGCACTGCCTACCTGTCCAGCCTGTTGTCAGAAGGCCTGTACTTGTTTTCATCAAAAACAGATGAATCGGTTTCGTTCTGCTTTCTCCGCTTTCCATCTGCGCCACGTTTCCGTCCCTGGGACCAGCGAGGCGGGGGCTGCGGGCTGGCGGCAGACAAGGCAAGACAAGGTGAGCACGCCAGGTGGTTTCAGGTTAATTAAGCTCTTTGAAACATCCCCGCGCGCAGACGTCGCAGCCTATTGACTCATTTTACTTCAACACATCCAGCTGAGGGACACAAGCGGCGGGGGGCCTCAGGAGTCCCTCAGAGGGAGCCCTCCCACACAAGGAAACCCCGCCACTCGCGGCCCCGCAACCTGCCCCTCACCGCCCGGGGGAGACAGACCTTCCCCCCGCCGGAGCTTCCGCCCCGCTTCCCTCCAGGCGGCCCAGCCCAGCTTCGCCTTCGCTGGGGGACCCGCACCTCAGCGAGGGGCGACCGGCTGCCCCGCGGGCGAACATGGCGGACCGCGGGCGGCGGCCGCGCAACGGCCCCCCTGGGGGCGGGGAGGCCGCGCGCAGGTGCGCGCGGGCCGCGGTTGCCCCCTCCCCGGCCCGGCGCGGGGCCCGCCCGGGGGACGGGGAGCGAGGGCGGCTGGCCGCTGCCCGCCGCTCCGCCACCGGGGAGCGGGGAGGAAGGGGAGGGAAGAGTGCCGGTGCCGCCGCTGCCGCCGCCCCTCGCCTCGGCCCGCGGCGGCCCTACCTGCTCTTCGTGCCGCCGTGCGGGCTCCTCTGGCGGAAGGACATGGCGCGGGGTGCCCTCGGGAGGGAGAGCCGGGCGGCCAGGGGACCGGAGCGGGCTGCGAGGGAGAGCAGCTGCCTTTCCTCCCGCTCAGCCCTTCGCATCTCCCGCCGGCGCTGACTGACACCGCCCGCCCCGCCTCCCCGCAGGGCGCCTGCGCCGGCCCCTCCAGGGCGACAGGTACGCGGGGGGGGAGAAGGGGGAAAGCGCAGCCGCCAACCCGCGTCCCCGCCCCGTCGAGCCGAGCCGAGCCGAGCCCGCTAGTGGCCGCGAAGCAAGCACGCTCCCCGCCGCGGACGGCCCCGAGGACACTTACCACTCCCCCCCCCGGCCGGTGTAATGGTTTAGCCCGCTCCCGCCGGCCCCGCCCAGCCCCGCCCCGGGGCGTGTTGGCGGGAGAATCGAGCGCGGCGGCGCGCGGTTTTGGCGCGCGCTAGCTGTGGGGCGGGGCCAGGGTAAGCGGCGGGGCCCACACCACGGCGAACCTGCGGCCCGCGGCGTGGAAGCGAAGCGTTGCCCATGTTAAACAACAAAAACTAGCCAAAACAAACGGAAAAACGCGAGTTCCCGTGATTTAAAGATGGAGGATTGCAGTCGTCAGCAGGGCCCTTTAGTCCACGAAGAGCACACGGTATTTCAACGGCCAGTTCAAACCCTACAGCAGACTGTAATGACATAAATTTGTACTTTATGAAATGACATGGCATTAAGTAACATTTCATATCGATATTGAATAAGGTTGGGTAATGCCATGAGGTTGCTAGGCTTTAGTAAGTGGAGTTTTCAGGTGGTTTTAATTGCAAGTGGATGGTGTTTCCACAGACCTGGCGTATACTGACGTTTCACAACAGGAATTTAGAAATGACTTGGAGAACTCCTGCAGCAGAACACGAGCGCAGCTTTAAATAAAGTACCTGGACTGCAGGCTGGTGGGACTCTGCAGAGAGATGCATGCCAACCGGGCAGCCTTTTCTGCTGCCCTCGGCACTGCTTCTTGGACACTGGACGTAGCTATCGCAGTAACAAAGGCACAGGTGGTAAAGTTACCTCTAGGTAAAGTGATTTTTATCTCCACAAGCAAGCAAGAATTCATATTTAGAAAGGCATTAGATTAGTTTTGGAACGTATGTAACGGTCAGGTTTCTGCAGGAATGAGCAATGAGAATGGGGTGTTTCTCTTGTAGAACCAGATTAGAGTTTTCTTCCTTTTTTCAAGAGGCATTTTTCTTGCTTCTCAGACCAGCACACATATCAACTGTTGTCAGATTAAGGTTAAAACAATCAGCGAAGAGGTACAATATTCTTAATTTAATAAAATTTATTGACATTAGTAAGATATAAAGCAAAGGAAATAACACTGTTCTCAAAGTAAACTTTTGTTTTGTTCTAGAATTCAGTTTCTAAGGTATGCAGTTACCCCTGCGAGTGTTTAATTATGTGTTACATTTCTGCTTGTTCAGATGCAAGCTTTGCGTATTCTGATTCAGCTTTACAGGAGAGAGTCTGTTTTCAGTATACTACAAAAAATCTGTCGGGATGCCTCAACTGAAACCTTAAAAATTACGAAAAAGTGCCGCCTCCTGCTTCAGTTCACAGGAGCAACATGCGAGAGGAGAAAGCTCACAGTCAGGATATTCATCCTTTTTTCCTCTAACAAGAGCCCCAGCCTATTTCATTGAATCAATTTCTTCCCAGCACACTTAGGTAATACCCCTTCATCCTATACTTTCTGGTCGTAAGTTTTCTGCTGTCAAAAGTTAAGTTCTCAAGAATTACAGGCTTTGTAAGAGCTATTGTCACCTATAGCCATAGTAGCTCTCGCTTGCCATAGCAGCTGGCACAATTTTGCATTAATGCTGATAATGCAGTTTCTTCTAACCACATCTCACCTGTGTGTCATGAACTGAATCATCTGTTGCACTGGCCCAGCTGGCCTCTCCATTACTGCCATTTGGTTACTGCCTGTGGCATGCATTAATTTCTTTTCACTATCAATATCTTCATTGCCTCTTCTTAAAAAAAAAAAAATTACCACTGTACAACAGCTATGATAATAAAAGTTCAAAAAAACCAGAGCAGAATTATTGTCATGCTATCAGGATACAGAAAATAGGATTTTAAACTTCGTTTTAGCAAGCTTTCTTCTGGATCATACATGGTTTGCATGTCAGTCTGCATTTTTACTGAATCAGCCTCCACTTTCTCTCACAGGTAGCAGAAAGCCAGCAAACCTTGGCTCTGGTTACTTGACAGAAAGGCAGTTACACACTCATACCTAACCTAGCTCATGCAAGGTAATCGCATGGAGTCAGTGTAATTAAGTTACTGAGCTCTGAAAACAATACAAAAATTCTGCGGGTTTCACCAGTAAAGCTTTCTAGTGCAGATGTGGCCGTAGTTCAAAATACTTCTGATATTTAGGGATATAAGACTATTTCAAAAGCTGCAATTAGGTATTTTTTTTTCCCTTTAACTTGCACATTTGTTTAGTAAGATTGCAATAACCACTGCAGTTCTCAAGAATCTCTGCTTTTTGGCTCAAAGACCAGACACTTAAACAGCAGTAAGGGAAAATTTAACTGTCAGCTGAGCAGGTGCAAAGCAGCCCTGGAGTAGGTATTTGACAGATTAAAGAGCATAAACCCAATGAACCTGGGTGAAGTGAACCTAACATTCATTACTATGACAGGCTGTATTTCATCAGCAATGAAATGTGTTTGATGGATGGCGGAAGTACCAAACAAAAGGTTGTTTGTTTTTTGTGGTTTTTTTTGTTTGGTTGGTTTTTTTTTACTTTATTTTATTTTTAATTTTGAGCAGCTTAACAAAAAAGCAACTACTAAAGCCCAGCAACGATTTTCGGAGAGACTTTCTGAGTACATATTGACAGGTGGTGTTTTGTTTTTTTTTTTATGAAGATACTTCACGCATAGCAAGGTTGAAGTGTATTTGAGAGGGAGAATTTGCATGTCTACTGTAGAAATGAAGCATGGTTTCACAAACTACAACTTTCTCATGTAATTATTTACAAAAATGAGAGATGCCTGCTACTCCGACTTCTTTCAGGTCATCACTTACATAGAATTGGAGCTCTTCACAAGTTGAGTAGAAAGGACATAGTCACCAGGCAGAGCGGGTGGCAGTACACACCTTCATGTGCTAGGAAGAAGGAATTGTCCAAACAGCGTAATTGCAGCTGAAACATACATTGCTTTGGATCCGTATTATTTAAAGTAATCAAGACAGTCATCAGAGGAACAGGACCTGCAATATCCAATACATATCTTAGTCTTTCTGCCTCTTCTTCACCACATGGTCCCATTAATTCCAGGTCTCTAAACTCAAATCTTGAGTAGTTCCAGGAACACATTTAGTTTCTTCCTGTTTCCTGATTAATCTTTTTTGGAGAGTTGAATAGAATGGCCTACAGGAACATCCCAGCTGAAGTCTGGTAAATAATCAGGCATCCCTTCTTAGCCCTTTTTCTATTTGCAGATACAAAAAGGGGCTTTCTTCAAGGCTGTGCAAAACCATACAGCACAGTATCTACATCTGCTTTTAACTCTGGGCACAAGAGCAAGGGTAAGAAGGTAGAGGTCAGATATGGGTCCCAGATCAGCAGAGTAAAAGCTGCTGAATTTTCTTCTACCAGAGATGACCACAGTATTACCTATGTGGTCTGGAAGGCCAAGAGGAAGCACCTGTTCAATGAAGCTCAGGGTCGCTCATATGTGTTGAAGATCCTCTTCATGGTGAATTCACAAAGCTCATTGCACATTGTCTTGTTAAAAGTGGGAGAAATTCACACTATTTTTTCCAAAAAGGCACAAATACTATTCAACCACTTGGCTGAATTTTTTTTTTTTTGCAAAGCTGCACCAGGCAACGGATGGATGAATACACACAGACACTCACACTAACTTCCTAGCAAAACTAACAGCTTCAGAAGTGGAAAGAAGACTGCTCTCCGCAAGCCTGCCTTGGGAACTGCACCAGGCCAGACCAAGACTCTTCAGACAATACTTTGCAATGGCTTTTAGAAATTAAACAGTTGGAAAACTCAGCAGCTGGCTTACTTTCTATTGATTTTTTTTTGCATTATTTTGCTTGACTTCTCAAGAGTTTTACACTTTTTTTCCCATTTGTGAACGCACTGAATTAAAATGTTTCACTTCTACAAAATTCTCATTATATGTATGTACCTCATTATATGTACGTATGTATTTGGAAGTGGTGTTTTAGCTGTTTAATAATGCTTTTTGGGTGGAATGTCTACATACCTAATGCTCCTGGCTGAAATCAGTAGTATTTTGAGAAGAGGAAAAGGAGAACTGTGTTCACTTTCCATCAACTCGTTGGTTTTTCCTCAAAGGTTGTACACAGGTCCTGTACTTTTCTCCTCAGAGATCTCTTGTAGGATGTCTCCAAAATGGCTGCCTTTGGCCG
Source organism: Calonectris borealis (assembly GCF_964195595.1). Classification (NCBI taxonomy): domain Eukaryota; kingdom Metazoa; phylum Chordata; class Aves; order Procellariiformes; family Procellariidae; genus Calonectris; species Calonectris borealis. The sequence continues at coordinate 8,744,343 of NC_134315.1, forward strand.
ATAACAGTCGGGCTGGCTCTATGCTCAGTGAAACACTAAGATCTGAAAATAGTACAATGTAAGGGATTTACCTTGGAAGTTCCTTTCCCTTTGCCTGGCCTTACTGTAATTGTACAAACTCACACATCTTCTGTGTGGCATCTGCATACACATCCATGCTCCTGCAGGGAAGTTTGCTACGCTAGCACCTCTCCTTTCCCACGCACTGCTATGGGAAACAGAACTGTGTTCTTGTGAATGTGAACTTGAAGTTCAGCATAGGTTCAAAACACGTACAAACTCCATTTCCTCCAGCTTTGCTCTGAGATAAGATGGCTTGAATGGCATGTTTACCTCAACACATCCAAGCAAGCCAGATAGAGGACAGCTCCAGCCTGAAAGCCACGCAGTACTTTTTAGTGTAACACTACGTACAAGTTAAATTCAATTTATCAAGCGGAGTTATCTGCTGTAACACAGTTTAGGGATGACAGCTGCCTCACATCTTTCTGTCCTCAGCAGCAGAGAAAATCCTTCAGAAAAGCACTTTCACACCACAGTGGGAATTTTAAGGGGAGGAGGAGATATCCTCATCACTGTGACCTCAAAGGAGCAGTTTTAAAAGCAAAACAAAGTACACATAAACAATGGCATTTCACAACTGCTAGTGAAGGACTGTTCTACAAGCACAGATTATTTATCACCTGTAAGGAGATTCTCCAAGTGGAAGCATGCCAGTAGAAGATACCTGTCACTTCTTGGAAGAAATACAGACCTGGCGTGTGAAGTTCAGAGTTTATTTTGGCTTAATTACGAACTGAGCACAGATTTATGCAAACTGGATTTAATTAAAATAGGTAAAATTAATGGAAGGCTATCAAATACAAACTGGGGGTGGAGTGCCAAACTTCAGGTTTGCTTACCTCAGTTGTAAACTCTTATGTCAAATAGCCTTAGATAGATAAACAAATGAATGGATGGATTTCATTCCAGTTTTAACTGATCTCTTTAGACTGATGAGGGTACTGTTACTAATTAGAAGACGTTACAATGGCTGCCATTGTAGTGGCAGCACTGCATGAAATAACTTTAGCAGACCTCAAACCTCGTCTGCTCAGTATCATTCCTTTCCTTGTGCTAGCATAGCTTGTCCAAGCATACAAAACCTGGATTAGGGAACAAATCTGCCCAAAATTTAACTGCTGCAGGCAGATCGTTTTTTCTATTTCTAGTCTAAGTTATCTTCAATCAAGAAATAAAAGATCTTTTAAGGACTGCTAAATTTCCAATCCTATGGATTTGTGTCCATAAATCTGCTGCAGGCCCCATCCATCGTAGGCAAAAGCTTAAGGGCTCTGACAGCTGAGCTCAAGTATTTCATGACAGCCTACTACTCTCACCTAACAGCTCCATCCTCTCCAGGAGGATGCATTTCTCATGGCAGAATGGGTGCTAGGGCTTCAGCTGCTCCCTTCCACTAGGTTACAGTGCACTAAATACAAGTTCATGACAAGACGTCAAAATACACTAAGGGGCTGGACACAACCCAAGCTGTACTGTAAACTCCCTAAAAGAGTTCGATTTAATCTCCAGAGAGTCCTCCTTCCTCCTTTTAGCAAGGGCTAAAAAAACCCCCAAAGTAAACAAAACACCCTAAAACAAACAAAAAAAGGGCTACTGAATCCACATATTCCTTTTATAATGAAACTCTGATGACATAACAGCAAAAGCAGACCAACAGGGATTTTTAAAGTTAAAGTCTTTAATTCTTCTGCATAAAGACAAAATGCCAAAAATGTAACACATTCCCTTATTTACAATCATCATAAATCACATGGAAGCATGCACAGTGGAACAAGGTTCTAAATATTACTTCTTAAAAAAGTCCTGTACAGACGTGTTCCTTGTATACACACACTCCATGCTCTGTGGTGTGTGACTGAGCCACCCTTGTGCTGGGACACTACCGAACCCCATGCCTGAGCATGTCTGGAAACAACGTTTTGGAAGGGACTGGGAGTAGTTTCTGGGGAAGCAGCTTGCTTCCACTTCAGTAGCACAATGGGCTTTTGGCCCTTGGGTACACTGCCAGACCCACAGCAAGGCTGCTGTGTGTTATCCCTAGTACTGCCACAGTTCTGCAGCGGCCCTGTGAAGAGCCAAACTGAACTACTGCAAAGAGATAATTCGCAGCTCTAACAGACATTGCTATCCCAGTACATGCTACATAAAATGCAACAAGGACTGTAAAAAAAAAAAACAAACCAACTTGTAACTGACACATGAATCTGGTCTGAACTCCACTGTAGCCTCAGCCCTCACTTTGACCTTCTGAGCACAGTGCTAGAGTAAAACAAAGGAGAGCGTATCTCAACACCATCACAACCCTTAGCCTGGACACCTCATGCCCAAGAGCAGCTCCAAACCTGCAAATACTGCTGCTCACCTCCAATTCCTGTAGGAACAGCAGGCACTGAACTCATCCTCTCAGCAGCAGATTGCCTCTTCGGGTCAGGCTCCAATACACATAAAAGTAAAATCCAGGTATTTAGGCTGTGTTGCCATTCAAACAGTCACTCATCCCGTTAAAGAGAGGAGCTGATTTTGATAAACCATCTGCCTTTCCTTTCTCTTTTCTCACTAGGCAAATGCTAGCTTAATACATCTTCTCTCAGAGAACAGTAAATAAGCCAAATGGATGATCACCCAATTCAAAAGCTAAGAACAGTTTGTCTTTAACAACTGGAGAGAGGTTGGAATTATCTACATTATTTTGAAGCAGTTTTCAGGTTGGATGTACAATTCTGGTCCAGTAGAGGAAACAGGGTTTAACACCTTGGTTTAAGGGGTGGCATTCTTCAGTCTGACTTGATACTGGACCAATTCACCAGCATAACATTAGCACACTAAGTAGCATGAACTCCAAACAGCAACAGCAGGACCCATCAACTGAAGCAGCTTTTACAATATGATGTACATGGCATCTGGCAACGCAGGTAAAGCAGAAACATTCTCACAAAAGCTTTAAGAGACATCCATCATGATCGTAGCGCTGGCTTAATGAAATCTGAAGTTTTACACTTGAGGCAGAGCTTGCAGAAAACAATCTATCCTTAAAGATCTGGAGAAACCTAACAAAAAGATAGGTAACAGCATTTTACAAATACGATATATGTAGTCATTAACAGCAAAACATTTACTCTCTTAAGCTGTAATATTACAGTAGCAGTAAATGGAGCACAGTACTGCATATGGTGAGCTTAAAGCACAGTATAAAAGACAAAGCCATACTGTCCATATTAAAGAAAGTGTTACAGATAGGATTAACACTTTGAGAACATAATTTATTCGAAAAACAAAGAAATACTACATATCCTATATTGCTGAAGTATTTGTCAAAGAGGAAATGTAGTTAAGCCTATCTTTCCTAACTCGTCAGATCATTTTCACCTAAATGTTGATATTAATTAATAAAATACATTTTTCTCTCAATTCTAATTAACCTGCCATATCTTAGGCGTCCTACTAAGTTTTTTACCTTTAAAAAGCAACCAGATACATTCAAAATTAGAGACATTTAACCGGGCTCCAAACAGCCACATTTATTTTTCCTGTTTAAGACAAAAATTTTCTTTTAGCAAAAAGATGGGTGGTGTGGAATTCTACCATGTAACCTACTGTCTGGTTTTCAAGCAACATTCACTTTCCACAGATGAAGTACCTCCCATTTGAGAGTTAGAGCTCATCACACCTAAAAACCATCATTAAAGGCAGTGCCTCTCTCTTAATATTGACCTTTGCATCCCACGAAACCAATGTTTTGCTCCATAGAGAAGCTATTTAATTCTCTTTATAAATTCTACATGTCAAAGACAGTTTTTCAATTAGAATGAGTGATTATGAACCCACTGAGTATATACACTCCTCATTAGAGACTTATTTACAACAAAGACAACTGCAAAGCAGCTAAATATCAACTGGCTATCTAGAAGACCAGACCAGAATAGAATAATTTAGGTTGGAAAAGATCTTTAAAATCATCCAGTCCAACCATGAACCTAGCACTGCCAAGTCCACCACTACATCATGTCCCTAAGGGCCTCATCTACACGTCTTTTAAATACCTCCAGGGATGGCGACTCAACCACTTCCCTGGGCAGCCTCTTCCAAGGCTTGACAACCCTTTCAGTAAAGAAATTTTTCCTAATGTCCAATCTAAACCTCCCCTGGTGCAACTTGAGGCCATTTCCTCTTGTCCTATCGCATGTTACTTGGCAGAAGAGACCAACACCCACCTCGCTACAACCTCCTTTCAGGTAGTTGTAGAGTGGGATGAGGTCTCCCCTCAGCCTCCTCTTCTCCAGGCTGAACAACCCCAGTTCCCTCAGCCGCTCCTCATCAGACTTGTGCTCCAGGCCCTTCACCAGCTTCGTTGCCCTTCTCTGGACACGCTCCAGCACCTCCATGTCCTTCTTGTAGTGAGGGGCCCAAAACTGAACACAGGATTCGAGGTGCGGCCTCACCAGTGCCGAGTACAGGGGCACAATCACCTCCCTGCTCCTGCTGGCCCCACTAGTTCTGATACAGGCCAGGATGCCGTTGGCCTTCTTGGCCACCTGGGCACACTGCCGGCTCATGTTTAGCTGGCTGTCAACCAGCACCCCCAGGTCCTTTTCCTCCGGGCAGCTTTCCAGCCACTCTTCCCCAAGCCTGTAGCGTTGCCTGCGGTTGTTGTGACCCCAGTGCAGGACCCAGCACTTGGCCTTGTTGAACCTCATACAGTTGGCCTCGGCCCATCGATCCAGCCTGTCCAGGTCCCTCTGCAGAGCCTTCCTACCCTCCAGCAGATCAATACTCCCGCCCAACTTGGTGTCATCTGCAAACTGACTGAGGGAGCACTCGATCCCTTCGTCCAGATCATTGATAAAGATACTAAACTGTTGGGGCCAGAACTGGCCCCAACACTAAGCCAGTATAATGAGAAAGGCTCTCTTAACTGATGTACAGAGGCATGCTTCTTTTACCTGCACATTTCACCTTATGTTGATTGCACATATGCTGACTGTAAATCTCTTCCTCTTTCAGTGCAGATCTTATGCAACTGCACCAGTTTTCCAAGGATGATCTCAGACTATATCCCTATTCTTCAAATCATTTTCTGTCACAGGAGAAAGTCCTTCTTCTTCAATACTTCTATATACAAAGAGAGACTAGATATTTTCAAATATTGAATTAGCACTTTAGAAAAGTGAATCCATATTAAGTGTTATTCATGCTCAAAGATTTTGAATTTAAAAAAAAAAATCAATAAATTCAACCATTAGCACAATTTTTAAAAGCTCTACCTGCCTTCTCCTCATATCGCTAGAATTCAAATCCTACATAGTGTAAAGCTAATTGTGTGCCACATTCTTAATGAGTTTTATTATGCAAAATATTCCAAGATCACTGTTGAACAGACATTTATATCTTAGTTCATAATATTTCAGAGCCTGCTTAAATGTAGATCAAAGACGATCAAATTACACAAACAACTATCTGCTAATAAAAGCTGTTTGACTCAAGATACTACCCATCCTATTAATGCACCACAGGAATCTAAACTCCAAGAGAAAATTTTCATTGAAATCTACTGCTGCAAATGCAAAGTTTTGACTTCATCACAATAATATTAAAAGGCAGAAAAGCTGCTACTGAAATAATTTAAAAAAATGGCACTTTTCATTTGGGTGATAAGATAAAACACATGTTTTCTGGCTGAATGGGTAAATATTTCAATTTACTAAGTCTGAAGTATTAGATCTTTTAATTAAGGTGCTGCATTAAATACAAGAGGATGGGATAAAATACTAATATAATAAAGGAATAAAAAGAAAAACTGATCTACTTGAACTGAACAGTTCGATTCTGTAGAACAATACTGCATATGGACTACTGAAATGGAATAAGTAAAATAAGTAGTCAGCATGAACTCACCTTGGTATTTAAATTTTTTTTCTCATTATTCTGTCTTCAGCACTTGCACTTCCCCATCCCCTTTCAGGGTATTCTGACTGATGTCCTTCCAATAAGCTGCTACAAAGTTTAAGCCTATAAATAAAAAGCCCCCAAAGACCCCAAAGTGGCTTTATTACGATAACCTTTTTATACTAAATACAGCTACAACCTGCTATTTACTCTAATACAGACGTGTATCAAACATGAGAACATAAGGACAAAATTTTACCACGCAACATATAGATACTGGCCAACACATCCCTAAGAAGAATAGCAAAAAGAAAAAAAAATTTCCATGTTTATAATAAAAGCTTGGATTGAAATACAGCAATAAGGCAACTATGCTTCTAACTTAATACACAAAAAAGGCCCTGATTGACGAGCTGCATTTTATACCTCTCCAGCCTGCAGTCTGTATCTCTGCAAGTTTTGCTGTCAGGCAGAAAGAAGCTGGTTTTTTTCTGTTTCTGATTGTTCCATCCTGAAGAACAACTGGCTGGAATTGGGTCACTGCATAAAAAAAAAGTAACTGTCATTGTTGTCAGCTACAACATAACTTAATCTCTCAGGAGACAGAGAAGAAGCTTTCAGCCTCTAGGCTTAGCAAGTGAGAGGCTAGTAACAACCACGGAGACCAATTCTTTAAAATGCCATCGCTTTTCATATGACGAGGGTGAAAGGGGCTCAGAATCTTCCAGCATTACTTAACGGCAGAAGCAGCAGAAAGCAACAGATGGAGAGTCAGACTGGGAAAAGCCACGTAAACTCAAAGAACAAAAAGAACAACCAAACATACCACACATTGGAGGAAGTGTAAGGAGGGGAAAAAAAAAAGTTGTATTAAACAGTGAAGGATAAGGAAGATAAAAAAAAACCAAGAACACCTTCACAGCACAAGCAATAAACAGAAAGAACATAATAATCATTATGGTATTTACCTTGTTATTTCTATACCATGTTGTACTGTCATTACTTCATCATGTTCACCAAAGGCTTCCCACTCTGAGCACTTTGAAAAAGCCTCCTGATGTCCTGATTCAGTAAGACTAGAAAGAAAGTGAAAAGGTCTGAAACCAGGGATCTTTGTATCACAGTTCCTCTTAATTCTTCTAAAGATAAGGGGGCTAAGTAGAGAGAAAAAACCACACCTGTATAAATATTTTTACTAAGGTTAGAGTGAAAAGTCTACTGAAGCCCAAAAAACTTAAATCGTTGTTCCAGTTTTCTTGTGGTTCTGACAAAACTTTGTATAGAGTTAAAACATGCTCTCCTCTACACACCCTATCACTTCTCACTTATAGGAAGACTTCTTATGCAGCAGCTAGGAAGGGGGAAAAAAAGGAAGTATGATTAAGACCAATCACTAGAGGAGTAGTTTAATTCCTGAACAACTTAGAGTAAAGAAGGTGTTAGCCTGAAAAACTCTACCCTTGTTATCCATTTCTGAACATTAACTTCACCCTGTCCCAGTCCCAGGCTGGGTGACCAATTCCTTGTTCCAACAAGCATTTTCTTGCATACTATCTTTCATAAGGCAGGGAAAAGCTTAATCAAAATATACAAAGCTTCTTTCACATCCCTTCATGAACACATAATCTCTGTAATACCTGCAGCAAATGTAACATGGCAATAATTAAACAGGCAGTGAGTTTCAGTATTCACTGACAGACTTATGACTGCACATTGGGCTCCATTCCTTTACTATAATATTCATCAACTTGTACACACTGTATACCAAAAAGCAGAATGCAGTGCATTTAAGAGGTATGGGAAATAACTATGAGAGACACATAACAATTTCAGAATTACAACCTCTGAAGCAGAAACCGGGTTCCACAAGAAATCAAGAAAAACACATTAGTTTTGCTGTCACGGATGAGTGATTTAGATCACTTAAAGAATCACCAAAGGTGCTAGCAAAAGTGGTTTTAATAGGAATTTATAAAAGTGCTATTTAACAAAGTTCGATGGCAAGGTTCACTCTATCACTTACTACATGGATGAAACATACAAAGGAAAAATCGAGTTAGAATTGAGCTAGAATGATTTATACAGAGACTGAAGATGCAAAAGGGTAAGGGAGACTCTCCCATTGAGTCATGAGGTTCAGAGAAGACCCCCTTGCTTTCTAAACCCCTGATGGAGCTAGGACCAATCTTAGTCTCAGATTTGGTCAACAGTTTATGTCTAATGGAAGAAATACAAAGAGTAAGGAGACCCTCCCGTTGAGTCACGAGGTTCAGAGAAGACCCCCTTGCTTTCTAAACTCCTAATGGAGTCCAGGTGCGGCTGGATCCACTCCTAGACCCAGACTTGGTCGATGGTTTACATCTAAGAGATGATATGTGTTTAGTAGCAGTCTAAGGTCCCCTCACAGGTTTATGGTGGATCACAAGATTTTAGCAGCACTTAATCATTGACTGATTTAACATTTACAAAGTGAGTCAACAGAATTTACTACAAGCACAATAGTGACTTAATTACAGATTTGAGATGGTAATATTTATAGTATACTTGCTATCAGGTACCTAAATAAGTTAACAAACGCACGCATACAGACACAAAGATACATAAATGTACAAAGACATACCTGTTAAAATTTCCTTTCAAGTTCAGTGAAATACTCACTTTAAATGTCTCAGTATTTCTCAATGGGAGAGGGTTGAGCCTCAAGGAATGAAGGGTTTTGGCCCAGGTCCCATTGTCAGCTTTCAGCGATGGTTCTCCAAACTTCGCAAACTCTCAAGCTTGCGAGCTCTGAGAAGCGTCCCACTCAGAGGGAGATGCTGGTCGCAGCCCCCTGCGGTCCAGCAGTGCTCAAAAGGCCTCACTTAGGACTGGTGTTTATAGAGTCACAAGATGATTGGCTTTAGTCATCAGTAAATTTCCATCCTGGCCACAATCCAGGTTGGTAATTACTGAAACTCTCAAAATTCCAGTAAAAATGGTACTGTTCCACTCGAGCTACGATCCAGGTAAGGAATGTTTGAAGACTGTCAGGGGATGATGAATTATTCCCGCTCTCGTTCCCCACCTTGGCCAGGCAACAGGGGTTCCTGGCACGGTCAGTGCTGCTCCCCACCTTAGCCATGCAAGAGTTCCTGGTACAGTCAAGTGACGCTTAACCGCCCAACTCATTACACAAAGGCCAAGGCCTAACGGGAATTCCTGAGATCGTAGAGCGGGCCAGGGGAGCAGGGGGAAATGCACCACCACAGTTGCCTAAATCTACACACAAAAAATAACCTGTTGTGTCTTCTGACACTGAAGTTTCTTCACCTTTGCAGTGGACCACTGTAAATATTTGCTATCATACAGCAAAATTATTCTGGCATGATTTCCTTTCCTCATTAAATTGCACACACATTTAGATACAATTAAAGCTATTAACAAATGGAGGGATAAATACTAGTCACATTCCAAAAGTCAGTTCATAACGTCAATGAATCTCCATATGGAGAATCATTTCATACCTTTCCAGTGTGTGGTACATATGCACATAATGGTTTTTGCTCTTTGAAACCACAGAGGAGTCAGAATTGTTTCTTTTTCTGCGTTTCCATACTGGAGAAGAATCAGGAGAACAGGAACTACAAGAATAAGACGTAGATTTTATACACAAAACATTTTTCATCTCTGTTTAAATGCTTATCAGAGTTCTGCAAAATAATGGCACGTGCTACACAGGAAGACTTTTTTTGAGGTATGATTCTTCAGTCACAACAGAGGAACACAGAGAAAATGGCTCAAATAACCCCAGTTATTTTGGAAAGCAAGCCCAGTCACAATCGCACAAGAAACTTGGAATCAGAACCATTTTCAGCTCCACACGCATGCCCCCAGATCAAGATATCTCAGTAAACAGCAAAGTGCATGAGGGGCTTTGCTGTTAGTCTCCTTGCTGTTCTGCAGACAGGCGTAACACTTAATTAAGGATGGTCACTCCTGCTTCTGAAAAAGATATCCTACTTTCAGCACTTACCAACAGTGGTTAAAGAAACATCAGTACTCCACTGTATAAGCAGAGAAGCTGAAAAAACACTGCCTTTTTCTGCTGTTAATCATGCAATTCTGCAATGCTGGTAATTTTTCCACATTCGATGCTCTGTACCAGCGATGGATTACATTCAACAGCAAAAGTGCCAAACTCCGAATCTGAGCTTTAACTACCCTCCCTCATTAAACATTTCCTAAAAAGACTGACAGCATCAACGTGTATTGAATTATTTCAGTAAGTTAACCACAGAAGTTTTATCTCGTACCTCTCCGGTGTGTAGTCAGTCTGTCTGCATTCATCTTCACACTCATTTCTCTTCTGCTTTGCGTCAAATACAAGGGAGCCAGAAACATCCTGATCTTTGCAGAACCATTCCTGAGAACTGCCTGAGGGTTCTGTACTACTAAAAACAGGAAAAAAAAAAAAGAAAAAAAAGGATTTAAAATACTACCCATCTAGCTTACCACTCCAAGCAGAAGACAGTTAAATTGCAGTAATAATTAGCAGTTCATCTCCTATGACATGCAAACGGTGCAAACAACTGCAACTTCCACCGTAGGTCAATTACAACACAGCTAAAACTATTTACTCTCTGCCGTTACAGAGCTAACAGATTTCCACTCTTTTTCTCCCAATTTACTAGTCCAAACCTCGTGAAGTATTAGGTGGTGTCAGTTAACGGAGCTAGCCTTGTTATAGAAATTCAAAGTTCTGAAAAGATATTAAAAAAAAAAATCCATCATGAACACAGTTGCCACTCTCCTGCAGAGAGCACAGAAATCTCTCTCTAATCTTCTCACACTTCTCAAATCCTCTAACATATTGCAGAAGAAAGGTGTTCCACTGACATCAGAAAAAGGAAACATGGAAAGGTTATCAAGGTCAAGGAACAGTAATCACTGAATTTCTGCTTATGCCTATGCCTTTCTAGAAAAATAATTTTACCTTGTGCTGACCACTGTAAACACACAGGGGAAGGAAGTGTACTACTGTAGACAGACCAAAAGTCTTCCTCCCCACAGTGCCTAACTGAAGATGTACTTAGACTAAATAATGGGAATATCTTGAAGACTAGCAGAATTCAAAAGGAAAACAAGGCGTTCAAGGAGACTTCCATTTCTGAACCTGATCTCTTGCTCCGCGTTAGGAATGCTCTAAAGGAAATACAGAGTCCTCCTGTGAAGCAAGAGACAGGTGCTGACTTAGTTCACTTATACACACACTGGCTGCAGATCCCAGGTTTCTTCAGCAGGAGGATCCCAGGCATGCAGTGCTATCTTCCACAGCCTGATCTGCTGGTCCCAGGATCTACGGCTGTACTTCTTAAATTTGTTGGGAGTTCTAGGATGAACTCCTGGTATTCGCTGATTCCTGTAAATACACAGTAGCATTTATATTTTAGGAGATGATCTTCATTCTTAAAAAAAAATCCTCAGTCCATTAGATCACACAAGCATCATTAGCCTAATAAATAAAATTTGCATATTTTTAAACACTTAACTGAAATGGGTATATTCTAAAACATTGTCAAAAACAGACCACACAAGCAACAACTAACAATAACATGCTGAGTCAGACCAGAGGTTCATCCAGTCCAGCACTCTGACAGGTGCCAAAAGCAGATCCCTACTGCTCATGGACAAATATGAAACAGAAGAAGCATAATTCATACCCCTTCAATAGTATCCCAGCCTTCAGCTATTTCTATCTCAGTTTTGCTGAGTCAGGTGCAGCTTCTTTGTATTTAGTATTGTACTGAGTCTGGCTGGGATGGAGTTAACTCCCTTCACAGCAGTCCCTGCTGCTAGTGCTGTGTTTTGGATTTATGGCTAAAACAGTGCTGATAACACACTAATTTTTGGCTCTTGCTGAACAGTGCTTGCACAGCTTCAAGGCCTTCTCTTTTTCCCACTCTGTCCTCCCCCCTCCCGCAGCCATGAAGTTGAGGGTGAATGAGAAGTTGAGAGGGGAAACCGCTGGGACAGCTGACTAATTACCCAAAGAGATATTCCACACCATATAATGTCATGCTCAGCAATAAAAACCAGGGCAGAGGAAGAAGGGAGGTGTCTTCCAAAGTGGCCACTGCTCAGAGACTCTCAGGGCACCACTCTTGTGGGAGGTGGTGAGTGACTGCATTTGCATCTCTTGCTTTTTCCTCCCTTTCTTTCCTTCACCTTAAACTGCCCTTATCTCAAACCATCAGTTTTCCTGCTTTTGCTCTTCGTATTCTTTCCCCACCGCACTGGGGAGAGGGAGGGAGCAAGTAGCTGTGTGGGTACTTGGCTGCTGGCAGGGATCAACCCACAACTATCCTCACTGAACTTCTATTCCACCACTGTCCATGCGTTATTACAATGGATTGCTATAATTCTAAACAGCATTTGTCTTTTGGGAGTATAGAAAACAAAGTACCCACACTCTCTGGGTAAAATGTAAATGATATATATCCCTTTCCACTGAATCTACACTAGGCAGACACTGCAACAATGCTGTCTGGGATCACCCAATGGCTGCAAGTGCTATTTCTCAGATGGTATCCCAAACCCAGATCCTGCCCACCACAGATTACTGGAGAGTTCAAACTGTATCTTCAGTACAAAATAATCCTGTTTATAATCCTACCATACTGGAATCAGCTTTAAGCCTGGGGGTGGAAAAAAGCATATTACAATAATGCTTCAGATCATACAAAGTACCTTGGTCTCAAGTGGTTCCCCCTACCAGCTTCACACATCAACATACTTAGCCGTAACACTCTTTGTAAGATAAACAGATCCCTGCTAAGTAACAGTATTATAAACCATCCCGTTAAAATGCCATCCAGAACACTTTTTTTTCCCCCCAAAGTTTATCCCATGTTTTTCTGAACATTGTTCTCACCCTTTTCTATTCTCCACCTATGATTTAACTGATCACAGCACAGCTATGCAAGTGCCAGGCATCACCATAAGACTGCCTGCAGTCCTACCACTGATGACAGTGACAAAAAAACCTACAATTCACAAAGCGATCCCAGACTTTTTGAAGAAAAAAGTGTTACCGAAGACATGATCATGATATTGTGCAATATTTGTGATAATTTATGATATCTGTTGTTGATTTTTAGTCATCTAGTCTAATCTTTCAAGTTTTGCTCAACAAGCTTGCAGTGTCCGCTGCACTTGGCTGGCAATTTTCACAACAGACTCTTACAGCTAGAATCCATGGAAAGCTAGGAACTATAAGTAGCAAGCCATATTTAGAAAAACACCTCTAAGAAATAACCCTCAAAACAAAAAAACAAGAACAGATGCACATCCACACATTAATACAGACTAGCTTCTGAATCTCAATAGCTCTGCAGTAAGCAGAGGGGGCTGGCTAAGAAATCTTGATTTAAGTGCCACAATTCACAGACTCTGAAGCCCAAAGTGGAATGACAGAGAAAACAAGAAATCCAGGTTTTGATTTGTTAGTTACCGATGAATCATTGAAGACTGTTTTCCCTTACCGATACTTAAATGCAAGGCTTTATTCACTCCTTGTTCAAAGCTGTCATTTCCTGGTATCAATTAACTTCACACTGGCCTAGCAAGACAGTCACCAGAAGTGTCACAGGGAGGTGATGAATACAGAATTTACATAAAGTATATTTGCTACTAGCAACAGCAATACACAAAGGGAACATTTAGCTTTAAATTTTCCCTAACTAAATTTGCTCATATGCAGAAAATACCTAGTTTCTCTTTAACAAAACTCAACTGATTCAAGTTTTCTTCACTTACTGTTCATATAATTTCAAGAGAACTAAAGCTGTGTGCTGATCTACACACACGTCAGGAACAAGTAAGAGTTTATTTGGAAATGTGCAACATAGTGCAACTTACTTTGGCACTTCTTTAATGTATCTGTCATATGCAAGGGTATTCTTTCCAAAATTGATCTGTTTTTGTCTTCTCCTCAGAACCACTTCATCTGTTTCCCTTTCAGCTGCATTAGCAGAATCACCTGAAACAGAACTTAAAAATAAAAATTAGAATTAAGTTGAAAAGAACCTTAATAGCTTTACAACAAGTTATACAAACACATACTCTACAACTGCATGTATTCTTATTCTCATAAACAGTAAGCACAACTCTTACTTCACCAGTTTACAGAAGTGAAAGTGAATGAATCATTATGACAAAAAGAATAGGTTTTGCAAGTTCACGCAATTGCTCAGGTTTGTAACAAGTAAACATATACCTGAGGGTACTGGTGCTAGAGCTGCCTTATAGAAGTTTATAGCTAGTCTTACAACAAGAAAATCAAATGATACATGATTATTGCACATACGTGTAACAACCTCCTAACGTAAATATGGAAAATCTTAAACTCAATAAAACGAAGATAGATAATATAAAGGAGGCTAGCTTGAATGATCTAATAGCTATTTCTCTCCCCAAGTCTCGATGGCTGGTTTTTGTTTTTCCTTCCACTATTCCAGTATTTTCTCTTATGGAAAATTGTAATGAATGTGCAATTTAAGCTGAAAAAGGAAGAGAATCTGAAATGATCATACAAGTAGCTTTTGAGATAAGACTTCTCAGTGCTATTCTCTCTTTAAGGCTTCCTTCAGGCTTGATATGAAACAGCCTGGCGGTGTTTGAAATCTTCATTAATGCATGTAAAGTAGTCGGAGATCATCAGATGGCTATTGCTAAAACCAATGCAACAATAGTTAATAATTACTCAATACCTACTTCATCTTTTTTTTATTTGATGTCCTCATTGTTTTGCCTTCTTCAATTCTACCTTCCCAGTCAGGGCAACTAGAAAGAGGTCTAGAATCTTCTGGTGTTGAAGAGCTGGAAAACAATGAGAACTCAATATGAACATTTGTTGCTCATAACGTATTTAACGAACAGAAACTTCAATAGTGGACAAAAACAGCTCCACAACTGTAACACCATGGGCGCGCCTCTAGTCTATGTCAGTTCAAGTCAAACACATTGAAACATTTCAGCTCAAGTCACCTTCAGCAGTGATGTAAGATTATCAGTTTTACTTTGCAGGGAAGGAAAGTGGTCATGAAGAACATAGACCTGAACACCTATCAAAACACTCCCAGCTCAGCCAATGCAAATGCTTCTCTCTATTACTTGTGGACCTTCTCAATACTGACATTCCACCAAAGAGCACAATTCATGAATTTACTTGAGGTCAAAATCTTCAGTCTAGTCACTGCTCTCTGTCATCAGCTAAGGACTTTGTAAAGGACAGAGGAGATGCTTAAGAAATAGAAAAATGCCCATCACATCAGCAGAACTAACATTTTGTCAGACACCATCATATCCCAACATAACATTTCAAGAATGTAAACTCTGCTGTGTAAAGCCGAAAAGAGAGTCAGGAAGCTCTTCCTTAAATAATCAGTTGGATCACCGATGTTCTCCGAGTGAAGAAAAACTTACTAGGTTCCTCACTAACTTAAAAAATATAATAAATGAAAACTGTATAACGCTGTAATATTCTGAAGCGTTGAAAACTTCTCCTTTCAGTCTTACTGCTTCTTTCAATGTTAATGCCTCAACATTTAACGTAAGTAACACAGAAGTAGATTTAGCTTATAGTCTTACTTTCCCTAAACGGTTTCACATCGACAGATGAGACTACCACCCATGCTGCCAATGTCATTTTAACGTGACATAAAGATTCCACACTAAGAAGGAACACATCTACTCAGCAAAAGAGACAAACAAAATGCTGCTAGCACATCCAGTTTGACTCGCAATCGTAACACACTGTTAGTATTTTTTATGATGGTATCAAAGACATAGAAAACACTCCTGAATACAAGGTCTCTCCTAAGCTCTTCATTTATTAATTTATTAACTGAAGTAATATTAAACACACCATCAGAAATGACAATTGCCTTCATATAATTAATACTCAGAGATGTATAAACGATAAAAAAAAGTTTTCATGTGCCCTCAGTATAATATTTTATCTCTTCTAACTTACATTCTACTTAGTTTTCTGCACATATCCAAGAACTCACCACTTTTCATACTTCGTACCAGACATTAAGATACTAATCTCAACCACTTCCTCCACCTGAGGTCTTTAGTCTAGAATATCCAAAAGCAAAGCAAAATACTCCTATAGTCCTAGAACCACCTACCTACAAAACTCGATCTTATCTCAAATTGTCCTCGGTACTGGACTACAAAAAAAATTGTACTACAGTTGTTAGTAAAGCTGAATATACCGAGTGCACTGTCAAGTGAAGAGACAAACACCACGGTTTGTCCACACTTACACATAAAGATGTGTAAGCAAAGCATAAAAAGTAACAGCATATTGCTTCAATGGGAGTTTTATACTAATATTGAAGATTTCAGCAATAAAGAGCTTAAACTACTGCCTCAGTATATGCCATTTCCTCTCTTTCATATGAAATACTTGCTAATATTATGGCATGTATTTCAATTAGCCGAACTGAATGGTCTACTCTTGCATAATGCAGAGATCATTTGCTAACTCTGTGCTACTGTATTATTAGAAAACATTTAATTTAATCATGTCCAAGGTTTTGTTGGATTCCTAAAGAAAAGAGTGCAGCAAAGCGAAGGTTTAAACAAACTTCACATTTATTCCTTACCTCTCCAGCCATTGGTCTAAATGTCTACACTGATATTCATCAAACACCAAAGAATCTGAATCATTCCAGCTTCTACATTCCTGTTCTTGATGCCAGCAATGTGGATGTTGCCCAGAACTAGAAAATAAGAATCCTCATCAGAAATCAAGTCACTGGTAGTCACTGATCATTGCCTATACAAAACAAATATGGAGAATCTGAGTATCATCATTTATAGTTACAAAATGCTGATTTGGCATAGATATGTGATTTGCGTCAACTTACTAATTCAGGCAACATTAATTTAACAAAGGTGTTAGACAATGCAATTGCTGGGAAAAGGTCTTTGACTAATGCAATTAAGACATTAGAATTTTAAAATAAACTGTTAATACTTAATAATCAAAAGTATATCCTTCCTCTATTTGCAAACAAAAAGGGGAAAAAAAAACAACTGAGTACTGTCACCAGTGTTTATGGAACTGCTGACTTGTGCCAACATTCATAGACTGTCCTCTGCCAGCAAGGCATTTTTTGACATTTATATACCATTCTATCCAGCACTAAACTCGTGGCAGAGGCAAATACAGAAACATCACTTCAACACAGGAGAACAGCATGTCTAAAGACAAGCAGGTCAAACATTTATGTGGAAACAATTTTACACAGGGAATTCTTTACCAGACACTGCTGCGGAGTCCTCACAAGTAAGCATGGGACAAGGAGCTAGAGTGGGGTGCTTGCAACATGCTGGAAGGACAGCCAGAGATTGCTTAAGGATTAAGAGTTATCTACGTTTTCCTCCTCAGTTCTGGCAGCTGTGACATCTTAAATGATAGGTTACTAAACAAAACACTGTCACAACATCTACTAACATCAGACTTCTGGGCTAAGGACCACAGCCGCAGATGAGCCACCACCTGCCTGAGAGATTGACCCTGTATTGCAGATTCCACACAGTAAACATACTGGTGTTCTGTATGTGCGAGTAAACAGTAAACATACTGTTCTGTACGTGCGAGGTCTCTGCACTTTTTAAGTCAACAAGTGAGAGGGAAGGAAGGTTTTTGTTATTTTAATCCTGGATTAAGAACCTATGTTTTCTTTCCCTTCCTTCTCCACCCTGACTGGCTTTGGGAGCTTCCTGCTCCCAGAGGGCTCAAAGTTACTAATACATAGCACAAATAGCTTACTCCTATCCATGGATCTAGCCAAAAGGACACTTTCAACACATTCGGTTTTTGCAAAGGCAGTGAACGGATAAAACCTTTCTCTAATCACCCTCAACAACAATTACTCAATTTAAAGACTTGAAAGAAACAAAAAAAAAAAAAAAGAAAAAAAAAAGAAAAAGCACAACACCTAGCATGCCTTAGGTACTACACTCTTTGAAAATCTAGGCAAAAATGCTAACGAAAATTATGCTTTTTAGAAATATTCCAGTATTTATCTCCAGTGCTTTGCACTCCCCGCCCACTTCAGCGTCAGCCTTAACGCAAGCCCCAACGACTCCCAGCCGGACCCACGGCATTTCACCCGAGCCCACACGCTTCTGCCCGGGCTGCGGCGCACCCTTCACCCCCAGCCCAACTCCCTCCCCAGTGCCAGGAGAGACCAAAGCAACCTGTGCCAGGAGACTCCCTCAGCGGGGCGCAGGAGGAGGAGACGTCTGGTGGAGGGCGGCAAGCTGCCAGCAGCTGCCTCGCCCCGCTACCCTTCCCGGGTACCGAGGACGACGAGGCTGAAGGCGGGTCGAGGCGCGACGAGGCTGCGACCTGCCCCCCGCCGACCCCCACCACAGGCGTCCTGGGACAGGCAGCGCCACACCCGCGCCCCGCCCACACACCGGAGCCCCGGGAGCTCTACAGAAGCCCTGAGGGAGCAATACCCGCCACGCCCCAGCCACCCCGGCCCTCCGCGGTAGCTCCCACCTGCGCAGCCCGCCCGGCTCCCCACCGCCGGCGCGGCGCGGCAGGCCCCGCTGCCCGCCCAACATGGCTGAGGCGAGCGGCGCCGCCGCTGCGGAACATGGCTGCGCCCCCCGGGCGGCGCGAGGCAGCACGCAGGCGCCGCCCTGCCTCCCGAGGGGAGGCCGCCGTGGGTAGCGCGCATGCGCGGCATTCCCGCCGGGCGGGGTGCGGGGAGGCCGCTGCGCAGGCGCAGAGAGTCCCTGTCGGTGGTGTCGGGGCGGTACAGCCAGAGCGCGGGGAAAGGGCCGGGGGCGGAGGCGTTCGCAGGGCGCTCCTGCCGCAGAGCCGGGCAGGGAGGCGTCGCGTCCGGCAGCCCACGCTGCTGCGAGGCGGCGGGGCGCGGCGTCCCTCGCGCCAAGGGCGCCGTTTCTCTCAGGCCTTGCCCTCGCCCCCGCTCCGCTCGCTGGGCTGCGAAACCCCAGGCGTCAGCGCCTCTCCACGCCTCGGCCAGGGACGCGGGTTTGGCCGAGCTGCTCCTCTGCCAGGGGCGGGAGAGAAATCGGCTCAGCAAAGGGGGTTGACAGGCACTGCAACCTCCGCCCCAGAGAATTTCACACCATTAAGGGAACGGGCTGGGTTCCTCTGCTGCCTGCGCTTGTTCACGTACCTCGGCAGTGCCACCGCCAAACGTGCGGTTTATACGGGACGCGTCATTGCCATGTGCCCGTGCTCCCCTGGAGAGACACCTCCAGTCATCGCCCCTGCTGATTTCAGACAGCCAGTGTCATTCCTTCCCCCTGCTAGCTACGGAAAGTATTTGTTTTTTTTTTTCCTGAGATACATACATAGATTTTACACACCTCCTTTCATTTATGCAACCCTCTGGATGCACGTTATAGTAGGGAAATTCATCAAAGAAGGAATTACCAGGTGCGCCTTCAGGAGAATTTAAGCCCTCTTTGTATTCACATTTCTCAGCTAAAACATTGTATACAGAGCAGTCAGACTGATTTCCACCCATATAAAATTTTAACTGGTAAACATGACTTTAAAATGAAAACCAGAAGTCTTACATAAAATCAATTGTATTTTTATTCAGCTCTTTAGAGAGTTTTAAGATTAATTACATGTATTCATTAAGCCTTTTCCTTAAAGGCTATCCAAATAATACTGTCCATTTTAAAATAGGTAAGCTATCTAGGTAAAAAAAAACCAACCACAGATAACAAACCCTGTGGTGTATCTTTGGAAGAAAATATCTTGTAATGCATGTAAGAGCTTGAATATTTATATCTCAACTCCTTAAATATCTCAAAGTCAACATTTTTTAAGAAATGGCACTCAGAACTTCAGTCCGTTATGTCTTACTGAGGTTCACCCTGACTGGAATGGTACGTAGCTGCAGTCTACCAAGTTTTAACACAGTAAAAATACTCATACTGAAGAGATCACATAATAACCTGGTATTTTGGTTTCAAGTTATGGTAAGCCTCGTGGTAAACAACCGCATTCATATCATGGATTCAAAATATATCCTGCTTGGACAAAATGCCTTTTTTGGGTTAGCAAACTATGTTAACCTAAAAAATCAACAGATAACATATTTTGCCAATATTTTCTGGAATGCTATAATTACAGAAATAACACAACTGTGGAAATAAATAATATAGCCACAGCCCATGTTTTCAGAAACAGCTGTTCAGCTGCAGCACATGTGGAAATTTGGGCTATACATGTATACATACATATGGGGTATTTATACTGACACTGTGCACCGACACATAGATTGTCTTATTGTAATGACATTACATTTACATAACGTACTTCAGTTTACTAACATTGCCTACCCACAAGTCAGTGATGTGGAAAAACATACACACAGCTGAAAAAGCAACACTAAATCACTAATAATTCAAGAAAATTCTTTAAGTAAATATTTTAGCGCATCACATTACTTGGTTTATTGTTTTTCTTAGAAAAGTGCTGTAAAAAGACTGATCCTAAACCCTACCCTTATGTTTAAGAAACGTATCAAGATCAGGTGGGAGGCAATGTATTTCTTTTTACTGCAGAGATGTTCTATATGTGCATGTGGTTCTTCGGATGATGACCTGAAGCTATCACGAAGACAAATGCCTATTTTTATACTCTATTATTTTCATGTTCAGTGATTTATTCAAGACAAATAAGATATCACATGACTGTGCAGGGAGAGGTCACAGTTTCTCTTACTGTCTCTAAGAAGAATACGTCATATGGATTTTTAACAAGTTGGTTCTCTAACACAGCCTTTAAGAAGCTTACAAACTTTGGAGGCATGCCAAATTACTTTGAGAATTTAAACTTGGAAAAAAAACGCTTGTTTTAAGGAATTTAACCCAGGCACTATTATTAACATAAATCAAAATTTTATTTTGGTAATTATTACTAAGTTTTCTAAGAGGCACTTCTGTGGAAAGAGCACTACCATTAAAAGATGCAAGAGTATTATACATTAACGACTGTTACTTTGTTGTACTGTTATATTGGCAAAAGAAATAAGATGAATAAAAGCAAAGTTCCACTGAAATGAAAACTTCCAATCAATTCAAAGTCAATTTTTGTAAAGAACAACGCCACTGCACAAGCAATTAGGAGACTAAAGCTCCTATCACATGAGATACTATTGGCAACTGACCTGTTTTTCTTGCATAAAACCATCCGCAACTATATGTATCTATTATCTAAGTTTCTCAAGGCCTTTACGATGTTAACTTCACACATCTTTACAACAAATATTTTATTCCAAACAGGAAAAGAGCTGTAGGAATTGAATGACTGTCAGTGGCAAAACCACAACTCCAAAATCCTATCCTCTCTTCTGCAACTATTTCAAGGACAACATCCCTTGTATCTGTGCCACATTATGTAAACTTTCCAGAATTAAATGGTACAAAATGCTTATTTGTGAAGACTGCTGTGTAGTGAGGAGATGCATGTCAGATAACACCACCCAGCCCTGTAAGAATCTTCCAAAGGTTAAAAAATCCTGTAGAGACCATTTCAAACTTCCAAATAACTTTCCCACAGAAGTACTGGAAAATATTTTAAATTCAATACCTGATCAGCTCCTTGATTTTTTATTAATTTTCAGACTTGCCAACAAATCTGTCTGAAACTCAGGAACTCAATCTTATTCAGATGAAGAAGGACATGCCATTTCAGATCTCTTTGGGAAAGAGAGGCGAGTCCAGTCTCAGTGTCAAATTTTCACTCTATACAATCCAAAACAGGTAATGAAAAACAGAAAAATCACCCTTATTAATAGGTAGTACAGATAATTGCATAGTAAATGTTGTCTATGTAACAACTGACATACGCTCAAGCAATTCGTGTCCTTAAACCCAAACAGTTTGGACTTTTATAAGTGCATGTTATTAAAAAAACCCGAACAAAAAAGCCAACACCAACAATATAACATATATGTTAGTTCTCAAATGATGCTGTCAAATCTGTTCTCAATTCCTTATCCCTCTCCAAAATACGGCTTGCAGCCACATTCGTAACCATTTCCTGGCTGGCTGGCTCTAAGCGCAGTTTGGTACATTCACCGCACAACAGGCTGAGACTCTAATGAAATCTGCCATGGTTGTGCTGCCAGTACTTGTATTGTTTTTAACATCCTGCCACCTATTCCTGCTCAAAGCAGTTTTCCCTGTCATGGTAATCAAGATGTGTTCAGTTAACCACTGGCATGTCATCTCTGCTAGCGATTTACTGATAAGATTCTGATTATACAGGTGGGAGGTATTAGGGCTTTTATTCTCCTAGACTGAAGCATTAAAATATTTCTTTCTCTCACTATTTGACCCACCTGTCTGCCTGAGGTTACTACCGCTCTGAGACGGACAACCCAAGCAAGCAACCTGCATCTCAGCCCCCGCAGTGCACGGGTCAGTGTAAGAACTCACACATCCTCCAGCAGCTTGAGGCTTTCCACCAAGCAGTATGCCAAATAATTGTTCATTGAAGGGTGTGATGGACAGCTTGAACACTAAGCATTGCATTAAGGTCTAGGGGTAGGGCTCTCTTAAATGTATGGAAAATGCTTTGATTTTCATTTACAAATTATTCTGATGCAGATCAGATCAAGAAGTATGCATTAGTACCCTATGAATATTCAAACAGCCACTACTGCTTATGATCAGTCTTTGAATCGCAAGCCTGAAAAACTTTTGTTAATGATGGTCATTCTTTGGGCATTTAGCCTGGCAACTTATATCTTTGTGATCCTGGCATCTCTTGCAGGGGAAAGGTTACCCCTCAGAAAAAGCTTACAGGCCTTGAAACAGCTGAGCATTCTTTCAAAGTATTTAGACAGTTCAGATGTTTGCTGCACTCCCTGCAAATGAATAAAAAAAGTCCATCAGCTAAAAAGCATCGAAACCCTAAGCAATGTAGCTCCTGGAAACCAACAGATTTAACGATCCATAGCATTAGCAGTATAGGTAAATGGGGTATGTTTCTGAATCTTTCTGTTGTTTGAAATAAATACATCCATCAAAAAATAAGCTAGAGGCAGATTAATGGAATAAAAGGTCCCTATGGGAGTTGCACGTCTTGAGGGATTAAATTCCTTAGCCTACAGAAACCGATCCCCTTTATAAATGGAGGGGACCAGCAGAAGGAACAGAACTGGTATACTTGTTTGGTGAACACTTGCAAAGATAAAAACCTTACAAATGGATTAAAGAAGAACAAAAGTATCAATGAAGTCTAACCAAAGTAATTTTCTCAGTTAGCCCTTTACTAAAGAATCAAAACCCAAGTTAAATTTAAAAATTTAAAGAATTTAACCTACGTTAAAACTTGAAAAGGGAATAGTAATGCAAATATAGAGGGATACCCTTATTCCATCCAAGACATAAGAAAGCAAAATATGGGTTAAAAAAAAATTAATTCCAGGAACTGACATCTGGTGAATAAAAACCAAAGATACAGGTAAAAGTGGAGAGGAACTGAAAAGATGTACATCTGTTTTCAACACTGTGAAAGAAAGCTTTGGAGTTTGCACCCCTGTAGAACATGAAGTCTCAGCAACAAATCTAACCGGTCTTTTAACCAAACCCACTATGAAATACAGTCAAATTTAAAAAGTTAAAACATACCCAAGTATTATTCATCGTATTATGCAAACATCTAAAATGCAAAATTTGGCTCGGCAAGTCGGACAAGGCACTTGGCTCGACAGCCAGGTCTCTGGGTGCTGCTGATCCTGTCGGCTGGCAAACCATTTGCCCATGCAGGTGAGGCACCACATGGGACGACAGTAGCATTGCTGGCATTCCCCTTCGTTTGGCTCCTGGCAGTTCTTGATGAGCTTGATGTTAGCGATAGTCTGCATACACCCTATGCACGGCTCCAGCTCCTAAAGGAGGAGAAAAACATCAAAATTATGAACTGCACAGAATGGTTTCTGTTATTGCTCTTCAAAGGCTTTTAGAAAATTATCTGCGCAAAAGCGTAGCAGGAACCTGAGCGGGGCAAAGCCTCAAGGCAGAACTGCCTCACCAGAAGATACCAAATGGTTTCAATCTCCAGAGCCATGTTTTGTCAGAACACCCTCTAATGAATAAGAACAAAGTATCTCTTTAAACAGAAAACCCAGAACTGCTGCATGAGACCGATTAAACAAAAGTGACTGAAAATAAACGTTCTCTCTCTGAAGAGCTCCACCTGTTTCCAGAGCACAACAGCCAGAGCAAGGTAAGCAAGCAGCCATCTTTATCATTCAGACATACTATTTTTGAAAAAACATACCAATATAAAGTAAGGAAAATAAACAAAGCAAACAGTTCTTACCACTTATTACAGCAAATGGCTGTTCCTATCTTCCATGTTTGTAAGAGACATAAATAACAGAGGAAATCAGGGCTCTACTGAACACAATGGGCACTCATTTTAAGGGACCCGAGATTTACTTAATTTTTCTTGGATAATTTGGAATAATTGATATTTCCCCACTGTTAATTATGCCACATGAACTTGCAGTTGCATTTAGAGGGATCATCTTGCTATGAAGTGTTTTACAATTAATAAACAATAATTACGATTTCCCATGTGTCTTCCAGCCAAAGCTCTCCAAGAACTTGACACAAGTTCAAAAGACAACACACTGAACAGGCATGGAGACCTGAATCCTATTCATACTGCTACTAGTGTAACAAAAAGCAGCTCTGCTTTGTGCTTTCTAGTTCCCACCTCCAGTGTCTCTTCCCTTGTCAACTGAAGTGTCTCTTCAAACACAGTGGCAGCTTGACTGTGGAGCAGATCATCTTTCTTTGCCTCTTTTCACCTCGATCATTTCCCCCAACCAGGTTCACCGCAGACAAAGTTGTGTGTCAACATGGGGATGAGGAGAGTGCAGGAAGCAGGACTGCTTCTTTCAGAAGCTGTATCAGCTTTTAGCTTGCGAAATTGGGGCTTACCTTAGTTTTTAGGCAGGAAAAACTCTAGCATAGAAAGGATAACTAAGTTTTTCAACTTATTCATGGAGCTTCAGAATAGGGAAGAATCCCATGTTGTATTTTTAACATCCATATCATAATTCCTGATGTTATTTATCACTCAATGTCAAACCAAAATTCAGTAGCTCAGCTGACACTTAAATGTGTCACAAATTAAAAGTCCTGCAAGAAAGCAACTCTCTCAAATGAATAGTATCTTCTCTTTATTTTGAACATCTCTTTTCACTATGTGCTGGCACTGCAATCAGAACACACAATCACATTAAGTGCAGACATATCTGATCCAGTTTTATTTTAGCTAGTTCATGTAACCATACAGTGAAGACACGATGTAAGCTGCATGACACTACCAAAGATATCAAGTACTTACTCCATTGGCTGGAACATCTGACACAGACTCACTGCAAGGTCACCAGAACTAGTTTAATTAGTTACCTCTGGTACATTGAACAGCGCTCTAGTCACACTTCCAATTGCAGCACAAGTATAATAATGACCAGGTCTCCGCAAATATTACTGAAGGAAGGACTCCGTGGCATTATTTACAATTAAAGCAAGCCACAATTAAGAATAATTAATTTATTTCAGCAGAAGATCCAGCAAAACCTGGCTGTCTAGAAAAGCAAGCTGTAATGGAGCAAACTGCCTAAAGAACAGTAACAACAGCTATGATTCTAGCTCCCCATAAACTTTCTGGAAATGTAACCTCATCATTTCAAGTGTTTTCAAGTAAAATTTTAATGGAAATTATTATAGGGGATTTCTTCCACTCTGCTATTCCTTATGTCTCAAAAACGTGATGTTCACAGTACAGTTCATCTCCTCGTAGAAGGAACAGAAGCAGCAGCCAGAACTACATTTATTACATGTTTACTGAAATGGAAGTGAGCCCTTGCGACGGATGCACCCGCCCTGACTGAGTGAACAGCACTTTGGTTCAGGCGTCACCGACAAGCAGGCCCGACTGGAGTGTGGTGGTGCCTTCCCCCCGCCCCTCCTGGGCTGCTCCGTGATCTCAGAAACTCCCGTTAAACCTTGGCCTTTGTGTAATGAGTAGGGGGTGAAGCGTCCCCTGCCCGTGCCAGGACAGTCCTGCTGCCTGGCCCAAGCGGGGGACGACAGCGGGGATAATTCGTCATCCCCTGACACCCTTACCTGAGTCGTAACTCGAGGGGGACGGTACCATTGTTACTGAAACCTCGAGAATTTTCATGGATGACTAAAGCCAATCATCTTGTGACCCTATAATCGGTGATCCTAAGTGAGACCCTTTGAGCTCTCCTGGAGCGCAGGGGGCTGCGACCAGCATCTCCCTCTGACCGGGACGCCTCTCAGGGCTCGCGAACTCTTGAGTCTGCGATATTCGGAGGACTGTTGCTGACTGACAACAGGACCTGGGCTGAAACACTCCCCGAGGCTCAACCACTCGCCTGTTGATAAATGCCAAGACATTTGATGTGAATATTTCACTGGACTCGAGGGGAATTTTTAACAGGTATACTTCGTATATTTATCTATCTTTGTGTCTGTGTGTATGTGAATTGATGGAGGTACCCGCTAGCAAGTATAGTATAAATATTACCATCTCGAATCTGTAATTAAGTCACTGTTGTGATTGTAGTAGACTCTAGTAACTTACTTTGTAAATGTTAAATTAGTCGATGATTAATTGCTGCTAAAATCTTGTGATCTACCTTAAAACTGTGAATGAACTTCAGACTGCTGCTAAACGCATATAATCCCTTAGACATAAACCACTGACTAAGTCTGTGACTAGGAGTGGATACAGTCGCACCTAAGCTCTATTAGGAGTTTAGAAAGCAAGAGGGTCTACTCTGAAACTCGTGACTGAACGGAAGGGTCTCCTTACCCTTTTGTATTAGGCATAAACCGTTGTCCAAGTCTGAGACTAAGATTGGATCCAGCCGCACCTAAGCTCCATCAGGAGTTTAGAAAGCAAGGGGGTCTTCTTTGAACCTCGTGACTCAACCGAAGGGTCTCCCTTACCTTTTCTCGACCTCGGTCTCTGTATAAATCATTCTAGCTTGATTCTAACTCGATTTTCTTTTGTATGTTTCATCCATGTAGTAAGTAGTGATAGAGTGAACCTTGCCATTGAACTCTGTTAAGTCACGCTTTTATAAATTTCTCTTAAAATCACTTTCTGCTAATACCTTTGATGGTGATTCTTTAAGCGGCCTCTTAAACCACTCACTCACGACACTGGAGCCAGCCCTGCTGTGCAGACCTTGAGAAATTGTGCTAGGCCATATTTTCTCAGGAAGTTAAGGAATTTAGGCTATGTCTTATCAGGAGCTAACGATGCCAGCCTGAGCGGGAACTACACTGAAACTAGAACTGCTACAGCTGCACACCCTCACCAAAGGGGAATTTGACTACGAGTAAATCACTTTACTATAAACATCTGTAGTATCTGCTGGACCCCAAGCGGGCAACCAGAGAAACACCACAAGGACCATTCCATGGGACCCCCTTCAGCTGGCCAATATGCAAGAAAAATATGGGCGGAAGCCTGGCGAGAGCGAGACTGAGTATCTGTGGCGTGTCTCCTTAACTGGAGGAGACTGGTTTATGTTAGATCAAGGCGAAGCAGATGGGTTTTGGGGAGCAAGAGTGCTCTTGAACAAGGGACCAGACCCTAACACTGAGCCACACTCTATCATGCGACGAGTGGCCTATTGGGCAGGGGGCGTAGACCCTCAAGATAGAGGGGAGCCCACTGTTATACCAATAAGATCATTAAACGAACTTTCTACTGCCGTTAAAAAAGCAGCCTGCCTTCAGGCAATGAACAACAGGGGTGCACATGGTAATTACCCTATTGCTGCCCCTGTAGACCCTCAGGCTATGAAACCACTGATAAGGGGAGCCCCTGCTATCTTAAAACTATACCTCATTGCAAAAAGGGACAAAATAAAACAAAACACACATAATGCTCAAGAGGGTCAGGACCGCCAATTCTGCCTCCGATCCACCCTGACCTGGGCAGAACTGTTGCATGACATTGTCTATCGTGGTCGAAAGATGCGGTGGAAGGAACTGATACCAACTAGGCAATCCCGAGCTGAAGCAGACAGTAGACGGTTCTGGAAAGTAAAACAGACTCCCCAGAACCCCCGACAGCTTCCCCGACCTCATAAACCCCCTGGTGAGGTAGTGGACCCCAAAAAAGGTGTAATGAACTATGGAGAAAAGCCTTAGCGCTAGGCATACCTCAGGTAGCCATACAGGGCCAACCGACGGGGACTATACTTAGTCTGATCAAGGTTTTCCAAAAACAAGGGGTATCAAGGAATCCAGAACAAACCAAACACCCGTCCGCCCCCAAAGACCCTGCGAATAACCCTTTTAGACCTCTTAGGGAGGATTTGCAAACCTTGAAGCCAAAAAAAGAGTAAGTCCCGGATGGCAACTTGGGCTGCCTGTCTGGAGGATTGGAACTTATCAATGGGATAACTGACAGCCCTCACATTTATGTCCCAATCAGCCCCCAAAGACGGCTAGTAAATTTTTTAATCGACACAGAAGCTCAAATTTCAATAATCTCAAGTTTGGATGCCCACAGAATTTACGTTAAGCCCAGTCAACGGAGGGTTAAATAACAGGATTTACCAGCAAAAGTAAAACATGCCCCATAGCTAAAGTAAACTTGTTATTGCCAGGGCAGAAAAGGATATCAAGGCACCAATTAGCAGTAGTTTCAGGGAAAGAAAATGTATTAGGCTTTGATGTATTACAAGGACGCGTTTGGAAATTGCCAGTGTTTGGTCTTTTGGCTGCCCAGAGTGTCCTTGGTTAGCTGAGTGAAAATTAGCAGCTACTCGTGGGCGTCAGTGAACTGGCGCAGTTCGCTTACCGCGAGCTGCACCCACGCTGCCCGACTCAAAAATAACTAACTTCCCTCAGCACCTGCCACCGCCCGGATGGGTATTGCGAAGGCCATAGGTGACCTAGAAAAAAAGACACATTATCTCCCAAACACACTCCCCATAAAATTCACCAGTGTGTGAAAAAACAGACAGGAGGTGGCGCCTAACCATGGACTATAGAAAGTTAAATGCAAAAACCGCCCCTCTCACGGCCACCATCCTGAACATTGCTACATTAACTGCCACCCTCCAGGCTGCCACTCACCCCTGGTTGGTGGTACTAGGTGTAAAAGATATGGTTTTTTATGGTGCCGTTGCAGGAGGAGGATAAAAGAAAATTTGCTTTTACCTAGGATGGGATACAATTTACTTTTAATAGACTTCCTCAGGGCTATAAGCATTCACCCACTATAGCTCGGTGGAGCTAAACATCATATTAGCGCTAGGTGGATATATCCTAGCTATTTATCAAACATATATAATTTATACATGTTCCTTTTCCAGGTTAAGTAAAGGTGGCCTGTCCACCTAGGTAAGGCTGGTAATTGGTGTCTGCGGGTAAGATGCATCATGATACTGAGTCCCTTTTCATCCCCACATACTATCAGGCCTCTCCCACCTCTCTCCTTCCTTCATCATTGGGGTCCAGCTCCTGCCTTACAAAAAAATAAAAGAATCCGTTTATTTACAGTCAGTTAAGATTTTACAATAGCTCTTGCTTGGCTCGCAAATATATGTTGTGGTGGGTTGACCTTGGCTGGATGCCCACCAAGCTGCTCTAGTCACTCCCCTCCTCAGCAGGACGGGGGCGAGAAACTAAGATGGAAAAAACCTCGGCAAAGGCAGCATGCGAAAGCAAAGGAAAACAAAAGATTTATTCTCTACTTCCCATCAGCAGGTGATGTCCAGCCACTTCCCGGGAAGTAGAGCTTCAGTACACATACCGGTTGCTCCAGAAGACAAACGTCGTAATAATGAATGGCCCCCCTCCTCCTCCTTTCTCTTAGCTTTTATTGCTGAGCAGACGTCATACGGTATGGAATATCCCTTTGGTCAGTTTGGGTCAGCTGTCCAGGCTATGTCTCCTCCCAAGATCTTGCCCACCCCCCAGCCTACTGGTGAGGGGGGACTGTTGGAGGGACAGCCTGGATGCTGTGCCAGCACTGCTCAGCAGTAGCCAAAACACTGGTGTGCTATCAACACCTTTCTAGCTACCAATACAAAGCACAGCACTATGAGGGCTTTTATGGGGAAAATTAACTCCACCTCAGCCAGACCCAACACATATATACAATGTCCACAGATGTAAATAAAGCCCGATTCAAAAGACAGCAGGCAACCTTCTCTTGCTGGAAACTTGAGAGTCCTAATTCTGCTAATAGTCCATAATTGCCCTCATACCACTTCCCCCATGCACCTATATGAATCATAGAATGGTGTGGGTTGGAAGGGACCTTTAAAGGTCATCTGGTCCAACCCCCTTGCAATGAGCAGGGACGTCTTCAACTAGATCAGGCTGCTTCAGCTAGTCCCGCCTGACCTTGAACATTTCCAGGGATGAGGCATCTACCACCTCTCTGGGCAACCTCTTCCAGTGTTTCACCACCCTCATGGTAAAAAATTTCTTCCTTATATCTAGTCTGAATCTACCCTCTTTTAGTTTAAAACCATTCCCCCTTGTACTGTCACAACAGGCCCTACTAAAAAGTCTGTCCCCACCTTTCTTATAAGCTCCCTTTAAGTACCAAAAGGCCACAATAAGGTCTCCCTCCAGCCTTCTCTTCTCCAGGCTGAACAACTCCAACTCTCTCAGCCTTTCCTCATAGCAGAGGCGTTCCATCCCCCTGATCGTCTTCGTGGCCCTCCTCTGGACTTGCTCCAACAGGTCCATGTCTTTCCTGTGCTGAGGGCTCCAGAGCTGGACGCAGCACTGCAGGTGGGGTCTCACCAGAGCAAAGTAGAGGGGCAGAATCACCTCCCTCAACCTGCTGGCCACGCTTCTTTTGATGCAGCCCAGGATACGGTTGGCTTTCTGGGCTGTGAGCGCACGTTGCTGGCTCATGTCCAGCTTTTCATCCACCAGTACCCCCAAGTCCTTCTCGGCAGGGTGCTCTCAATCCCTTCCTCCCCCAGCCTGTACTGATACCAGGGGTTGCCCTGACTCAGGTGCAGGACCTTGCACTTGGCCTTGTTGAATCTCATGAGGTTCAGACGGGCCCACTTCTCGAGCTTGTCCAGGTCCCTCTGGACGGCATCCTGTCCCTCAGGCGTGTCAGCCACGCCACTCAGTGCGTGAGCAAATCTGCAAATTTTCTAAGGGTGCACTCGATCCCACTGTCTATATCATTGATGAAGATATTAAACAGTAGTGATCCCAATATGGACCCCTGAGGGACACCACTCGTCACTAATCTCCATCCAGACATTGAGCCATTGACCACTACTCTCTGGATGCGACCATCCAGGAAATCCAATGAATTTTATATTACTGGCATTTGTCACCTCCTGGACTTGCTCCTTAAGACATTAGTATTTTCTAACTTTCTAAGCCGCTGCATCAGCAAGTGATGATGGTTTACTCTCATATCTAACAATTAAGTCCACCACAAAAGCCTGACCTCCCTTGGAAAATATCAGGTCAGGTTTAAAAGATCATCAAAATGAATTATATAAAAGTGGCTCCTGAAATATTACCCCTTCTTTCTTTTCAGCTTCCTCTGCCAACAGTTCACATAGTTGGTTGTCTCTTTATTCTAGCATCTTGAACTGCAAGGCAATATCCAATAATATGTGAGCAAGACTCACTCTCTGCTACACAATGCCAACAGTTCTTAATTTGAGTGTCGTGCCTACCCCTTGCCAAATACTCTCTCGTGTGGTAGGCGTTAGCTCTTAATTGTAATGCAGTCGTCAGCTTTCCATGAGGAATGCCCCTATAATATTCAATCCAGTTATTACTAATTTTATCCTTTTCAAAAGTTGGTAATCCCATGGCCCTGGGATGGCAGCTTGGTCCAATTAAAAAATTCCTGCTTTCGCCAGTCACAAGATCTTGGAAAGATGACCTTCAGAGCAGACATCTCCCATTCCGAGACTGGTTCCTCACCGCCCACAACTTCTGAGATCACCATGACAGCTCTGGGGTCCCGAATAGAAGGAATTTTCTCTTTATTCCCACCTGCTGCAATCCACATTTTTTCAAACTCTTTCTCTATACCTTCTTGCCAGACAACAGATCTTATAGCTAAGACTAAGCAATTTGGTGCAGGGGCCTGCACACTAGGAATTAGTCCAGAGAGTCTGGTAATACCCAGCCCTCCATCCCGAGTGCTGGAACACAGGATGGCATCACAGGTACATGCAGGTAGATGTAACCAATCCTTGATGGCTGCTCGAATTGCCAAATCAAGGGTCTGTAAGTACATGGCTTTCACAATGGCTTGGTCTGCTAAGTAAATCAATTATGGGATAGTATATCCCTTCAAGATCTCCACTTTCTCAAACGGCTTCAGTGGAGCCTGCCCAATCCGCCTTAACCATTTGTTCAGTTTTTCTAGTAGTTCCGGCTTAGATATTCCAATCCATGTGTCTATACGTAGTCCCAGGTATTTTTCTGAACTACCTGGATCAGTCATATTGAGGGGTGTGCCATTTATTGTATATGCCGGACAGTCATTAATCATGTAAGAGTCCTTTGTAGGCTGGATATAAAAGCCATGGCACTTCTCCCCTTGTGTTTTGAGGCCTGTCAGATCACAAAAGACCTCTAAAATTTCAGTATTTTTCTGTATTCCATCCCAGGATTCACTTAATAGGACCAAGTTGTCTGCAAAGACTGCTAGGTGAATATATCCTAGCTACTAACTAAAAGGGGTAACCGGTCCGGAGTGACCCCGCCGAGACTTGTGTTATCTTCTCTTTCCAGGAACACTACCGGGAATGATACCGGAATGCCTCCCTTGGAGATCGGATTGGTCATCAGAGGAATATTCATCCTTCTCGCAGGACTAATCATTGCCAACATGGACCAGATCCACTGTACACCTCAACAAGCCCAGCGCACGGGTTGGAGACCCTCACTTCTTTTATTTGTGCTAATCAATACAGTAACTGTAGTACATTCTGTATCATACATGTTTAAAATTGATGGGAGTACAGGCATATTGGGAGAACCAGCAAAAAACCTAATGATGATAATCACTGGTAATCACACAACTGTAAAAGCAAAGAGTCGTCACCTTATTTCTGCTAAACCAGGTGACAACATCTCTATTGAATGTAATGTGACAAATTATTCAAAGGCAAACATGTACACGATCGCCAGGAAGATAAATCAAACTCAGTCGAAAAGCAGAGTAGGCTGTCCCTCACACCCCAATTGTATAATCAGTTTCCTCTTTAATGACACAACTATAGAAGCAGTGTGCCTGTGGGAGAGAGAGCGAAAATGGACTATCCTTAAAGGTCATGCCAACATCTACTCCCAGACCTCACACTATACCAACAACTACCCCTACTACCTATCAACCTACTCCCTATGCTATTACTCCCACAACCGACCAAGCTACATATCCACAAATTTCTGCAATTGGACCCTATGCTATTAAATGTACAGGACAGCAACAAGTCCTATTTAACCTGTCACGGGTCCCTGAAAAGGATAGAACTGTCCATGTGTACTAATCTTACACTAAAGTGTAAGAACACTTTGTGAAGACTTAATTGTTGATAGACATTTTGTCCATAATGTGTCCAATCAATCAAATGTATGTGTTTGTAACTTTGTAAACATTACTGGATGTGACTTTAATTACAGAGCCCCAGTGACCTCATAAACACTGTTAAAGGAAAACTACACACTATATCAAGACCTGTTACCTTCCCCCATCGGAATTAACTTGATGCTGTTTCACAAGCTACTGAAACATAAAGACTTACAGGCCTTATTACGAAAAGTACAACAACAAAGCAAAACACATTAATAACTGTACATCATGATGGAGGAGAAATACACCGTATACTAGGAAGAGTGAAGAAGCATGGGGAACACCACTGGTGGGAAACCCTATCAGGATGGTCTCCAACGGCACAGGTGTATTGGACACCATGTTAATCCTGTAGTAATAATGTTTGCCCTTCTGGTAGTTTGTATTGCTATTATTGTCTTTTTATACATTCGAGTCTGGTTTTTGGCCCAATCAGTATATCTCATTGTAAAACGTACAGAATATCTTGCTACTGATTGTGTGGAACGATCTTATAATTAACGTTAATTAATTTTATATTTATCACTTAATCCTCCAGTAGACAACATGATGCTATTACCGCCTCATATTTGTAGCACAGAGGCAAGAGGTGACCGTACCACCACTCTGTGAAGTAAAGTGAATTGACTGTAGTCACGGGGTGGCGTGTGACAGATGCACCCACCCTGACCGAGCGAACAGCACTTTGGTTCAGGCATCACCGACAAGTAGTCCTGACTGGAGCCAGCCCTGCTGTGCAGACCCTGAGGAACTGTGCTAGGCCGTATCTTCTCAGAACTAAGGAATCTAGGGCATGTCTTATCAGGAGCTAACGGTGCCAGCCTGAGCTGGAACTAAACAAAACTAAAACTGCTACGGCTGCGCATCAGTACGTACACCGAAGGGGAGTTTGACTACAAGTAAATCACTTTATGCTATAAATATCTGTAGCCCACCCGAGCCCACTGAGCTCTCCTGTACAGCAGCAGACTGCATGGCAGTGATCTCCCCTTGGGTAGGACGCCTCTCAAGGTTACTCCTTGAGGTCGAGAGATCCCTTACCTGGCATCTGTTATCTACGGTGAGGTAACCGACATTTCGTATTAGACCTAAAGCATACTGTATACAAGCTAGCTTAATTATTAGAAGTGCAGTAAGTAGTAGAGTGTTTGACTGCAGTTTAATTATTGTTTAATTACCATTTAATTACAATTTGATTACTGTTTAATTATCATTTAATAATCATAATTTAATCATCATTCAATCATTGTTTAATCAGTAGTTAATAAAACCTTATGGTTAACCCCACAACAGTGACTTCTCTTAATAATTCGCCTGCGATAGCCCTAAGTAAACAGTTACCAATTACACAATAATCACACGCTTGCCTATATTGAAAAGTATAATTATTACAGTGGATAGAAAGTCTCACCTGAGTGCTTGGAACAGGATATGTCTGGTTAATTTCCACCAGAGATGTAAAAGTTTCTAGAAATAAATCACTAAGGCTTTGATGGATCACAACATTAGCTGCATTGCTGATGGGAGCACGGAGCTTTTCTCGGAGCTCCCCATACTCTGTGGAGTTCAACCTGAAGAAGAAAATATGGAACAAAATGTTACCTTGATTATCTATTCAAATACCTTGATAGTACATTGCAGAGGTTAACATCAGAGAAGTGAATCCACAGAAAAGTTATTTAGGTTGATACATACTAGCCAGAATAAATACACAATGAGCATTTTGTTTTCTTTTGCTGTTTAATTGTTGTTGGTTTTGACTCAACTTAGACAACAGAACACCCTGTTCTCCTTCATATCTGTGTCAGATTGCCGACAGGATATGCCAGAGAGTAGCTAAAACATCATACAAAAATAAAGGAAGGCTTTTGAAGTAATCAGCATGAACAAAAGCAATACAGGTATATAAATCATGCATTAACTGTAAAGTACTGCATGCACAATTTCTGTCCACCTTTTTAATGCCTATTTACTTACACCATATCTAAATTCTAGTTTATAAACTCCTGAGGACAGAAATTAGAGTTATATCATGTGGCATGTATCACATGATGATAGTACATATAAGTATCAGAATAATGTCAATCAGTATCAGTTTCTGTGATTTTACGATAAAATTTTAGATAAAACCTGAAATTTCACAAAGGTTACAAATAGCTGCTGAATGTGACTTACACTGTGATTTAAGGCTGTAACAAGCTGCGTTTCACACTAGGTTGCTTCTGCTAAAGTGAGTCTAAGTGAGGCCCACAGACCTCAAGTGACACACGAGACCTTGCGCAGATCCTGACGCATTACTGTTGTTACCCCTTTTTAATGCAACGGTTCTGCACTGTAGATTCAGAGCTCCCCGTCTCGATGTTTCTACTCATTAAACAGCTTTCATGGAGAAGCCCTGGGAACATCGCCCTGAAATTCCTCATTGTTCCTACCACTCGCTGAGTTTCCGGAGCCCAGTACAATGCAATGCTGGCTTAGCTTTAGCTCCTGGTGGTCTCCATTGTTTTAACTATTATAGGATAATGTTTGTTAACAGATACTATCTGTGCAAATAACAGAGACCTTTGTATCCAGAGGAAAAATTCACCTTGAACACGCAGGGAAATGTGGCCTGCCTACACAAAAGCATTTTTCTTCCAGAAACATCCCACTGTATTTAATTCTGATTCTGGACATATACAATGATCCTCTATTCTTAATAGGGAAATTCTGTCCTATGGCACTCTTCTCAAATCCTGTATGACTGCATTCTAGCAGAGATTTGCCATTTCTGGCACATCTTATTACAAGAACTTTTAAACTCTCTTCTCAGTGCTGTTCTGCTTAGCCACAAAATAAAATTTTGGGGTTTGGATTTTTTTTCCCTAAAAGGAATTGCCAAAGAAGCCATTATTTTCTCAGCTGGGGATGTAGTTTTATCACTCTGGCACTGAAGCACTTACAGAAGAAAATCATTAGTTGTTTAATACTTATTTGGTCACCACTCTCATAGGTCTATAAAAGTCTCCTCTTTCCATAGGATTGTCACATTTACTTTAACTAACCTCTTGTTCTGAGCTCTGTTCACCTGGATATCTAACACAATCACCTCTATGCCTTCCTCATACTTGCCAGGACCCCTCTGCTCACCTACAAGTCCGGTGATCTGCCTACTTTTAATTACCTAGTAAATAAGTGCTGCTGACATACAACTTTACAGCAAACAGGCACCCAAATGCCTTTTCAAAAAAATAGTTGTAGGAGCACCAGCATGGCTTTGTGCACTCCTTTTAATGACAACAAAGACTTCAGCACCATTCTAATCAGTGTCAACAGGTTTCTGCAAAACTTGTACTTTTGCCTATTACACAGAGAGACTGCTGAAAAAAATAGCATGGGCCCTTGGAAAACAAGCCCTAACAGTCCACAGCACGTTTGCTGTGATTTACTGCTAAAAGAACACACAAATCAGAAATGGACCAAAATTACTTCCTTGCTTTAAGGGCAGTTAGCTTGCAATAGCTCAGCGAGAAGTCTTCTGAGCAATGACAAAATTATGAGCCTTGAGCAGAAGAAGGAACAAAAAAAGTCATGGGTGAACAACAGCCAGTTTTAGACAAATAACTATTTCTCCTCCCCCAAAATTTGGAAGACTGAAGATTCTTCCTCTTATTCCTATTCTCCATCCTTCACCTAAGTTTTTCCAGTTACTTCTTTCTGCATCCAGCACAATCCTCTTCCTAAGAATGGATCAAACAGGGCACTCCCTCTGTTTAACCATTGTGCATTCAATACTGTAGGTGTACGAATCTTTCTAAACCACCTTTCTTCACTGCACTACATGGCAGAACTGTGCATACAGCATCTCTGAACACCAGGCAGGGAGCAAAACGGAAGGGACGAGACCCAAGGACTCTTCAGATGTGCCACAAAAGCACTCCATTAGCACTATCAAATAGCATATCTATAACATAACAGGGTAGTTGTTTTACCGGATATCAAACGCCTTCACGTAGGGATTAATACTGGCAACACGGATGGTGAGGAACTGCACAGGCATATTTGAGTCTGGGGTGAGTTCATGCTGTCTGGAGTCTGTCACTGTCAAATGAATGTCCTGCTGCTGAGCAACGTGTAAACAGTAGGTGGTCACTTTAATCACCCATGTGTCCGTAACAATAACCCTCGCTCCTGGGGTTCCCGTAGCAAATTTGTCGATTCTCCTAAATTCTGTATTGATGGAAGAAGCTACTGCCCTCCAACCCGACTGTGGGAGAGCATGAACAGCGAGTGTTCGGGCTAACGGATGATTATTCCAGCCTTTCCGTGACCAGTAATATGCCAGGGCACTGGTGACTGCTGGAAAGAGAACAGCAAAGAAGAAGAAAGTTTTCCATCCTTTCGGAGCCAGGTAGAAAAAACAAAGATGTTTTTCAGGTGCAGCAAAGCACATACCAAGGTAATAACCTGCAAGGAAAAAGACTTACTTTCAGAAGCAATTAAGTACATGCATAAACACATGACTCACATAGTTATCTAACCAGTGACCTCACTTCCAGGAGAGCTATTGTACTTCTGGATGATAACTCAAATTCAAGCCTCTTGTCCTAAGCAATCTGAAGTAAATTCTTACCTGTCACTGATTTTTACCAGAATTATGTAGTTAAATGAAGCTGATTTGAATTTGCAGGTTAAATAAAATTACCTGTAAGATGACACTGACTTTTAGCAGTATTACATGGCTAAAGGAAGCTGATTTGAATTTGCTGGTTAAGTAAAATGCTATTCCTTTATAATAGCATGCACTCCGATGCAGCCAACTAGTTATAAAGTTTAGGGCGCACATTACAAAGAAGCTTGAGAGATACTAAAACACTGTATTTCCAAGATGTATAGTGTAACCTGACTCACCCGCCCCTGCGTGTCCCATGACATGCGGACCCGGGGCTCGCACCGGGCACAACAGGTTCTCGGGTGCAGGCTCACCCCGGCAGCGGGTCTGCCTTCCACACTCGCGAGGCTGAGGGCTGCCGTCTCCCCCGGTGACCTGCCCGTGGGGACCCCCCAGCCCTCCCGCCCGCCCGCCCGCCGCCGGCCGGGGCTCACCCAGGGGCAGGAGGGAGTGCGCCAGCAGCGTGCCGGTGCTGCGCCGCAGGTGGTACTGCACGAAGGCCGCGTCCTCGCTGCCCAGCCAGGCGGCCAGCAGGCTCTGCACCGTCAGCCCCGCCGAGCGCACCTCGTCGGGCGGGAAGACGAAGCAGACGGCGAACACCAGGTAGGCCAGCGTGAAGGTCACCGCCGGGCTCTCCATCCTGCGCCCCGCCGGGCACGGCCCGCTCCCGCCGCGGCCCGACCCGACCCGGCGCGCCGCCCCGCGGCTCCCTGGGAGCGGTAGTTCCCGCCGGAGCCCCGGATGGACGGCGCGGCCGCGGGAGGGGCCGGCCCGGCGTGGGCGCTGCCGGGCTGGCAGTTCCGCTGGGGCGGAGCCGGCCGCGGCTGTGCGCGGGGGACAGGCAGGGCCCCGGCAGTATCAGCGCGGGCGGGTCCCGGCCGCTGGTCGGCCCGGGCGCGGGGCCCCTCCATCCCAGCCTCCCCGGCGGCGGGGCCTCGCTCCAGGGGGTGGTACCGGCCACCTCGGTCACCCGTTGGCTCCCCAGGGCTGGCCGGGACTCGAACCTCCCGGTAGCCGACCCTCCCCGTGGCCTCACGCTTGGTAAACGCCTGGGGTTGTGCTTCACAGCCTGGCGAAAGAAACGAATTCCAGCTCTGAACTGAAAAGAGCTCTGCGGGATGAGGGCAGCCTCCGTCTGAAGTAGGCGAATGGCATGTTTCATCAGGGTCTGAAAAAACTTCCTTGTTTTTCCTGGTGTATTTTATGCAATATTTCCTTCAGAGAATGATCAAGATCTTAAAACGCCTTAAAGGGAGACCTTTAGACCTTAAAGGTTTTAACATCTCTTTGTACACTCCCGAATGCAGTAAAGGGAGAGGCCTGACCGGGATCTCTGGTTACTACTGGAGTACAAATAATAACTAATAGCCACAAGAATCGCTGTTTCTCTTGGAATGCAACAAAACCCCTGCTTGCACCCTGTAATAACCATAAACTGCAATATTTGTCTCTTTTAGAGAACGGGGAAATTGCATAATTGGAGAAGCACGGCAGAGAAAGCAACATGCAGTGTTACACGCTGCTACTGATGGGGAACTAAGTCAATAGGAAAAGCCGCCCCCGGAATGTGGAACTTTACGCTGGCAGATGGCTGATGTGTGACTGTTGTTGATGGAGATGGGGAGTTCACGGTGGTTTAGTGACTCTTGAATAAGACAGTCGCATCAGTAAAATTATGCTTGGATTACGGGCATCTTACTTGATTCTAAAAGACATTGTTGGCAAGTTTATTGTTTTAAAAATAATTTCATTTTGCTGTCTAATGACTCAACAGTAAGGACTTTTAATTTGCGGAATGGACTATGAAGTTCAATAATAAAATCAGCTTGTGAAGCAGCAGGTTTTCTTTCTGTGGTTTTATTCAACAGATTGTTGAAGCA
The DNA here is from genome assembly GCF_964195595.1 of Calonectris borealis. Taxonomy (NCBI): domain Eukaryota; kingdom Metazoa; phylum Chordata; class Aves; order Procellariiformes; family Procellariidae; genus Calonectris; species Calonectris borealis. The sequence goes on from NC_134315.1 coordinate 8,784,523, forward strand.
GAATAACTGAGATGTCGGGGCTACAGGGGACTGATGGGTTTATGTTGTGAGGGGGGAAGAGAGGCAAGATGCTCTAACAGCTGCATGGGACAGGTGTGCAAAAGTCCTGCAGATGATGGAAGTTCATGTGGATTTATTTATCACGGATCTCTGAATGGAACCAAAATTTAAATGTGGACCTTCTTCTTCCAAAAGCTTTCCAGCTTCTGAGCTGAGCCTGCATTGATTTCTATATCAGCAACTTTAATTCCCTTTAAAGAGTCCTAATGGTATCAACAGTATTTCATAAATTCACCACAGGACTGAGTCTCAGGGGACACTCCAATTTTACTTATATTGACCTCTTTTATGAAGCCTGTGTAGGCCCCAGACCCAATTCCTCCATAGCAGGCACTTACAAGAAGAATATTGGAGTCTACATCTCAAATTTGTGCCCAGTTCTGTTTTGCGTGGAAATGTGAACGTGTGTAGCACAGAGCGGTGTGAACGGGCAAGTGCCTGCCTGGCCTTCCCCGGGCCACAACGCAACGTGATGGAGGCTGGTGCCCAGGTGCGCTGGGGGCCGTCAAAATCCGTGGGGGCCTTCAGCACTTTGCCCCTGCCCTCTTATTTCACTCTTTCCAATGTTTTGGGTATTGAGAATTTGCTTTTCTAAAATTTCATGCCAAAGGGTGAATTATTTACCTCAGGATTTGCAGACACAAGTTTCTGCCCCCAGAGACAACAGAGTCGTGCGGGGCCTGATCTCGGGCCAGCAGTGACACCAGATACTTCACACTTTGGTGTCCCGAAGAACACCAAACACGCAGTTTTTCCCCTAAAGCCTGTACCCGGTTCTCGGAGCGCGGCTCTGAAGCGGGACGTCCCTGCTTGCCGCCGCCGGGCTGAGGCGTTCTGCCGTTGTTCACGTCAGCGCGGCGCCATGACGAACCCTGCGCACTACACTCCCCAACATGCCTCGCGCGGGAGCGCCCTCTCGCGGGGGCTCATTGGCCAAGGGTCGCGGCTGTCCCCGCCCCCCTGCAGGACGCTTTTCTGATTGGTGAACGCGTTCCAAATGCCGCTTTCTCATTCGCGGGCCGGGGCTGCCGTTGAAATTTGAAATCCTGTGGCGGTGGCGGAGGGGGCGCTGCGCGGTGGCAGCTGCAGCGGTGGGGAGCCTGCGCCTGCCGGTCCCAAGCGTCGCCTCAGCCCAGCGCCCTGCGGGCCCCGCCGGCAGGTAGGGGTCCTTTGAGGGGTCCTGGGGAGGGGGCAGGTCCCCGCGGAGCTGCGGGCTGCCCCGCTGAGTTTGGGTGTGGAAGGGCTGAGGTGGGGGGGGGCTCGGGGACCCCCCCTGTGAACTTGGGGTGGGGCTGGGGTGGGGCGGCTCAGGGACCCCCTCTGTGAGCTTGGAGTGGGGCTGGGGGGGCTCGGGGACCTCCTCTGTGAACTTGGGGGTGGTGTGGGGCTGGGGAGAGCTCTAGTCGAGGGGTCTCAGGGGCACTTTTGTAAGCTTAGGACTAAGACACTTGGGGGGAACTTCTGAGTTTGGGGATGAAGCGGAGCTAGGAGCTTGGGAGTAACGGGGGGGTTCGGAGGTGATGGCGGTGGAGCTCAGGGCCCCCCCCCATTAATTCGGGGATGAGGTGGGGCTCAGGAGGATCTTGGAGCATCTCTATGTGTTTTGAGGGTGGTATGGGGCTGACAGGGAGTCGGGGACGTCTCTGAGTGGGGGGGATGGGGAATATACGTGGGCACTCTGTGAGCCTGGGGGCTTTATGGGGCTGAGGGGGGCTCTGGCAGCCTCGGAGACCGGAGGTTGCTGAGGGCACCCCACTGCGTTTCGAGGTGGGCGATGTGGGGCTCTTGAGGCCTAGGGGATCCAGAAGTGTTGGGGGCACCCTGGTGAATTGGGGGGCTTGGGGAGAGGAGGGTTGGGGGTGGGTTTTTTTTTGTTTGGGTTTCTTTTTTTCACTTAAAGCATGGCTAGGTGCAATGATGGGCAAGGACGGTGCTTTCCCGGAAAGCCCGCGGCCGTGCTGCTCCTCCTCTCCCCTGCCCGGCCCGGAGGAGCCCCTCCATCGCCGCCTCCCACCCCGAGCGCCTGCCTCTGACTCAGCCGCTGAAGGCCAAGGCCATCTTTTGTTCCCCTGCAACGAGCTGCGGGCCCGAGTGCCGGCTCCGGGGGTTAACGAGGCCGGCTGGGCCGGGGCTCCGCATCTGCTGCCTTCCAAGCTTATTTTTTGGCTAAAACTGCTGCGAATTGCCCTTCTTCAAATGGTCTGTGAGAGTCGGGAGTCTTCTGTAGTCAGGGGAAGGTCGTGATGATGGAGTCGGTTAACCAGAAGAGTGTTTATTTGTTCTGAATTGAGATGTTTGCACTAAAAAAATATATAGCTGTCAGCTCTGTGTCAGTTTATATGGAAATACTCACAGCACGTACTAAGTTACTCTGCCTGTGAGCAAGTGCATCTTAGCTGCTGGAGGAGTTCAGAAGGATAATTAAGTAGAAAAATTCCATCTTTGCCCTACTTGTTCAGTGGCTTTTTTACGCATTTGAGATCACATTGGTGTTCTGGATGTTGTGCTCCATTGATCATTAAACAACAGGTAGTTGCCATGAAGCCCTCAATTTACAAATGATAGGTACCTGAGGTTTAATTATATGATGTCATTGAATTTATGTTCATTCTCGTATACAGAATGACAGACTGCTGCCTGTGCCTGGATAAATACTCTTCTAAAACGTGGAGCAGTTTCATTTTTGTGAACTTAGATTGGCCATAGTGGGAAAACTTGCTGCCCTTCATAATACTTGCTTGCATGCATTGGACACTGACCACTTTAAACAAAAAGATGTCTTTAATAAAGCCTCCCTTTCACTTTATCACAGCTACTAGCTAATGAACTTGTGAAATAGAATTTAGACCAATTCTTGGTTGCAAACATTTTAAATAAATGCTGAATTACTTTTAATGATTTAATCCTAGGAAGGAGTTTGATTTTTACATTTAATATCTAAAATGCTGGCCAAATGTGGTGTATGTATATGGTGTCGATTTCTCGGGTATTTTAATGATCTTAATCTGGTTTAGCAATGGTGCACAACTAGCTCCATGACAAACTTCCTTTGGAGGAAGTCTCCAAACAAACCTCCCCTGCTTATGGAGCTTGTTTTAAAGGTGTTGCCAACTTTTTCATGTCCTAGGCTTAATTTCTAAAGTAATTACAGTAAATGACTATGGTCTGTAAAGATCCACTTGATCTGTTGTCTCAATTTTAGTTTGGAATAAAGGAAAGCAGTGACGTTCACTTCAAGTTCTACAAGTTGTTAATATAAAAACGCTTCATGTATAAAATAACTTGGGCTAAAGTATGAATATGATGAAGAATAAAGAAGGAATGAAGAAATAACTAATACAGGCATGCTTTGCTTGTCGTTGCTTCTGTAGCCATTGTTTGCATTCCATTGCTGATTAAAAGTGCTGTAGTTGGGCTTGCAGACAACGCAGCTGAGTTCAGTGGAGAGCATGAAACGTGTGCAGAGACTTAAATACAGAAATTTGAATACATAAGGGCAATGAGATTGAAAACATGACTTAAAATTTTCAGTGGGAGTGTTCTTGTTACCTCTTTCTGACAATGAAGACAATCATTTGGAGTCTTTCTCAGCTGATTTTCTGGATTAATCTTGACTGCATGATGGAGGATGGAGAAATAAGCTAAGGATTAGCTGTTTGGTTAAATCAAGCATTTGAGATCATTTGGAATGGTTATCCATTTCAGAAAGCCAACATCTCCTCCACTTGATGATACTGTTTATCTTGCATAGGTGGTACAAGATAACACATCGGTTCTTATGAAAGAAATCGCTTTGTTAGCAGTTTGACAGATAACTAACTGCGCTTCTCAGGAGTCATCCTTGATGGACAGTGATTATGCCTAGATCTTGCTTAACATGCCTTCTGTGCTCTGGTCCTTTTTTGGTTTTTGTCTGTTTCTGTTTTAAAGAAACAGCAGTAGCATCACTGAGTATTAATGTTAAACCTTTAAGAACAGCGGAGGCTCCAATGGGAGTAAAAGATAGACAGAGTTCAAGTACCTATAATGTGCTGGCTTGCCTGGGATGCTTGAAATGTGTTCTTTCTCCATTTCTAACTTATTTTCATCCTTAATCTTAGATGTGATGCAAGCTTTAGTTTCAAGTCCTTCACACTTGAAATACTAGTAAAATTACATCAGCCTATATGGTCTACTAAAGCTTGCACATGTCCAATGTAAGAAAAATATTTAAGAAATATCTTTTTAATTACAATTTTTTCAGATTTGCATACCAATAATGTCTATGCTGCAAAGGATTCTTAAGTACTATGTGTCTTAAAAAAGCAGCACGTGCTCAGACAGTGCAGGAAAAAGCTAAATAATTTTATTCAGGACTCTGATCCTAAACACACCCTAACTAACCAAATTTGTTTTTGCTGTTTGCTGATGTACAATGTAGTAATGAGACCATGTGAATAAAACAGAGAAATGATTGTCATCAGCCCCTTGCAAAAGCTGTAATTTTGTTTAGCTAGGTGCCCTATTACAGGAGACATGACCTTACATCCCTACTGGCTTTAAGGGGTTGGGAATGAAGAAACTTGCAGATGACGGAGCTCCCTGTAAAGGACGGGCAGCTTAATTAGTAAGGTTATAATGTTAACTGTGGAAAACATAATACCAACAATTAACTTCCTAGACCCCTAACAAAAGCATGGAGGCTGTGCAGTGCTGCATTTAGATGCTTTCAGAGTCTTCTGAGATCTAACTTTTCATGTGAAGATTTTCAATACTTTTAAAACTTCTTTTGAAGCTGTTAATCTTTGCTAGCCAGTGCCAGGCTTCCAACTTCCTTGATTATCTGAAAGTGCATCTGGCTGACCACACCCTCTCATTCATGCTGCGATGTTGTATGTGTTGATGTTCTAGAATGAGTCTGCAGATTTTAAATGCAGAAAATGGAGAAAACGGAGGAAACACCAATGATGATCTAACAGCGGAAGACTGTGGCTTTTTCTTTGCCCCACCGGAACCTACAGGGAGACCTTCCATTCTACGCCTGTCCCAGAAAGAAAACTTGCCACCAAAAAGTGTGGCAAAAGCTATGAAGGTAAACTGTTGCTATTGTATTGATTGTATTCTTTCTCCTTCTATGATCTCTGCTACTGAATGCATATGCTGTTCGGAGCTTGAAAATACTACGGTGTTCATGTTCTTCCCTTTTCTTCCTCCCTGCCCCTTTCTTAAAGGTAACCTTTCAAACTCCTCTAAGAGATCCTCAGACTCGAAAAATCTTAAGTCCTACTATGATGGACAAACTTGAGACTACTTTCACACTTGACGATTGCAGTGAAGCCTTGGCGGATGATCTTTTATCTGCACCTGTTGATGTTGAGTAAGTAATGTATTCACCACTAGTAGTATTAACAATGTGGGACATACTCAGGTTAATTTTTCCCCATTCTAAACCTGTATAGTTAAAACGTAATTTTGTATTTTATAACAAGATGTAAACTGCATAAAAGGACCAAAATTAAGGCTGACTTTGCATGAGCTCTTTTTCAGGATAAAATTTTCTTAAAAGTAGTGACAATTATCTTGGTTGTAATATTGCATACCGAACTCTATTTGTAACTCCCCAGTAACTGATTTCATAGAGATGACTTATGATATGGATAAATAGTTTAAGAGAAAAGAGACAATTAGGCAGAGAATACAAAACTGTTTCCTACAGTAAGGTTTTCATGTGAGACTACAACTATTCTGAAGCTAATCCGTAAAACCTAAGCCTTAAAATTTCTTCTCTTGTATGTTAAGTATGGTTTTATCTCTTTAGATTTTTCTCCTTAAGATGCATCTTCTGAAGGGTTAGCTTGAATTGACACCTTGAGTCAATTAAGATTAAAGAAAATCTAGCAACACAAAGTGAATATAACATCAATCCCAAGTACAAACAAGTTTGTGCACCTTTATAGTCTAGCAGCCTGGGTCTCAAAGTGGCTTGCAGTAGCTGTCTAGAGAAGAGCGTAAAGCCTGCAGTGTTCCGGTTTGGGGTTTTTCAAGTCTCCTTTACTAGAAATAGTTATAATGGTATAATACAATATTATTTAATAGGCGTCAGCGCACACCTCTGTTACTGAGTTTTTTTAGCCCCTTTTAAAACTTGTATAAACATCTGACATCTCTAATTCCCAAGAAGTCACAGATCTTAGCTTTGTCTTCTGCAAGGAAATACATCCTTTTGCTTGTTTTTAACTACCCAATACTTTAATTGGACCCCTATTCTTGTTTTTGGGAAGGGGAGAAAGGAGAAAGATGGGAACACTTAAATGTTCTTTAAATATATAGATTTGCTTTAACTGCTAACTTGCATGTATGCTCTAGTTTAGAAAAGTACTTCTGAGCTAATGACTTAAATGACTTAATTGCATTTATGGCCCAAACTTACTCCTCACAGGACTAAATGAAGATTTGGTACATATAAGGTTCAAGTGAGTTAAAAAGAGCTAGCACTGAATTGGTTTTAGTTAGGGCATAATTATCTGTCAAGGCATAGCTTTTACTGTACATGTCCTTTCTGCTCTTAAAATATAAGGATTTGTTTGTAGCAAATGAGCTGAAGGTGTCGCTTTGAACCAGTCTCAAGTAGTTCAAGTTTCAAGCAGGTGCCTCGCTCCTGACTGGCATTTATTAGGTTAAACGCTGAAGGAGAATGGGAGGGGCCTGAGTGGTTGAACAAGCCTGGGGCTGAACTATTGCAGGGAAGAGGCACTCAAACCGGGTGAGAAGGACTTCCTGAACTCTTATCTCCCGCCTTTGCTCTCGGGTTTATCAAAGTGGTGTTTTTAGTGCGTGGCTTTTAATCATGTTCTGTTCTACAGCAGATACGGATGGCACACGGAAATAATAACTTTACGAAAGGACAAAACAATGGGAGGAAATCCTGTTTCAGGAAGTAATGGCTTAACTCTCTGTAGTCTGAGGCTAAGCCTCAAAAGTTGAGTAGAGTTTGGGGAAATAAAGTGAAGAGGCATAACTTGTAGAATAGCCAGCAGTAGTGAGTACACAAACTCTTTCTTTAACCTGTTTCTTCTGCTAGAGAATCTTATCTTTCTCTTACTGGAGAAGTATTTTCTTGTATATCACTTTGCTCTTCAGGTCCGCTGTTGTACAGAGTTTAGTGCCTGAAGTCCAGGTTCTGTTTTGGTACGTAGGTGCCTCATAGGTGAAATGCTGATGCATACTTTCAGGGGAAAAATATCTGCCCGAATGACAAGACAAAGTAATGACTAGAATGGGAGAACCTGGATCATGTGACTCAGTTTGGTCCTAGGCTTGTGAGTCCTTCATGACTCAGATGGATCTACATGAAGTTGTGCCTGTGTTTGAGCTGCTTACTGTTAATATCTTCTCCTAAGCACTGTATATTTCACTGTCTAGTGAAATGGAAATGTCTATATGCTGTAGCGAGTAGAGCAGTCTCCAGTGATGACTGGCATAAGGTAACATAGCTATGTAGAACAGATAGCTTAAGAATACTGACTAGTTTCAAGGATTGATCTCCCAATAGTTCATGTGTACCAGAGCTCATAACTTCTGACAGTTTAGGTGGCAAGTGAATTCTTGTCGTTATGATATTCTTTTGCTGTTAGCTGCCTTATGTCAGAAAAAATCAGATTACTCTGAGCATACAAAACTACTTGTGCAAACATCTTTCTAAAGATGACTTCAAATGATGTCTAAAAAAATAGCTATAGCATGTGTGATCTGTTTGGTTTTTTTTTTTAAATGCAGCATATGTCAACAAAAGATTGAAGCTGAAGCAGATAATACAGTGATAAATACACAAATGCCTGAGAAAGTCAGTGCAGCTCCTTACCCGGATGATGAGATGCCAGTGAAGAGTCGAGGTTCCTACAATCTTGATTTTGATAACTTAAATGACATAAATCCCTTTCAAAGTTCAGTGCAGTTGCAGCATTCTCCTGGAAATCTGCAAAAGTCTCCTGTAAGAGCATCTAGCAGCCCTGAGAGACCTTCTGAAAAAAGTAATGATTCTCTTCTGGATGATACAGCTTCTTTTGCTTCAACCACAGAAAGTACAGAACGCTCAAGTGAAGAGGAGAAGACTCCTTTATCTGGACAAGAATCTGTATTGAGAGAGCTGGAGTCTAGCAAATCCAAGCTGTCCCCTAAGCCAGCAATCAGTGACTCTGTGCAGGATGCGAAGTCTGCTTCCACAGATGTGAACCAAACTGATAATTCAGTGGGATTAGCAGAAGCACCTACACCTTCTGTACAGTTATCTGGCAACTTAGGTCCTAGTAGTTCTGATGTAACTAATTCTTCTAAAACTGGGGAATCAAAGCTTCAGAATGTTTCAGGAGCAGAAAAAGCCTCTGCAGAAGAGTCAAAGCCTGCAGAAGAGCTGGCTATCTCCAAAGGGGAACCTGCAGAAAAGCCTAGTGTCACCAAGGCTGGACCAGTAAAACTGGAATTTGACTTCGATAATACCACTGCTAGAAAGCCACCTCCTAAGAAACTGGGTAAAAGACCTGGAATTAAGCCACCTTCCAAAAAAACTCCTATTACCAAAACAAAAACAGAGAATACTGAAGTGCAAAATAAAATTAATGTGGAAGATGAAATCCCTGTTCCCAAAGCATCGTATAAGTTTGACTGGGACAAACTTGATGATCCAAACTTTAATCCATTTGGAGGAGGCTCTAAAATTTCCAGCTCACTCAAGTGTTCTAAACCTAGCCCTCAGAAAGTTCACCTGCAAGAGGAGCAGGATAGTATGTCATCAAGAAGGGAGCCTCTTCCAATGGAGCAGGATAACAGACCAAGTACCTGTGAAACTCCTGAGGAAAGAGAACCCAAAAGTCTGTAAGTAAACTGAATGTAGAAGCACCTTGAACTCATGTGAGGAGAAGGTAGTTAGATGGTATCTCTAACTAGTCGTTTTTTACCTCCTTTACTTCCTCCCTCCGAGGTTGGCTAAGTCTGTTGCCCATTGTAACCTTTAACACAATACGTTGCAACAGCAAAGATCTCATTGGGGAAACCATCTCGAGATGGCTAGCTCTGGGCAAAAGGTGCTCTTGAATCTGGAGGAATGGGAGGGAACTGGCTTATATGGGAAGAGCATTAGTACTTTGGTCAAGAGTAAAATGTGGAGAATCAGGTGACTGCTGCTGTCTTTCAAAAAACAAGTAAGTAGGCAGCAGTGTTGCACATCATGTAGCATGTGAAGGGACTAGGCTTAGTGTCCTGGCTGAACTCTGAGGTGCTGTTTTTTCCTTGCACATGCTTGGTATCTGCTATCTCCAACAAAAAGACCTGTCACTGAAGTTGCATTTTTTTGGCACCACATAAAACATTTTTGAGAATGCGTGATGTTGTGTGGCCTTTCCTAGAAAGTCTAACTATTAAAATGTCACCATTACTATAGATAGGGAAGTGCTTACCAGAACTAGACTGACACAAGATGTTAATCTGACAGAAATGTTTGTTCTCTTGCTCCCTGTGTAACATGATCAGTTACTGTTTAAGTTTGTGCTGTCAGCAGCAGCTAAAGTATTGGACTTCTCTAATGAAATTCTGTGCTTTACACCAATAATCACTGCATTACTTTGGAAAGAATAGGAGGCTGCTTGTAATTCTGTTCTTAATTAAACAAAAAGCCTATATTTAATTAAAAAATAATAATGAGCTTAACAAATGGAAAGAAGAGAACAGTGTTAAGAAGTGAATAGGAGTAAGTGATACTGCTGTGACTTTTTGCTTCCCATATAACATTGCTTCTGATGGAGGGAGAGCTCTCTGTCACTTAAATTGTCACCAGGCAAGACAGTGAATTTACATCTCCACCCTCTGTAAAGCTTCCTGTTACCGTGGCAGTAAAAACTCTCAAAGAAGCTTACTTTGTTCAATGCTTCAGTATATCTGGTAATATAGAATTCAGAACTGTCTGTGTGACTTGAATTTTGTGTGGGTTTTTTTTTCTTTAGGGAAATCGGCAAACAGAGTGTGGTAGAAGACAAGCCAAGAACTCAAGAAGATAAGCCAGGAGTTCAAGCAGAGGCTGAACTTCCAGGAGAGATAGCCATGGTAAGGTATAGGAAAGATAGGCAGTTCTTACCAAGTTGTTCCATGAAACAGAGTTCTTTGACTTAACCTTGTCAAACCCATGTTTGATATTTTGTCTAAGAATTAGTGTTTTTATGCATCTTCAGCAGCTCTAGAATGAATATCAACTGTGCAGACTTGTCTTTTGAAGGTAACATCAGAGACAGCCAAATTGGTACCTTGGTATTTAGAATCTTTTTTGATCAGCAGTCACATATAAGGACAAACATAAGGGTGTGGACTCTAAAAAAGTGACTCCTGTATAATATGAGCTGTACTCAGTGTTGGTAGTTTAGTTTCTATGCCTATGAACTCTTGGTTTATTATACTGGCTGCCCAGCTAGTTTATGACAAACCAATTTGATCATTATTGTGACTTTCATTGCATTTAAATAATTATTTTAACAGTAAAAAGGATTGTGTTTTTCTCATCAGGAGAAGCAAATGAGCCCATCAAAAATGTCTCCAGCTAATGTCCCCTCTCAAGATAATTTGGTTTCTGCTGACAGTGGAAAAAAGTCAATGTCTGGAGAAGAAATTAAACCTAGTTCCCACAGAACTGAAATAACAGCAGATGAGCAGACAGCTAACACTGAACCTGAAGAGCTCTTCAGACCATCATCAGAAGGTAAGGGCATTTCTTTAGAACAGACTGAAAAGATATTGTTACAGTAACCTCTGTGTATGTATTTCTCTACTTCAGTTTTGGCATTGATTCTAATTCTAGTTTTTGTCTCCTATTTTGCTCTTCTGAAAGGACTGTAAGACCTACAATGACTAGCAGGGGTGGGAAATGTACTGAAGTGTATTTCTAACTTTCTCTGGATTAAGCTAAATTCAAAAAGCTGGCTATTAGCATTCAGCTGCCTGGAAGGATGAAATTTAGGCTGGTACAGAAACAATCTTTTTAGAGTTTCAGTGGCAGCTTTCTGTGCTGAAAAATTGCTCCCTTAAAATCACTTCTGGTATTAAGCACTTCCTAAATTGAGAGCACTAGAGCTCTGCAACTGCCTTTATTTGTGAGTCTTGTAGATTACTGCAGGCCTTAGCACTACTTGAGTACTGATTTCATATTGCAGTGTGGATGGTCTTTCTGCACTTGCATGCCTGCCTTGAAAGCTTACTACATAGCTGTGACTTAACCACCTGGAAGAGTTATTCCTTATAGGAGCATTGTGGAAGGATGAGGAAATGATTTGACTGCAGTGCAGTCTGTCACTTATCTTAAAACTTGAGTGGAATCAGTGTACTGAGAAATGGCTATAAATTCATTGTTCAAATCTGAGCTGTGTGCCAATTTTAATGGTGAGATTGCCTATCTTATTCTTTATGGGGCATTGTGTAAAAGAGTAGAATATCTGAGTGTGCTTGCCACTTTAACCATAGAACAACAGAAGTTCTTCGACTGTGTGTTAAATTCTACGTATTCTTATAGGTATTTGGGGACAAATGGAAGCTGTAAGTTCGCTTAGCTTAGAAATCTTTGCCTGATTTTTGTATTTTATTTTTTTCAGGTCCAGCTGGAAATACAATATTTTTAGCAAATGAAAAAATAGAGCTCATAAGATGGGAACAGGGATTTATTTGCTTTATACACATAGCTATTTGTTTCTGTCTGTGGGTGCTTCACTGTAAGACAATATGACAATATTGCATCTTCATTGTATCATTTCCTTCTTTTCCAGTTCTAGGAATGGGCATAGAAATAGACTATCTGGAACAGTTTGGGACTTCATCCGTAAGTATGACATTGAAATGTCTTGTTTGCCTCCCTGGCAGAGGGGAGAGGAAAGGAAAATGAAACCGTCAAGCCTTAAAACTTCTCATGAAACAACTTCATTTTGAACTTGCTCACAGAAATATAGGTTCTATTCCAAAGGAATGTGTTGATAAGGCTGGGCAGGGGGTGGTGGTGGAAGGATAACTCATAACTTACATACTTATATGTAGTTATAAGCAATTCTGCTAAGGATCAGAGGTCTCTTGCTTTCAGTTTGCGAAGGTGCTATTTTTCTTTAATAACGGTGAAACTGAGATGGATGATGTTTCACCTCTCTGGTTGCCAAAACTGCAAGAACATAATGCTTTGAAAGTGCAGGGTCATTGTTTTGAAAATGTTTTTTTTCAAAGCTCGTTTGTTTTATGGGCAGTTTCAGGAAATATGTCTCTAAATTGGGCATGTCATGTTTTAATCAGTTCAGCTTAGTTATTCTTTCTCCTACTTTGGTCCAGAGTAGGAGTGGCTCTGAATACACAGTGAATACACTGAATTGAAATTGTTTTTTGATCACGCTGTGTTTGTTCTTACGGTTGTATGAGCAAAGACGGAGAATGACATACACTGCTCATTCAACTTACAATACTATCTTTCCCTTCAGTGTCTTCTGCTGGTTTTGACTAGTTCATAAACGTTTGCCCGTTTGGTTCTGTCTGAGCGGACTGAGATCACTTGATATTACATAAGGACTTAAACGTGTGGGCACTGAGTTCTCTTACGTAATTTTTCTCCTGAGAACAATGCTCTGGCCACTGAAGAATAGGCTCACCCTCTCCCCAGAGGATTATTTCTGTGCATGTGTGGGATGTGGGTGTTATGCTATGAAGCAGCATATCTGCCAGTTTATGCCTCTTTCCTCTCAGTTCAAAGAGTCTGCCTTGAGGAAACAGTCGCTGTATTTGAAGTTTGACCCTCTATTGAGAGACAGTCCGAGAAAACCAATTTCTGGTACTACTGAAACAACTATAAATGTCATGACAGCTCCACTTCAGCGTGGGTAGGTATTGACTTAGTCTAGGCTGTAGTACGTAGCTTTACAAAGAAAGGCAGCGCTTGAATATAATGGTGTATGTTTGTTCATTTTTAGTCCTGTTGCTGATGTAAGTAAATTGCTTGAAGAAGCTGAAAAGCCTGCAGTGAGTCTTCAAAATGAAGAAAAACCAAAAGGACTAGATCTTCTGGGAACATTTACAACTTCTGTAAGGGTGTCTGGAATGGTATCAGGTTTCATGTTGATATTATGGGAAAGGGATGGGCTAGGTTCTGGACTTAAGACTTGTGCAGATATTCTAAGGATCGCAGAATACTTAATGCGTATTTAAACTGTTATCTTAAAAAAACCAGGTTGCATACTGACTTATATCAAAGTTGAACTTTTAGATGAACTTTTCATTTTTTTAAGTATTAAAAATCTTTTTAGTGGAAACTGGTGGCACTGCACATGGTCTAGGAGAATTTGAGCTGTTTTTAAGAATGCTTTAATCAAGCAATCTTTTTCATGCAGCTGAAGCCACAAAAATAGGACAAGCTTGTATTTTAATTGCACTGCTGGGATGAAAAGCAATTCTTTGATTAAACTTGATGCTCTCTAGTCTAAAGTTTATAGTTTGAAGCACCTTCAATGTTCATCCTGAAATGGTGCCTTTTTTACTGGTGGGGAACAGCGTGGTGTCACCTGCTTTGTTTCTGATAGCTATAACTGGTGGATAGCAGTTTCTCTTACACCTTAAAGATAACTACATAGTTTTAAAACATATATACAAAGAAAGTAAGTTACGGTAACTAAGTTATGGAGGTATTTTTGGTGTTTAAGTAAAATATGTTGACTTGGCATCGAATAATCTGCATACAGTTAATCAATGGCATGAAAATAGTCTGTTGAAACTCTACTTTTTTCTCCTCATAGGACACAGGTCCCCTAATTCCGGACTCCCTGACTAATGATGTTCCTCCACTCCCTTTTGCTGCTTCCACAAACACTGCAGTGGATGCTATTATAGATGTGCTAAAATACAGCCAAAAAGACATGGATGCAGCTGTTGAACTGGTTAAGAGAGAGGTATGGTGACCCTTCCAAAGCAGAACTTTGCATAGCCTTGGAATTCCCTTTGGTTTAGATTATCTGGAATAAACCTCTATACTTGGTAATTCTTTCCATCGTACTTGACATAAGCATCTTATTCTGAAAAGCTTGCTGTGCACTTGATAGGAGCAGTAGGTATAGAACTCTTCAGAGTTAGTATCTAAGGAAATACAGTGAACTTCACTATTAGTTCTGCCTTAGAACTGATCAGTATTAAAAAGCATCTGTTATCAGATGGAATGGTTAAGCTTAATATCAGTGATCTGAATACTCTTTATATAAAGGTGGGCAATATCTGTTCTTCCCAATGGGATGGAGCGGCTTCTTCTGATATAATTATTTCCTTAAAACAAGATAAAACTGTAATGTCAATTCAGTGCAGTGATCAATTTGTGTTTGTGGGATGGGGAGGCACAACAGTATATTCAGCTAATAAAATAAAAGTGAGATCTGGAGCTCACTCTGGAGGAGAAAAACATTAGTGGAGGAGGGAAGAAGTAGTTGGTGGGATTTCAAGTATGTTCTGTAACTATATCACTACAGAAATTGCTTTTGAACCCCCATCTTACTGATGCAAGAAGAGTTATGTATCCACTCACTTCAAAAATCTGAGTACTTGATTCATTACGGCTTCTGGGTTATGTAACCTTACAAATACTAAATAATGTAAGAGGAGTACTTAAGCATAAATGTCCTTAAAGCTAATCATGTTACTTTAGAAGAAAATGGAGGATTCCAAATGCCTGACTAGCTATACTGCAGGCAGTGACAGTAAGGACACCAAACGAAGATGACCTGTGATTATTTGCTGCTTAAGTTATTCTTTCCCTTTGGAGTACGAAGATACTAGAATTTCTAGGAGTAACTTTTGCTTTCTGTCATTTAGGAGGATACTTTTACTCAGACTATTGTCTAGTACAGGAAAACAAGTGCAGCTTTGACAGGGACAGCTCCTAGTGCATTGATCTAAAATGAAGAATTTATATAATAACGGGGTAAAGCTTGTAATACCTTAAAATGCATGCTCTAATCTCTCGTTTCAAAGAACTATTTTAAACATGCAAACATAGTTGTAGCAAGACAGGTGTGACTGGATGACTCCAGTTGTGTGTCACAAACAAATAATGCTTGGAATTTACTATATTAACTTGAAAGGAAGACAGACTAAATTTAAAGATTACTTTTTTGGTGAAACAACTCAAGAGTAGAAGGAGAGGAAAAAAGAACTGTGTTCCTTCTGGGCAAATACAGCACTTCATGAAAGCATGTTTTTTTGGGTCTACTGAACCATTTCTGCTGGGTTTGCAAATGAAAGTTTCTAACTAGTTTCTATCTTCACACGTTTTTGTTTTTGTAACATTTGTTTCTAGCATTGTAACTAACATTTGTTAGTTCTTTCTCTTATATTTTGGTACGTTCTTCTTTCACATGTGCCCCACTTCTTGTCATCTGAAATAATACAAGACATTTTAATTGAGTTTACTCTGAAACAAATACCGAAAAATCAGTGTACTATAGTATATCATGCAACTTCGAGGGGAAATCAGCAGTAATCGTGTGTTCTCACCTTCTCTTGTTTAAAATTCCAGGTTGTTTTATGTATTTTGGGCCTCTGTTGTCATTGAAGGCCTCCCACACTGCAGTCAGCTATCAGTGTTACAGTTCTTAATAGAAACCCCAGGACAAAATTAAGTTCATGGAGTTTGCTCAAAGCATTTAGCAAAGACTGCTTATATTGCTTAATCTTGTTACTGTGAGGTCTGCTTTATTTCAGCTGATGTGAAATAGGTATGGTTATTCTTAAATGAACTGAAGTGTCTTTAAATATGGAAACATGGTAAGGGGAGGATTGAGTGTTGAGTACAAATGACTCCCAACAACAATTTGATCTTGACTAGAATAGCCTTCTGGTATTTGCTCTTTCCTGTGTTAAGATTGGCAGATTTGTGTGGCTTAATTTGCCTGCTGTGTAAATAAAAGGGAAATATATGTTCCTTGAGAGAATGTTACTTCTTAAGAGAACATACTGGTCAAAGAACAATGATCTACATATATGATGAATGAGAGTAGCCAAGAGGTTGGTTGAGTTGGCTCTGATCTTGCCATTTGAGAGATATTGGTAACATTGAGTGGGAATCATGTATGCAAAATCTATATAATCAATCTACATCTTATTTGTCTCGACTGTGTATTGAAATACTTAATTTTGAATCTGCTAGGCAGCTAGAACTTATTTTTCTCCATATCAAGTTATAAATATACCTAGATACTAGACTGTTCTGGGTATCAAATCTTGTATTTCTCCCTGTGCAAGAAATAAAGGTTTCCTTTTTCCCTCAAAGGTTCAAGAGAAACAGTTGGAGACACAGGAATGGAAAAATAAGTATGATAAGCTTCATATGGAATACAAGGAAATGGGGTATGAATCTGTCTTGATTTTTGTATCTACTTATTTACTTCAGCTGCTTTTTCTAACTTATGTTCAACATTGGGTTTTGTCTTTTTTAGGAAAATAGTTGCTGAGTTTGAAGGTACAATAACACAAATGATGGGTAAGTTCCATATTTACACTTGGAATGGCTTGGGAGGGGTGGGGCACACTTAGCCTAAGGTTACCAACTGAAGTTAGACTCTTTCACTTCTGATGGCATTAATATTCAAGTGCTTCCAGGGTGAGTGTAAGGTTTCAGACAAGGTATTGAGAGTAACACTTTTACGGATATTCATACAGACATGATATCACTTGGTAGGTAGTGATGACTTCCTGAATCAGGTGTGAGACACATCTAACTCTTTCTTATTCTCCAGTGGAGTGTGAGCTGTTGACTTATTAAAATTGGCAGATCCAGTTGTCTGCATCTTGCATTTAACTGTTTATTATCTGATGCCATTTAAGTGATAAGATGTCAATAGGAGTTCTTGCTGGACAGACCTGGCCTTTGCTTCAGCCAAGTTTGTGGCTTCAAACTGGGAAGACATTAAATGAAACTCTCATATAGGTACATTCTCCTAGCTCAAAGCTGAATAGCCAAGTCTGTGCCTTGCTTAAATTTAGTTCTGTAGGAGACTGAATATTATGTCAACTTTTGTGCTTCTTTAAGCCTATGGGAAACATAGCTGAGGTGTGCTAACAAAAACTTGTCCTGAAAGAGTTTGCTGTGCTAGTTTGGCTTGTTATCCCAGTCTCCTCCAGATCGTCTAGCTATTGTGTATATTTAATGAAAAGAAATATTTTTGGATTCCTTGTTTCTATCACAACATTTGAGGCTCCTGTTTTGGTAAACTTGGGTGTAGTATTTTGAATACACTGCAAGAGACACAATGCTTTGGGCAAGCACCTTATAATTGGTCTTTAATGGCCTTAGGGTTGGTGTGAGGTAGTATGTAGCAAATAAAGAGAATATGACTGCTTCCTTAAAAGCAAAGGTATGGTGTCCTTTCAGAGGAGAGGCTACATTATGAAATCCTTTTTTGCTTAAGAGGAAGAATTGAAGGTGTGGGGGTTATCTGTCCATACTATGGAACTAGTTTTATGCTAATGCAATAACTATCATATGTAACCCTGTTAACTCCACTTTCTTTAGAGGATGCTCAGAAGCAGAAGGAATTTTCAAAGAAAGAAATGCAGAGGATGGTGGAAGAGAAGCAACAAGTTATTTCAGATCTGAACTCTATGGAGAAATCTTTCTCTGAACTCTTCAAACGATTTGAAAAACAGAAAGAAGTGCTAGAGGGTTACCGCAAAGTAAGATGCTATAATGCAAATAATATCTTTCCAAGATAAATGAGAGGAAATGATGAATTTCTAGAGCAGCCATTAATTAGCTACTATAGGCACTACCTGTAAAACCAGGTGCCAAGTTGTTGTTTATTTAAAGATTAAAAAAATACTGTTTTGTTGTATTTAGTGGCTGGCTTAAGGTATGATAATGATCTCTCTGTTAGAAACCAAAGTTTCTTCAAACAGAGGAATGAGCTGTTTCTTGCTGCATGCGTATCATTTTTCTGTTGGTCGTAGAGACACTCTCATGTAGCAACTGCTGTGTAAGGGCAGCTGGTTTCCCCTACATGTTGAATGGATGCTGAAGAGGATTTGCTATTACAAGTCAAAATGATGATACTTTATTAGGTGTTCTTTAGCTTAAAAAAAAAAACAAACTTGGTAAAGTCAGGCCTTCATTCTGTGGTGTTTTCAGAGACTGGAGGAATGAAGCTAATGAGGAGCATAAGCTATGGTTTCTTATTACATGAAAGGCATAGAAATTGATTCAGCTGGAGTTTAAAAAACTGCCTCCAGATTTTTTCCTTCAGTTATGTCCCCTATTTACTCAAGCTTAGAACTAGCCTGTTATAAGGTTCATGGTAGTCTGGGTTTGAGAAACAGGCATGTCTGCATTATGACTTATGTGTTAGTAAAGCAGAAACTTGACAGGCTTCCTTTATCTTGTGTCCGTTCCATCTCTCCACCCTAAATTCAGAAGCCCTTTCCTTAGCACAGAGTTAAAGCATCACTTGGAAACAGAGTTGTTAAATGCGAGAGCTGGAATTAGTAGGGAGTCTTAGCACTTGTTCCAAACAGTTCCAACTTGCTGTAATAGCTGATAAAACAAGGTGTCATAGTGTCTGTGCCTACCAAGGTAAGTTTCTTGCTGTTAGTGTTGGATTCATTTACATCAGGGTCCAAAGCTTCAATCTTTCCATGGATTCTCTGAAGTAATTGGATTTCTAGTTATTCTTAGGACAATTGCAAGCTAAGACAAAGCTGATTTAAAAAAAACAACAAAACACACAAAAATGATTAGTGGCCTTAATTTCAATGACCTTTTCCCTTTAGTAAAGTTTGCTACTAAATAAACAGAGTATGTTGGGAGGGAAATGGATGAATAAATGTTAGTTTGCAAAGTTAAGAGAATTGGAAGGGGGAACTTCAGTCCCTATGTAGGTCTGTGGGTCTTCGCAGTTGTTCCTGTTATTCTGATGAGCAAATACTACCACTTCAGTGTAGTCAAATAGCCCCTTTGTGAAGTGGAGAGACTCTTCCATCTACTAGCACGTAAGCTAACTAAGCTGCTTGTTCTTGGGACAGAATGAAGAAGCTCTGAAAAAATGTGCTGAAGAATACCTGGCTAGAATTAAAAAAGAGGAGCAGAGATATCAGGCACTAAAGGCACACGCTGAAGAAAAGCTGCATCAGTAAGTACCGTGTCAAGAGGCCAAGTACTGGGAGTGAAATGTCTAGTTTTCACAGTTGCTGCAAAATGTGGTTCATTAGTGCCAAAGCTTGGCTTAAAACACTTTTAGTTTGGAGGTTAATCCAAAGTACAAGAATCTAGTGTGATTCTATGAACAGTTTTGCTATGCTGTTTGAAAGGAATGAAAACACCATCTTGCTTCCATTTCAGAGCAAATGAGGAAATTGCCCAGGTACGAAGCAAAGCTAAATCGGAGACTGCAGCACTACAAGCTAGTCTCCGCAAAGAACAAATGAGGATCCAGTCTTTAGAGAGGAGCCTTGAACAAAAGGTTAGTCAAAATGCCACAAGTGAGTCTCTCCAAGCTATTTTCTTAGACTACATCAAGAACTGCCTTGTACCACTGCTAGAAATAGCTAGGCTAACTGTGCTCGTTTTGATGGCTACTGCAGTGGCAGGCTTTGGGAAATAGGCATTGAAACTTAAGGCACAACTGTGTTATGTCAAGACTCGTCCGTATGTTTAGATTTTCTGGAGCAACAGGTTTGTTCCCATAGGTAGATCACAGAAGTCATCAATCCAGGCTACTGTTATCGGGAGGTTATCTGAACTACTGAAGGAGATGGTGATCTAAAACTTAAACATGTCCCAGAGCAGAATCTGGGAATGAATCTAGAATAACTGTCTGGTTCAGCTTGTTCATAAATATGATTTGTAATCTATTAGCACTAATACAGACTCTTTTGTATTGACTGAACTCTTTCAATCTTGTTCAGGCCATTAATCCTTGTATTTGATTGCAGTGTTTCATATTGCATAGATAAAGTCTTAGAATGTTTTGTAGAAGGCTCATTGGTTTCCTTTCTTAGAACCCTTCAAAGGAAAAAGCTTTTTGAGGGTTAAAAGTCATATGCTATTAGTTTTACTGCATCATGGTTGTATCCTTGCCAGCATTGAAGACTCAAAAATAGACAATGCTTACACATTCCTGTTAGGCAAAGGTCCCATATATGTGTTAGTCTTCAGGCTTATGGCTAAGGTTTGCATAGCTGGGGAAACAGTAGGCCTGTAACTTGAGAGATGAGGCAAGCCATTTAACACAGAACTAGTTTTGTTCCTGTTGTAAATACAGTAACATTTTATGTTAAGAACTCTTATTAAAACAGTTTGACCCATATATGGAATTAAACAAACTGGAAATTATTGCCACATGTTAGTAAAAGTATCAAAGCATCATCCTACAGAGTTGTCTGTTTTGTGACGACTAAAATCTAAACTGTCACTATCTTGAATTTCACTATATCTAACAAAAAAGACTTTGAGTCTGAAAAGTCTTACTTCCCTGGATCAGTTGGTCTCCACGTATTATGGGAAAGTCTGTAGAAGTAGTAGAGACAGTGTAGTGGATTCTGGCTTGCTGCCTGAGGCTCTTAAGGTTGCCACGTGACCTTGTACAAAGTGGACTGTCCTTTAGAGTAAATTTGCATGAGTCACTAGCATGTAAATGAACTTTCTGTTCCATGTGTTGGCAAATGTGACTTGTTGCAACTCAGCTCGCTACATGGATGTAACATAGCTTAGGCATACCTGAAACTCACTTCTTTTTTTGTCTTCAACAGACTAAAGAAAATGATGAACTAACAAAAATCTGTGATGACTTGATCTTGAAGATGGAAAAAATTTGATAGCTTAACTGTCTTGTAAATATGTCTAGTCTCTCTGACTTCCTGTCTTGTATGTTCACTTGCTTTTTTTAATTATGTATGTGGGAAAAAATAAAACTCTTGATTTGCACTTGTCTTGCATATTATTGGCTGTATCTTTTGTTGGAAATAAACTGACAAGTTCATGAATACTTAAGTTCAGTTGCTGCTTCCGGTAGGTAACAACGTCTTGCGTAACATTTTCATGTGTCACTCGAAGGAAAAACTTTTAATTGTCCCACCCTGAGTCTTTTTCCCTGTGTAAGAACACCAAGGTTCTGTACTCATGACCTGGCTCTGCTGGTGAGGGTCAGCATCGGCCATGTCTCTATTTTGCACTTCCTGCTGTCTCACTTAAATTAAAACATTCCAGAGTTACAAGATTGTAATAAAACTTGACCTGTCACAAATGCTATAAAGTAAAAACTGAAAGTTTAAGCAGACTAGGTATCATATCCTGGTCAACAACCACCTCTAGTCCCTCTTTGTAAGAGACATTTGGTTATTGGTGTGAACCTTCAGAGGACTTGCAGTAAACCAAGCCAACTACTAATCTTGAAAGTGAATAATAAGCAAAATATCTTATATGGTTGTTTTGTACTTTATTTGCAAACAAAACATGGGGGAAGGGGTGGGATGATTTTTTTAATTTAGTGATGCAAAACAAAAATTTGGAACTTCAGGTTTGTTTTTTTTTTTTAAAGAGGAGCTGGAGTGATTCTGTCTTTGCAGACAAGCTAAGCAATGTACTGAATAGCAGGACAGATTGTTTGCTACTCTGAGTTTTTTCATGTCATTAGGCTGTCTGATGCTATTGATTTTCCAGTCACCAGTCAAGAGCTCCCTGCCATTTGTCTGCAATGGAAAGCCTTGAGAGATGTAGGCTGCAGGTCACAGGTTATGATTAAGTCACCTTTAATTAGGGCAGTAGCAGACATCTCAGATAAGCTGTTATTACCTAACAGACATTAACAGGATTGTCTCATTGCAAGCTACAGCTTTTTATTTCTAATATTACTGGGAGGTCGTTCCCTCACTTGGCTGGCTGGTAGCTGCATTTTCCTCTCAGGAGGGCTGTTGCTGCTGGGTGTGCCCTTAGCTGTGCTTGGAGCCCTTCCCTTGTACGTAAGGGTAGTCTGCCAGGGCAGGTGGAAAAGTGAGTGGCAGTGCTTAGGAGATCTGGGGTCTGCTGTTCGGTTAGGTAGCTACTGATCAGTATTGTTACGTTTATTGGCAACTGTATGTAGCAGGAACACCCTATAGAGCAGAGCAGGTCTACAGTTAACTAACACACTTCGGGTTCATGGTATGTGATGTTTTCTTTGCGATTTCTGTATTAACCTGACTGTGTCAGTATGAAGTCAGTAGCTCCTGCAGAAGTTGCTCTGCTCTATGTTTTCCTTAACTTACTGCTTAGGAAAGTGCCAGATGGTAGCAGAGAAAAAAATTAGTCATAAAACAGTGTACAAAAACAGAGTTTACTTCCTGCCTCGAATTCAGATAGCAGGGATTACTCAAGGCTGTGTCTTGGAATGTTCCTTTGTAATAGACTTAACCATACAGATGAGAAATCTTGTACTTGGCCTAATTTGTGAACTGTCTTGCCCATGTGTGTTTAATTATGGAAACTGATTTCTATTAAAGTCCTCAGTGAATCCTGAGGTTGTAGGCTGATGTAGCTTATGGTTAGATAAGGTTAAGCATGCAGCCATCAAGGGTAGGCCTGCTCTTTCTCCCCGGTGTTGGATCATCTCAGTGGTGTGATGAGCCAGACAAACTGGTCTAGGCGAAAGGGTGTTGACTGGATGAAACTGCTGTTTTGCAGTGGATCAGTGCGCTGTGCAGGTTCACTTTGTACATCTTGCACAAAAAGAGGGGTAGAAAAGGGCAGAGCATTGCAGCAGAATCCCTGGCTAGATTAATATAAAGCTGAACTTGCATTATTAACTCTATAAACTCCCATTATTAGGAATAAGCCTGCAATGCTAAATCGTTCCACAAGATGTAGCTGCTGCTCTTTGAAATAGTGGCTGTACTAGGCTGGGCTGTCCCTTCAGCACATTGCAGAGGTGGAGGTTGTCTCTCTCTTCTCTAGTTGCACTTAATGCTAACAAGAAAATTGTTCTGGTAAATTTCTGTTGGAAACAATAAAGAGCTGCTAAGTGATTCTGTGCCAGCGGACTGCGTGTAAATAGTGACAATGCTATCTGGAGTTCTTGTGCTACAACTACCAAAGTAGGAGTGTGCCACTGCGTGCGCCTTTAGGCAACTGCTGCATAAGGGAGCACTGGGCTCTTCCTTACCTTCCTTTATTCCTTCAGGGTAAAGTGGCTTTCTACTATTCCCTCTGGCTTTCTACTATGTATGCAGAATAACTCTGGTCCAGTAAGTTGCTGGATGAAGGGAGGAGAGACTTTCAACCTATTTGTTCTGTTGCTTCTGTCGCTGTTGCGGCCTTACAGACACCACTGTCCCCAGGCTGCTGATCGAGGTGGATACAGAGGAAGAAGTGCAGTAGAGACCAGCATACCAGATACTGGTGCTGTGGTAGTGTCAGTGCCTGACAGTTCTTATTTGGTCTGTTATCACCCATGTTATCAAGAATCACACCTTCTGTGGCCAGTTATTGCCTGTTATATTAGATAATGGAAATTGCACATCAGTGTAATGTGGAAAGATGGCACACCGCACTCCTACTGCAATCTGGACCACCGCCTGTGAAATCCGCCCCGGGCTCTCCTGTTCCCTGATTGTGTCAGTGCTTACAAGAAAACTGACAGTATGTGAAAACCATATGAATGGAGATTGCTATGAATGCCTGGCTACTGAAAAGGATGAGTGAGCAGTTTTTGAATGTGTGAGTCCCCAGGGCTGCTCTTTTCCTTTCCAGTACACCTAGTGCAGACAAACTAAATCCTCAGCAGGAGCGAAGGGGAAGGAAGTTCCTTGCGAGTTTTGTCCTATTTTTGATGATAGTGCCAGTAAAATTAACTGCAGTTTACATCAGATATTTGCTTTTCAGTGCTTGCTGCCAGGTTTTTGCTAATGATGTCTTGCTGTTTGAAAGTCTCTCTAGCAGTTTGCAGACTCAGAGCCTATGTCAGACCCTGATTTTTCTCTCTGTTGGGAGAGTTTCCCAGTGGTGAAGTCCTGCTGTCCTTAAGAGGGCTACGGTGTAACTTTATCCAGCTCCGTGGAGTCTCTCCTGGCTCTTGCTGTGCGAGAGGACAGTCCCTTGTCTAGTGTCACCTGTCAAGGACTGCAGGAGTTGATGGAGCTGAGGACCAGCTTGTCTGACTATGTTTGTAAGATAGGTCTCAGTGGCCCAGAAGCAGCTGTGACAGTAATGGGGCTAACACATGTTAGGGGTTGCAACAGAGCACCAAGTGTGCTCACGTGTATCGTATGGCTTGTTCGGCTTGAGGAAAGAGCCACTGGGGACACAAACATGTGGTGAATCTTCCTCCCTGCATCTCTTTAAGTCCACTTAGACTTGCAGCCCCGCCTTCTTGGGGGGAAGATCTTCAGACCCTTCCAATATGCACTTCTGTATTGCCTTAGTCCCAAACCTGGTGTCTAGACCTTTAGTGCAATGCCAGGGTCGACTTGAGACACTCGTGGAGGAAATGTGGCAGGATGGCATGGAGTTATCTAATGAATCATTTAAACTTTTAATTCTCTTTCTGTTTTCCAAGCTTGCTGAGCAATATTGCATCCTGGAGCCCAGTTAACTGCTTTACTTTTTGCTTTTTCATTTCTCTTAATGTCTTAAAAAGAAGATCGCTTTCTATTGTCTGATTTAACTTGATCCTCAAAGAAATAGTTTCCCTGCAGTGCCATGCCATTTTTTTTATTTTTATTTTTTCCAAATCAAGAACCTACATCTCTCCCTCCTAACACAAGTAAATGTTGTGCTTCTCAAATTCAATCAACCCATTTCCTTTTGTACACGTTCTTCAAGCTGGTTCTCTATTATTCACCCTGGGGAATGCACCAGCCAAAAAGAGAACAAAGCTGACAGAAAGGTGATGCTGGCTTTGGGGGCCAAGCAGCACATTTAATCGGTGTGAATGGGCTGGGTGTCCCAGAGGGCAGGAGGGTGCCAGTCAGGCCCTGGTGGTGAGAGAATACAAATGTTTTACATTAATTTCTTCTCTGGGATTTGTCCCCAGTTTAAGTGAACAGGTACCATTAAGGGAAAAAAACCCACCATTGGATTCTAGACCCAGGAACTGAACATTTTTCGGGAAGTTAGTTATGCAATGTTTCATCATACAGAAAGTTCCACCGCTTGTCTGTCTTTTGGCATTTAGAACAACATCCCCTGCCTTTCTTTCCATTAGCAAACCCAACGGGACTGCGTTTGGGAGGCAAGAGACAAGTGCTACCCTGGCTTGCACTAAGGATTTGCGCGGGAGCCCGTGCCTGACAGCTGATAATTTTATTTATAATCGTGGCGCCATGATTTGCTGTTCCATTTGAAATTGTCAGTATTACAAGGGAGAACTATGTTTGGGTTGGAAGAGAGGTAAATGCTGGTCTAAAAATACATCCTCAGCCTAGCTCCTAAACTGTGCTCAGCAAAGCCAGGGAGAGAGAGATGCGACGGCTGCTTTGTTTTCCCAATCACGGTATCATCTGCTGCTACCCTGATTTTATTCCTGCTATTCACAGCTAGGCCCCCAGAGCCTAGATGCAGAAAGTCATTGGATATAATCCCTAATATTAGGGATATAATCCCTAATAATGTTGTTTATTGGATCTTGCAGTAAAGACGGGGTTTAGTCTGTTGCAGGGTATAATGGTCTAGGTAACGGGAGCTGAATTTGAGTGCTGGGATCTGAGTGCTGAGTAGCAGCGTGCTCTTGGAGAAACCACTTTGGTGGTGGTTTCTCTGCGCCTCTGTTTCCACGGTGGTGGCTAGAGATTAGCAATGTCTGCTGCTTTTACACAACGCACTTGGAGATTTCCAGTTCCAAGAGCCGAGTGTGTTACTAATATTTTCCATCTGATGGGCAGTCTGGAGCTAGCACTTCAAATTTTAGCTGCCCAGATCCTGTGATAGGAAAGCCGTTGTTCCGATAAATGAACTAATTAACAATGAAGCATCACATCTGGTTGAAAAATCTCTGCTGTAGTTTCTATGGAGATTTCTGTAAATAAATAAAATCCTTTCCAAAACAGTGTTTTGATCAGCAGTTTCTTCCAAACAATGGAACTTATATCTGGGTCCCAAATCTGAAGTCTCCAGATGAGATTTAGTCCCACTGGAATCTGGGGTATTGGGGCTGGAAGATTTGCTGTGGATTTAACTCTTTAGTGTAGGTGAGGTACAAGAACTCCCCCTTCCAAATAGAAACCCGATTTAAACTGGCTTGGGGCTTTTTGCATTACCTGTGACAAGCAATGTAGGAGCTGTCTCTGTTCATAGTGCGACGGTACCTCTAAACCGGAAAGCACAGTAAACATCACCCGTTTATAATGAGAAAAATGTGCTACTTCTAAATAAAAATGGAAACAGCCCCATGTTTTCTGTAAAAGGAGGGCTTTTAAGGAGTCTGTAAGTGGTGGCCGCTGTTAGGACCCCGAGCGGTCGGTGCTGGGAGCGAGGCAGAAGCATCTCGCGGACATCCTGGAGCCCACAGCAGCTGGTGTGTTATCGCACGCCCTTTATTTAGCTGGCACTGGCAAATCTGTTGCTCAAACTCGTGACATTTCAATACTTGGAGTGACTCAACACAAGCACGGAGTGTTATTAACCTCTTTCTGGTGCCTGAGGTCCTTCCAGTGACAATTATGCAAAGCGGAGCCTGGAGACAGTTTGTCTGCCGAGGATCTGTAATTCATTCCTCCGAGCGCTGCTCTCATCTTTTACCATAAAGCCCATCTGAGGAGCCCTGGAAAAGCCCTTGTGCTTTCGGCTTAGATAACAACGGAGCACAGAGGCCGAAGGAGGATACTGGTGGTGACACCAGCTGGTGATGTGAGACGAGGTGACTGAGAAATGTGTGTGACTGATCAATAGCTGGACCAGGTGAGAACGCACCGTGAAACGTCTTTGGCTACTTCTGTAGGGACTGAGAATATTACGTCCATCCAGACTGCACATAAGAAGTTAGGAAGTATCTACATATACTTGAGAGTAAACATTGGTTGTGTTTGGCTGGCTCCTGAAAGGGAGAGAGTCCCATCTGGAAGGAAATGAGCGCTCTCGGTGCCCTTTGGAGTTAGGGGTACCTAATCCTAATTTCCAGGACTAGGTCTAGTCTGAGCATCCATACTAACCCAAGCAGGAAAAGAACTGCGATTGGAAATGCTGGCAGCATATTTGTCTTTTTCTGTTTACATGTATGCCTATATATATATAGAGAGAGAGGTATACATGTGTCCGTATGTATATGCACATTTCTATAAGTGTCACTTCTTGCTTTCTGATCAAAACATCAGGACAGCAGTATAGGACATCAGCAGCAGTATAGATGATGCCTGCATGTGTCTGTTGGGAAGCACAGCTAAGGATTATTTTTAATATCCACCTACTCATTTTTATCCCAGCACTCACTGGGCAAGTTACTGCCTGTTGCAGCAAGTGTTATGCAGAGCTGGAGCTGATGGTGGTCCTGGTATTCTTGTTCTGTAGGGAATCTATGAGGATGAGGCTGGCTGCAGAGAATTGACTATTCTCGCACAAGAAGCATAACTCACTCAAAAGAGAGATCTTCGAAGCCATATGTGAGAAATAGGCATGCAACATTTATTGCTTTGCAATTAGACTCAGGGTCCAACTGTCTTCTGAGAACAGGTGACCAAGCTTCTTGACCCTAGAGGCGATATCCCGAAATCTTCATGTGCTGAAAGCCACCAGCCTTGAGCCGCACGCTGTGGAGAAGACAGTAGTTCACAGGCAGGTGATAAGTTTATCTCAGAAGTCCCATTGCAAAACAGGAGTGGTCCTGTCCTGCAGCCTGGTCTCAGCTACCAATGCCCTGCACCGCTGGGGATGTGGCGTGTCCCTCGCGGCCCCCCTTACCAGCTTGGAGAAGTCCTGCCTGTAGCTAAACAAGATCCACTGCCAGGAAAGCACTTTGCATGGCTGCCAGGTGTTTTTCGGCTGATTTGTGTGGATGGACAGGGAGCAAAGCAGCTTGATTGCTGTAGGCAAGAAATTTGGCTACCTGTACTGCCTGTCCAGGTGTGAAGCTGCAGTGCACTTAATTACATGCTTTGCTCACAATGATATGCAGTTTCTCAGCATTGTAAGGAATATTATTTACGGGAACTTTATTCTCCTGGCAACCAAGAAAGTAATTACTTCAGACTGCCTCTTTCAGTTGGATTTTGCTGTGATTTGTGGCTGTGAAATCCAGAGGATGTTAAAGAAATGGATAAAAGGGATTTACATTGTGGATTCTTGCAAGTAAAATGAACTGCAGCTTGGGTTTTAGTTTGATTAACAATGAGTAAAATATAAAGGAAAGGGCTGTAACCCAGAGATCGCGGGAGAAATTAACTGGATGGGCCAATTTGAGTTCCAGGTCTTCTGGTATCAGGTGGGGTTGTGGGTCCCTGTGTTAGCAGCGAGCCTGTCTCCAGGTCTATGCAAGTGTGCTGAGAGGGGTCTGAGCCATGAATTCAAGGTAGACGATGGTGATAGACCCCAGAGCTCGGGGAAGGCCGTTGGCAGCATGCTGTCTGTTGGACACAGGGCAGGATGAGCCAGCATGATTTTCAGCCTGTGGTTTGCAAAAGGTTGGGGCTCCATGAGAGGTAAGTACAGGCTGCAAGCGGGTTTGGATTCTCCAGTTACTAGTTCACGCCTGTTTTGGTGTGCTGGTGGAGGGCTGCAAATAAGAAAAGATGAAACCAAGGTTGCTTCTTCTTCCTCCCTTGGAACAATCAGGACAAGGCAAACCAAACTGCAAGGCAGTGTATCCACACCATCTGCAGCAAGGTGCGGGAAGGAGTTAGGTTTTCGCCTTGACTGTAAAACTGTATGCTCTGGACTTGCTTTATTCCCACTGCAAAACTTATAGGACTGGGTTAGCACCAACAGAAACCAGCATCATCTCAATAATAGTGATAAATAGATCCAAGGCACGTTTCAGCATGACTCTCATGCGTGGGAAGCTAGAAATATCCTGGTACTGTAAGGCCAGATCCTCAAAGGGGTTTAGACATGTCATTGTCATGGATGTCAATGGGAACGAGGCACCTACGCGTGACGAAGACCTGAGCACTATTCCTCCCCTACACGCTGTGCTGGGCCCAAGGGGAGATGGCAGACTTGTGATGAACCCCTGCCACTAAGCTGCACTCTGCTGCGATTTCCTTCTGCTGTAATACCTTTTAATATAAGTTATGATTCTAAAGGTATCTTTAAAAAATATATGGCTGAAGCAAGCTGGTGGAATCAAGCGTTTCCTCTGGCCGAGAGCTAACCTGCCTCCCAGCTGCTTCCCCCAGTACAAAATGCCCTTCTCCAGGGCGGGAGGCTGGTGTCACAGCAAATTGCCTTTCCTTTCCTTTTCATCTCCCCCTTCACAGCTCTGCAGATGGCTCAACAGACGACTTGCAACTCTCAGCTTTCCCTTCAGGCCAGTGGAGAGATGATCTCTCCTTTAGAAAGAGAACTAGGGAGGTGACACAAGAAATCCTCCTGGATTAGAGCTGCTGATGGGTTGTGGCAGGAGCAGAGAAATGAATTGCAGGAAGGAATCGATAGATTTTAAGGACTCTGACTTTCAAAGACTGGTAGGTTGGGGCCATGTTAAAGGTCTGCAGAACACACCCAGGACTTCAACAAGGCCAGGTGCCGGGTCCTGCACTTCAGCCACAACAACCCCAGGCAACACTACAGGCTTGGGGAAGAGTGGCTGGAAAGCTGCCCAGTGGAAAAGGAACCAGGGGTGAACATGAGCCGGCAGTGTGCCCAGGTGGCCAAGAAGGCCAACGGCATCCTGGCCTGTATCAGAAATAGTGTGGCCAGCAGGAGCAGGGAGGTGATCGTGCCCCTGTACTCGGCACTGGTGAGGCCGCACCTCGAATCCTGTGTTCAGTTTTGGGCCCCTCACTACAAGAAGGACATGGAGGTGCTGGAGCGTGTCCAGAGAAGGGCAACGAAGCTGGTGAAGGGCCTGGAGCACAAGTCTGATGAGGAGCGGCTGAGGGAACTGGGGTTGTTCAGCGTGGAGAAGAGGAGGCTGAGGGGAGACCTCATCGCGCTCTACAACTACCTGAAAGGAGGTTGTAGCGAGGTGGGTGTTGGTGTCTTCTGCCAAGTAACTAGCGATAGGACGAGAGAAAATGGCCTCAAGTTGTGCCAGGGGAGGTTTAGATTGGACATTAGGAGAAATTTCTTTACTGAAAGAGTGGTCAGGCCTTGGAACAGGCTGCCCAGGGAAGTGGTGGAGTCACCATCCCTGGAGGTATTTAAAAGACGTGTAGATGAGGCCCTTAGGGACATGGTGTAGTGGGCATGGTGTGTTGGGTTGACGGTTGGACACGATGATCTTAGAGGTCTTTTCCAACCTGTATGATTCTATGATTCTATGATTCTATGATTCTATGACTTTTCATTCCAAATGTTCTACCTGACTGAGGGTCTGACACATGAGCCATGAGCTCCATGGGGTGAAGTCCCAATTCTTTCCCTTCATCCTATTCCAAGTCACATCCATCCTGACAAAAACAACGAAGAGCCAACACCTCCTTGCACAGAAATAAATGGAGTTAAGAAACCCGCCTTGCTAGAATAAGATAACAGAATCTTTCTGAGCCACAGGACGGCTCCATAGAGCCATGCCTGTCCTGGGGCATGTCCCTCGCAGAAACCCCCCAGGTGCTGGGGTATCTTTGTCTCCAAGAGTGGAGGAAGCCGAATTACAGCAGTAAGGGTCCGAGGCGCTGTGGTCTCCAGCCCGTGTCCCCATGTCCCTGTGGCTGCCCAAAGCACGTGGTGTGTCCATGGGCAAAGGCAGTTTCTGGCGGGTGGCTCCAGCCCGAGCAGACTGGCCGCGTCTGCTGCCCACAGGTAACAGACACAAGTCCTGGTGGAGCCGGACCTCCTGAGCCAGGGTGGAGTAAAGGTGGGGAAGGTGGTCTGGCAAGGAAAGCAGACATCTCAGCTCCTGCTTTCTGTTACAGGTGGGAATTCAGTCATTTCCCGAGCCCAAGAAATTCTTGCAAATGACCTGAATTTTACCTAGACTTGGAATTTTCAACTTCTTAAATGAGTTCTAAGAGGCGCTCTCAGACCAAAACTTGCTGAGTGAGAGGGAGAAGCAAACCAGGGATTTTATTTCCTCCCTAATCTCCTTTTTGCAGCCACTGGTGAGGAAACAAGAAGCCTTTTTTTTAGCCCTTTTTTGCTGTCAGACTTTTCTGCTGGGAGAGAGGGTGGTTTTTTTCTTACGCTTATTGTGACTCAGGGCTGTGCACACCAGCAAGTGACTGACTCTGCATAATAAATTGGAGGCGACCTGAAAAAAACGGATAAGCTGCGGATTCTTGGGAGTTCAGAAAACATATGTTCCAAAACCTGTTTGTCTGTATATTATCTGTTATTTCCAATTGCCAAGGAACTGCGTGTACGCTTCTGCTTTTTCAAAAGCACATTGTGTGTGTTGTTGACAGGAGGCACTTGAGGTCCAAAATGCTGCCAAATAGCCTTGTCCAAAAGGGAGAGATTTTCCTCTCCCTTTCCCTTCTCCTTCTCTCCTCTCTCTCTGTCCCTCTCCCCCCTTCTCTCTCTCCTTCTCCCTCTCTCCTGTCCTCTCTGCACCTCTCTCCCTCTGATACAGGATCTGGGGCGAGAGGCTGCTCTGTGCAAAGGGAGGAATTTCAGACCCTGCATTCCACAGTGCCGTTTGGGTTTCTGACTTTTTAACCTGTTGAAGGACCCAGTGCAATGGCAGTGACCTTAGGAAGGTGACAAAGCCCTCAGTGTCAGCCATGAGCAATGGTTGCCTGCAAAATGGCATGAGAAGGTAGCAGCCCTGATGCAGAAACACCAAAGGTCAGGAGATCAAGGCATGCACCTAAAGGCAGGCATTGTTGATGGGGGCCTTAATCTTTAATTAATATAAAATTCTTAATTAATGTTATTGTGTTTAAATAGTTTAAATACAAAATTGTTTTGAGTCGTGATTAGAAGCAACAAACGTTACTGAGAAAGTCAAGGAGCTAAAGTTGTTATTTTGGCTCAGGAAGTGGAATATGAAAGGCAACGGTAGATAGCCTTTTCCCCCTGGATTTTGTGCCTCTGGTTGTAACATTCTGGTTCAGGAATGTCTATTAATATTAAATAATTCACTTGGGTGACTTTCATAGGTGGAAACCAGAACTGATTTCAAAGGAGTCCAAAGGAGGCCCTTCATAAAGGAAACAAATAATTACACATTGTTTTTTATTTTGTTATGTTTTTACCTTATTTGTGTCCAAGAAACTTTAAATAGTCTTTCTTTGTTTGTCCACACTGGAGCAATATAACTAGGGAATTTGGCAGAGTCCCAGATCCTGTCAGCAGCTGCCAATAAAAGCTCGCTGAGCAAGTACAAAAAATAAAATCACACAGTATCATTTTTAACTTTGATTAAGTTGTGCTGAATTGCTCCAAGGGAGGTAGTGGCGAGCTCCAAGGGGTTAGGACCAGCACGGGATGTGAAGGATGTTTATCTTGCAAGTGTTTGCTTTGTGCTGTATATGTAGTTCCCACTGCTGGGGAAACACTTTGTCAAAAGCCCAGTATTAAAAGAGTTTGGGGAATAAACATTGCAACAACAGGAACAAATAAAAACCTTTATACTGCAATGTGCATAGCAAGCCACTGTCAAATAACAAAGCTGAATATGCTCTAAAATGCTCCCTGCCATCCAGCGATGGGACTGCTTTGGATTTGCCAGCAAGTGGCTGAGCAATGCTGGGCACCGTCGTCCTCGTCTGATGTGCCGCAGCTGATGTGCCACGAGGCGCAAATGGGCGAAGGGCATGGTTGCACTTTTGCTTTAGGATGCCCACAGTAATGCTACTGCTCCTCTGCGGTGTGATGCTATTTAGCGTGGGATGCTAGGGAAATTGGCACCTGCTATTTTGACCTTGTGTGCTGTGGAATGTGGGGGTTTGGGAGGTCTCCTGGAGAAGGCACATCTGAGAAGGGGAGGAGGCAGCCAGCTGAGCAATGGGAACCACCACCAGCTCCTCAGGTGGTTATCTGTGGGTACTTGAGGAGCAGCGCCTGGGACATTTGGCTATTTGTGTCAGCCAAGCTCATGTCTCATGTTTGGCGTGGTGGAGAGTTAACATGGGTCCACGTTCATGAAGTCAACGGATTGGACCCGTTTATGGGGATGTCCCCCATCCTCACCTGAGGCCCGGTGCTGGCTGTGCACTGAGCTATCCTTATGCCTCTTCCCCACTCCAGTCCTCGGTTGCTCTGCACTGCTGCAGTAGTTTAGGGCTGGTCTCTTGCTTAGGACCAGGTGGCTCCTGACTGTCTCTGTAACACCTCTTTGGGAGTTATTTCTGAGTATGTTCAGAGAGCTGTCAGCCTTCAGATGCTTCACATTTACATTTTCTGTAGGGTACAGGCTCTTCCCCGGGGACATCAGGTCAGCCTGTCCCCCTCTGCTTCCATGGGGGAGGCAGCACAGCTTCAGAACCATGGTTCAGGATTGCCGCTCCCTTGACTTGTCCTTGTCCTGGACTAAAAACATCTTTACATGGAGGGGAAAATCCTCTAATCCCGTGTAATTCCACCCAGCCTTGAGACCTGCTCGGACACCTGCTGTTACACTGGAGAGCCCCAAAGCCTCAGTCACCAAAACTTCTTTTTTCTTGCCTGACTTCTGGCAAAAAAGGACTAGCTAGGGAGAGAAAGTAAGCCTCTTTCCCCCTGTGCTGCTGTCCAGAATTTAAGTACTTTTTTCTTTTCTACATCACTGCACTGCCCTGTGACAGATGATTTCCCCATTCACCTCTCTGTCCTGATTCCCAACCTCCCTTCTCTTGAAGCTGTGTACTTGCTCAGCTCGAGTGGTTGCCGATCGTATCCTCTCCCTGGACATTTCTGCTGGCCTTGCTTTGGAGATTTAGCTCTGCTGCCGTCAGTAACTCCTTCTGAAAATCTTGGGTCCTGCGAAGAACTCTCTTGAGCCAGGAAGCGTTTGTGCTTGCTGGTGTGTATGCAGATGCCAAAGTTCTCAGCCGTGGAGCAGAAGTCTCTACTCTGTCCTCCACTCCTTGGTTTCAAGTGAAAAAAAGAACCCACAAAACCAAACCACAAACAGTTGTATTTCTTTTCATTCTTGCAGTTGCTGGAGTCTCAGTGCTCATCAAATGACTCCTCAGCCTTTGCATTCCTTTGGACATCATTCTCCAATGCCCCACTCAATTCACATGCTTTTCATCACAGTGAGACAATAAAATTGGTTGTGTTTTTGTTTCCACCACTTTATCCCATCATCAGCCTGTTATATACATTGTGCTTCCTTCCACATTGGTCTGAACATTGTTTTTTCTCTCTAGAAATCCATCACTCCCAGGAGTCCTGGCACTGGTTTGCTTCGTTTCCATGTGGTTTGCCCGCTAAGGCATTGCTCCAGAGCATCTCTGGCCCAGCTTCCGTCATCACGTCTCACAGACACACAGTCTGATGTAACTTATGTTACAGTGGAGATTTTTCTCTTTAAAACCAAAGAAAGAGAGTAAAAACTGTGGTGAAGACACGGATTTTAACTGGGGTTATATTTCACCTTGCTGCGTGTGTCCCGGGCACGATAGGACCACTCCATGTGGGGCTGCAGATCAGTCCTTGCACCAGGAGCTTCCCTGAGGGTGGTGAACTCCCTGCTGACAGCAGGGGAGTGATCCCATCCCCAGATATGGACATCTTGTGCTGGTGAGATGAACTGGTCCTGAGCAACCTGCTTCAGCTTGACCTGGCTTGAGCAGGGGGTTGGACGAGAGGGTCTCCAGATGTCCCTTCCCACCACACCTGTGCTGTGACTCTGTGATAAGCAGAGTTTAAGGACTGTCTCTGGGGTGCCAGTGGGTTAGGACTAAGCCCAAGCTTCAGGCATCCAGCTGTGAGGAGATGGGGTCCCACTGCAGTGTGGAGACAGGGGGTCAGTGGGAAGGACGCTGCTTGGGGCAGAGCTCACCCGCATCAGCTCGTCACTCATACAAACCTGTGTTATCGCAAATAGGGAATGGCTGTACTAATCCCTCTGTTTCTGGACAGACTCCACTCTGATTTTATCTTAATTTTATATCTTAGGCTCCCTAAAATGACCTGACCCTGTTTTGTTGTCTTTTCTAGCTGTGGAGGTGGAAAGCTCATTTCTTTCCCCTCTGCCTATACTCATTTCCTTGACACTTCATCCCTTGGCCTCTCTTTTTCACCTAACTTAAAAAGTTTGACCTAACTTATAAAATTTTGTCGCCATTGCTATATCCTGCTACAGCCCCTGTGTTCATTTCCTCCTTATTCTCTCTATTAGGAGCAATATTTTTACTCTGATGGGGCAGCATTTGGTGTCATCACCTTCAGGACAGAAAAGGAAGGAGCTCTGTGTGGCCACACCACGTTCCTCAGGTTTGGGGTGGTTTATCACCCAGAGGAGGCATGGCACAGAGCGAGGTGGCCAGCTCTGGTCTGGCCCCGTGGCTGAGCAGGTCAGTCTCCAGGGCAGTCTCTCCAATGATGCAGTCAGCCTGTGACTGTAGGCAATACCGTAGAACGACTCAGAGCCACGAAAAACGCTGCCAAATCATCATAGGGAGAATTAATTGTCAAAGTGTTGGTTGTAGCTACAACTCAAGGCATGGACACACTGGATTCCTGCTCCTTTCTCTGAGCTATTCCCTTGGGAAACCTGGGCTCCCCTGTCATTCCTGGGCAGACAGCAACTGCAGGATCTGACCATCCGTTTGCTACCCAAGGCTGCTGCAGCAGTAATTTGGTGACACTTTTTTACTTTTCCAGTAATGTCCCAGTTCTGTCAGATCATCTTTCCTGGTTATCTCCAAAACCTACTGCTTGCAGGGCTGGAAGGGGGCTGTTTCAGGGTAAGACACCTCCTCACAGACCTGTTGCAGCAGGGTCACGTCTCCATGCTTCTCCCCCCCCACTTATCTACAACGTTGTCACGACAGAGAGGATGCTGTTACCACACTGGTGACCTCTGACTTTGGTCTGTCTGCGCCGCAGTTAGGGTACAGCTTTCAAGCCCTTGCATGGGGTACCCCCAACTGCCCACTGAGCAGCTCTCCTCCTCCTTTCTTCTCCACCGCTCACTGGGTTTTGCTCCCAGACTTCAGATCTGTCATGTTGATGTGTGGAGTTGGTCCTCTTCCCTGCTAGGTCAATGGCAGCACACCTAGTCAGGCAGCCCACAGGACCAGACTCTGTCGAGGTGTGTTTCTGTGTCATTGATGGCATCTACTAAGCCACCAAAAAGCACAGAGCCAGATCTTCACGTGTCGTAGCTAATGGGATTTCTCTGTTGCTGTAAGACCACGCTGTGAATGCAGCTGGCAGATCTGCTCAAGGAGATTCGTTATGTGTCTGGGTGCCCAGAGAACAAGAGAACCCACCTAGGAGAAAGCAGGGAGCACCCAGTGTCCATGCAAGTTGAATGAGAGCCGCCAGCAAGGCCATCAGTGGGTGCATGGCTCCAGGATAACCCGTGATGCCTGTTGTCCATCGAACCTGGCCAGGAGATCAGAGGAACCGGGGCTAGTAGTTTATGGCTCAGCAGATTCCCATTATTCCTGTGCTTGAGCAGCAGCTTCATTTAAACCTTCACCTAGGGCTTGTTTAGACAAGAAGGGGCACGAACATCTGGCCAGCCTGATGTCTCTGTGGGCAGCCTGGCTGGAGATCTGCCAGCCAAAGGGTGAAGGAGGCACCTGACGTGAAAAATTTATCATGAGGCTTTGAATGCGAAATTCTTCTCGTGTGAGAGCACCAAGGAGAGACGTTTGCTCTCATTGGTTTTCTTTATGAAAACCCACAGGTTTTCTTTGGCTGCTTCTGTAGCACGTTTGAAAACAGAAGAAACCATTTCTTAGGGAGCAGGCTATGTTGGGCAACGAGCCCGTCAACTCCCAACGCGTTTCCATTGACTTTCACATATTTTTGTCATATTTCTTTTGGCCTGTGCTATAATTTAGGCACTTGCTTCTATACCTCTTTGGTAAAGGTTTAAATGGAACTAAAATCCCATGGTGCTTTGCTGGATAGACTTGGGCCTGGCTAAATTTCTTAGGTTCTTTAGCTCTGCTGACTTTTTTTTGTGGGCTGCATAGTGCCATTTGTTAAAAGCTCTGTTTTTGTAATAAATGGGAGCCGGTTTGTATTTATTGTGTTTCCTCTTGCAGAAATGCCAGTAGTCATGAGAAAAGCTTGACCAGCAAAGGTTTGCGTGACTGGTATTTTTGTATATTGGTACTTCTGCTTTCAGTAGTGGTGGATAGGATGTATATGTGTTCAAATAGCATCATTCCTGTGCCCCCTGCAGTGTATCTGTGGTAAAATGACAGCAGGGTGGAAATCTCAGAGCGAAGCCCTGATTTTCAGAGGTCATCATCACAGGGGACAGACATACAAGCAGATAGAAATTAAACTGACTTTCATTTAAAGAGGTATAATATCCCGCAGTACAATATATTACCCTTGGGTGTTTAGGTTGATAAACATTATAAACAGCACCTGGTCAGCTCTGTGGCTTTGAGGAATCCAAAACTGCCAACCCATGAATATTTAAAACTGCAACCTATGGAAAAAATGTCCTCCTCGCATGCGTGCATTTCCCATCGCTGTAACCAGGATGCAGCCAGCATCTGCCGCACATGCCTTGGTCCCTCTCTCAGCCTCTCCCCAAAGGGAGTGCTGGGCACACCAGTGGGAGTTTTGTTCCAGCAGAGATTGCCCATTTGTTTAAACCTGTATCGTGGTTTAGGAAATTTCAAGACGCACCTAAAAACTCCTAGAGCCTAAAGAAATAATCAATTTGGGGTTCTCACTGTGTATTTTTTTTAGCCTTTATGCCCTGCTGTGATGTCCTGAAGCTTTTGCTGTTCATCAGGAATTGAGCATCTCGCCTGCGTACTTGGCTGCAGGGGTTGCAGCTTGAGGAGCAGAACCCCATGTCAAAGTACATGTTAAACTAGTGAGAGCTGGAATCAGTGTGTGGCTGTGAACTGAACATAAATCTGCAAGTCTGAAAAGCTGGCGTGTTAACCCACCTTGCCACCCCCTTTTATAACGGCGACTGACAGGGCTTGAAAGGATGTTTATACTGGAGCCAGCTCCCATTACGCGAATTGAACTTCTCCTCCCCCCTTCCCCCTGAATCTGGCATCAAAACACTTCAGCAGAATAAATATAACAACTATATAGAACCTACTCTTTACTTTTGACCCACTTATTTGCTACTTTACAGCATGCTTGCCCAGTTGAATCACTGGCCACTCCCTTGGGGAGCTCAGCCCACGCTTTGCTGGTGGAGTGCTTGGGGTATGTCCATGTTGTGAGCAGGTCCCGAGCTGTTGGGGCTGGGGGGAGCGGTGGGCTGAGTGCAGGGGGGAGCCTGTTCTCCAGCCGTGCCTGTGGCAGGGTGAGCTCTTGAAGCCGTGGTTGGAGGTGAGGTCCTTCTGCTTAATTTTTTTTAGCAGCTGAAGTTTTTCTTTGGTGAAATGTTAGGAACCAGATGCTTTTCAGCCCATGTTGAAGCTGAAGCATGGAGAAACCTGCTAACCTCCAGCTGGAGTCAAGTGATATGTACATCTTTCCACGGCCGTGTAGGGACTGCTGGACCTGGGGCTTACTGCTGAAGACACCTCCTGGTTCTAAAAACCTCTGTGGGCCTGTGTCCTCACCCAGGATTTGACACATTCCCCCTCCTTTGACATTTCTTTTAGAGGGTCCTTCCACACTTACAGAGGATGGGGGGGGTTAGTCTTGCTGGATGTAGCTTTTTAAAAGTGGGGTACATGCTTGACATGAGTTAGTTGTCTTGCCCCTTACCTGGTCACTGGGGAGGGAAAGGCATTTCCAGAGCGGGACTCATCCTGCTTAGCATCCTTGTTTAGGATAGGATGAATCACAATGCTAGCAAGGCTGGGGGGAAACTCAAAGCTGTTTTTTGCAATCCCATGCTCCAAGACAAGGCTGACTCCATAATCATCTGAAACGTCCCTCCAAACAGTTCTGGGAGGAGGTTAGACTGGTGGTGGGGAATCCAGAGACAACCTAGCACTCCTCTTGCTCTCTAGCCTTTCCCTTCTCATGTCCCCATGGGGCTGTGCCCCATGTACCTGCACCAGTGTCACTGAGGACCACTGTCCCAGGGTCCTTGGGGACTCTTGGGTCCCACCTGGATGTTTCATCCAGCCATAAGGTTTCTGCCGAAGAGACAAAGCCAGACTCTGCATAAAACTGCATATCACAAAACTGAAGAGCAAGTTTTCCTATGCATGTATATCTAATGTGTCAGAAAATACATATTTTAGAATCTTAGAATAATTTAGGTTGGAAAAGACCTTTAAGATCATCAAGTCCAACTGTAAACCTAACACTGCCAACTCCACGACTAAACCATGTCCCTAAGCACCACATCTACACGTCTTTTAAATACCTCCAGGGATGGTGACTCCACCACTTCCCTGGGCAGCCTCTTCCAAGGCCTGACCACTCTTTCAGTGAAGAAATTTTTCCTAATATCCAATCTAAACCTCCCCTGGCACAACTTGAGGCCATTTCCTCTCGTCCTATCGCTAGTTACTTGGCAGAAGAGACCAACCCCCACCTCGCTACAACCTCCTTTCAGGTAGTTGTAGAGCGCGATGAGGTCTCCCCTCAGCCTCCTCTTCTCCAGACTAAACAGTCCCAGTTCCCTCAGCCGCTCCTCATCAGACTTGTGCTCCAGGCCCTTCACCAGCTTCGTTGCCCTTCTCTGGACACGCTCCAGCACCTCCATGTCCTTCTTGTAGTGAGGGGCCCAGAACTGAACACAGGATTCGAGGTGCGGCCTCACCAGTGCCGAGTACAGGGGCACGATCACCTCCCTGCTCCTGCTGGCCACACTAGTTCTGATACAGGCCAGGATGCCGTTGGCCTTCTTGACCACCTGGGCACACTGCCGGCTCATGTTCAGCCGACTGTCAACCAATTTTCATACACTGCCATCAGCAGTGCTGTAACGTCCCACCCTGACTCTACAGAGGAGAAGACCTGGAGAGATGCGACTTAGCTGATTCAAGTGCACAAGCCTGTTCATACCCCTGTGTTATTACAGCTCCCCCTTAAAGAAGAAGATTAGCACTCCGTTTAACAGCTCTTTACATGACAACACACCATAAATTACATTCAGTATAGAAGGAAGTATGTGAAGCCCTCCTGGGCTGGGGAAGTTGGCATGGGAAAACCAGTAATCCCCCCCCTGACTCCTCTGCATAGGGAGGAGTGGTAACAAAGCAGCACACACACATACACACACACACACACACACATATATATGTATCTCACACACACAAATGTATATATATACACACCAATATGTAGGGTTCATAGTTACAGACACTTCATAGGTCTGTGCTCACTCAAGAGTGTGGTCACTGCACACAGGCATTGAAATGCCAATTACTTGTCACTGCAGCGTTGCTCAGCCAAGGAGAAATGGAACGGCAGTGTATTTCTGCCTCTTATTAAAAAGGCACATTTTCAAATACAGAGCCCTATCCTGACCTCCATTACTCTGAATGGCTCCTCCATGATAAGGGAGGTAGTCTGGATTATGCTGTGATATAGAGATCGGGATCTGTCCTGTTACCTGCCTTTATATTTTAACTTAAATATCAAAACCATTGAAAGGATGATTGATCTTTAAAATAATAGCTGCTCTCATGAATTGTTCCAAATGTGGTTCAAACTGGGCTGTAGAATTCATAATTAAAAGGAATGTGCAAATTTTAGTCTATCCCACATTCAGCTGCAATTAGCATCCCCATTAATATGCTGATTTATTCCCATACAGTCCCTTGTTACTCAGAGAGAGAGACAGAGTGAATGAGATCAAAGACGCGTGGTCCTGGCACTTCAGAATCTCCTGGGAAATCTCTGCTCCCTCTTGCCAGGAACTTTCGCGTTGCAGTTGTGGCTCTGGGACCTGGTCGTTGCTACTCCTGAGTACCCTAGACCGTGGTGTCCCACTGCATATAGCAGCTTTCCCCAAAGTGTTCAAAGCAATTCCTCAGGAGTGGCAGAGGGTTTCATCCAAAATACCTTTTAGGAAAGCAGTTCCTGGCCCATGTTGCCTTGTTGTGTCCTAGCATCATGCGGGAGGCCATGGACACCCTTGGGACTATGAACTGTGTCTTGGTCCCATCTAGGTTATTGGTGTGGATGTAGCCACAAGGTACAATTTGTGCTCCAGAGAGCTTTGTCTAATAAGTGCTGGTGGGGTCTAACTCAGGTGTTGCCAGTGCAGCAGATCCCACCTTCTGCAGAGGAGAGGGAGGAAGAGGAGACGAGGGAGAAATCTCTCTGTTCCCCTGGGTTCGCTCATCCATGGCTCCTGTAACAGCAAAGCAAAACATTTGTTGCAAAAACAGACAGGATAGATTAGGACATTTTGTTCCATTTTTTTTGTGCATCCAGCTCTTCCTCCCGCATTTCTGTGTGTATCATGATGCAGATGTGCGCAGCTGCTGTAATGTCCTCAGTGGTGGCGTGCAGCACCGGGGACATGCAGGGCTGTCCTTTCCTGTACAAGCATCAGTGCTTTGGCTAACCCATTTTTCAGGATATGACGTCTCCAAATCGTTTGGGGAAAGGCAGCCCACTGCCCCATGCTCGTTTCTAGGGTACTGGCTCCCCTATCCAGCCGAGTGCTTCAAAGGTCAGCCTGGTGAGTATAAAGTGATGGGGCGTGAGGAAGGGTTTTCCCCTAGACCAGAAGACAGAGGAAAGTAGTTTTTTCACTTTTGCCCTCCTCTGTGAGCATTGCTAGCGTTATCTCAGAGCTTTGTCTTACAAATTCCTTCCTGTTGCAGAGGTCTGCAAGAGGCTATGCCCTGGGTTTCTCCCGCTCTCTCCCAATGGCATGTCATTTCGTATGGTTCTGCTGCAGGTTATAAGTTTGCCCCGTAAGTGGCCCTTGGAAGCACTGCACAGCGCCAGCGCGTGTCAACGTGCACGGAGGGACTGTGCCATGGGCCCTCGTTCTGAACTGAGTGGATGTTTTTAGGACTGAAGGCAGTGACCCTCTTTCTTTGCCTTTGGAAAAGTAGCAACGACTCTGCTGTTGGCTGTTGGCTGGGAAATTGTAAGCCAGGCTCCGATCCTGGCTCTGTCACCGGCTGTTTTTGTAAGTCTGCCCAAGTTGCTTCGCCACGTTCACATCACGGAAGCAGTACACAAGGCTCATATACCCCCTGGCTGTAAGAGCTTTCTTCTCCAAATACATGCAGTGCTATCTTGTATCAGCAGATAACCTCTAACTGTACAAAGCCTACCTCCCTTCTTTTAGTACAATACACCAGCTGCATATGACTGTATATTAGCTTTTCTAGCCCCAGAGGTGCTGTTCAGTCTGCCACCTTCCTTTTTCCAGCCTAACACGTGTAAATTATTTTTGTCTCTTTTTTCTCAGCTGGGGATGGAAGGAGGAGGTACATTCCTGCAGGCAGAAGCCGACTGTCCATGTCGGAGCAGGCTGTAGATGGTGCTGCTGGCCCAGGAAAGCAAAGCTGGGCTCTTTATTCACAGATAATAGAAGCTCCAATAAAAGCAGTGTTAAATGAGCAAGTCAGAGGGACTGAGAAAACCAGGGCGGCTCAGAGCTGTGGGAGCACCTTGACGGGTAAATCCTGAGCTCCAGTACCAAATGCTGATGAGTCAAAAATGGGATGCAGAGAGATGGCGTTGAGTGATCAAGGACCACCGTGGGATTCACAGGGACAAGGGGTTCTCCTTTGGCTGTCTTCTGCAGAGCCATGCCTGCCTACGGTGAAGCAGGATAGTGCTTTGTCTAGGCCAGTACTTCTTGGGCGAAGGCTAGAGGCTCTGGCAGGACATGTAACAAGCTGCAAGAGATTAGGAATAACTGAACCTCAGAGAAATTTCTTCCTAATCCCCATTCACTGGTTTAAAAAAAAAAAGGATTTTTATTTCTTCCAAACCTCGTATTTTTTGTTTGTTTAATATTAGCTCTTATGACCAGCTAATCTTGTTAGCTATAAATGCAAGCAATTCTCTTTTGGATTCCTGGTAGATTTGTTGGTTATGGGAAGAAAATCACAAGCAATTGAATTATCATGACATAATGAATTACCACTTCTCCACTGAACTGTGG
The DNA here is from genome assembly GCF_964195595.1 of Calonectris borealis. Taxonomy (NCBI): domain Eukaryota; kingdom Metazoa; phylum Chordata; class Aves; order Procellariiformes; family Procellariidae; genus Calonectris; species Calonectris borealis. Next base: position 8,827,782 of record NC_134315.1, read on the forward strand.
CCACTGGCTGTTTGTGAGCTCTTAGCCCTTTGCAATCGCACAGCGGAGCTCAGCAGCAGTTTTAACTGAGATTTAACCTGCATTTACAGAAGGGTAGAATCTCTTCCAGCACCAGACACTGTTTCAACATCATCCAACGTGCTAGGGAACAAGCCATGATCTGCTTATACTCAGAGTCTTGGTAATGCCTTATAGCAGCGAGTTTCACAGGTCAATTGGACAGTATTTAAAGTATTTCCTAATGCTGGTAACATGTCTACAGCTGGCCAGGTGCCTCTAGCTTTCCTGTAACCTTCTAGCCCATGCAAAAGAGAGCCAAGATGACCACATGGAGGCTTGGACCTAACTGCTGTGACCTGCCAGGAGGTTTTCTGCCCCAAACCACTTGCCTAGCACTGCACAGCCTCACCCCTTTCTGTGTGGAGATGCTTATGGAGCAGCTTTCTGAGCCCTTCACATCTGTCCTGTGCACAGTGCCGGTATTCGTGCCAATAGAGCAACCGTTGGGGATGGTTCAGATTGGGCATTTTTTGTCACATGGCTCAAGGAACACTAGGTAATGCTGAAACTTCGGGGCTGAGTCGTTATTTAAAGGCTGGCAGGACTCCACAAATCCTGAATAAACACCTTCATCAGTCCCTTCAAGTAAATCAAGAAAGCCAGCCCTCCTCGACTCCATTTCAGGCTTGCAAAGACTTTTTCTTCTTTGCCTTCCCTCTCTCAGAGGAAGTTTATATCAGAATACTGCTGAAATTCAAGATTCCTCATCTGCCTCCCCCCAAAAAAAACAGAGGCACAAAAGAGGCATTAAAGATACCGAACATGCAAATAATTGAATGTTTTCATATGCAGAAGAACGGTTGCTTTTAGTAACTCATCCTAGAACACGACGGCATTAGAGGTTTTGGAATGAGGGCCTCCCAACTGCATCAATAAAGGGAAAAGGTCCAAAAAGTAAGCTAAACAGTGCTGCTGCCTGAATATAGCCTTTCATTCAGCCATCCCCACACCGTTTCAGGCTCATTTTGGAGTTTTTTTGATAAATGATGGAATTTGTATTTTTTGGCTCCCGTTCAAGAGTTTATATTTTTGTTCTATAATTTCCTTAAACATTTAATTTCCTACATTAGTTGACGGTCTCTTGCATCTGCCGGAAAATTAGGTCTGGTGCTTCTGTACCTGCGCTGGGAATTTATTTTTTTATTTTCATTTTTGAAGCTGCAGAGAGAGCGAACCCATGTGCGGGTAGATGCTGTTGTATACACACTCACAGCTTTGCAGATGATATAGGAAGACATGGCAGAGAAAAAGATATTTGAGTCAAAGGGCTCAGTTTTTAGAGTTATTGAAGGATGTTTTGTTCTGTTTAGTTGTAATACTCTGGCCACCACCAACATATCTAACTCAGAGGTGACAAATACATGGGAAACAGAGTTTTCTTACAAATGCTGCCATTGACCTGTGGAAGTTGGTGCTGCGAGGTATTGGTGTCACCTTCAACCATCGGGCAGAGTTTCTGCGAGGTCTCCCCATTCCTCCTCCATCTACGCTGCTCTTGCTTCCCAGCGCTGCCTCAGCAAACAAGGTGTTCCTCCTTTCAGGCTGACCCTCCCTACGATGGTGGAGCCAGCACTTCTGAAAAGTGGCAATCCCAAAAAACTATGAGGAAATATTTTTTCTAGCATCATTTAGGACTCCAGGGAAAGAATTCATTTAGCATGGAGCATCAAAGGCCTTCAGCATCATTGGAAGAGAGGCTATGGTAAGGTCTAGGAGCAAAAGTATGAAACAACTGTGTAGACAACATTAGTTAGAGAGAGAGTAGAAAAGGTGAGAGGTAAAATTATGCTGGAAAAGTGTAGTTAGGGAGCAGATCACAAGAGTGATTTTACCTGATCTGTCAGCCAAGATGGGTATTCTGCATGATCAAAGGGGATCCCCATCTAAAGCTGGGGCCAGCAGTCAGCACAGGGTTGCTCAGGCTGCTGTTGTCCCTGTCTGTGTGTTTGGACATTTTTTCCTGGAGTTTGTGAGGGGACTTTGCATCTGGGAATCCTGATTCCTACAGTCCTGGGAAATCACATACTTTGAGAAGCATCGTTTGACTCTCTGGTGTCTTCACTCACTCCCTGTGTCTCAAGCAAACTGAGACAAGAGGTTTTTGTAGCCAAAACCCCTGAACCCAATGCCACAAATATATATTTTCGTGCTCCTGCAGGAGTGGGAAATAATCAATTCTATTGCCCTGACACCAGCGAATTACTCCCCACATGGAGTGACTCCTATCAGTTCCTACTGGGCAGCTGTAGGATGAATTCGCAGTCATACAAAATGACAGAATCTGTCCCAACTTAGATAAGTTGTGCATTATTTAAAGGTTACTGAAAGGTTGAGAATTCATGATTTCCTTGATGCTTGGCTGGAAAGAAAGCCATGTGCTTCAGCCTTTTGCAGTGCAGAGGACTGAGTGTTCTTGGCACTACGGCAAGGAAAAAGAGGTGAAGTCCTGGCCTGATATGGGATCGGACATCTGAATGGGCAGACCTCACAGCAGTGGGAGCAGCTGAACCTGGCCTGTCAGCGAGTCAGGTGCTTTTTGGCCAAGTTAGAGCATTTCTAGGATTTAGTTCTGGTCAGGCGAGTCTGCTCTTACAAACAGTCCTGGTTCTTGTAACAATCTGAGCCTGCCACCGTGGTGTCCAAGGAAATCTGATCGGGTTTGAATTAGCATAGCATTGTAGGATATAATGGACCCCTTCCAATTAATATCAGCTGATATTTGCTACAACAGACGTCTTTCCCAGTCTTTTCTTACATAAAAGCTTCCACTGATTGGACCTGAGAATGTGTCATATCTTGGTGGAAATGATCTGATGGAAAGCACAACAAATGCATTGTTTATTAAGCCCCTGACAAGCACAGCATGTTTGCGGCCATGGAGACTGTGTATCAAAAATCTTTCTACACCCTGAAAATACTGGGAAGAGAAAGAATTTTTTGTAAGTAGAGAAAGTGTTTGCTGCAAGAGATGCATGGAGGGCTGCGGGCTCCAGGAAGGAGCTGCATTTGCTGGCAACACCTTTTGCTGGGTGAAGAACTGCCTTTGGAACAAAACAATCCCCTTCTGCAAGAACTCTCTCCAATGTATCATTTCCAGCCCTTGGTTAGGTGCATCCTCGCGGCCTTTGACATATTGACTTATGAGTTACGGTGGAAATCAAGCCTTCCGTTACATCAGAAGGTAAGTCCACAGTAAACAAACGGTTGCGATCCTAACTCAGCAGGGTGCGATGGCTTGGCTTGCCAGGAAACCCACAGGAATGCAACACTTATTTATTTCTAGCCAAGCCCCAGGGACAGCCCCCTACCCCACCAGAAGCCCTGCAAGGGGCTTGGACCAGCCTTGGGGTGGCTTGAAGTGGCAGTGTCCCTCACTGGTCTTAAGACTTTGGCTCATGGAGAGACCTATAAGGGGTCTGAGAGGAAGCAATGGGCATGCCAGCCTGCACGGTCTGCCCAAAATGGGGCTCATGTCTGGAGGAATCTCTCATGCACAGCTCTAGGATGCAGATCATGGGCCTCTGTCTTTATTCAGTCAAAAGCTCCACTCATTTCCATAGGTTTTTTGATCTGAGCGAGGGCTTCACAGTCCTTTCCTCTTGATGGCTGGATTTCATCTCCTTCCTTTCTGCACAGTGTGCTGGTTGTCTCCTCCATCCCCCCCTTGTTCATCAGGCTGGGATATTAGAAGAGCTGTGTGTGGTCCTGGCCAGTTCCTGATCCATGCTTGCTCCAGGAGAAATTGAGGTTTCAAAGGTAAAAAGTGTGTGTGTGTGGAGTGGGGCTTATTTTTCTTGATACCAAAAATGTCTGGAAGAATGAAATTTGGCAAGGAAATTCCTGCACAACCACAGGTCACCTGAATTCCCAGAAAGGCAATGGTCGTAGAACACGAAACAATATGTGAGAAAGTATCAGATGTGGAAAATGTACAATAGCAGTTCTTAGGTCAGACGCGTTTGAAAAATTAAAACTCACAATCAGTTCTGCCATCCTTTTCTGCCAGGTGATGTGAAATCTGATGCTGAGACTGGCCAACAGAAAAAGGCACAAGGGCCCTTGTACCGCTGGGATTTTTCGTTACAGCTCTGTGCTGAGAATGAGGGTTTTCCTCTTTCCTCCAAAGGTGACTTTCTTCCTGGTGGCCCCACTTGCTGCTCTGCTCCCTGACCCTGACCTCCCCTGGAAAACTCTGCGAGGCAGGACTGGGGCAGATGACCACAAAAGGAGGACAGATTTAGTGAGAGAGTTGAAAAGCTTAAGCTAGAAGCTTGATCTCTTGAAGATGGTGATGCAGGGAAGAGACGGACAGATCCAGCCCCCAGAACGGATCCAGGCCAAGGACATGCCGGTGTGGACAGGTGTTCCCAGCGTTGACCACCACAGCCCCCCTCTCCTGCCCATCTGCCTCATGGAGAAGACAGCAGGGGTGCAGTTCTGCTATGCAGTTTGAGGTGGGGATGTCTCTGGAGTGCTGACAGACCAATACACTGTTACAGCTGGCTGAGAATTGTCCATCTTTTATGCTAAAAAATAAACCAAGCCAACAATACTGAAATGAAACATTTGGGCTCAGCTGTGTTCAACATTTATGTATGCTCACCTCACAGAGGATGGAGATCTGATGGCCCATTCTCTAATGACCAAGTCATTAGCTGGACTACGTATCCCGTGATGAACTACCTTCTGCCCTGTTGCATTTCTGTATTGTGCTGTGGGACCGGGTGATGCATTTTGGGTGGGAAGTCTCGGATGTTCTGAGGCTGCTCTATAAAGGAGCCTGGGGCCATGAGGCACTTGCATGGCGACCTCTCAGCAGCTCAGCCAGGTGCAAGTTCAAGTCTGAAACACATCAAAATGACGTACAAAATATTGCTTCCCAGAACACTTCATTCTATGAAAATGCTTTGATATTTCAACATTTTGTCCCAAGTCATAACGGAAACAAATACTAAAATATTGGAAATTCCTGTGGGATGAAATTCCTGTGAAGTTCGTTTTTGCACTTAGTGAAAGTAAATACAAAAATGTCTTGTGGGTGGTTTTTTGTTTTTGCTCCCTTAATTAAAGTTTCCTGATTTTTCCACAGTGTCAGGGATGGTTTAAAGAGCTTACTCCTTTCAAGAGCCATTGCACGCAAATAGGCCTTGAGATTTCCCCATGGTGGGGAGGGAGATGTGCGTGGAAATCCAGATTACTAGTGAACATAGTCCAAGGGTGGGGAACAAAACCTCCTCCTTGCGTGGTTATGGGCACCTCTTTGCAGAGCTCTGATTGTTGCTCTACTTTGCTTGCTGCTTTGCATCAATGGGATACTGTCAGGAAGAAACAAAGATATGCATTTTTAATTCATTTTCTTCCTGGCATATATAAAATGTGCTGCTTTGTTGGAAACCTTTTCGGTTTATTTTTAATAGCAGTGTGGGACGTCAGGAAACATGCAGATTTCAAGCCTTGCACAGTGGCAGAATTCACATTTCAATGAGGTTTGAGGGAAGCTTCCTTTGGCCAGCAAGGTGCTCGCCAGCCCTAGCGTTCATCTGCAGGGCCTCTTCCTTCTCCTCCCCGATCCCCAGCTCAAGAGACGATGGCTGGTAAGTTTATTGCTACCTCCTTTGGCAGGAGTTTAACACCAGACTGGGGCTTTACAAAGCAACTGGCATTTTTGGCAGGCTTAGTCTGTCTGCCTCCTGAGATTCCTAGTCGAGGTCGACACTTTGATTTTTGTTCTGCTTCAGTGTTCACAAATATTAGTGAGTTGCGATGTCACCTTTTTCTCCAGAATATGCCTTTCCCATCAGCCAAGGACCCTTAACCTCTTTAGCACTCAGCAGCAAGGTCGTTACCCCCTTTACTCCGTACAGCAAATAGCAAAGCATATAACGGGCATGTCGTTGGCCTTGTCGTAACCGGCAGTGCGTGGCTGTCTGGCAGCTGGACGCCGCTTGTTTCTGGCCAGCCCTTTTCGATGTACATAAGATGCTCTGATCTGCTCATTACAGCTTTACTGAATGGCTACATGGGTGAGGAAGGTCTCTGGCATCACATCTCCATCTCTCGATACCCTCCTCAAACTTCTGCATCTTTGCCATGTTTGGAGTTTGCAGGTGGTCCTCTGAACGGGGTAAGTTTGGGCGTGTCTGTGCTATAGGGTGGATTGATGCCACACAGGTCCCCTTCTTTTGCCACTTTTTCAGCATTAATGCTCCCCAGCATCAGTGAGTGTTTCCCAGCCCGGAGCCAAGGGAGCAATTTAGGATGGTTGGCACTCAACACAAGTGGACTGTTATCTTGAACACAGACTATTCCTTAGCATTTCCAGCACATTGGAAACCTGCTTATTATGTTTGTCCTTGGAAAGGAAAATATTACGTATAAGAACAAAGTCCCAGGTTCATAATAGCTGCAGGGTATAAGCACAATATTTACAATGTGGTGAGTGCAGCGAGACACAGAGGGAAATGAACTTAAGGCTCTTTGTACGTTTGGTGGGGCCGTGGCCCCACACCAGCACAGGTCCAGAGAGGTGATGTTCCCAAGTGACTTTGAATCCACTCGCAGACACAGATTCTCTTGAAAATTGCTGTGCTTCCTGTGTATCTAATTTGGGATTAGTGGGTCAATACTGCAGTAATTTGAGCAAGTGGTTTTGGGCGTACGGCCCTCTGAAGGAACTGGGGTGGCTCCAGAAGGCACAGCTGTTTTTGAGCTCTTCTCTGCAGACTGATAGGGGACTACTGCTCCTCAGGTGGCTATCGCTGCCGGCGAACTGACCCTTGCAAAGACAAGTTATTTAGGGGAAAAGCTGGGAAAGTGATGTGTCCGAGCCAAGGAGACAAGCCAGAGAGTCTCTTTTGCAGGGGCAATGCCTGCTGCAAGCCAGACCCTCTGCCGGTAGCACAGCCTGCAGAGGTGGATGGTTCGTGGTGATGCGTGCCACTCGGGTCTCCACACTGTCCTCCCTCTCCAGCAAATTGCAGTCTGCTTTCCCGGAGCAGTCGGAGCAGTGTCCCCTCAGGACCATCGTGTCAGCAGGTGACAAAGCTGTTTCATTGTAGACAAGCCATTTGTCTTGTCTTTGCAGGAGAGCAAGCAAACACAGTTTTTGTGAACGCCATTGTGCGCAAGGGAGGTGCTGGTTTGGGAAGTGCACATCACGCAGGACTGTCTCTGAAGGACCACTGTAAGTTTGACAACAACTGAGAAGATGCCTCAGCACTTTTATTAGCCAGAGCAGCAAATTCAGTGTAAATGCCTCCCTCCCCATTGCCACTTCAGCTTCTTACAATAATCCTTCTCATCTACGCCAGCGATGAGCTTATACCTGCCTGTTGCCATCCCTTCGGTTCTCAGGAGGAGTTAACTGTAGGAAACGTCAGGCAGCAAAAAATATTTAGTCATGTGGGATTATTTCACTGCATGGCAAAATAACTTGAGGCACAGACTTACCAAACTGTTAGACATTTTTCACCCTTGGTCCCCATTAAAATGCAACGCGTGGTGTTTTTTTAATACAACACGTGCTACTAACCCACGGTATAGAATCATAGAATCATGGAATCATTAAAGTTGGAAAAGACCTCTGAGATCATCGAGTCCAACCGTGAACCCAACACCACCATGCCCACTAAACCATGTCCCTAAGCGCCACATCTGCATGTCTTTTAAATACCTCCAGGGATGGTGACTCCACCACTTCCCTGGGCAGCCTCTTCCAAGGCCTGACCACTCTTTCAGTAAAGAAATTTTTCCTAATGTCCAATTTAAACCTCCCTTGGTGCAACTTGAGGCCATTTCCTCTCGTCCTATTGCTTGTTACTTGGGAGAAGAGACCAACCCCCACCTTGCTACAACCTCCTTTCAGGTAGTTGTAGAGCACGATGAGGTCTCCCCTCAGCCTCCTCTTCTCCAGACTAAACAACCCCAGTTCCCTCAGCCGCTCCTCATCAGACTTGTGCTCCAGGCCCTTCACCAGCTTCGTTGCCCTTCTCTGGACACGCTCCAGCACCTCAATGTCCTTCTTGTAGTGAGGGGCCCAGAACTGAACACAGTATTCGAGGTGCGGCCTCACCAGTGCCGAGTACAGGGGCACGATCACCTCCCTGCTCCTACTGGCCACACTAGTTCTGATACAGGCCAGGATGCCGTTGGCCTTCTTGGCCACCTGAGCACACTGCCGGCTCATGTTCAGCCAGCTGTCAACCAACACCCCCAGGTCCTTTTCCTCTGGGCAGCTTTCCAGCCACAATGTAGCAATGCTCTGTCAATATTATGGTACAAGAATACCTTAATGCTAGATTAAGCACAAAATAATTAAAAATTTTCCACAGAATAATTAAAATTCTCTGAAATCCCATGTGCATGGGGAGATTTCATCTCCAGCTCAGATGTGGTAGGGCCAGGAGGGCAGATCTGATAAATGAGTGATCCTGGGCAAACTTGTATCCGCTGACAAGCACCTTCACACACACCCTGAGATCATTGCTGCCATGGTCCAGCCAGCAAGAGAAGCAGCCGTGCCAAGTCCCTTTCAAGTCACTTCACTTTTTTCCTTGTTTTTCTATTCAGTGTCCAAGAATTAGTTGCTCTTTTGTGCAAAAAGCAGTGTCTAACATAAGACCCTAGTCTTAATTGACTTCTGGAGAGATAATGCTAACAGTAATAATATTGATGCTAACTAATGGTTCAGAGAAGGGACACATTGCAGAGGAGATGACTGTAGATTAATAGAAATCACATAGATATACTATTGGAGATTTGTTTTCATTATTTTTTTTAAGGCTGCTAGAATTCAGGTTTCAATACACTTGCCAAACACAAAAGTAGTAAAAAGTTTAAGCATCAGGACAACATACACATTACAAGAGTAAGAGGAACGGAGAGGTGGCTTTTAAAGCTGGGTGGAAGTTGTGAGATATTGGTATGCTGAGCATGCAAAACTCATCAGCAAATTCAAAGAGTCCAGGGGTGGGGGACGGCTGATATGGCCAACATAGCCTTGGGAACATACTTCAAAAGGTGAATGCATGGGACGCTGCCAGGCATCGTGAGAGAAAACAAGTAGTAGCAGCTATCGCTGTCTGCGAGATTTTCCTAAGGGGACCAGGCGGCTGGGAGGCGAACGGTGAGTCCCCAAAGTCTTGCTCGCACAAGCCTTTCCAGGAGGCCCCTCTGCTCCCCCCACTCTCAGGGGCACGAGGTGCGTGTGTCAGGGGGTTGTGATCAAATGCATCGCCCTGAAAAAGTGTTTTCCTCCCCTGTGTATGGACATGCCCAGCTGAACGGTGTTTGGAGCTATATAAATTGACTAAAATAAATAAGAGTGGAGAAAGCAAAGCTGATGCTGATGACTGTGAAAGAAATTTTTTTTTTTTTTGGCAAAAAAAAAAAGTCTTTTAACATATCTGTTCCTCCCTCAGGCATTGAGGAATTTGCTCCCTGCTTCATTAGCTTCCCCGCTGTGCTCTGGTGCATGATTCAGAGCAGACCTGTCCCACCATGTACACTTCACCCTACTCCAACCTGACAGGCTGAGCAGTCTGCGGGGTGTTGGAAACAACTCCAGGACAGACTATCCCACCTGGGGAGGTGTTCCTGCTGGGCTGGAAAGCTCTGCATCATTCCCTGTGTTAGATTTGGCTTTGAGAAGCCACCCATTGCCTCTTAAAGGCTGCACTGACTATGCACATGCATCCTCCAGCTGGAGACACTTCCCGGATTCACAGATCCCCTTGTGAGAAACCTCCATTTGAATCCACACCTGGAGCACGCCTGCCCATGCGGTCAGCGTGCATCCCTGCTTCTCCTTCACCTTCACAATGGCAGTGTGCCCAGCTGGCCAAGAAGGCCAATGGCATCCTGGCCTGTATCAGAACTAGTGTGGCCAGCAGGAGCAGGGAGGTGATCGTGCCCCTGTACTCGGCACTGGTGAGGCCGCACCTCGAATCCTGTGTTCAGCTGTGGGCCCCTCGCTACAAGAAGGACATTGAGGTGCTGGAGCGTGACCAGAGAAGGGCAACGAAGCTGGTGAAGGGCCTGGAGCACAAGTCTGATGAGGAGCGGCTGAGGGAACTGGGGTTGTTTAGTCTGGAGAAGAGGAGGCTGAGGGGAGACCTCATCGCGCTCTACAACTGCCTGAAAGGAGGTTGTAGCGAGGTGGGGGTTGGTCTCTTCTCCCAAGTAACAAGCGATAGGACGAGAGGAAATGGCCTCAAGTTGCGCCAAGGGAGGTTTAGATTGGACATTAGGAAAGATTTCTTTACTGAAAGAGTGGTCAGGCCTTGGAAGAGGCTGCCCAGGGAAGTGGTTGAGTCCCCATCCCTGGAAGTGTTTAAAAGATGTGTAGATGAGGTGCTTAGGGACATGGTTTAGTGGGCATGGTGTGTTGGGTTGACGGTTGGACTCGATGATCTTAGAGGTCTTTTCCAACCTTAATGATTCTATGATTCTATGATTCTTCTGCTGGTGGGCTTTAAGCCATTGGAACCCATCCTGTAAGAGCTGGAGTGAAGTTATTATTTTTTCAGGGTGCGAGGCGCTGTGCAAATGCAGAACACGTAGGAAAATGAGCAGAGGTCAGTTGGCGCTGAGCTGGGTGAATCAGTAACCATGCACATTTTTCTTCGTGGTTTGTGTTTCTTTTTATCACAGAGAAGGTGGTCTTTGTTCCTGAGACAGGGGGAGGCTGTCTACAGTACTGCTGGTGTATGCTTAACTACCTTCCTGCCAGTGTAAATCTTCCCTCTTTCTTTCTCTCTATGGGGGTAAAATATTCAGCAAATCCCCTTTTTCAAATCAAGGATCAGCTACATCAGCAGACACAAAATGAATTTTGCACTGAGTTTGGCTCTCCTCCTCTGCAGGGTTCTCTGGGTCTGCTAAACTTTCACACTTGATAGCCGAAATCTGCTTGTGATTAAAGGAGAAAATGAAAAGCAGACGGCTGAGGTGAAAGGTGCAGATTGCTCCGTTTTACTGCCCTGGACGCGAAGGGGGTTGGTACGCAGGCCACTGTAGAGAAGCTCAAAAATTTCTTTCCTATTTGAGACTGAAGGGAGCATCACATCTTCCAGACGGTGTTGATGAAGGGCCGTATTCAAACTCTCTAGCTACAGGATGCGCCTTTTAGCATCATAGCAGCTTCTCTGTACAGGGAGCTGGGGCAGAAAATCTGGGTAGTAAGTGCCCTGAATTGCCCATCACGCGCTGAATATCGGCCACCGTGATAGACAGGCACCTACTGGGGCACTGTGGGCTAAACCCGATCCGTACACCATTCAAACTGCTTTCACAGGTGGAAGTATCAAAAGGAGAGTGAAACGGCAGGATCAACAAATTAGTGAGTGATGCCTGCCCAGGGTCCTGGCACTTCTTCCAGAAGAGGTACCTGAGACCCTGGGCAAAGGCTGGCACATGAGCAGTCCGGGCAGGAGCTGGGAAGGCAAAATTGGCTGATGCAATTTTTAAGCTCGGGCCCAGGGTGATGGAGTGGGAGGAGCAGACACCGGCCGGGTACTTTGGTACCCGCTGAATCGACTGCAGTGGCAACATTTGTAAACAGAGGTGGAGAGCTGCTTCCAGCCTCCACTTACTCCTTTCCAGACCCTTCCCCTCCTGATTCACTTCTCCCAGCTTGGCCGTGCGCTGAGATCGAGTTGGGACTTGCGCTTTGCCTGGGCTCAGCGATTGCTGCTCCGCGCTGCAGACTTCAAACCAAGAGCCGAGCGAACCCGCCCCGACCGACCAGCGCAGCCTCGCAGCCCCGGGGCCGTCGTCCCCGTTTCAAGGCTTATCGCATTCCTGAAGGAGCATCTCCGGCTTGAGTGATGAGACATAGGCCAAAATACAAGGGGGAAGGTGGGAAGTTTGGATTAGACAAGTGAAGCAAACCTTTGCCTTGACTTTTGTGCTAGGCACCTATCACCAAAACAGATGAATAATGTTTTTGCATGAGTTAGAAATCGTTACTAAACCTTCCGGGACAGGCACTGACGAGCACTCACGCAGCACAGTCATCGCTCTTGCCTCAATCAAAGCAGACGGGCGCTCGTGGTGACACGGGATGTCTCTCTAGCTCTCTTTTCAGCTGGGCGGATTTAAGCATATTAAACTGCTGTGTTTTTACAGGCTCTCTGAAGTGCACAGCCCGAGAGATCCTACTATGAGGATCAGACAGACACTCTGTTCGCGTCAGTAGATGAAGTGGTGAGAAATTATTAAGAGGATTAGCTGCTGGTCCAAATGCACGTCTGCTGGAGCAGCCAAAATACTGCTGTTGGTTCATAAGCTTCCTTTTGTATTGTCTACGATTTCATAATTTGGGGATTTAGAGTTCATAGCAGAGTTAAACCAGTGAAGCAGCAAAAGGGTAGATTTCTGTAACAGATCCTTGAAAGAAAATAAAATAAGGAATGTTATCAAAATGTCACTTGCTGTCACTATCCAAGGAGTCAAATCCTGGTACGGACCGAGAAGGATCAGGCCAGGACTCTGCCAGGTAATTGCAAGAAGCACGGCTGAACGGAGCAGCACCCTCTCTTCCCTACCCCTTGCTTCAGCTATTTTTATGGAGGGCTAAACTGGTATCATCCAACATTTTCTGAGGCCCTGAAATATTTGCAGAAAGAGTATTCTGGCTGAGTCGGGAAAAGTCCCAGGCCTCACAGAAGAGGCTTCAGCTCCTCTTCTGCCCAGCTGTCCTCCCTCCTGCCAGCAATCTCCCCCTTCAGGTCCTGGGACTTGCTCAGGACTTTGCCCCCTAGCCCAGCAATATTCCCCTGAAGCCTTTTACTTCTGAGCCAGTCCATATTTCTTCTTCTCTCATGCGATATAAAAGCAAGGGTGCAATTTATTTAAGTTTCCACAGTGGTTCCTGCCAGAATAAAGAGAGGTAAGAGTTGCCCAGTTGCTTGACTGCTGGCTACGAGCCTGAGACCCCGGATCTGCATTCCCTTAACGGCAAGTGGAGATTTAGATCCCATGTTTAGCTTAACTTGTGGCTACCAAAAAAAAAATCAGACCTAGGCTGGCTGACACTCCAGAATTCAGGACTACAAAGACCTCAAGGTTTGGTTTCTTAATTACACATTGCCTACATATGAAGCTAAGACAGGAAGCAATGAACATAAATTACAGGAGAAAATAAATTTGAACATTAGGAATAGTAGAAAGGCAGTGAAGCACTGACTGTTAGCTGTGGGATCTGCTATGGGGATCTGTGGGAATGCATTTAGATCTTGTCTTCATAGAATCATAGAATCATGGAATAGTTTGGGTTGGAAGGGAACTTTAAAGGTCATCTAGACAACTCCCCTGCCATGAGCAGGGACGTCTTCAACTAGATCAGGTTGCTCAGAGCCCCGTCCAGCCTGACCTTGAATGTTTCCAGGGATGGGGCATCTACCACCTCTCTGGGCAACCTCTTCCAGTGTTTCACCACCCTCATCGTAAAAAGTTTCTTCCTTATATCTAGTCTAAATCTACCCTCTTTTAGTTTAAAACCATTCCTCCTTATCCTATCACTACAGGCCCTACTAAAAAGTTTGTGCCCATCTTTCTTATAAGCCCCCTTTAACTACCAAAAGGCCACAATAAGGTCTCCCTGCAGCCTTCTCTTCTCCAGGCTGAACAACCTGGAAACTCTCTCAGCCTTTCTTCATAGGAGAGGTGTTTCATCCCCCTGATCATTTTTGTGGCCTCCTCTGGACCCGCTCCAACAGGTCCATGCCTTTCTTGCGCTGAGGGCTCCAGAGCTGGACGCAGCACTGCAGGTGGGGTCTCACCAGAGCATAGACGGGCAGAATCACCTCCCTTAACCTGCTGGCCATGCTTCTTGTGATGCAGCCCAGGATACCGTTGGCCTTCTAGGCTGCGAGCGCACATTGCCGGCTCATGTCCAGCTTTTCATCCACCAGTACCCCCAAGTCCTTCTCAGCAGGGCTGCTGTCTTGGGGCAGCAGAAGGCGGTACATGACTCCTGGGATTGTTTTCAGCCCTTTTCTGTGATGCTGTACCAAGTTTTTCCCTAGTTTCAGCTGGGTGCAAATTTTTTTTCTACGTCTATTCCCAGTGATTCTGTTTTTCTCTCTTGACATAATTTAGGCTAAGGCAATTTCTTTTCTGAGGAAGGTGGAAATATCTCCATATGTTAATCTGTAATCCTGAATTCCTTTGGGATGACCATAATGATGTAAGTACAGCTGTGATTTATTATCCTCTGTGCCTAACACATAGATGTCCCACCGTACTCTTTGTTTGGAGTTCATTCATGCCATGCCCATGCATTGCTTGCTCCTAGCAAACTTGTTGATTCTGGATTTGGATTCACAACGTTCAAGGAGATCCGCTGCCTTTTCAGCCTTGCGCAGTTTTCTTCATCAGCCCTTTGACTCCTGCTGGATTTACTTTATGGATATAAATAAAGTTTATTCTGCAGTTCTTTTAAATGTGTTAAATATAAGCGGAGAGAAACAGCAACAGACATAGAAGCATAGAGAGTAGCAGGAAAAACCTCTCGTTGAATTGCCAGGACTCCTGTGTGATTTTATACCAAAGCTCTGCTTGTCTGAACTTATGACCATTACCCAGATCATGATGGAAAGAGAAGCCACATTTTCCATGTTTATCAGAATTAATGAATGTCTTCTACAAAGAGACGGACAATATTTCTTAGTCTTAACCTGGCTGGTGCAAAGTTGTTTTCCAGCTTGAGAGGTGTTTTTATGAGTCTGTGATAATGTGATGTCTATCAGAATAATTTGTATTATTGCTATTAATTGTAGCTACCCAACTGCCATTTTAACTGTCTGCGGGGATAACACAATATCCTTGCATCATGAGATTGTGACAGCTATGGAAAGCTGGAGCAGAAAAGCTCCCTGCTCTCAGGAAAAAACAGAGGGATTAATCCTGATCCTGCTGAAGTCCACTTATTACTGATTTCAGATGATCTGGTGTCCACACAAGGCTTCTTTCAGGTCCATAGGATCTTCCTACAAATCTACATTTGTTCTACAAATGGGTCTACAAATGTTTGTTAGCCAGTACCGAGACATACTAAATCCTTGAGTGTCCGGGGATAGACTTTGCAAGACAATAATTGCTTAAAAATTCCCAAGTAATGGCATTTGAGATTTCCTCTTTATCCCGAAAAATAAACTGTTTAATTAAAAGGAAGAGTGGAATTAAAATGATAAAGATGAAAAGACTCTTCAGTATGTCGTGCAGGCTATAATTTGTTGCCTGGCTCAGTCTGGTTCAATGAACTCTCCTGCACTCGGTGGCTCAATTAGCTCTGAGTATCTAAAGCAGTTTTACAGCATTTCCTAGCTGGAGTAGTGGAAAGGTTTAAAATACGAACTAGAAATATCTCAGGCTTTCTTTCAGACTCAGGGAGAGGGTATAAGGAGAAGACAAACTCGGTCATTTTGATTTCTCTCTTGGAATGATGCTGTTTAAAGATTTGCTTAATCTTATCAGGCCAGCCGGAGCGTCTGCTGTCTCTCTTTGTGTTCTCTTACACAATTACAGGAAACAGCCGGAGCGATGGAAATTCTGAGATGATCCTACCAGAAACGGTCACTGGCTGAGCTGGCTGTCAAAGACCACCCTACAGTTCCCCTCTGCCTGGCTTCTGGTTTTCACCTCCAAATGCAGGTGGGATTTGAAGGTGATCCTTATTCTTTAGAGGTCCATGGAGGAGAAGATTTTGACTTTCTCTGACTTCAGTGGGGGACTTCTGGATCCACTGGCAGGAGCACCACCTCAGTGCTCCCCTCACATCCAGGACCCTCTCACAAAATGTGACAACTCTGTGTTTCTCTGAATTGTATCTGCATCAAAGTGTGAGGGCGATTATGAAAAGCAAAAAAAGAAATCCTCAGATATTTCTAGACACACGCCAGTGTCTTTCTAACTGGACCGAAGCAGAAACAAGAAACTGTGCCTGCATCCAGTGGAGTGCCCCAGCCTGCAATGCCTCAATAGCTTTTATGGTCCAAAATCATGGTCCCTATGTGCCTGAAAGGTTGAGAGGTGATAGTCTAGTTGTCAAAAGAAAAGGCAACTTTGTAGGGTGAAGAGAAGATTTTTTATTCGATTACTTTATCTAGATAGAAATACATCAACAACTAGTTGGACACACAGGTCCCTCTTCAGGCCAGATCTGAAGAAGGACTTAAATTCCCCCAAAACATGTCAGGTCAGCTGTACAAGAAGAGCTGTGTGCCCTGCAAACTGATGTTTAATTCAAGCTTTACTAGTTACTACCTTCCTGAAGTTTGCCCATCACTGGCTGCGACAACTAACACGCAGGCAAACTAACACGTGGTCTTGATTGCTGGGGAGGTGCAGCCCCCGTCGGACAGCGAGGAATTGAAGTGAGCGGAGACCTCGGCGAAAGCACACTGCGGGACGTGAAGCATAACAGTATTCACTGCTTTGAGGGGACCTGGCAGGATGGGCAGTTCCCCTTGTATTTTGGCATTCCTGCTTCTGATCTAGGGACCCCGAAGAACTATGGGGAAAAGAAAGAAAAAGAGAGGAAAAAAACCCAAACCCTTATTATTCAAACTTCTAAAATCTTCCATCAAAGGGTTGGTTTGTGTTTTGGACATGTCTTAATGTAGGTTGTCATTAGTGACTGACTAGCTATATTTGAATAGATGCAAGTGACAACCCAGAGCCTTTTCCCAGCCTTTTTTTCACTCTGGTATGTAGAAAAAAAAAGGTTCATTGCAGTCTAAAACACGTCTGCAGATGGTGTGCGCTCCTTGGCTCCAGTTGGGGCTCAAAGTGAAACACCACAAAATGCCTGTTGTTACTAGCACTTTCTGCCCTGCTACGGTAAGAAGTCCTGTTTGCTCTCAGCAGATTTGGATCCCGGTTCCTGTCCCTAACGTGTTCATATGAGCTTTTTTGGATGGCACACCAAATTTTCTGAGGTTTGCCAGTTTCTGATTATAGGCTGGTTCTTGGGAATGGGAAAAAAGCCATAGTACCAATTCTTATCCTGCCCCAAATGTGGGCTGCATCCCAGGACCCCTGAGGTCAGCAGATCAGCGGCAGTGGATGTTAGAGGGAGTATGAAACCACAACAACTCCGCTGAAGCCCTTGGAAGGTGGGTAAAGTTCATAGCTGTTACACTTCCAGTAAGTCAGGAATTTGGATCTTGATTCACAGAGGCATTTAGGTCCCTGATTCCCAGTGGTTTCCTAGCTATGGTGTGGGTTAGGAGCTGAGTCCCTAAATAACTGGTGGCTGTGAGCCCAGTGCCTCAATGTGTTCAGATCTATCTAACATCAGTTGTGTTATTGCTGTATACCGAGGTCCCGGCTGGAATCTGGGCCTCTTGGAATAGAGAGAGAGACATATAGGCTGGGATTTAGGTGGCCAAGTGTTGAAGTTTACAGCGTGGGTGCCCACGTCGGAGCTATAGGCAATGGAAACAGTACAGACAATACAGTTTCAACAGAGAGTGGGACATCATGAAATAGTCACCTAAAACTGATCTCCTGAGAAAGCCTCTTTCTCTTCACCAACTGCAAGGGAAGCTGGAGGGACACCTGTGTTACTGATGTCTAAATTTAGGTAGGAGGTGTCCCATCCAGAATGGGAGGCAATTCCTTCTTCAAAGAGGTCATCATACCGTATAGTCAAGACAGCTTGGGCTGGGAAGTGAAAAGCAGAGGCAGTGAATTTTAGTTAAGAGCAGTCAGCAGAACCAGGAGTTGGTACCAGCCGTGTTGATTCTCAGATTTGCTACCCACTCCCCTGCTGCTGATCCCAGCGGTGAATCTCTACCGATTCACACGTGGGACAATCTGCTCTTCTTTAAGCTGAGGTCTTTAGAAATGAGACACCCAAAGTCATTAACCACTCTTGAAATCTTGGTCTATCTGGTTTTCTCTCTGATCCTCTTCCCCTCTCTCCTCGCATTCTCTAGCTCAGTTGTTTTGATTACACGAAGTGCAAACTTTTCTCTCTTGCAGCCTTTGCCCAAAACTCTAGCAGAGTTTTTCCTAACTTCCAACTTTTTCCTAACTTCCAACGTTTTTGGAGCAGATCAACAAGTTTTAGAAACCTAATTCTCCAGTGGTAGTAAATTGGAACATTTCACCTGAGCTCACTAATGTTTTAGACCAGCTGAGGCTGCAGCCTTTTATCTTCTGTGACGTGCTTTGAACAAAGATGGGAAAACATGAAAATGTTCGCTGAATTTTGTTTTATGGATCATAGGAGGCTTTTCATTCATTTCTGAGTTGTTCGGGGGAAAAAACCCAAACCATCAGTCTTTGCAGATTCGGTTCAGATGCTGTCAGAGCAGATGGTGAGAGAGTATTTTCACTTCAGCTTCTCCATGTGCACTCATGCAGTTCAGCGCAATAGACCTTGATCCCAGCCTGGGCCTGTGGCCATTCCTGCTGTACACATGCTAGATGATAGCACATTTCTTTTCTCACGTCAAATGCTGGGTGTGTTTCCATCCCTTAGATAAACTTTATAGTGTTTCTATTTCCCTTTCCCCCATGGTACTGATTATCCCAGAAATAGATAGGAGCTGGAAAGCTCTGTTCTGGATCTGAACTATTCCTGTGTTGCATCTGGCATTGTGACTGGTTCCATTTTTGGGACTGTGATAATTTTGCGTTTGCCCTCGTGCCAACTATTCTGTCTTTAAGTCTTATTTTTTTTTTTCCCCTCCATGAACTGGATTGATTTTTTGTCATTTCAAGTGCTTCTTGTTTGAAGCTTCTTCTCCTCTCCTCTCCTCTCCTCTCCTCTCCTCTCCTCTCCTCTCCTCTCCTCTTCTCTTCTCTTCTCTTCTCTTCTCTTCTCTTCTCCTCTTCTTCATCTTCCCACTTCTGCATCTTCTTGACTCTCTCATTTGTTGGGTCGCTCGGCCTGGTCTCACAACAGGGGCTGCCTGAGCTGAGCCTCCTGCAGTTATAACACAGCAGCAGTGGGGCACGATGTTCTTTAGGGAAAAAAAGAAGACAAAGGCTGTCTTTAAGCTTAGCCCTGCCTTACGAGAAGCTTAAACCCTGGGTGAGATGCTCACCTGTTGATCACACAGAGATTTCAGCATGTTTTGATTACATGAAGTTATTCTGGAAGGATGTGAAACTTCCCCAGGAGGATGTATACTGAGTTGATACAGAAAACTTCGGTGTCCTTCTGGGAAGAGCAATGCTTCAGTGTTGGGTCTTCTATCCAGACGAGTGTGAGATGTCTCTCCAAAGCTGTAGCCCAAGCTGTAGATGATTGCTGACTTTGGTCTGTGTGAACACTGAGCGGAAAGACTTTGTGTGTGGCATGCGGAGGGTGCGAGGACATCAATAAATGGATGTTCCTTGTTAAAAGAAAACCAGACGAGGAAAATATATAGATGAGGATACATGTAGCTCTATTTATTATGCATAGTCTGTAGCATGCCACATGGAAGCAGGATATGTAAGTATCACATTGATCCTTACTGTCTCTTTAATGGGACACCAGGGTCATCCAGCCAAAAGGAGACCATTGGTAACACCAGTGAGGTTGGGATGGAGCACGCTTAAGTGGTTTCATGGGTTAGGCAGAAGCTGAAAGGGAGGGCTGAAAGGTTTCCTAGTGATGTTTGGACATATGGAAAACAGACGAACTATAGCACAAAAGAGGAGAGCACTGGGAAAAAAAAGAGAGGAAATATCTAAATTAAGTCTTTGCACCTATATGTTCATGCCTTTGGGGTTAGCTAATGCCTGTGGAGATGATGGCGTAGATGTTTCACCTTTTCTTTTTTAATTTCAGGAAAGACATCTGTGGTTAGCACAGAGCCAGAAACCAGATAAGACACATCCAAAGTGAGTGCCCAGTGGCCAAAATGGGCTGGAAATGAAGTGATCTCAAAGGGGCAACACAGCACAAAGTGACACCCGAGTCCTGGACTTCAGGGATTTACTGTCCCTTCCCTGCACATGCAGCTATCACCAGAGCACCACGCTGCTTGCCTCGCTCACCAGGATTCAGCCTAATAGTTCTGCAGACTTCTTTTGGCATTGTTTTCCCCAATTTGGCACTTCCCAGGGTTTAAAGCCAACTGGGAAAAAACATAATGCTCCAGGATGCAAAATGATGTGTCATGGCACGTGGGAAGGGGAGCTGGGTCTTCTTTCTCCTCTCTGATTGCCGCACTAAAGGGATGTCAGGGAGGAAAGAGCTTCTGCCTGAGGTAGGGAGACTGATCCCCCTGAACAGGTAATACCACCACAAATACATGACCTGCCGCCCTTGGAACTGCTCCAGCTTTTCCTTTTGAGATGTTTTCCTTGTCTAGAACATAAAACAAAAAAGGAAGGCAACCCTTTGCCATACTCTCAAATGATCTACTAGAGTTCAGGAAACTGGATCAAGAGGTGAGCAGAGCTGAGCTGTGTCAGCGTAAAGGTCCTGGGGCCACAGCCTGCAAGTGTGTGGTGCGGGGCAGGGAACCCCCATGGGATTGTAGGGCAATGACACTAATAGGGGTTAAGAAGTAATGGGCTGCTAATTCGGGATGGTGGTCCAGGGGTAATTTCTAGAGTATCTTGCCACCTATGGGCCGGTACTGACTTTTCTGTGGATGATTTTAGACCCATTAGATTTTCCAGTTGCTCCTCAGATACCTGGAGACCCACGTCTCTCCTTCTCCTGCCCTCCCATGGGAAGGTAACTTCAGTCTCCAAGGAGACTGCTACTTCGGATGCTCCATCAGTATGAACTTGGGGCATCTCCTGCCAAGAGAGGCAGGATCTTGTCCTTGATTTGCAAAGCTCTTTCAGATCCTTGAGATGCAATTATTATTTTGACACTATTGTGAAATCTTGAGGGTTTCTTGAGGGTGGTTCAAGAAATAATTGGCTGTATGGAAATAAGGATGAGTTATTTCAGTAGATGACAGGACTATCCAGCATTATAATCACAACATTTTAAAGACTAGATAAACAAGAGCTATGGGAAGGACATAAAGTCTTATGTTTCACGGCATAACTATGGTGGGTCAGGAAGTAATTCTCCTTTCAGGCCATTTATTCTGTAATTGGTGGCTGCAACTGGAGCCGGACACCGTCAGAATCAATAACCCACGGCAGAGGCACCTCTAATTGTTTGTTACTTCCAAGTTTTGCAATGAATTCATTGAGATAAACAAACTTTTGTTTTCCTCTTGCAAATTCGACCACCTCCCCACTTCTTGTATTCCCATACTTTATATTCTTCTTGGCACTAATTGCGTGCTTTCAGTCAGTGTGTTTCTGCTTTCCAAGACCGTAAGCCATGACTTGGGGGCACAGTCACATTTACATCCCTTTGCAGATGGCCTGTTTCTAGCACTGTCAGTCCTTGGGTTTTATTTTTTGCTGTCTTTATGCTGAGGGACAGACACTGCTCAGTGGGTCTTTGTGATTCTAATCTTTTTCATACAGTTTGAGGAGCAATGAACTTGAAAAACAAGATCCCTTTCTCCTGGGAGAGGAGGCACCTGAATTTAGGCCTGTCTTTACCACCCACTAAGGATGTGCGTGACAGTTTAGAGAGGGCTGAGAGCAGTGTATTTGTCGTCGCTGTAATGCCCTTTGTTGTTTCCATGTAGCTCCCGTTTCTGTAGGCACCATCTGTTTGTTGGGAACTTTTTTTCGCCCCGTCATTGCAGGCTTCAGGAAATGCCATCTTGCCAGGTGGCATCTCTGTTTGCTACTGCTACAGCAGCTCTAGAAGCAGGTGCAGTTTGTGGCATAATGTAGCTTTGTGCCAGCCCATTACAAGCCATGGCCCATTCAGGGACTTGGATGGGGTTATTGCTTTAGCTCAGCTCCATTCGAGATGTGGGTATTGCATCTGAAGTGCCACTGGCAGCTGACTTCTCACTTTGCTTTATGCTAACCTTAGGGCTGCTGGTAATTACATGCATGTTCTCGTATTCAGGAAGTTTATGCAGTCGCCAAGGAGCAGGGACTTCTTCATGTAACACCGGGAGGATGAATTGTTCATTTTGATAAGCATCTCAGACACTTTGGGGCATATGAAAAGGCCTGCCTGTGTGTTCCTTCTTGTGTTGGAGGAAGGGCTGATGGAAGGAGAATTGAAAATAAACTGCAGCTCTGCTTTTCAAGAGTTTCTGAACTAATTTGCTGGTATTTCATCAGCCAAAATAGTGTGTGCAGGGCAATGGTTTTGCATAGTGTGATTCTGTGGCTCATTAACTGAGTTGGATGACCAGCTGGGATTTGTTGTCTTCTTGGCATCCCTCAAAAGTAGTGCAAGGGGAAGAGTGGTCGATACACTTTTTTTCCATGGCAATTCATCTACCTGCTTCAACTGAACCCAAAGGGCCACATCAGAGAAATGGTCAAAAATTCTTTTCATGCTGGTGCCTGCTCTGTGAGTGCCCAAAAGATATCATTTAGCTGGTATCTTACATGGGAATATCTGTTTGGTCTGGGCAGTGACCACTAACTTTTCTCTTCTAAGCTACCAGGCATTTCATGTTTTAGATAACATTTCTTCAAACAAGTTCGTAGACTTTCATTGACTTTTTCATTTTCATGCACTGCTGGAAAAGACCCGGTGCAGCCAGGTGACTAAAGAAGAAGGGTTTTGCTGGTGTTAGCACAGGGTGATGTTGTATTAGAAGTCCTTGGGTAGCAATATCCTCTTGTCGGCTGCTGCTCAAAACAAATTTGTAAGGAAATATGAATAATGTAGGCTAAATTCAGAGATGAAGTGGGAAGGAATTTCCTTTTGAATCACCTACAGATGCTCAGATGAAGAGCACAGGAGGAGCTTTTCATCTGTTGAAACTCAAACATCGAGGAATCATAAGCAAGAAAATCCTTGCTTTCTCTCTAATTATGCTTTCCATCTTTGCACATCCTTCCCACTATTTGTAAAGTCCAGTGCTCTGATGTAAGTGACTCGCTCTTAATAAGATCAGTTATTCCTAATAGCGCATGGTCTGCTAAAGCTAGGAAACCTTGACACTGGAAGGGTGAGCCTTCCCACCTTCCCTTCACAATGAAGTGAAGCAGAAGTTGGTGTTGTGTTTGCACCCCATCCTCACTTGCGTGGACAGTCAGAGCGTCTTATACCTGCTTTGCTCCTACCACCCTGCTGCAAACACCAAAAATGCCAGAGTGGGTGCCCACCTCGAAGCAAAGCTGAGGTCTTCTCTGACATTCCCTCAGCCCACCAACGCTCTCTTAGCCTCATTTGTCACATCCAGTGTAGCATTTCCATACGCAAATGAATACCAGACTGCTGGTTCTTTTATCCTGCCCCAAGTCACCAGGTAAGTGTGTGGAGCAGGCTCCCGGAGGCTGCTTGTGTTTCATGTGTCATTTCATTCATCCCCTGCAACGAACACCTGGGCTGGACTCCTCAAAGCCATTAAACTTGGAATGCAATGCACTAGTTTTCCCCAGAAACCATCTCTTCTGTCACTGTCAAGAACATCCCCCCAGTCCCTTGCGGGTGCCAGCAAAGCTGTAAACATGGAATCTATTATAGTCCTTTAGCATCTTTGCTTACAGCTGCTCTAAATGCATTCACCTCAGCACCTTCCCCACATTGCCCCAGTGCACAACTGCTTGCTTTAATGCAACTCATCATGATAATAGAGATAATTTGCTGGATTTTTTAAAATAATCGCAGAGTGGTTGCATCCAAGAGACACGGATGAGTCTAGAAACACTGTGGAAAACACTGTCTTTATAGAAAATTTAGGTGGTTTTTTTTTATTATTTTTTTGTTTCTTCAAAATAAATCCCAAATTAAAGGTACCTGCCAAGTCTTGTTCCCCTTCCTGGGCCTGATCTAAAGCTCCACAGAGGTGTTGAAATAATTGACCTTGGCCCAAGAGGCTTTGGATTAGGTCTTTTATTAATTTTCATTTCTCCTCAGTATTTAGGTACACGTTAATACACAGAGGTGCTATTAGATGGGCTGTAAGCAGAGTTGGTAATGCCACTAATAAAGGTCCAATAATGATTTTAACCTCTGTGAAAAGAAGGATTATGTGATCATTCTCTCTGCCCATCCGTCTTCATTTTTTTTAATCACTTGGCTAATTGCAAACTAGTTTTGAGAGAAAGGGGAAGATCTCTAATACAATAAAGTTCCTGCAAGTTCTGCGAAACTTGATGGATGAGTAGAGGATAGAGATGCATGGAAGTGTCCTGAAAATGGGGAGAAGAGGTCAAACTTCATCATGTCCAGCCTGGCCGTAAGCACATGGCTCGGGACAAACCACTGTGTATTTTGTTGCTTCTCTGGTGGGGCAGAGCAGAAGGCATGGGGGGAACGAGGGGGATTGCAGGGGGAGTATGTTAGCAGCCAAAGGCTGCATGTTGAGGTGAAACCACATTTCCTCAGTCTCGCTGTTCAAAAGAACAGCTTGCTTAACGTGGGCAAAAGAATGTATTTTTCTCTTGCCTTGTGCACAAAATCTCCTGAAACGTTTTGTCTCAAATTGACGTGAAACTTTTAGCCTGCAGCAGATATCCGGAGCATAACATTTCAGCCCACACAGTTAAAGTCTGGCGAAATAGGAAGTTATTGAAAGTAAGGTCTGTTCCAGGGCCATTCAGGAGGAGACCGAAAGCAGAAGGGGACAAGCACTCCTGCTTGTTTTACCCATGCCTGACCACTGCTGCAAAATATCATTGAATTGCTGGCTATTATGGCCATCCTCCACTCCAGACAGATAGGTCTGAGTCCAAGTAATAGAAGCTGTTTCCCAAAACAGAAGTTCTACCAAGGCTCTTCAGAAACCCAGCTGTACTGCCTGAGGTGTTTCACTGGCAGCAGAAGGCAAACCTGGGGTCAGGATATTGTTCTGGTTGAATTTTGTGTGTGTAAAAGCAAATGTGCCAGAAACACCAGAGGAGAGAGGAGATGGTAGCAGAAAGCCCAGAGCTGCCACAAATCAGCTGTGCGTGTAACCCCAGCTGACCGCGAACAGGGTGTTTTGAGTATAGAGTTGACCAGAAAAAGAGACCAAGAAGATAGGGAGAGGCTCTTCTTCACTCTTTGATTCCCACTATGCCCAGAGGAAAATGAGAACATGAACTTTCTCTGCAGATAAACAGGACTGCAACACTCAACTTAATTAGCACCTTTCATAATGGAAACATTGCCCATGATCCTAAGTATCAGCTCTGTGCTGTGGCCAAATGATGTTGCACTACAATTATATATATATGAAAGAGAGATATATATTTTTTTTTTTAAAAAAAGAAAGCCGCCCTAGACTAAGCATCACTTCACAGGTTTTTGAGAGAATTCTACTTAAATTTGAGTTTATTCCCATTTGTCATGTTAGGTGAGATACATGTGATCAAAAGTAGATGCATGGAGCATAGATATTTCCATCTGAGCTGAACTCTGCAGCTGCCTTTTCTATTTTTTTATATACAGGGTATAATTCTGCTTATCTTAAAATAGACCTCTAAAGTAGGTCAGACAAGTGTCTCCTTAAAAATCATCTATTGAAGAGCATGAGGGTGGCCAGCTCTACCTTGTAGGCATCTGAAATTAGGTGAAATTAATTCCTCCCGTACTGATCACCAGGTACGTGGCGCCTAATGCCTGCGCTGGAGTGGGTGGTCTGATCTATCAGGTCCTGGGCTGGATGACAGGGCTGTTTGCAAGTGGTTTCCACAAGCTGTCTGTGTAGTTTCCTTTGCAGCCAAATTTTAGTTTTTTATGTCTTAGATGGTGGTGGGACACTCCAACCCTGACTGTATGCTTGTCTTTCTGCAGGAGATGTGTGTGATGTGTCTCACTTCTGCATTTTAGCAATCCAGACGCTGACCCTGGGCACTGTTTTGCTCTCTGTGGGATGACTGGTGCCACTGGGTTTGAAGTGTTGTCCATTAACCCAGCTCTAGCAGGCTTGCAAAGGAAGGAGGGTGGTGTGGTGAAAGCACCCCACTGGGTGGCAGGAGATCTGAGCTCGACTCTTCACTCCACCACAAAAAAATATCATTGTTGATCTTGGGCGCGTTTCTTACACTTTTTGCTCCACCACAGTTTCCCCATCTGTAAAATGTGAATGATTTTTACCTACCTGGCTGAAAACTGAGGACCTCATAACTGGAACTCGAGGAACCTAGAGGGAAACTCTGGTCTGGATTTGCTCATGACAAAGCATCTACTAACATGTTTTCAGCCAGTGCCTGGCAGAGCATAAATGTTCAAATTTCTGTTTAAATAAGCTCTTTCATCAGATGAAAGAACATACCAGGAACCGGTCAGCAATATGCTCGGTGGAGTGGCCCCTGAAAGGGGAGAGCAGACCAGGGAGTTAATAGCTTCCAGGTAATGAGAAGGGTGCAGAGCTGCACCAAAACGAAGTTGGTAACAGAGGACTGACCCAGGGAGCTCCTCAATTCTGAGTAATCCCAGTTATCAGCTGCTGGTCACCTCTGCAGTGGGAGGTCAAGGGGAACGAGGCCATCGCACTTCACCCCGCCGGTGAATATTAAACAATAACCAGCGCCATAAAGCTTTTGACTTTAACTGGTATGAATTAAAGGCTTTGGTCAGGTTGGCCTTGGAATTGTTTAGGATGAAATTGATTCCTTTTAGCCTTCGAGAGGGTCCAATTTAAGCTGTTTAGCTGAGCAGAGTGGAAAATAGAGCAGTTTAGCTATTATGTGGTCAAACAGAAGAGCAGACGCCATTTACCGATATTGCTGGATCCATAACCTCACATCCTCTCGGAAACATCGTACTTATTACACTTTCTATCATGTGTTGTTATGGCCACCAGCAATGAAAATCCAGCCTGTTTTATCCATCGTGTTTCTTGGCTTCCATGTTGCTTATATGTCTTATACGTCCCTCAGTACATTGCTGCAGGGCAACACATGTTCATCGCAGGGTTTCCACTCCAGGCAGAAATATGTTGTGAGACAGAGGGGCAGAGCTTTTTGGGCTGGCTACGATAGCACCTTGTTTTACTTCGGATGTCTAGAGATTATATTAATAGATATAATACCCTGTTTTCTGCACTGGACAATTTCTTTGCCCGTCCTACCTGAGAGATGGTTTCTGCTAGCAGCATTGAAAGTGGCTGGTCTGTGCAGTCAGAACAGTCCAAAACCAGAGGCTTTTTTTTTTGCTCAGACCCATTTTACATCAATTCTCAGCTGTCATGAAATGATAGAGAGTATGAATTTGTGAGCTTTGTATCGGCTGAGAATCTGACCTGAATTTTGGACAATGGGTCATATAGACAAAGGAAAATGTTAATTTGGGCTGCTTTCTGGAAGGAAAAGAACATTTCTCTCTTTACAGCTTCCCTCAGGAGCTGTGAAGGTACATGGAGAAGCAATGAGAAAAAATTAGGAAAGGGAAATTCAGGGCAACTGCTAGTAAAGTGAGGTGTTAATCTTTCCCCATGAGGACATCATGATCATTTCTCAGCAACATGCAGAGGGAAGAGAAAAGAGATGGAAATGGTGAAGTAATAGAAAAGGCAGCTCAGTTCAATGGGTACTGTCTTCTCTTGGGTATAAAATGAAGCATCACAGGGGAAAACAAATAAAACATGGATCTCTTTCTAGAAGAAAATAACCCTGTGAGGGGACACTGAGGTTGGACTGCCTGCGCTAGCTGCTGCCCCAAAGGCATAAAACCCCCTGCTTTGAGCAGCTGCCCTCCTCGACAGGATGAGGACTTCTGCAGCCCTACCAAAATGACCGTATGGGTTCCTTGGTAAGGAATTTTATACCAGGACTGGACAGAACAGAGAAGAGGCATAATCCTATTCCAGCAAGCAATGAGTCTGGATGATCTTGGAGGCATTTTCTGTTCCTGTTTTCCTCATTTTGCACCGGAGTGATTAAACCTTGAAGCGGTCAGTATTTACCTGAACACTTCTATTCTGAAAAACTGGGCTTCTTGCACGTTTTCCTGCCCTCACTTGTGCTGGCGGTTGGAAACGCCGCAAAGTCAGCATTGTGTGTAATGTCTCCTCGCTCCCACTTCTGGTCCAACTCTTAGGAAGTGCAAAACCATGCAAACAAAGAAACAAACAGAAATAAAAGCCCTCGTAGCAAGATGCTTCAGGCAAAGTCAATCTGAAAGTCTACAGGAAGGTCTGCTTGAAGCTCTTTGTCCTTGGTGTTGAAGCTAGATCCTGTCCTCGTTATGGATGTTGCTAGTACAGTGCCTGCAACCTTTTTCCCTGGAGTAGATCATGCCCCTGGCTAAATATGGGTGGCACGAGGGGAAATTGCCTTCTCTATGCCTTCTGCCCCTACTGATGGAGGTGGGCTTTCCTCCATACCCCAATACACTGGCCCAAAGGTCACAAGTGCCACCGGAGTGATGATGCAGTGTCGGCACCGTCCTCCCCGGCACTATTTGTGAAGGGTCTCACCTCTGCAGCTGGTCTGAAGTCTTCCAACCAGCTCTTCTTTCATTGTGCTTCTTTATGTCTTCCTCTTCTTTAGGTCAGTAAAAGCTGGTTTGTTGGAACTACATTTCTTATTAGGAAGGTTTTTGTGGTTCAGGATGGCCTGTCATATCTTTTTCTTCCTGTGAGCGAAACAAATTTAGAAAGTTTGGTTTTCGTTCAGTTGTAGAACAAAAACAAGTATAAAAAAACCTCACAGAAGATGGGCTTGTTTACTGATATAATCACAGCACAGCCCCTATGGCAGGACCCGAGCCAGTTCCTATCTCATTAACGTTAGCATGGCTAATATGAAGGACAGGGTTCAAGACTAACTGTGACAAGACACACAAACGGATGTAGAAGTTTCTAAACAATCACTTAATATGGACATCCCATTCTTTAATATCCTGAAAATAAATATGAGCTTTTCCATTTAGACTGCTCTGCTGGAGAATCTGGAAAAGGTATGTTTGACCATTAATTAGTATGGATGGAGTTAAAATTATCAGTTTCTCCTGCAATAAAAACCATGTTATGATCATCATGGAGCCTGAGCAAGCACTCCCATCATTCATGTCTGTCTTTATTTAGTACAGGTTTTGGAGACATCAGTTTAATCTCTGGCTCTGCCAAAGCAAGTCTCCACTAGAGAATGATACTGCTACTCTCCGCAGTGCTTTGAACTAGCTGGGTGTGCCCGTACCAGTGTTGTGTCCAACCTGGCAAAAGGAACCTGGCTGACCCAATCAGAAATAGCACTTTTTCCAAGAACTGCGGTTTGGTGCCATGGGGAATTGTCTCCCTGTTCCCAGAAATGATGACTTATGAGCAGTTGCTCATCCACAGCCAAGGATGTGCTGTACCTAAAGCTGATAGTGTGTCAGCTCTGTTAGAAGAAGTTTCACGTTATGAAAAGGTTTGTTTTATAGAAATGTAATTTTAGGTGATGTTTAAAACAACCAAGCCTCTATCTTCGTTGGGACCTTTGATCTCAGTGTATCATGACAATAGCAATGTTCTCAGAGGGACGAAGCTGCTAACAAGTGATGGCCTCATTGGTTGGGCAGGTGCCAAGGAATGGCTGACAGGGATGATGTGCCATAGCAAAAGAGCAGGGACCGTCTAAAAATGTGTATTTGTTTGGAAAAAATCTATGGAGGGAAAAATGGGTCTTATTGATAAAACATTGGCCTAGGACAAAGAACTGGGTTAAATACCATTGCTGGCACAGACTTTGGGTGTGCGTCCAAGAATAAGTCATGGGACCTTCTGCCCTGGTTCTCAGCCCATAAAATGGAGAAGTGAAGGAGGATAATAACAGCCCCTTTCCTTTATCCTGGCTTTCTATGTGTCAGACCCCAAATCTTGGGGGAAGGGGCAGCATCAAAAACAATAGAGGCTTGTTCCCTTTTCAGGCCTGCGAGCATTACTGTACAACAGACACAGGTTGTGCTATCTGAAGGCCTCTTTCAAGGTTATTTTGTTGAGACCAGGGTTTAATTCTAGGCTTTAGAAACAGAAAATGAAAAGACCCAACTGTTCCAAAGGTCAGATTGTCCACCTGTCCCGGGCAGGCTCCTCTGCTGATTTTGTGGTGTGTACTGTAATGTTTTACTTTGCCTACACTCTGAGATGCGAGTTCAATGGCAATTTGCAGAGCAAAGAGGTAGCTTGATTGGCAAATCTCTGAAAAAGAAAGTTTGATCTCAGCAAAATCTAACCTTCTTTCTGGGACAGAATTTCATTTTAAGGCTAAGTCATTTTTGTCCAGGACTTGCTTTCATTAGAAATGCTGTCACATTTGAGAAGATAACTTATGCCTTGTGACATAATGAAAATGGAGAGGATGATTTCTGATTCTCAACTTTGTATTTCATTTGTATTTTGTGTATTTTTTTTGTTAGAGTGGGAGCATTAAGGAAGAGATAAAAAATGACTTCACTCTTCCCCCCCCCCCCCGCCATGTTTTTTCAGCAGGAAAAATATTTATCTTCTTTAGTCCTCAAATGGAAGCAGCTCAAACAGGGTATTGTCTTTAAATTTTGAAATGGAAAAGTTTCTCAAAAGAGTTTGGGTTTTTTTTTTTCCTTTTCCTTAAAGAATGCCACATTTTTGACATAAAGTATTCTTGGGTAGAAACTTTTTTGGGAAAATATTTTTAGCTGGTTGTTGAAATATATCTTTTTGCTGCATTTGTGGGTCAGTCTATTGCATGGACTACAAAACCATAAAGATTATGAGCTACTGTAAATCACCTCTGTGGGATGGCCATACTAGTGTTTGGAAAAAATCCTGAAAATATGAAATACTTCACTAATAGTTATTTTAGAAATACTAATAATAGGCAAGGCATGCGTTACTGAGCAAAGCTACATGCTTACACTTTATCTTCCATCTGTTCACAACCTGAAGGTAACCTTTCCGAAAACTTGTAAGAGGATAATAAAGAAAAAGATTGTATAGAAGAGAAAAAAAGATGAACACATGTAAAAAAAAATTGAGAAAACTCCAGAAAATCTTATATTCAGTTACCCAGGATCAATGTAGGAAGTCTAAAAAAGCACTGCATATGGCTGATAAATTTTAATGTTGTTTTGTTTCCATTTTAAAATATTATGGAGTTGTGCTAAGCAGAATTCCTGAGGCTGAAGGAAAACTCAGGTACTCCAAACAAATACTGTTTGAAGTGAATGTTTTTTGGCAAGGTATTTCACAGTATGTATTGAATAATTCCATCCAAGATATTTTGATACCTTGTTTTAGGAACAGAAAATGCTGAGGATTCAAAGTAAAATAAGACTGCGGGGGAAAGAAAATTAATCTGTTTTCTTGGAACATCCCTCAGAATGTTACAAATCCTGCAGAAATTTATGGGTAGCCAGAAGCATCACCATTCACCAGCTTGTTACCGAAAATGAACATTAGAGAATATTTCCATTTCATGTTGGTGTGTATGAGAATTTTATGATCTAGAGAGGTCAAGTTCAGACTAGCTCCTTAGGAATGCCACTCTCCAAACTCCCCTGAAAATCCTCAACATCAGGCGGCACTTTGTGTTTTGAAAGATCCGCTCATTAATCACCACCTTACAATATTAACTAATCCTTGCAACATCCTTGTCAGATGTAGAAAGTTAAGGCAAGAGGAAGTTAAATTCCAAGTCGTGAAGGGATCCCTAGCTGGCTATCAAGATAACAACATAGAAATCATAGGCATTTCTAAACAATAGGCAAAGCTTGAATTCTAGAGATATTTGGACAGATACCACTGAAATCAGGAGATGATGATGAGATGTTTTTGCTTCTGCTACAGTCAGCGTTTCGAGCCTTTTCTCTCTTCTGTACCACAAAGATGATTTATATGTTTGTGGGAGATATTACAGAGCTATAGGAAATACTGAAGCCCATTAAACATTTGGAATGAGCGCACTGAAAGTTGTCACGCATTATCTGGGATTAAAGTTGAGTACTTCTAGCCAGACCCTCCACTACTGAAAGTTAATTGGTGAAACTTGATTTTATTGGCTGGCAAAATGCCCGTGTACCTCAGCTGAAGGTCAGGCGTACCGCTTGCTTGCTAGGCAGAGGCAGGAACATGTGAGAATTTCAAGGCAGCTTTCATCCCTCATTTTGGATTTCAAGCTCTGATTGGTCTTCAGAGGTTGGAAAAAAAGCTGAGAAAAAGCACATTATTTCTTCCAGTTCCCTGATTCAGAGAAGTTTGTGGAAAGAGCTGTAGAAGCCCTGGATGATCAAAAAGACTGGCATGGCCAGGAGACTCTTCTCTCCTCCTCCAAACTTGGGCTGGATGCAGCCATGGGATGGATGAGAGGTTTAGCTATGGACACAAGAGAGATGCACAGTCACGTCTGCATGCTTCTAGGATGTGTTAAATTTTATTTTAAAAAGAAACTCAAATTAATTCAGATTAATTGTTCCCAAAGGTGCCTATTTTGCTCCACTGGCTGGGACAGACTCTAAAGGCTGACCTGAATTCAATGGGATGAAACCCAGCCCAGCTGCTTCGTCAGGTTCTGCTTCAGGGACTTGTTCCTATGTGAGTTGTTGAACCCTTAATCAGCTCTGATGGTCTAGCCTTAGGGTAACTTTGCCTGAATCAGCGGCAAAAGCAGAACTGATGCTCCAAGGTTTATTTCCCAGCTGTAGACAACTTCCTCCACGCCTTGTCTGCAAATAGGATGCGATGGGTCATAAGGCTCCTCTCTGGGGTCTTGTGAGACTACCCAATGTTTGCGACTGCCATCAGCACTGTGCCACCCCATGCCTGCAGGGATAGCATCAAACCCGATGGGGCTGCAGCCGCAGCAGAGGCATTTCTTGCCCAGGCACCAGGTCCACACAAATCCTCCCTTTTCTGTGTCACACCGGGACTAGGAGAGGGCCTTGAAAAATGAGGTCGCCAGCACGAAAGCAGCAGGGGGAGGCTTCCGAGGACCTTTCTGGAAAGCTGAAAACAGGAAATGTTTAATCAAGCTCCGAGAAAAAAAAAGACTTTAAAAAAAGAAAAAAAGAAAAAAAAGACAGTCTCTTTCTGAGCAGCCAGGATGTTTGTGAAATCCCTGCTCCGTTTATTATGATGCTGAGTTTCAGCTGGCTGTTTTATTAAAGACAGCTGGGACACATTACTTGCGCATTAACACTGAGCCAGCTTTCATTTTAAAACTTACCCGTTGCTGGGAGCTTTCCTTAATGTGTTCCTGCTGCTGCCAGCTCTATAATCCACACCAGCAGCCGCGGGGGAAGATCACCTCGCTTTACCATACTTCTTATTTCCGGAGAAAGGCCTAATAAAAATCAGCCTGGCTGATCGGGAGCAAGATGGCCCCTCTCCTTGCTGTGGCTCCGAGGTGGAGCAAAGCTTGCCGGGGCGAGAGGTCGGCGGTGCATCCGCCAAGAGGACATCTGCTCGTGAAGCAAAACCCTTAACACTCATATGCAACTCTCTCTTAATTGCTTTCCAGGGACATATTAGAGCTTTTTGCAATGTAAACTGTGTTTCAGTACATCACAAATCACTGAGTGATGGCTCCAGCGTAGATCGTAGTGGAGGTTGGCGAGCCCTGTTGTGAAAGCAGTGGGGAGCGAGCCGACACGCTCTGGCGGGTGCGAAGGTTTGTCTGTGCAGCATGGCAAGAGGGCTTGCTCGGGGAGCGCCGGTGCCCACCCGGGGCGGGGGGTTTGGCAATTGCAGTCTGTGTCCTCCAGCACATGTCCACCAAGCACACCAAAATGTTCTTCTCGGGGATCTGGGAGATGACTGAAGTCCCTCACCCTAAAATTGCTCGGTATAAAGAAACTCTCAGGTGTGGATGGAGAGAGGTGAGCGTGTCTCTTATGCCCCCAGCCCTGTGGTTTGGGACGTCAGAAACCCTCCAGCCCCTACCTGCCATCCTGGTCCCGGTCCTGAGCATGGCTATGGATGCCCTCTGGGAATGTAAGTGTAAAATGCTGGTGTGAATTCAGGTCCCAATTTTGGGAAGGGGTCAAAGGGGTAATGTTCCCACGCTGCTTTTTAACCTGGTCTCATAACAGAATGAGACTTGTGCCATTGCATAGTATGTTGTGTGTGAGTGCGTATATGTTTATGTCGCAGGTGTGTTCCCCAACTAGTTTTGAACTCACAAGCCAATTTCAACTAAACATGACAGAAAGGTAGAGATTTCAAACATATTGAGTTCTTACAAGGGTAAATAAGCCGTTGGATGGAGAAGAGGGGCTCTGTCAATGCCCTTACTGATAGGCTGCACTGGGACCTCAGGCTTTATTAGACGCTTGAGAATCCACACAAGCATGCTCCATTAAGTGTTTTACTTGCAGAGGACATTTCCATTCCTGTATAGCTTTATTAGATATTAGAGTGATCACCCTTCTCCCACGTCCAGGAAAAGGAATTTTTCTTTTACACGGCACTAGACAGCTGCCTATGGAACAAACTGCCCTGAGGATTAATTTCTTCCTGACGTATCAGTGTGCTCAGTAAAAATATAGGAATCCTTTTTGTTTCTGAATTCTGTTAGTGTCTTAACTCAGTGAAATCCCACAACAATAAGTTTCTTAGGTTAATAATGCCCATATACAAAAAGAAAGGTTTTCCTCCTTTAGTTGTGTTTTTTCTCCTTTTTGGCTTATTCTCATGCATTTGCACTTTAAGAGAGGATATGTGTGTGTAACCTATTTGCCATCTCTGTACCATTCATTATTTTTTACCATATTCCTTTATGTTTTGTCTGCACACAAAAAGGGAACCGTTATCAGCTCTGGCAGTGTCATCAGTGCTGCAAAGCTGCCATCCTCCTCCCAGTGAGGAGGATGTGGTGCCCATCCTGTTACAGCTATCTCTGAAATCCCTCCTTAAAACTCACTTTTGCCATGTTTTTTCCAAAGAATTTGATAACTGGTGAGTACTAACATGCCGAGATTGCTTTCTACTGTGGTATTCCATAACGTCTCATTGTTTCCTTGTATTTCCCCTTCTGTCTGCATCTCTCTGTTGCCTCTTACTTTAGACTTATTGGATTAGAAACTGTCCGCAGTAAGTGTTATAATTTTTTTTTTTCTACAGCATCTAGCACAAGGTCCCAATCCAAATTTAGGGTTCATCCATGGCAACACTATTATTTTGAAGACCTCTTGCCCCTTGGCAAGTGTTTCCATTAGCGAATCTGGTGCAAAATCAGTATATGAATGTCCTTCGTCAGTTTTGATGCAAAGTCAGTGCCGTTAGTTCAGCTCACTTTGAACGGTTATTTAAACTGTTGCAGACAAAGCAGGCGAGCAGTGTCCATGTGGTCTGTTTTGCTAGATCTGGTGTTGATGTGATCTTCATAAAAGGAGTGATAGAGAGCAGCTGTAAAGTAGCATCTTAAACAGGCCCCATTCCTCCCCCAGCAAACACGCATCTCTGCCTTAAAGCATCTTTATATCAGCGTAATCGCTCCTGAACTGGGTCTTGTGCTGATGGACCAATAAAATTCTCAGCCACCCCAAACTACCCCAGTATGTAAGCCCTTTTTTGGCCAGACTACATGCATCCCCGCCTCTAAGATACACACCCTAAATCTTTTCACTCTTGTTAAAAAAGTTTATCTGTTTTTCTAGTAATTTGTGCAGATCTGAAGCTCTCTAGTTCCTGTATATCCATCCTTACTGCCATCCCCAGTAAGCAGTTCTCAGTAAGCAAGAGCTTACTCATTCTGTGCTAAAGGAGTCTCAAGTCCTTGATGGCACCTGATAGACTCCTCGAACTCCTCTCCTGTGACCCAAATTGGTGTGAAGCCATGTCCTGATGTCAGGGTGGCTACCCAAAGGGTGCCTCAGCCCCGGAGTTGTACTGAAATCATAGCAACGAAAGGAGACTGTTCCCAAGGATCAAATCTAGCAGTGCTGTGGTTGCACATAACTATTTAAGTTTAGTGTAGCAGCAGCCTACAGAGGGGCTAGATGCCTGAGGAGGTCAGAGCTACTTATCACAGCCCTCCACAAATTATGCTTGGAAGAGAAACCACTGAACTATTGGAAAGTATTTATCAAGTTCATTAAATATTAAGCTTAATAGCGTAGAGGTATAAGCCAAAATGGGGCTGATATGCATACAGAGATCCAGAAGGGTTATGTGTGTGTAGCTGTCTAATATTTCCAAAACCTTTCCTCCCCAGGTCAAAAAGCATGGATTGGAAATCCTTATGAATAATTTTGGTTTCACTGGATTGGCACTTGTCAAAGGGAAACTAGCTCTCTGGAAAATTCCTGAGGTTCTCCAACGACATTTACATGAAGCAAGACAGAGGAGGGGGGAGGTGTGCTCACAGTCCTCCCAGGGAAGCAGCTCAGGACATACATGTTCCCTCTCAGAGGCCATTAGGGAGTTGACCTGAGCTTCAATGAAATGTCTTATCATCTCTGGGTGAAGCACAGAGGTGAGCGAGCTACCCTGTAGTGTTTCTTTTTGGGTACAATTTTCCCTTCTCTTTGCATCCTGCTCAAGCAAAGAGCTAGGTCGTGCTACGGGCATCAGCCTTCACACAGAGTGGTCTCTTTGGCAACACTCCTTCAATTCCACTGCCTTGAACCACCTTGTCTTTAGCTCCTCCATTGCTATGCAATAATACTCATCTGAATAAATGCGAACACGCTATTTTATACCATGTCCCCTGCCTTAGCAAGGA
This sequence comes from Calonectris borealis, assembly GCF_964195595.1. Taxonomy (NCBI): domain Eukaryota; kingdom Metazoa; phylum Chordata; class Aves; order Procellariiformes; family Procellariidae; genus Calonectris; species Calonectris borealis. Next base: position 8,864,445 of record NC_134315.1, read on the forward strand.
ATTAATTACCGGAGTTAGGTATAGGAAGGAACTCTGCAGTTCATTCATTGCAGTGTGCTCTAATGAATTCAAGAACCATTGGGTCAGGCCCCGGGCTCAAGTAAATCTACATAGCTGCACTAGACCAGGTGATGATCTGCCCCATTATTTTTCTTACAGGTGCTGCAATTTGCCTGGGACACTTGGTTTAACATTCACATCCTGAGTCTTGCAAAAAGTGCCAGGGGAAATTTATAACCACAAGTTAATTAACCATGAATCAGTTAATATTTGGTCATGTGAAGTGCTATATACATGCAAGGGATTAAGCTGTCAGGGGGAACTTTTGTTTTAAAAGTTCAGATCATCTTGAGCAGATCATCTTGAGTGCCATCACGTGGCACGTACAGGACAAACAGGTCAGCATGGGTTTATGAAAGGCAGGTCCTGCTTGACTAACATGATCTCCTTCTATGACAAGGTGACCTGCTCAGTGGATGAGGGAAAGGCTGTGGATGTTGTCTACCTGGACTTTAGTAAAGCCTTTGACACCATTTCCCACAGCACTCTCCTGGAGAAACTGGCTGCTCATGGCTTGGACGGGTGTACTCTTTGCTGGGTAAAAAACTGGCTGGATGGCTGGGCCCAAGGAGTTGGGATGAATGGAGTTAAATCCAGTTGGCGGCCGGTCACAAGTGGTGTTCCGCAGGGCTCAGTATTGGGGACAGTTCTGTTTAATATCTTTATCAACGATCTGGAGGAGGGGATTGAGTGTACCCTCAGTAAGTTTGCAGATGACACCAAGTTGGGCGGGAGTGTTGATCTGCTGGAGGGTAGGAAGGCTCTGCAGAGGGACCTGGACAGACTGGATTGATGGGCCGAGGCCAACTGTATGAGGTTCAACAAGGCCAAGTGCCGGGTCCTGCACTTGGGTCACAACAACCCCAGGCAACGCTACAGGCTTGGGGAAGAGTGGCTGGAAAGCTGCCCGGAGGAAAAGGACTTGGGGGTGCTGGTCGCCAGTCGGTTGAATATGAGCCAGCAGTGTGCTCAGGTGGCCAAGAAGGCCAATGGCATCCTAGCCTGTATCAGAACTAGTGTGGCCAGCAGGAGCAGGGAGGTGATCGTGCCCCTGTACTCAGCACTGGTGAGGCCGCACCTCGAATCCTGTGTTCAGTTTTGGGCCCCTCACTACAAGAAGGATATGGAGGTGCTGGAGCGTGTCCAGAGAAGGGCAACGAAGCTGGTGAAGGGCCTGGAGCACAAGTCTGATGAGGAGCAGCTGAGGGAACTGGGACTGTTCAGCCTGGAGAAGAGGAGGCTGAGGGGAGACCTCATCGCGCTCTACAACTACCTGAAAGGAGGTTGTAGCGAGGTGGGTGTTGGTCTCTTCTCCCAAGTAACAAGCGATAGGACGAGAGGAAATGGCCTCAAGCTGTGCCAGGGGAGGTTTAGACTGGACATTAGGAAAAATTTCTTCACTGAAAGAGTGGTCAAGCATTGGAAGAGGCTGCCCAGGGAAGTGGTTGAGTCACCATCCCTGGAGGTATTTAAAAGACGTGTAGATGTGGCGCATAGATGTGGACTTGGCAGTGCTAGGTTAATGGTTGGACAGGATGATCTTAAAGGTCTTTTCCAACCTAAACAATTCTATGATTCTGTGATTCTAATCTATAAATCTCCCAGGAAAGTTGTCATTTCTGGCAGCCTGCTGGTCTCCAATTTAACGCTGTGCAGGGTGACTCCAGGAGCACTGATTTGCGGAGAAGGTTCCTCTTGCTATTTTCTACAGTTTCTGGGGTTTCTCTATGGGATTCCCATCTAAATAATACTCACCCTCTTGCCTTGGGAACCTACTCAAGAAATCAGATTACCCTTTGGTTAGGGGGTTAATTAATGCACAGTTTGCTGGGTGAGATACATACGCCTGTCCTGTACAGATCACCGTGATCACAGCGTGTCCTGCCAGCTCTGGAAGACAGGCACCTGCAAGGTCTGTGCAGACCCTGCTGTCTGCAGAGGTGTTGGCAGCATCCGAGAGATGAGCTCTGCATAGCAGCAGGGATTCAACGGTGAATTTAAGGACCCATCTGTTATTGCTCCTCTTCCTGGCCAGTTCTGCTGGAGGATTTATACTCTAATCAATCCCACATTGCCTTTTTTCCTGAGCAGTGCTGTAAGGAATTAGTACTGTGGCCATCTGACATTGCCTCTGCTCCTGGCTGACGTGTTTCACTCTAGCCCAGGCGATCCTCCATAGATGCAGGCAGAGGTGAGCATCTGCACATTAAAGCCAGTTCTTTACATCACCTTGCTGTTTGGACCTTTGTGCTTCCACCAGAGCTTTAAAACAGCTGCTGAACCAATTGGTCAGCTGGGTGGCTTGAGAGGGGAAGAGATGTTAGGTTTTCCTCCAGCTGCCCAACCTTACTTATATTTGGAGGGCCCTAGTTATTAGGATGCTATTGCCTGGTATGCCAGTCATCAGGGCAAGGAAACCTAAGGTTAGGAATAAAGTAGAGTGGGTTTTTTTAACTTTTCCTGGTGATGGAGGCTAGCCCAATGGTGCTGTTTGCAGAGCTCTGACTATGTTCACTGAGCAGGAGAAGGAGAGACACATCAGAACCAGAGTGGGCTGGTAATGCATGTAGTAAACTTCTGCAGTCGTGTGTTTCCCATCTTTCGATGCCAGTTTGACTCGGGAAAGTCTCCCCAGTGAAATGTTGCTGTTGCTGCGAGGCTGTTCCTCGCTGAGGCAGGGTCAGGTCCGCTGGCCCAGAGGCTGCAGGTGATCCGCTGGGGCCAGGAAGGGATTAGGAGCTGCGGACAGCGGCGCTGATGGCTGTGCACCATGGTGGACCTGGAGGAGATGACGTTACCTTGCCGCAGCCACGAGCACCGCTCATGTTGCAGGACCTCAGCAAGCAGCCGGCCTCGGCGCTTTGGCAGGCTCTGCTGCGCTTTACGATGTTGACGTGGCTGGTCCGAGCTCCCTGAGGTGGCAACAACCTCGTTTCACAGAGCTTCAAAGAGCCAGGTTTGATATAACAAACTCATTTTTTTCTGCCTACTTGAACCTGATGAATGTCCTGTGTCTGCAGCAGTTGCTGCCTAATAGTGACAGTTTGCACGAAGAAAATGAGCATGAATGGCGCATTAATAAAGCTCTGCCAGACCCATTTAAAGCAGGCGCTTTCCCAGAGCTAAGAGCTGACATTAAGTCACTGGAGTTGTGTAACTAAAGGAAGGGATGGAGCTGAAGTTCCCTTTCTACGATAACCCTTTCTAAAATACTTGGAGAAATAATGTCTTCATAATGACATGTTTCATTATTTAGGGACCCTTGCTATCAGTTTTCTCTGCTCTGCAGGTCAGGTTCACAAGCCTTATAACATTTTTATGGTCAGAGAAGCAGAATAATATTAAGAATTATTTTTTTTTTGCTAGAGGATGGCTTTACAGTTGTACATAGGTAGGCAAATGCCTCGGATAATGTTGTGACACCCACCATGTCCATTCACTAGTACAACTATAACCGTATCTCCTGTGTTACCCAGTCTCTTTGGGCCCAATCTGGCTGGCTTTACCACATGGAATAGCAATTTATGTTTACTCCCAGGCCAAAGAAAGTAGACTCATCCCCCTTTCTCCTCCAAGTAACTACGTAAATCATTAACATTATAGAGACTGCTTGAGAATAAGCAAGTGTTATAACGTGGCCATTGTAGCAGAAACTGCAGAATTGTTGCTGTAGGAGGCCGATTTCTCGGTGTTTGGGCTGTTTGCAAGCTTGGGCAAAGCAAAAAAGAAACTTGTAAAACATAAGGCCAGATGTTGCCCTCTTACTCTGCATGAATAGCACCATTGAAATCTGGGGACCGCTCCCACAGCAAGATGCTGCTCCAAGAGAGGGGTGGAAGGGCCCAGCTCTCGACATGGGAGTCAGCAAAGAAACACAGAGGTGGCAGCTCTCTGCGTCTTCTTTACGGAGTCGCTCTCCAGTGTGCGTCTGCAAATTCAGACAGAAAGCCGTGTGGAGAGAACAGGCTGCCATTTACTTTATTCCTCAAAATATTTACTCTACTCTAACACCTACCAGACCATCTCATCACGCATTAGACAGCGCTAGACGGGAAGGTACATGCTGAGCTCTTGACATGACCACAGCGTGAAAGTTTTCAGGCGAGCAGGAGAACAGCGCACAGCGAGGGAGATGGATATCCACTTGGTTTCCCACAAAACAAAATAGTTATTAATGATTCTGCAAGTTCCCCTCAACACTAATTTCCTGTTTAATTTAATAGGTGGAGAATGTCAGTGCCTTGTGGACTTAAGGGCTCATTTTTTGTCCCTGATTCCAAGTCCCTCATGGACCAGACCCCTACAACATCTATGTGATCGGATACAACCCAGGATGTTTACTTCTTGTTCCAACACGTGGTTTCTAACTTTTTCCCTCCCTTGATTATAAATCTCTCGGCTGCCAAGAACCTGGAATTTCACCCAACCCACGTAGGAGCTGGTTCTGCTTTCCCTTACCCCACATCCATCAGGAGCAGGCTTACTGGAGCAAAGAAAGTTGCACCAACAGGAGATTAGGATCAGATCAGCTCATGGCAATTTCCCTGAAACAAACAAACAAACATAAAAAGCAACCGTTATTGAGTTAGCTCTAGGATGAACATAACACTTGATTGGCAGAAGCTCCCGCCTACAGAAGGGTTTGGGATATGGTGCCTTCATCAGGGTGATTGATGAAATTGCAGAGAATCCCCATATAGAGCCACGAGGCACAAACAGGTCGTTAACACGACTCCGCTGCATTTTTCTTAAACTCATTAGCCCCCACCATTGCGGAGGCCTAATTTTTTTCTGACTCGTGCATTCATTTCACAGGGAGTGATTTCACAGGAGCACCTTCTGACTTAGCTCAGCGTAACCCAAAATCAGACTGTGGTCTCCTGAAAGAACACTTTAATTTCTATTACGGTCTATCCCCTCGTGCTCAGTCTGTTGGCAGCTCAGAGCATGCACATGCACATTTCTTACGAGATCTCTGATGACCACAGGGAAAAGGCCCTGGGGAGATGCTGGAAATGCATGTGCTATATGGAAACTATAACTTACCCAGGTGCACAGCTCTTGAGAAGTCTGAGCCTCTGAGGAGCTGAAAAACGCTATTTCCTGTGTGGGAGGAGGTTTTGCAAAGGTTTTCAAGTGGGAACAGAAATGCTTAAAACATAGTCAAGAAATAGGTATAATTTGTGTAGCATTCCTTTGGATGCTAGGTTTTAAAGGGGTGTTAATACAAAAATCAGTCAAAATGCATCTCCCACAATGAAAACAAAAGGGGGCAATTAAAAAAACCCCAAACAACCCACAACCATGAGGAACTTTCTATGGTAGGAAATTTGCTTTATTATTGCAACAGTGCCTAGCTATGACAGATAAATTTTAGCCCCCACTGTGCTGGGCACTGCACAGAGATACAGTGACTGCCAAAACTCATTACAAGGAACATGCAGTTTAATAGTCAGGACACCATACGACACACCGTTAGACTCATTTTCTCATATGGAAATTGTGACCTTGAAAGATTAAGCAACTCAGTGACACAAAACCAAAAAGCCATATTAAAATCAGCAATTAAATACCACTGTGCTGAATCCTGGTTCAGCACCCACTGCACCAGCCCTTTCACCCCAGTGAGGGTGTGCAGCCACCCAAGCACATCACAGTGATCAGCAGCTCCTGTAGATTTGTCTCCAAATAAAAACACAACCCTGCACACAGACCTCCCCACTTCCCTGGACTGTGATAACTCCTCCATGAAAACATACCTCCATCACAGTGAGGTTGGTTGGTTGGTTGGTTTTTGCAAACAAGACCTGCTCCAGCCTCTCCCCATACACACACCTGCCTACATACAGCCCTTCTGAATGCAGCTCAGCTTATGTCTATGCTATATCTGCCAGATGCTCTCTGCTTGTTAGCAACTTCAGCTCCTCTGTTTGCTGCTAGCATCATCTTGCTCATTGCCTCCAAAGCAGCAACAGCTGTTTCCTCTGCAGGTATGAAAGTCTTTACATTACCCAAGAACTGCTAAATACCTCTAATTGCCAGTAGCAGTACAATAATCCCAGGGTGAAGGATGTGAGCTGGGTAATCCTTGTCTGTAAACTCTCAGCCCCACACTGAGGAAGCATGGAGTGGCTCCTGGTGAAAAAAGGTTGTCGGTTATTGGAAAAGATGGTTGGAGAGGGCATCCACTCAGGTTGACAGCCTGTGTCTTAGTGATCTGGGGAAGAACATATGAAGACGGCAAGTGTGATGTTGCTTCTCAAGAACATTTTCCTTCCTATCAGCGATTTGCAGCTTAACTACAAGGTACCTCTTGTATTTAATAGCTCTGTGTGGCTTCCTCTTCCATGAATTTGCCTAGAGGTTTACCCAGGCAAATGTCTGATATCCAGAACATCCAGTGTCGAGGAGTCCCGCAGTTTAACAAAGTCTCTTCTTGTATTTGAACCTGCTATTCCTGTGCAGTGTTTAATTGTTCTTTTATCAAGAGGGAAAGTGAGCACCTACTTATTGCTGACCCTCTATATACCACTCCTGAGCTCAGAAGCTTCCAGGATGTCCTGACTTGTCTCTTGTATCTTGGTTGCTGCAGAGACCAGCAGCTGATGAATTCAGCTGTCCCACTTCTCTGAACTGCAGGAAGTCTGAGTCATTACTATTTATTTTCTTGTTTTTTTCCTCCTAAAATGATTCTTTTTTATGATTAACGCAGCTGATACTCAATTAAATGTTTAAAAACGTAGATAACCCACCATGTTATGACTCTCCTAATCCTTTGCTATCCTTTCCCCCCTCTTCTAGCCTCCCTAGAGTCTTGACCTGCAGTTTGAGAAACTGCTTTACTGCGCAGCGATTGAGACAGTAGGAAGTATCCTTAAATTGCCTTTTATATGACTGAAACATTTATTTATGATCAATGTGTTTGCGGTTTGAAATGGGACTGTACATCTCGTCAGCAGCTCTTTCACAGCTCATAGCGCAGCATATCAACATCAATGTGCTGAGGTTTACCAAGTCTTATGAGATCAGTGAGTATTAGACATGCTTCAAGTGTTGCCATCTCACTGAAATGATGAAGTTTCTGCTTTGGAAAGAGCCAGGGAAGGCTCTGTTAAATGTTTTCCTCTTCTTTTGATTTTGATCTAATACTTATCCTGGTTTTAGAGATTTGGAAACTGAGGTACAGAGACTTGGGCTGCGTCAGAGGACAAACCCTGGGCAGAAACTGGGCTGAATTCCGCTTCCCCTCTTTATGCTTTAAAGCCAAGCTCAGACCTTACTGAAGGTTAAGAAACAGTTTGCAAATTGTTAACCGAGGAGTGTTGATTAATATTTCATTTCACAGAGGAACGGGAAGCAAGGTTGTTTCTACGCCTGATTTAACAAGGAGGTAAAGGGGAAAGGAAACTATATGCCATCCATCTCAGATCCTAAATATTTTAACTTAAATGCTAATGAAAGCAGAGGAATCTCGCAGCACCACTGACCACATTAGGATTTCTGTTATAGCTTGTAGCCTGGCATGTAATTTTGGGAGCAATGACTTACCTAATACACGGCAGAAGAAATCATGGTCAGGTAATATATCTTTGAAGTAGAACAAACAGCAAGTACAGTGTCAGATGCTTTGAATAGTAAAATGCTCATACCAAGGAATGCCAAAGAAAACACCCTTCTTCCGCAGATCTTTTCACCGCTATTTATTCAGCATAGGCTGCGAATAAATAATAAACAGTGGAAAGCTACATGGGATTAAACTTTGGTAATGACAGACATCACAGATAGGATGTACAGGCTTGAATTCCTCCTTAGTCACATAAAACAGAAGTAATTAGAGCTGGCTGGACAAATGCCAACAGAGCGTTCTCATTAGGAAATATAATCCTGTTGAAATGGAAGTACTTCACTAAGTCACACAGGTATTTTTAAAAGTCCTGTGCTGGAGGAAAGATAAATTCTCATGTTATCAATATGAACCTGAATAAAACAGAACAAAACATGATTTTTGTTGTTCATAAATCATGTTTTGTTTTGGATTTTTAAAATTACATAACTGCAAATAAAAAAAAAATAACACAACCAAACAACTGACACTGTGTAATCCTAAATGCTGTTTCCTCCGTCAAAGAAGAGTTCTCCATTTACTGAGTGGTAGAAAGGGAGGGAATATTTTAATGCAGCATGAAGACAGATGTCAGCCTCTCAAAAAAGATTAATCTCTACTGTCAGTGGTACCCAGGCCAGGGAGCAACCTCTGGCTCCAGAGAAATTCAGTGCAGGCTGTTTTGCATCTGTAACATTCACAGCAACCTCTGGAGTGAAAGGTCTGGCTCCACACTGTGCGTCCAGGCACAGAAATCTTTGTCCTTGTTTATATTGTGGACAAGTCCTGCGAAGGGTGATGTCTTTGGTTGTGCAGGATACGCTGTCTGTCTGCAGTCGCGTTGAAGGGAGCACAGGTAGGTGTCCATCCACCTTGCAGTGTTACATGTGACCAGTGCCCTATGGCCATCCGTGATTAACTGCTTCAGTTCAGGACTCACAGAAAACTCTAATTCCATCGTAAGTTGGCAGATCTCGTTGTGTGCTCTGCAAGCTTTCCAACCGCATCATTTCTGCTCAGATTTGAGCCCATCGCTTCTGAGCTAACTGCTCTACAGATGCATCGCACAGTCCAAAAAGGCCTTGAGTTGCTCAAAATACTGCTGGCCTCTCCCACCTACTTTCCTGTGAGTCAAAAGGGTCTGGAAAAGACAACCAAATATCAGGCTCGTCTGTTATCAGAAATGGAGCTCATAATCTGTTACATCAAAGCCATTTTACCTGGTACTCTTTATTGCATGGAAGGTAGCACACAGCCAGTAGCAATGAAAAGAGAAAGGCTGTGTGGTGAAATGATTTTTCTGTTCTGCAGGCAGGCCAAAATATTGAGATTTCATTCAATTGACTTGAATTAAATTCTTATTTTGTTTTTAAAAGACAAAGCACTAGCTCTGGCTTGCATGTAGTATCTACAACTACCTGAAAGGAGGTTGTAGCGAGGTGGGTGTTGGTCTCTTCTCCCAAGTAACAAGTGATAGGATGAGAGGAAATGGACTCAAGTTGTGCCAGGGGAGGTTTAGATTGAGTATTAGGAAAAATTTCTTCACTGAAAGGGTTGTCAAGCATTGGAAGAGGCTGCCCAGGGAAGTGGTTGAGTCACCATCCCTGGAGGTATTTAAAAGACATATAGATGTGGTGCTTAGGGACATGGTTTAGTGGTGGACTTGGCAGTGCTAGGTTAACGGTTGGACTTGATGATCTTACAGGTCTTTTCCAACCTAAACGATTCTATGATTATGGTTTAGGCTTTAAAATATCTTTAGAATTATCTAAATGTAGCTACAGAGTGAGAATCATTTCATTTAACTTAATTTGTTTAAAGATGAGATCTTTTTGCAGTCCATCTAGAGATGGGGTGATTTGGCCTTTGGAGATGCTTATCTGTTGTAAAGCATTGAAAACAAGAACTGTATAAAGGTCTCTTTTGAAAACATCAAAATGAAGTATTTTTGTGTCTAACCCAGATTTTCAATAGCTTTGTGAACGCAACACATTGAAAAAACATTCCCAAATTATATGGTTGATTGGAATCAGCATTTTCAATTAAAAACATTGCAATGGAAAACCCTCCTTTGGCAGCAGTTAAGAGCTGTTTTCAGCAGCTGAGAAGGCAGGCGATGTGGACACTGAAACTGCAGGACCAGTGTGGACGGTGTGGGTGCGCAGCCCTGTGCGCTGCCTGAACGGGGCATTTTCCCGTGACTGCGCGTGTGCCCACCTGGGCATGCAGACCCCATGAGCCCTGTCTCCTGCTGCAATGAGACGGGTGCAGAAAATATGTCACTCAGAAAAAAACTTAATTTTTTTGCTTGTGTTCATTTTTTGAGCCTTAAAGAGGTCCGTTTAGGGCCTGTTTGCAAGCTTTGATCTGCAAGACTGAAAGCCAGAGACGTGGGTCTTTAGTAAAAGCCAAGATCCTCACTTAATTGGCTGAGTCAAAGAGCTGATGTTTAGGAAGAGTGCCACTTGTGACAAAACATAATGAAACGATGAGAATTAGCACCACTACAGTGTAGTGCACTGCTTATTCCTGACAGCAATCCTGAAAGTCATTTAAACATGGAAAGTACACAAAAAAGCCATAATTAGACCATATGGCTGAGCGGTTCCTCTGGTGTCACTCAGCAGAGCTGTACCGACCTCTCTTGCAGCAGCTGAGTGAGTGGAAGGGTTGGATGCAACCTGGAGGATTTCCACATTTTATTTTTTTGTAGAACTATCTTTTCCATCACTATGGAAACCTCCCATTATTGGCTTTCTGGGAGAAAATATGCCTATGTCTTTGATCTCAACCACAGCCCACATGGTCTATAAAACTTGGAAAGCTGGAGTACTGGCACAGCCACTCTTCTCTCATCTTAAAACAGAGCAGCCATTCTTAATATATATGTATTTTTAACATTCTTGTCTTGGGCAAGATACACGGTACCAATGACCCAAATACAACTGTTGGCGCTGAGGAAAATATTGTTTATCCATATATATTTGCTTAACAGACTCTGAACAAAAATATAAACAAGTCAGGGAGCTAAATGGAGTGGAAAGCTCATGTGTGAAGGGAAGGTCTGGGGGTCACCCCCCATGACATGCACTGTGTTACTGCTCAGAGAAGGGCAAGAGCTGTAAAGAGAAATAATCACAGCTGTTTGTTTCAGCGAAAATGTGGGCCATTTTCAGTTCTTTCTGCTCCGGATGCAATTCTGAGCAACATCTCTGAAGTCAGTGGGGTTATATCAGCAGAGACGTGGTGGAGGTGAAGAGGAGAACTGAGTCTTTGAATTTCAGATCTGTTTTGTAGACCAGTGAAAAATAAAGCCAATGGGAGAGTGCAACATCCCAGCCCTCGCTAAACTGGGGCAAAGAAAAAAAAAGACATGTTTTTTCCCATGGAAAAAATGTTGATTTTTGTGCATGGCCATCTTGATTGTGTCAACATCAGCATCCAGCCCGAGGAAATATTTATAAGAGTCTTCCTTTTGCAAGACCTAAGCATCTTGTAATCAATAAATAGCTTTATTCACACAGTACTTCATTGAGGGAAGGGGACACAAAATGTGTTTCTAAAGGTTACAAAGGATGGAGTCCCTGGTAAACGGATGATGGCGTCCCTGAGTTAGTTATTCAGTAAATCTTTAGCACAGTTGGGCATTGAACCACACCTGTTGGTGCTCATTTCACTGCCTGAATCATGAGAATGATCTTTACTTACCCACCTTTTATTCCCTGACCTTTATTTACCTGCCTTTATTTTATTAACTCTTTATTTACCCGCCCTTCTCACACAAAAATGTTTCATTTTCAGGCAGAGAAAAGTCTGTTGGTGTGACAGCTGGTTGAAATATTTCAAATTTCCAAATATTGATAACATTTATCACTGGAATTTTTAATTTCCTTCCAGGAAACTCCAGGAAATTGGGCATTTTTTCATGGAATTCCTCTCCATTTTTGACCAGCCTTGTACAGGATGCGGTTGGGGTAAAAGACTGAGACATGTCAGCACCATTTAAAGAGAAATCTTTGACATCAGGCGACAAAAGGCAGGCAGATGGTGCTTAATACTTGTGCAAAAGTGAAGCTTCAAATTTATTCAACCATTTTTTTTGCCTATAGTGTAGATCAAGTCTAAAAAGATCTGTGCTAAACATGGGCCACCTCATGCCTTCAACCCTTTGGACTATCCAGAGACAGTCTCGGCTCAGAAGTCCTGGTGGGAATGTCTTGTTGACATATTTCATTCCTTTCAGCATTTTGCAGAACAGGCCATTGATTTTCAAGCAGCGAGCAAACGCGACTTGTCTCCGAAGGCTGCCTGAGCATCAGAAAAAATGAGCGTCAGTCTAGGAGGGTTACAGAGACGCCAGAAGGCCCCAGTGTTTATTAGTGTGGCTGGCGTCTTGATTTCTTTTGATACCTCATATGTTTTTGTGGTGGTGGGTGGGGAGGGCGCCTCTCCTGCCTTGTGGGAAGTTCATCCGAAGAGAAGGAAAACGAGGAAAGCGCGATCGTTCAGCCCTGTGCAAGCCGCAGCTCTTGCTGGGCGCCGAAACAGCCCTCGCTCCGCTCGCGAGCGGCAGAAGCGGTGCCGGGTTTATCAAATTATAGCTGGGTACAGCTCTTCAAAGGGATCCTTGCGGCACGTCACAGCAACACCATGATCACTCATGATTTATGAATGTCTTGCAGCTCCTCTGCCAGATGTGCCTGCCCTTTGTTTTCTGCAGGAGCTGGAAGCCATCCACCCTGAAGCCATCCCACGCAGAGGGAGCGTGCAGAAGAGGCAAGCTCTTGGAAAGGGAAACCAGGCGTTTTGGAAATGGCAGAGCCCCTGGGCACTGCTCAGATGTCTCAGCCGCCTTTATTGAGCTGCATCTGCTCTTTACAAACTGTAGGTTTCACTGATGCGTAGACGGATGTTGTGAAAGACAATTGTGGCTGGGATTTGCAGGGGCTTGCAGGTGGTAGTAAAATTTTGGAGAGCTGACAGCAAGTGATGTTCTAGTTCAAAATCTCAGAGAAATAACTGTGATCATTATGGGGATATAAAACACTCAAGATCTGTTGAAGCTGATGGAAAGCTTCCCGTTGATATCTTGGGGACAGAAATAAAATGGAAATTTGTGATTCCTGGTAACATTTGTTGGCTGGAAGAATCCACACATGTCATAATTCTGCATTCATTTGAAATGCTGGTGGAGGAATCCAGTCCACCTGCCTAAGGCATGTTGGGAAATAATCCTCTTACACTGGGTGAAAATGTCTCTGCGTGGTACCTTCTTCTCTCTCCCTATAGGAGATGCATAGACACTTGCTTTAGGAAGCCTGGTTCACTTGGCACCTGAAATGTACAGCTGCTAAGGTAAGCAGAATCCATTCCCCCCAGATTTACCCCATTCCTGCTGGTTTGGGGCTGCTTGGATTCCAGTGACTTCAGCTGAGTTTTATCAGCACAGCGTGGAAGCGACTTTGCTGAAGCACACCCTAGAGCAGTCCTGCAGGAGTTGGAAATCAGAGATAATAAAGCCGTGGTGAAAATGTCGTAGGAAGCAATCTGACCTTGAAAGAAGATTTACATACGTGACTTTCTAGCCTTCTGGATCTCTTATTTCTGTGAATTCGTAATGGTTTGCTGAACAGGTAGTATAAATAGAAGAAAAATGTACATGGGAGTGTACGCTGGAAAAGGTATAGCCTGAGGAGCACGTAGTGCAGGAGGGGACATGCTTTTTTGATGGGTGTTTAATACTCGGAAATCAGCAGCCAGGGGAGGAGAACCTCCCCTTCGTGTTCCCAGGCTGTACACCGATGAGATCCTGTCATCACAGATCACACCCTTGTTAAGGCCAATGCAATCTCCACGCACAAAGCCCAAGAGGTCCAGGGTCCCCGGCCTCTGTGGGAGAGACAATGCAGGTCTGACAGCACGTGCATTTGGGGTGTTTAAGAGGGCTCAGTCTAAAGGCATGACAAATAACTGGTTTTAGACAACAGTGAACACTACCACACAGCGTGATGAACTAATTGGAAATAAATGAGTTTGGAGGCAACCCAATTCTGATCAGTGGCTGGCTGTTGATTCTTTTTTAAACACAATTTCTTGGACCACTAGGCCACAGAGGAGTCTTGCCTGGGACTTCCCACCTTCGTGTGTCTGGCTTTCCTTTATACAGGAGGAAGAAATCTGGAGAGAAAATGATAGCTGGAGATGTAATTTTCCAGGAATAGCAAGTTTTACCCAGTTCACACTCAAGTCACTTTAGATCCGTGCAGTGGCAAAATGACTGCCTCTAGAAATTTATCATCAGCAAATAGAAAGGTGACAAAATCCAGAAGTCCATCAAGATTTACCATTGCTGAAGCGTGAAGAATTTGCAGAATCTGTAAGGAAATGGATGCTGCTGACTTGGGTCCCTTCCATTGCTCAAAGAGAACTCACTTAGCAAGGGTATATATTATTTATTATCTTTAAAATATTTTATACATAGTCCAGTCAGTGGGTTAAAGAGCTTTTGGCAAGGTTAGCTCTACCGTCCTCTATCCTCATGACTCTTCAGTGCTAGATTTTCCTTCTGGGGACTCACAGCACTACTTAGATGCTGGTAAAAGCAATAGAAATTACCTCCTTTCCTTTAAGATTTAAGGGCCAAATTCTGACGTGTACTGAGTGCACGTGGAAGTCATGGGAAATTTTGGGCACCAAACTGGTGTTTTGCAGTTCCCAGGCCTTGGCTCCATGGAAATGGATGTGGTAGCCCCCAAATAACATATCCTGCCCAACCTCTGGCTGTCCTAAGGAGTGGGATGGCCTGTTGGCAATGTTGTGTTGTGCCCTCCCATCATGTGAGCGTGGGGCTTGGTGGAAATGTTAGCTAGGGACTGTGGGAACAAGGATTTGGGAACTCAGGTTAGGCCTCTGGGATAAAATGCAGAGAATTCAGAAAATGGGAAATATTTGCGGAAAATCTGAGCTGTGAAATCCCTAGCTCTAACTGGATTTCTTGCTCCCAGGTTTGAGATACACAGAGGCCAATTCCAGCCCTCTTTTCTTTCTTGGCCCAAGCCAAGTATACGTTTAACGTGGTTCCCTTTTGTCCTTTATGAAAGGCTATTGTTGGATACCAAGAGGCCAGACTGGTGTCACACGTTAGGATGGATCTGTCCCTATGTCCCCAAACACCTGAGACCCCAGGCAAAGGTAACGTGGATCCAGAGAGATAAAAGGAAAGGGCATTTCACCTTTGGTCCTGGAGCAGGATGAAAAACCGGCGTAGATCTGGGCTGATGGTGATTCCCCCGGCCAAAATAGGGTACAAGCAGCAACATGCACAATGTAGAAGATACCCCATGATGATAGTCCACGATGATGAGGATCCTAGAGGACCCATCTGCTTTTGGAGAGAATTTTGTTCTTCTATCCCATCTGAGACTGCACGATCCTTCACTCAGTATCTGCGTGTGTGTCTATAGGCAGCTTTTGGTCCCAAATGAGAACACTAATGTTAATGCTAAAATATAAATATATGCACACACGCACAGAGGGAAACCCGCTGATCTGAGCACTGACTGTGAGTCTTAACGATTGCTTTGGTGTCTGAATCGCCGTCAGCAATGGCAGGGGCTTGGAAATGAGCCAGGAGCCCTTCGCTGCAAGAAGTGACGTGCTTTGCTGGCAGAGGTCCTCGCCGGTGCCAACAGCTGCCGCCAGACCCTCGCCGTCGTGCCCCCACTCTTCCCACCGAGCGGGAAGGCAAACGCCGTGCAGCCCCTGCAGATTTAATGCTAAATGACTCTTTTTCCTAGTCCAAGAGCTGCCAGGAGGGACTCGGGGGCTGAAGGGCTGCGTGAAAGGTGCTCCTGTCCCCCCAGCACAAAGCCACTTATCAGGGCCAGGAGGTGGGAAGGGGGAGAGTTACTGTACAAACAGTCATTCAAGATTAATTGCTTTTCATCTCTCGAGCAGGAGTTGGTCTTTCAGCCCCGGGATACAATAAGGGCCTGTTCTGATTATATCTTTTCAGGGGCCGTGTACAGCCAGGGGTGTTTGGCAGGGGCAGGCTGAAGTTTTGGGGAGAAATGAATCCGGCTAGCAAGCGCTCCCATCCTCCCGGGGCTGGAAACTGTTATGATGCTAATGGCAGTGATTACCTCCTGTTTACAATCACAAACAGGGTGTTTGTGTCATATCATTTCTCTTCTCCCCGGATTTTGTGTTGTGAGTCCATTTTCACCCCCAGCTCCTGCGTGTCATGGTCTGTCGCTGCTTGTTGTTGCCCTGATAAATCCCATATATTTGATAGGGCAATTCATGCGTCTCAGGTTTTGGTCTTGCCAGTTCTGGTGCCTTTCTTATGAATCATGCAACATTCAATGTTTCCTTTAAAGCTTCTGAAAGGGGCGGCAAACCATTACATGAAAATCTCAACATTCATTGAAAAAATGCCTAGGCTGCCTGAGAAAAATCTCGAAAAACTAACCAAAAAGTGCCCAAAGGCATAAAACAAAAAAGCTGATATTAAAAAAATCCCAACTTTTATTCTATTTAACTACTATCATGGGATTTTGAGCTTGATTCACTCAAGCTCCTTCTGATCCAGACTGTACTGTGAGATCAGTGAAACACAGATCATGGATTGCATTATAGTGGTGATGACCACAGGACTAGGAGATCTACATGGGTCAGCAAGCCTACAGCTGTGCCTCTGCAGGCAACTGTATCACAACCTTTGGAGTCACCGTACATCCACTTGATACCAATGCTCTTCCCACCAGCCCGAAAATGTGAGACCTTTTGTGCAAATCCCAGCATAACCTGCTGTCCTTCCCCTGGGATGGGCTGTGTTCCCCCAGCATTGATGCAAAAATGCCAACGGCAGAGCATTCAGGTCCCTGCCTGCACCTCTGCCCCACCTCTCTGCAGAGGAAAGGGGCAACCCTGAACCTGACACTGTCCCTACCCTGTCACTATGTGTGATGCCGATAACTGATGCCAAAAAATAGGGAATATCTTTTTTTACTGGGCTGAATTATGATTGCACCCTCCCAAAAGTAGCGTCTCGTGTCTTTTACTTACTTCTAAGGCCATTAATGGGTAAGCCCAGCTGCTTGTGAAAGAGTCAACAGGTAGTGAAACAAATCAATGTTGTTACTGACATGAAGTATTTTAATTTGTTTTTGAAGTGGTTTCAGGCTCTAACTCCATTGTTCTGATTTACCCACACTGCCCCTCGAATTTGCACTGCAGGGTAAAAAAAAAGTGCTTCAGTAACTTAATTCAAAGCATATTATAGTGAGTTGCCAACATAAACCCGTACTGAGGTCAGTGCTCATCCATATTGACCCAGGAGGCAAATATAGACCAAGGAAAAAAACAAGACAAATATTCTCCTTATAGGACAATGCATCTTTATATTGGCTAAAAATCTCAAGTCAATTCTTCGTATACCCTCAGAAGAGAAAAACTGGAAAACAATAAAGAGAAACAAGCACATTTTTAAAGAAGGGAAAGATAGGTTTTTTAAGACAACATAGTAATTTTTCTGATTTCAAAACCACTGGCCTCATTGATTTTTGATCCAAACCGCATAAACTCCACATAAAAATACAGCCTGTCCCTATAGGGCATTTAAAAATACACACTCCTTAGCTCTTTTCCTTTGTCAATAGAGCATGTGTCAGTGTAGAAGAAAAAAAACAGAAATAATAAAAATGATAAGGGGGGATTATCTGCATTAGTCCAGGAGGTGCTGTGGGATCCCACAGCTGGGGGTGGACCGTGGTCTCAGGCAGATGATGGGGAAGTCAATGGGACCTTTGTCCCTGGATTCAGTGAGGCTTTCATTTGCTCTGCTCCTGCCGAGGGTTGTCATAAGAAGCATGTTGCTGAAGTTATGCTAATATACAAATGTTTTCTAGCTTGCAGGCCACAGCATATTAGTGAGACCAGAACCACCAAAGTTCAGGATGGGAAAGATGTGGCACGCTGTAACTAACATTTTTTATCATGCTGATCTCACTCTTGTGCAGTTGGCCTTCCCCTGCTAACCTAAGCTCAGGACACTTTGTGGAGGGCTTCACCCAATCCCAGCTGAGATCAGCAGCAGAATTCCTCATCCACAGCACTGGGCTTTAAATTGGGCCCATCAAAGATTTTGCGTCTCCTCATTTCAACTGACGTTGCTGTGTCACTGTGAATTGGTAAATAATTCCACCATTCCACTAGCAACACCTCAGTGTCTTTCAGTCTTTGTCATCTCATCTTTTGCTTACCTCGTTTGATCTTTCCACCCTGACCTGGGGTCGTTAGTGGTGTTCCTCTCTGTCTCCTGTGGTGTTGGATGCAAACCTGAATGCCCTCCTGATGGCAGATGGCCTAGATGAGCAATGGGAGTGTAACAGCCTCCTGCCCTCACAAAGCTTCATTTCTGCACATGCAGCCAGGAATCCTTTGGGGTCTGGAGCGTTGTATTCCCTTAAAGCAATCTTACCAGAGGAAAAAAGAGCTCTTTGTGACTGAACGCTTGCAAAGGGTTTCAAGGGTTTTCTTCTCTGCGGTCCTTGCAGGACAGTACAGGGGAGACAGACTCTGTCCTGGAGAAGGCAGATGGACCAGATGACCCCTCCAGGTTCCTTTGGAGCCCTATTTCGTATGGATGCTTGAGTCCGTCAACCTCAGGGTCATCTTTGATCTCCAGCTTGCTTTTGTTTTCAATTTTCTTTACATCGTAAAACTTTGCAGCACCCAACAGGCTGCTGACCTTGCTGTTTTGGGAGCAGACGGAGCCATTTGTTTAGACCATACAGTTATACCAGATGGCTATATTTGAATTTCATATATCACAATTGTTTTGGGTGGACTGAAATTGTAATTATGTGACAGCTTCTTGGGAAGCATGATGATTTTCAATATTCCCGTCCTTGACACTCCTGTGTTGAAATTTCTCTGAGTTAACTTCCAGAGAATTAAGTAATTGTCATTGATAGATCTGTGCTGTAAGTGTATTCTCATGCACATTATGGGATAATGGGTCTGCTTTCTCTGACATCTTGTTGACTCCATATAGAGGTGCACAAGATATGCAAATATTTCTCTTGCACTGGCTAAAGGAATTCCTGTGCCCAGCTTCATTCCACCTTTGAAAATCTGTCTTTGAATTGCTAGAAGCTCAAAACATGCCGCGTCTCATAACTTTCCTGTATGTTCCTAAAATACAAATCCAAAATGGGGTTTGGATTAAATGTTTTCCCTTGGGCACTCTTAAATCATGTTAAAAAATGAAGCTAGGGGGAGGAGAGCGTTTTATAATCGGCATTATTTATTTTCTTTTCCTTGTGATAAAACCTTGATCCAAAACTCATTAGAGACAATAAGAAAACACTCCTACTCATTCAGTGGGTGAGAGTCCAACAAATCATGTCCAGAGGCCCTATGTGGAATTGTACCTTTCTGCTCACTCACTTGGGCTTTTTCCTTACGCTTTGGTGAAACGCCCGGAGATCCTTATCAGCTCCATTAAACCCTGCCGGGTGCTGCCGGCTGTAGCAGGGCTGTCAATCAAGCCGGCGACTGTCGGGGTGCATCCAGCGGAAGTGTTTATGAGGGAGCACACCTGGCCTTGAGTAGGTGTGTTTGTTCAAACAGTGCTGGGAAAGCTCATCTCCTGACCCAAAGCCAAACGCCTCCCAGCTCAACGTGCCGACGTGCCGCAGCACCGAGACATTCGCTTTCGGCTCACCTCCTGCCGCAGGCCAGCTGTGCCGCGCCAAGTGATGTGGTTTGCCTTCAGAGGCTGACGCAGCCGGCATGAAGAGCTGGGCTTATTTCTCTTCTCCTTTGAGGCTGAGCTGCTTTGGCATTTGCAAACGTAAGATTGCCTCCTCAAAAACAGAGAGGAGGAGAATCATGGGGATTAGGGAGGAAGCGGTGACAAAAAGTACTGGCGTGAATGTTCATGCTGGCAACAACAGGAGGTTTCCCCACCTTTCTCTGCTCCTCCACCATGGCCTTGGTGAATTGGGGCAATGTCTTAATCATGAAAATGAGAGATGAAGATGGTGGGAAGACCATTGCTCTCCTGAGGTTCTTTTCAGAACATGCTTTGCCCAGCGTAAATGTTTTTTAATGACTAAGTCAACAAAATCTTCTGATTCATTACACTGTTCCTTCAGGGTCTTCGTCCTACTCTACCCCACCCAAAAGCCTCCTCTCAAAGGATGGAGAAAAATAGATCTTCCACGGGACACAGCCCTGAAGAGTCACCAATGGAGCAACAGTGATAAAAAAGTGGAGTGCCTTGCCTGTTGTGCAAAGGGCCTTTATCTGCCATTTTAGAGGCCTCAGCTGGAGTGCAATATGACCAGGCACATGTAGGTGCAAGCTTCCCTAGAGAGCAAGGATGGCTCAACAACCCTCCAGGTTGGGGCAAGATTTCAGAACTGCTCCAGACTGACTTTCAGACCATTCCATGGTGCCTTATTTAGGCAATAGGACTCCTCCTTCTCCTGGTAACCCAGAAGAGCTGGTGACCTGAACAATTCAGGTCATCTGAGCTTATTCTTGAGCTTACAGATGACAGCTGCTTAAAGAAGGGGGCTGACAACACATTGCCTAACCACTATAGAAGGTGGTTTTAGGGGCACGCATCCCATTTTTAGGCTGAGATTGTATATGAACAATAGGAAATTATTGCCCAATGAGCTCTGGGTTCCTCTGTGACATTAGGTCACTGCAAACAACACATTTAAGATTGCTTAAATTTTCATGGAACTGTTTACTTTGGGAGGGGAACTGACAAACAAACAACGGAAAGAATTCAAAGGGAGGAAATATTTGGAGCTGTGAGCTGTTCTCGGTCTGCCTGTGCAGGTTGTAGGCACAGTTGGGAACAGAGTGTGTTAAATCTTCCCTAGGTATGGGGAAAAAGGCAAACCTAAAAGTAATCATTATTGTTAAACACTTTGTGCAGAATCAGAGTTGGAGGTCCAGGAAAAGGTTTTTAGCTTCTTGTAAACTGGATTATCAAGTTATGTGGAATTAGTGAAACTGGCCTGATTTGCAGAATTAAGTGTTGGTAGTGAACAAATCCTTGGAATAGCTCCATTGTAAATGCCTCCAGAAAATTAATAAAGAGCCTGAAGGAAAGATACAACATTTTAATTCCCAACTGGAGAAGTCTAAGTGTCAAATCCCAGGATTGACACTGCAAATGGCTTAGAAAACAGCAGTCACTCAGGTCAAGGAGAACAAATAACCACGTCTGGAAATTGTCTCGGTGCCACTCATCTCAGTAGGAAATGCCACAAAAGCGATGATGAAACAGAGCAGATTGCAACTTCTCCCTGGGAGGTGGGGAGCCCATGGGAACAGGCTTAGACCACTTCACTAAAAACATCCAGACAACTTGTTTTTATTATATAGAATAATATATTACCTTGAAATTAACCTGCATATTCACACTGGCCAGGTGGCTTACTGTAAGACTGAGATGGCATGGAATTATAACGGAAAAAAAACCCCTCCATTTATAAATACAGGCATTCATCTTGAATAATTGATAGATTGTATCACGAAATGTCCAGCAGCTTTCTTGACAGCTTGTAGGTTTTCCTCAGCAGACACCGTAGTGGTTTCATAGTTGACTGTCTGATCACTCTTCAGCATGATCACATCTAGTCCGCGCCAAGTTGCACGGCGTTTCCTGTTTACAAAAACAGGAAATCGCTGGAGCAGAAAGGGCAGGTTGCAACAACTCATTTATTACCGTTGGGTTTTTCTCTACCCTCGTTAACTACCCTGAAACCAAAAGAAATGTTGGCGAGAGAGCGCTCCATATCCATGCAACACAGAAAAGGATGTGGTTCACTGCCTCTCATGCTGGCATTAGGCTACGCTGTCATTTATCCGTGTGGAGGCATGTTTTGCTTTACTCAGTGCCTTTACTGCTTGTAAATGCAAATACAACTCCTATATTATTTCTAATCAACGTGAAACTTAACGCAAGCCATGTATTAATCGCTTCACTGTCTGAATGGTGCCTGCAACTTCCCCAAAGTTATAGCAGATTCATTAATTTGACTACCTCATTTTGTAAAGGGGCACGACATCATTGTACACTCTTCATAAAACAATTCAGAGGCCTAAAGACATTTTCTTACTATCCATTTTCTTGGATCTTTTGAAGTGCCACCCTGGTTGTGCAGACAGAGGCTGTTTAGCCTCTAACCTGCAAGGCTGTGGGTGGTTTAAATTCAAGCGCGATGTCTGCAGACGGAGCTGGGATGGTTTAAGGAGCTCAGTCTGAGCTGCACATCCTGCAGTGTTGTACTTGGTCGCACAGGTTTGGCAGAGTCTTGTCCCAGCAGGTTTTGCAATCTGGGTCTTGAAGCAGGGAGAGAACACACCAGTTTCAGTTGCCATTACTAAATTTGTCATTTAAATATTGATTGATAAAAAAGAAAAAGTGAAGAATTAACATTAAGAAGAAAGGCAGCCGAACAGACAAACCCTGAACACGAGATCATTTTACAGCAGGGTAGTGCGAGTTGCCCTTCTCCTCATTCAGCTGCTCCCGTAACAAGGCTGTCAAGCATTAGGCTTCCAGAGATACCAGTATAAACCCCCTACTGTAATTAGGCAGGGAAGGTGTTAAATACAGGGGACACTTTCTGTGGGTCCTATCCTAGCAAGACCTGCTGTTAAGTACAAGGGTGATAAAGGCACATCCTCTCAGCCTGGGGCAGGAGGTGTTAAAAGAAGAAGACTGAATCCTTTGGGTAGGTGCTGAGACATCCACCACACCTGCCCCGTGCTCAGGGCTGGTCCTTGCCCATGGACCTGCCATGGGCAGCGGTGGCCCCCTCAACAGCCTGCTGGCACCCATGGGCTGAGCTCCTGGCTCTCCCAGGCTGTCCGGAGAAACTGTCGTGAGAAAGGGTCTTTTTCTTGGCGCTTTAAAGGTTTTCAACAAAAGAGCTTGAAAGGGAAAACCCACAAGGGCTGCTTCCAAAGGAGGCTTGGCAGCACCATCCTCGCAGCCTTGCAGCCCATGCCACCCCACCGGCTTGAGACGTGGCCTCGGGCAACGTTGCCTCAGCTCTGGTACGGTGGTGAGTTGTGAATATTTTCCATGAGATTAAAGGAAAAAAAAAAAAAAGAAAAAAACCCTAATTCCAGAGATAGTTATCTCCTCGGGGAGGCTTTCCCGCTCAAGGCAGGGTCCAGGAGCAGCTGGCATGCGGAGCCGGTGCACGCAGGGCTGGGGAGCCAGTGTGCTGCAAACACTGGCGGTTTGTCACCTGGGATTTTCTCTGAGGAGTTTTGGACCCTTGTGGACCTGGAACTGCTTGGTCCTGGGTACTTTGTTCATAATCAAAAGCCATCTGTGACTGAGTTGTCCCAGTCCCAGGGTGCCCCAGCCGCTGTCCACACTCCACGGCTCTCATTATTTCAAGAACTTTTTGTCCACAGTCCATGACTCCCATTATTTTCCATTATTTGAACGACTTCCTGATGAATGCATGGAGCTCAAACTGGCCCTTGGAGAACACAAGGACCGAAGAGACCCCCTCACCCCTTCCTTTCCCAGACCCTCTGGGACATTGCGTCGCCTGTTTTTGGAGAGAGAGCGGTTTTCCTTGAGCATCAGCCTGTGCTGCTGTTGGCAGAAGCATCAGTCACCTCCACGTAGCTGTGCTGACACCCCGAAACCAGCCCGCTCTGCTCTGCCCCCCCCGGGGCTGGCGTGCAGGGGCAGTGCTGGCTGTCCTCCCCTCACTGGCAAAGCCCCCTGCTTTCACCGCCAGCCTGTTAGCATTATAATGGGGGAAAACAGGGAAACGTCGTTCTTCTGGTGCGAAACTGGAAGGAAAATGCCGGCAGAGAGCTGGAGGAAATGAGGCCGTAATACACAAAGGGTCCCAAAGGCAATGGGAACTGGGGCATTTCTGTGGATTTGGCCTTAAAACAGCCCACGAGGTCACACTGACAAAACAGGGCTCGGACCTCCAGACCTAACCGAGGACTGGGGTCTCTTCCTCCACCCCAGGACTGTGAGAGGAGGTGCACAGCAAAGGTTGTCATTTGCTTTTCCTTGGATTTAGGAGCTCTCCCATAGGGATCCTACCCCACATCCTCTTGACGTGGTGGCAGTAAGGCTGGCAAACAGAGGCAGCCCTGCCTGTGAGACTACGGCAGTGACAAAACACTTGACAAGAAAATTGCATGCTTTAACAAGAGCAGGAGTGGTTTGTTTTGTGCTGCTGAAGCAATCTCTCCTGGCAGAGCATGTCAGCTATCTCCAGCTGATAGATGCTGGCAATTAGCAGTGTTCGCAGAAGGGCGATATTCCCCAGGTCTTTGTTTGTCTAACCTTTATACAGGGAGTAGGAGCACTGAGAGCCAAGATTGCACTTTCTAGCTCAAGTCAGTCCTTCCTCTTACATATCACACTAGCAAAGCACAAGAAGAAAATATATACATTATCCAAGAGACCTATGGGAGCACACAGTTCCCCCCTGCTGTGGCAGATTGCAGTGAAATGCTCTCCTCCGGCTGTGCTGCTGCAAGTGCTACAGACCTGTCAGGTCTCACACAGTAAGGACGAGCGCGGGACTGTCTCAGTGTTAGCTGCCCGAACGTTAGGCATATCATAGAGTCATAGAATCATACAATAGTTTGGGTTGGAAAGGACCTTTAAAGGTCATCTAGTCCAACTCCCCTGCAATGAGCAGGGACATCTTCAACTAGATCAGATTGCTCAGAGCCCCGTCCAACCTGACCTCGAATGTTTCCAGGGATGGGGCATCTACCACCTCTCTGGGCAACCTGTTCCAGTGTTTCACCACTCTCATTGTAAAAAATTTCTTCCTTCTATCTAGTCTAAATCTACCCTCTTTTAGTTTAAAACCATTACCCCTTGTCCTATCACTACAGGCCCTACTAAAAATTTTGTCCCCATCTTTCTTATAAGCCGCCTTTAAGTTCTGAAAGGCCACAATAAGATCTCCCTGCAGCCTTCTCTTCTCCATGCTGAACAACCTGGAAATTCAGACAGCCAACCTGAGCTATTCATTCAGGATCCCTCCAATGAGACCTGGCCTATGAAACACCCCTGTCCCAGGAAAGATACCCTTTAGCATCTCAAATGGAGCTGGACACAGATGGGTGGGCAACTTATTTGAGCCCTTAGCTCACTGTAGATGCCTACATGTAGACACCTAGAAGTGTTCTTGTGTGCACAGTGAGTCTGATGGGACTGGATCCACTTTGCTGGCCAGGAGTGGCAGGTAGACAAGAGATGGAGAGAGGGGAAAAGTACCCAGTTACATGCCATTTCTAATCTGGGGTGAAAAAGCAGTCTTTGTGGACCTAGATATATTTAAATGTCCAAATAAATGTTTTTCTTTAACTTAAAATCAGAAGTGGCATTGTCTTTTAAACAGAAACAGTATTTTCCAAACTTTTTTTTGGTCCTTGATTTTACCCGCCAATAGAATGAAGAGCAGGGAAACATTTCCCCACCACCGCCACCCAAATGTGACTGAAACACACAGAGGAAAGAAGGAAATTCATTTGAAATTTCCTTGGGAGCCTTCTGATTGTTTGGCAAAACAGGTTGTAATGAAAAATGTGATTTCATATGGATTGAAAACCATATGAAATGCTTTGTTTGGAGTTGTACTGGATCTAAGTTAAAAATGTTTCCATTTTTATGGAGTGAGGAGGAAGGGGGTAAAAGCCAGAGAAATAAGGAAGGAAACAAAACCAAAATGGAAACTTTCTGTATCTGCAGGAACTTTTTTTGGATTGAAATGAAAATGTTTCACAACTACATTTTTTGAAACAAGCTAAACAGGATTTGAGAAAAATATGGTCAGGTTAAAATAAAACTTAAATAACAATGTTTCAACAATTTGTTTAATGGGATCCTCAGCATCCTGTACTGATGTGTTCAGAGATGATCTGTGTAAGAACAGTATTTGGAGGCTCTGAAACACCCCACCTCTTATGTGCTCCTGCCCCCCAAAATCATGACAGGCAGTGAAGTGAAATATCTGGAGTTAAATGAACTTAGATGCGTCTAGAGAAAAACGTACGTGTCTAGTGCTTAGCTAGAGCTGTTCTCAATCATTTAGTTTTACTGACAAAGTTCTAAGTAGGTTTGTGATAATTTGAAAGGTCAGGCAATCTACTTTTCCTTTAAGTTTGGAAGGTGCCTAGCAAATTGTTTTTCTCCATTTTTCTCTTCCTCAGCCTTTACCTTATCTTCACTGTTTGGGGAGCTTGCGGTATAAGAAAAACTAATGTTGCGCAGACTTCCCTGCTAATAGTTGTGGCTCTTTAGGAGCTTTCCAATAGACTGATTTTTGCCTATGGAAAAAAACATTGTGAGGGATGATCCTGTAGCTGCTGGAAGCAAGGGCAATGAATCTCATTCGGGAAAATGTTCTATACACTGCGTAGATCCAATTACAAGTTAGCAATTGTTTGTGGATTTCTACTGTGGCATATATAGCCTCCTATATCATAATGTAATAATCAAAATTATATGTGCTTAGCACATCCCAAGGCAATCTCTTTACTCAGCAAATCTACACAAAGAGCCATTTTCCAGCTGGGCACTGTATGTAGATACCCTTTGGAAAATGGTTGCAAGGATTTGGCTCCAACTCTGGCTCAGTCCATATCCCACAGAAAGCCTGGCTTTGCTTTTGGAGCTGCGGAGAGGCCGAGGGAAGCATTTCACATGAATTTGCCAGTGTGCACCTTGATCGGGCAATGGTTACCATGCACGAACTGCCAGCAGATTATTGGTGTGTGGGAAGAAGAAGAGGTTATTGCCAGCCAAAATACAGGTGCACAGAGCTGCTTCTGCAGCCTCCATACAACAGGCATCCAAGAAACGAAGGAAATACACCATGGGCTGTAATTAGGCCCCGACGGCTGATAGGGTGATGGGTCCCTTTTCTGAAGGTTCTTATGTTTTATCAAACCATATTATCTCTTTAAGAGCGATCGCGCTCAGGGTTGCTGGGTAGCAGGGCCAGGCCAAGCACAATAAAATAAGCTGGGCTGTTAATTCGAAGCAGATTGCTCCAGCTCTGCAGCAGTGCTGGTGCACATGGCAGGACATCACACTTCCAAACCCGACACAGGCTCCCTGACCCAGCCAGAATAAACTGGGTTCCAGTCATACCTCAGAATAAACTTAAATAAGCTTAATAAATATTATATTTAAACGTATGTGGCTCTGTGTGTAAACCACTGTAACCAAACTGAAGCAAACTGGAACTTGTGTTACAAGCGCTGTGGAAATATCAGCATTTGGCTCTTTTAATAGCCCACTGTTTGTACTACCAAGCAACAAGCGCTCCAAATAAGAAGCCGTAGCAGACCTCACCTCCTTCTGACATCTACTATCTAATGGAGAGCAGATGCAAAAGGATATCTTGCCTGCAGTGAGTCAAAAAAGTGGTATGCATCGAAAAGGGGACAACATGATGGTATGGGACCTGGTAATTCAAGGGACCACCACTTGCCTCTTTTGTCCTGGTTAATTAATCAGTCTGTCTTCTCTGACTTGCTTGAGAACAGGATGAGACAAAAGCACTCTCAGGGCATCATTTAAAGTCCACAGAAGTCTATGATGGGATATGGTTTTGTTTGGGGTGTTGGTTTTTTTTCCATTTCTGTCAAAATCTTTTTGACTGGAAGTTCCCCAGTAATTCCCTGGGTTATATTTCATGGTGACTTTAATGTTCGTGCTCAGGTGTAGACATTATATTGAAAATGAACAGTAGCAGCTGCTTATGTTCAGTTACCATTCAGGTTCCAGAAGTTATTCCCCTTGATAAGACGGCAAGAGGAGTTTTGGGTGGGGGAGAAGCAGTCTGTCTGGCATATGCCAGAATATGCCATTTTCATTGGGAAATCAAAGTCTAGATGAAAATGCTCAGCACTGGGCAAAAATGGATTGAAAATATTTACTCAGAAAACAAGTAATAAAAATGGCTTGCACTCAAAATAGAGGAGGTACTAAGTGGCCTCCTGAGACAACAAAATAGAGACAGACATTTTAAATGCTGAGAGAACACCAAGATTAGATGGGCTTGGAAGAAAACATTAAAATTTTCTTTGGAGGAAGGTGTTAGAATTTTAAATTATCTTTACAAATTGGAGATGGAGACTGAAAAAGTAAGGGAGCAATTACTCAAGAAGGACAAGGCACCCCACTTAGGCATAGGTGATTGTCCAAACAAATACAAGAGCAACTGGTTAGACATCAAAGGATCTAGGGGCTGTAGTGACACACAAACTGGTCAGAGTCAGAAACATCAGGCTGTCCTAAAGGCATGGAGCGTATGGAGGTGTATATAAGCATGAAACATCCATGAAGAAAATTCTTCCATTCTGCTTAACATTGGCAAAACCTCTCTTAGGGCACTGTGTCCAGCCCTGGGCCGTCTTCAACATGTAAAAGATTGTAGAAAGGGAAAAGTTGTAGACTGCTTTTTATTCCTGACATCCATTATGCGAAAAGCAAGATGTTATCTCGTTCGTGACTATCTTTGCTTTTCTGTGCTCTGTGTGAGCAGTGTGTTTGTTTTTTATTCTCATGCACATTTGGTTAGGAACATGATTTTATTTGGATAGGTGTGGTTACAGATGTGTGTAGACTTTGTATAAAATGATGTGCAAAGGCAGCTGTGTGAGGTCGTGAATGCAAGCGCTGTAAGGGTTTGGACACATGGACAAACAAGGACACTTATCACCGGGCTGCAGAGTAGCCAGTTGCACAGTTCTAGCAGAAAATATGAAATAAACCCCACTTTGGTTGCCGGATGTGATGCAACTTTAGCAATGGGCCAAAAGTACAGACTTTCAGCTCTGTGATGCACAACACTCAGGAGGCCAAAGAAACTTGGTACTCGTGTGCTGTAGCCTGCTGTGTTGAACCACCTCCCCTTTTATGTGCACACACACAGTGTAGCCCTGGATCCTCCCCCCGCCTCTGTGTGCACCAGCAGGAGCCCCATCGGCATCAAGGTGGGAGGCAAAAGCATACGGCAGGAAAAGAAAATCGGACACATCCTATGGGGGTTTCCTAAGCACTGAAATGTTTTAAGTGTGCAAATCCTGTTGATTTCCACGACATTTTAGAAAAATGCAACTTTGGATCTTTGGACAGAAATAGGGTGCGCTTGGAAATTATTCAGAATGGGTAATTGAATGCTTTCTTGCACCTACCACAGCATCCCCCTGCCCACCGAAATTATCTTGCTAAGCTGAGTGGTAGGAGAAGCAAAACACTTAGAAGGAGATAAATGGGCTATATTTGACCACTGTATGCTTGATAAATTAGCTGTGCATCCAGGCGGTCTTTCATCTCCATAGGAAGGAAAGGCATTTCAGAGCACTGTGATCTCCCAGCCAGGGAGAGAGCTATCTCTGCAGTGCCAGAGGCAGCCAGCGCATTAGCCCCTTTGGCTATCAGTGCGTTTAAACAAACCCATCTCACAATTAGGAATTTGCTATTTCCTCACCATCGCCTGTAATTTGGGGATGTCAACGGGTTGCTTCGAAGTGGGTTCATGCCCTTCGTCTTGCTGGTCCTGACACACAGCTGTGGTTTCCAACTACCAGCGCATGAGGGACCAGTTTTGTAAATGTTACTTGAATGGTGCATCCCTTTTTAATGGGAGAGATCCCACTCAAGGAAGGCAAAACTGATGCATAAACTGGAATTCCCTATGTCACCATGAACTTATATTTCTTCAGGCATCTGTCCCTGGGTGAGGATCTGGATGCGGATCTTACTTTCACACAAAATGCCCTTCTGAGAGAATGTAAGGGCTCAAAGAAATGTGTGAGATTTTGAGGGGTTTACATCTGTTCCCAAAGTAGACCTCATGAATTACCATCAAGGTGGTAGAAGTTGGGATTAATACAGTGAAAACCTGTAGGATCAAGAGGTCAGGGCATTAATGACACAAGCTGATTTTACAAGATTCCCATCATTTTGAGGATCTCAAAAGTCAAGCAATTTTTGTGCTGTTTCTTCTGCCTTCAGATCAGAACCAGAAGGCAAGTTTCTGACTAGTTTGCACAGACCTTTCATGGAGGCATTTTAAGCCTCTGAAATCTAAGCAGGGATTCACCCTGGTTTAATTCTTCTACAGCCAAGCTGTGTGCTCAAGTCCTCCAGTCCAGCTGAGACACGGTGTTGGACCTTCAGAAGTCAGGCTGAGGAGGTTTCAGATTCAGTGGCATCAGAACGCCAAGTTTGCTTGGAAACAGAAATCCAAACTCCAAAGGCAAAGTTTGCTATCACAGGAGGAAAATGTCCTGATTCAACAGGCAAGGCAAGGCAAAGCAAGGCAATGAAAGGCAAGGCAGGGAAAGGAAGATTTTTTTATACAGCAAAATCTCTGAAAAAGTTTATTTGGGGAGAATCAAAGTGGATTCTTCTCTGGAAGGTCAGGGTCTTGAGTTACATTTACATTGTCCTCATAGACAAGACTCAAACTAAAGAAAAGTTTTTTAAGTAGATAGATTAAAAGTGCTTACCTCAATTTCACTGATGGACAATGGAATTTCGAATGGTATTTATAGGTGTCTCTCCTTGGAAAATGTTGGGTATTTTTCTGTAAAGGATATTCCTGTTAGAATATCATTTGTGATCCAGCCCCAGTGAGATCTAGTCCTAATTGCTTCTTGTTTAAGGGTGTAATGATAAACAGGTTATAGGAGAAGCAAACTAGGCCCCTATGGAATCTGTGCAATTTCATGCAGAATGTTAAATGTGTATTATTATTGTTGTTATTTTTTAAATAGCAATTAAGCCTTCCAAGTAAGAGGAGAAACATGCTATTAGCCTTTTTCATTAACCTCTCGGATGCCCTTCACTGATTTTTTTTTTTCTGGTTCTAGCTAACAGCAACTCAAAGAATGAAAGCACAGTCTTGATTCACGGCATGTACTTCCCCAGTTTTCCCTTGAGTGCCTTGGCACCATCTCGCAATTAGTGCTGCTTAGTTAATTGGTGTATCACTGCTTTAGACTGAAGAACTTGAATTAAGCTTCATGAACTTGACTTCCAAGGACAAGGGCTCTTAAAGGAGCAACAGCAGCAGAGGAACAGCACTGATCAACAGCTTGAACAATTGAGACACCCAAAATGCTGTGTATGGGAATGTCTCAGTGTTTCCTAAGACCAGGGAAAACAAGAGTTTGCAAACTTCATGAGAGGGCGGCCTTTGCTTGAGACAAGGACAAAAAGGATGCAAAATTACAGGTTAAAAGTGTCAAAATATTTATATCTTCTTTTTTACTCCAGTAAGCCTGAAATTAGGAAATATATTTTTGCTTGTGCCCACACATTTTATGTACTGTGTACAGCTAGAAGACGGCTGGAAGAAGACTCTGCTGCCTATTCCTGGCTCACTCTAATAACCAAAGGTGGAAAATAGCCCTACCCTGACTACTACTTAAGGGAATACCCAGGCGAACTGCAATTTGCTTTACCTAAAGAAGAAAAAGCTCCTGTTTAAAACAGGGTTGATCTCAAGCATCATGCCTGAGAAAATCGGACCAAATGTCCAGGATACCTGTCAGCTCTTCTGCATCCATTGCTAACGATAGGCAAATTTGCTTAGGACAAAACAGAAATGCCCTTCTGTTCCTCCCATCAATGTCCACAATCTAAAGTTACAGGGTCACCACTTCAGCAAAGAATTAATGTTATTCTTAATATTAAGCACTTAATGTCTCCCATTTTCTTCTGTTCATGAGAAAAAAGTCAGGTTTTCCTATTGGCAAATTTCCTATTGGCCTAATAACCAAGCTGAAGGGCTTTAAATCTTTAATTTTTTCGTTGTTACCACACATTGTTACCATCCTCCTGTCTCTGCCGCTGTGCTCTGTGCTGGTCGGGACCCTAACCCCTGAATCATCAGTGGGAAGTGACTGCTCTGCACGGCCCAGCGAAAAGTATGAAGCTCTTTCGTGGTTGCTGTGGTTTTTCTCTCTGTTTTGCAGGGCTCAGCTCTTTCCTGCTGTTCAGTAAATGACAAATACGTCCTTTTAGTGTGGTTTTGTAGGGAAGTGTGAATTGTGTCTGCTGATACCTGCTTGTTGGTTTAGCCTTTCCAGTAACTGTTAAGCTTATTTCCACCAAATTTGACAGAGGGATGGGAGTCTGAAAGATAATTATATTTCTACAGACTTCATGAAAATCAGCACGTGGGAAGGAAAGAGAACCCCAAATTGGTGTCTCCTATTGTGGGAAAGCACAGGAGATTCAGTCTCTGCAGCTCTATTTGACAGCATCCAGCTAAGGAAGTGGCTGATGGCTACCGCTGGCCAATCTGCACGTGGGTAGCTCCAGCGCTGCCGTAGCATGACCTGCCTCTTGTCCTCGGGCGTATCTCAGGGGATATGGGACAGAGCTGGGGTGAGTGCATGTGATGCAGGGGGACACAGAATAATTTATTTGAAATGTATTTTTGCCAGAAATCAGATTGGGATGCAGCTTAGTGAGAAAAGAAAAATGGAATTAAATGTTGGTTCTATTGAAGCCAACAACAAGATTCCTAATCTGAATTTTGGCCACATTTTGTAATAATGTGACAGAAGAAGAAGTTTCTAAGACTGAAAATTTGTGGATGCAACCCTTGCCATAGATAACACCCCAGTCACGTGGTGGGTGATTCAAAACGGTCTCTCTTTGGGAACTGCTGTTCCTGCATGCAAAGTTTGGGGGTTTGTTTGTCTTCCTGAGACTCCTTTGCCAGCACAGATCTGAGCATTTGTCCTCCTAAACTCCTTGTTTTGCCTCAGATGGGTGAAGAAGCCAATTCTCAGTTTGGACCTGAAGGTGGGATGGGTTCACCCAGCACTTGCTGTTGGTTGTCGGGCAGGACACAAGTCCCTGTGCTTTCCTCGATAGGGGAAACACCCACCTGCCTTGGATGCTTCTCTTAGGGTTCCTGAATCTCTCTCTGGAGGTACCCATCCCTCCTTAGGACTATGAAGGAAACCCTGATGTTGGGCTGGATTCCTCACTTTTAGACAGCTGTGAGGAGCGGTGGCCTGTTGACCCGGGGACGTGCTGGAAAGCTTCATTCATGTATAAAATGCTTGAGGAATCTCCATGAGCAGGGTTTTATAGTGGAAAATAGAGAGTAACAATCTTCACCTGACTTTTTTTGAGGTTCACCATCAGTATTTACACAGCAGTAAAAGTCAGTACAATTCTGTGTTACGCACAAGCAAGAGAGCAAACTCACTTGGTTTTGGAAATGAGAGACATACCGAGATGTTTAAAAAGAAGTTTTCAAATGAGCTTACGCTTTTCTAGCATTTAGGAAGAACCATCAGCTATTAGCTGTCCCTCCAACTTTTAATGCCTATGACCAAATACTTGAAGGTATTTCTGGAGTGCCCAGAACTATTTCAGCGAAAGTGGTAATTACAGAAACGATACTGCTTCCAGCCAGCGATTTCCCACAAGATGAGAGCACCAGACAGCCCCTGGCCACAAGTAGCAGAAATTTGAAAGAAAATAAAGGGTTTATTTAAAAAAGAGAAAGATCATAACTTTATAATAACATTATTATTCAAAGAAAAATACTTCCTTATGAATATGAAAAACCACTTTAGGCTTCAGATTTTTTTTCCATGCCCCAATTGCAATTAATTCCAAACCATGAAATAGATCATACAATAACATTAACTGGATGTGGGTGTTGTTGGTTCCCCAAAGGCTGTCATTTCGCCCTGGTCTGCTACCTGGTTTTCAGGATTACACCCTGCAGACTTTGATGGTGTATGAGAGAAAACAGGCTAAAATGCTGCCTCCTGGCTTTTCTTGCTGAAAAAGAAGCTTTCTTGGGTGATACATCACTACTTGTTATTCATTATTTCAAGTGAGCAGAAGAAATTTTGGTCCATTTCTTTTCTTTCGGTTCCTCCCAAATAATTTATGCATTTATTTCAAATTTTAAAAATGTTGAAGAGTTGACTGGTTTTGTGGGTACTATTTTTGACTATTCTACTGATTATATCTGTGCAAAATGCTGTTGTTTTTGTGTGTGTAGTGAAAAGCCACCCTCATGCTGAAAGCTGTCCCAGAGTCTTTCTCTGTTGCATTGAACTTGTCCTTTTTGTCCAGAAGAGTGAAATGACAACCTTGTTCCAAACAAATTGAGTTTAAAGGTGCCAAAACCATTTTACGGCCGGTATTTTTAGTTTTCCACTGCAGAGAAGTTCCCTGGTTTTGGGTAAGGTTGAGCAATGAGTGATAGGCCTATGAATTAGTGACTGATAAAGGCAGCATTTCCTGGCAGTATGACCTAGATGGAAGAGCAAAGAAACTAAGAGCCAAGACCCAGCTGGTATTTAGCCCTAAAGGAAATGTCATCATGGAGGTTAGTATTCTTATTGCATTTTGTTAAGAAAATACAAAATAATTGCCATTTTTCCTACTGTGTTTGCTGCCTATCCAACTCATTGTGCTATCGCAAGAGTTTATTCATATAGGGAGCTAATGCACAGCTAAGGAAGAGGCAGGGAAGAGGGACTCCGTTACCATGTTTGCCGTAGTGACCCGCCACGGATTTGTTCCATCGTTAGAGGGGGGAAAGGCCTCACAAGGCATCCTTGCAAAAAGCATCGTGCAAAAGTTATATAACAAAATATCATCTTTCCTGACTCTGGCTTTATCTGACGTTTCAGAACACACAGTGATCTCCACAGAGGATGAGAAAAGATGATTCAGTACACAGTATTTTAGATTTAGGCACTAGTTCAGCCAATCTTAAGGGCAGTCTTGATTTTCCAGGTGTTTCAGATATAATTAAACTTGCATGTGCTCTACCTCTGGACCAAGACTTTGGCTTGTTATTGTACAGGGTTTTGTCAGGGCTGATACAGCATTTGTTAGACTGATTTGGGTTGAGATAGCTCATGCATCTAAAAGTTTATGGCAAAATAAATTGTCTGTGAAAATTGGGGTTACTTTTTTTGTTAAGGCAGCACAGATTGTGCAGCTCTGCTCAGTCACACATGTTGAAGTTGGGGTATTTTTTTGAACAAAATTATTTTTGATGCAACGATTGGTAGAGAGACAAATGACACAATGTGGTTCTCTGAGTTTCTATTCCCAGCCCACAGAATGATAAAGGAGCAAATAAAGAAATGCTGAAGAACAACTCTTCAGAGGACATCTGAGACCTTTCTTACATGATGAAAATCTTTAGCTGTGGAAATTTCTGCTGGTCTGTGGAAACAGGACTGAAACCTGTGCTTCTTGCAAACACCTACAGATGAAGTGACATGTTCATTTTAAGGCACAGTTGTTTGTACGAGAAAATTTCTGAAACTTTTAACTCCCAGATTGTCCTGCTAGTGTACAAAGTGTGTCTTCAGCATGGGCTCGGTCCCAGCTGCTCTCAAAATAATCTGAGTGTAGGGGAGAGGTGGGCTAAAAGTGGCATTACATGAACCTCGTGCCTCCCTAGTCCCAGGTTGGATAAATTTGCTTTCTTGCATGAGTCTGAGTACCGCCTAGCAGCTGTAAAATACGCTCACCTACACATGGCACGCAAGGAAGCTTCTTCATGTCGGGCACTGAGACAAGAAAGATGCCCCAGGCAACCTCCTTCCCGAAGAAAAAGAGTACTAAGAGTGTAATAAAAATGGCCTTCGTCACGATGGACTTCAAGATCTCTGGATGAAGAGCTGCTTGTTGTGTGATTGGGGTGGAAACAAAGTGGAGAAAAGGGAATGAGAATGGGCCATATTTGTTCATATCACTTCCCATATACTACTCAGTTACTCCAACGCCAGCCCATGGTGAAGGGCAGGATCAGAGGCTGGAGCACCACAGTAACCTCTCAAACAGCTCTGAAGTGTAGTTTGCTACATTTACCCTAATATTAGGCAACGTCTTCAAAACTTAAGGCAGCTGTCTTTTTTTTTGCACATTTTTGACTAGAACAGATTTTTCCATTGGCTCCCTTGGACAATTTGCCATATTAACTTGCAGATCAAAAATTGCCAAAATACTGAGAGGGGACGCAGACATTAAACTCAACCCTGTCTCAGAATGACAGTGCTGCCTCTCAGGGCCATTTTATCAGGCCCTGAAATCTCCCAGCTTCTCAGACTGTGGCATCGACGTCCTTGATGGAGAGGGGTGTGATTGCCAAGGGTGTAATGGTCCGAGTACCACCAAGTGAAATCGCTCAGCAATGCATGTTCAGCAAGGCTGGTGTTCCAGCTTTTTCCATCCATGCTCTGCTTTCTCTGATAGAATCAAGAGAAATAATGTGTGTTGTTTAAAGCTATTTTTTCCCATGCAGGGTAGAAGAAGAAATAACCTTCTAGATTTAATTTCCAATTCTTTGTTACTAATAAGAAGCTTATTTGGGGGGATGGGTTAGAGGGAGGAAGGGTTGAGTGAGTTTACAATGGCAAAGCATGAAAGTGGGTTCTTTTCTGATAAAAAATATTTTGTTCTGTGTTACAGAGCTTTCTGTACCAAAAGGTTACTTTGCAAGGCAGGAAGGCAAAGTTAATTTGTGGTATAGTTATGGCCCCTATTACCAGCCTGTTTAATACACATAGACCTATGGGTTGGGCAATTACTTTTGCTCCCAAAGTACAAATCTGTCTACAGACGGACATAGGCACCATACTAAGCCTTATATATTTCTCCACAGGGAAGGAATCACAGCCCTTGCCTATAACCTGTGCTCCCCAGACAGAGATCCTCAGTTACCTATGGGAAATAATGACAGGAATGTACCTTAAACATCACTCTTTTATAGGGTTTATGCACCTGAGTCCAGGATCCCAGGAAGTTTCTATCTGTCCTCTGGGATTCATAGCCTTGAATCCCCCCCCAAAGGGACTTCTATGTCCTTTCTTTCAAGAACTAAGGAGGGACTTGTCTTTTCTTTCAGAACATCACTGTGTCAGGGAGACCTGCACTTCATAGGTGCCCAAGCCTTAGAGCCCTCCTCATGGTGTTCAAGTCTGCTCCGTAACCCCAAAGCTGTAGCTTTTTCTGGAGAGAGAGGAGCTGAACGTTTCTCACTTGGTAATTATTGGAAGCAGAAAAAGATTTAAGAAACCAGAGAGAACATGGGTGACCCTGGCTGTCACTCACCCTGGTGGGATAAGTGCTCCAAGACTCTCTTGAAGTTGTGTTCAAGTATTTTACATCACATTCAGCAAAATACAGAACCAGTCTTTTGAGCAAGGTCAGCATCGCGGTGTTGCTCTCCCACATTGAGCCCTTAGGTTATAATGTCATGTTTACTCATTCCCACATGTTCACAGAAATCTTTCATTTTTGTACATAATGGCAGAACTCCTACTGGATAAAAGGACGCTGCTTCCCATTCAAGTTGACTTGTAGCTAGCAATTAGGGCACTGTTCAGGGGAGGAGGGAATTTTGATTTAATCTCTCTGAGGCAAGGACAAGAACTGAACCTTGGTTTTCACATTCTGAGTGACCTCCCACCACCCAAGTGTTGGAAGGGTGAGCTGGGTTTGGTCAGGGATTTTATGGATACATATATTCACATGTATGGGACAGAGGCCCAACTAGAAAGACATACCTCTGCGCCATATCTGCCAGATTTATTCAGATGTCTTGAATACCCTAGGACATCTTGCACAGCTCCAGACTGTTTAGGCAGATTAATCACACTTTAGCTCTCCATCAAATATCATGGGAACTTAGACATACATGGGGACTAATGCCTAATACATGCCTAATATTAGAGTGAGTGAATGCCAGACAGGGGAATTGGTGTCACTGTAGCAAGCTAAGGTACAGTGCAGGGTGCTTCCTAGGTACACACCATCCTGGGGAATTATGTTACCGGGCTCTGTCTTTCCACACAGAACAATTGTTACTGGTTTCATCCATTCCCAAAGGGAGACTTACCCATCTGGGCTGCTCTCCTGTAAGCCCCCTCAATTTGTGATACAGACTTGTGTAGCAAGTGTGCCGAACCTTGCATGCTGAGGGATTCCTAGTGATCCCTATTTTCTGTGCTGTGCCCCATCCTACCCATTTCCTTTCTTGATCAGGGAGAGGATCCTTTCCTCTGGTTCCCCAGCAGAGGCAGGAGGTTATTTATCATCCAGACTTTCATTCCTGGAGTGGGTACAGCCTAATTCCCAGCCCAGACTATGTCAAATGCCCTTGCTAGAGAGTGGTTGGATGGAAAATCCATTTCTGTTTCCCCTGGGCCATTGACCACCCCATGCTCTCAGCCTTGCTGTACCCAGGCAGCAGGAGTGACTTTACAGTGAACCCAGAGCCAGCAGCTTTCACTCCAGACAGCAAGGGCTGAATGCAGTTCTCCCCATTTCTGTGCTCAATTGAGTAGCATTAAAGCCATGGCAATATATTTTTTTTTCTTCTCCTGATTGTGGTTTTAGTAGGCATAATGTCCAGTTTTCTTTGAGTATTTCAAATATCCGGGCACACACACACATTTTGCTGCATTAGTTCCCTGTAAAGGAGATGGTGGCTCGCGGTTTCTGGCTTGGTATCTTCACCACTGTACAGATATATTGATTTTGTCTCTCTCCTCAATAGCTCTACACGAATGAGGCTTAACATGCCAGTGAAGCGAATGATAACACAGGGCTGACACCATATCAAATTACCCTTTACAAAGCTGTAACATATGTTCCAATACTGGAGTCCATGTAAGCCCTAAAACATGATACTCTGCTAAGACGTGCCCAAGATATGAAGGGGAACTCCTGTGTTTAGATACCTCACAGGTTTGAAGGTTTCTTTCCCTTTTCTCCCACTGCTGCTACCACTGACAAAGAAATCAGAGTGACACCTATGCCTATTTTAAACAAAGTAATTTGCTTAAAAAATAATTTATTTCTGAGTACAAATAGAAAACTATTCCAAATTATTTGCTCATCTGGGGCCATTGAAGCTCGTGGAGTTAATCTTGCCTGACTGCAAAGGGATTTACATCTGAGTTAATGTCCAGAAATGTTCTTCATCATCAACAGAGATAAAGAATCGCTTACAAGGTGTGATTCACATTATCTTGAAAGAAATGTTCAACAGAGGCTGGATGAACTACACCCTAAAAATGCCTCTCTGTCCACTGACTATACAGACACCTTGTAAAGGGGCTAGTTCAGATATTGACATCTACCACAAAGACACCTAAAGTTTGTGAGATGGGGGATTCATCCCACCTTGGCAGTCTCAGTGGTTGCGTACGCAGTATCTGCTGGTAAGGAACATCTTTGGAAACAGCCAAACAAATTATATTTTCCTTTTTCCAGGTGTGGAGTACTCTTGAGTCAGGAAAGAGCTTATACTACAGACTCAATCTCCTCAGGCCCCATTTCCGTCTCAAAAAACTGTACCAACTCAAAGAGAGAAGATGGAGGTCTGGTACTTGGCTGAGGGTCCTGTGTGGTGCAAAAATAGCAAATGCTGTTTGCAGAAAACACCACAGTACAATACCAGAGACTCTCCCCATCTCTAAGGGTTTCAAAGTGTTATGCCAGAGAAACAGCTATTATGATGCTTAAAAACTAGAGGGAAATAGGTTATGTTAAGGTCATTTATATGCCATTTGTTGAGACTACTTCTCACAAATGCCAAAGAAAGGTGGAGAGTTGGAATCATTCACAACACAGATTAAGGAAAATCCATGCCATGGAAAGCAGAAACCCAGTATCAATATTTGCAGAGGATGGGCCCCACCTTCAGACATGGCATGGGAAGTGGAAGGAGACAGTAACGCTGGAAAATAACCTAACCTCCACATGGCACCAAGGAGTGCTACATTTCCATCCCAGCCTGGGAGAGAAACTCATCCAGCTCTGGTATTTGCCCTTTCAAAACCTTCCTGAAACATTGGAGCAGGTGCAAGGAAAAAAAAAAAACCAAACCAAAACCCAAACCCAAATGATTTGATGATTGCAGGAAATGCTGTGCAGTGAGCCCCTCAGTGAACTCCAATTCCTTATTTCAGTTTATCAGAGAAGTTGAAAGAGGACTTCACTGTAGTGTGTAATTCATTGTTTTTCTTCAGGAAGAATGTGCTGCCTATCCAGGGCAGGAAGCTAGAACAAGGCAGTTCCAAACTGGAAATAAGGCACATTTTAACTGTGAGGTTGATTAACCGTTGCAATGAACCATGGAAAGATTGATAGATTCCTTCGTTTCTCAATGTCTTCAATTAAAACTGCATGACTTTCTGAAAGAGTTGTTTTAGCCAAACAAAACTTGTTGGAAATTTAAAGGCTGCATAGTACAGGACTTGTTGAGGGCTTTTCCACAGGGAAGGAGGATTTATATGATCACTGTGTAGTTTATTATTTCTGTTTACTTTCTGTAGAAGAGCTCGAATACAAGAGAGATGTTTGAAATAATTGCAGAAACAAACAAGCCAAGCCTTGGCTTTCTCCTAAAGATAAATGTCAGCTGAAGTTAATGTGGCTAAATCAGATATGGAGTTTATCTCAAAGAACCTACATGGTGAATTTGTTCTGGAGAATTTTTTATTCAGACACCCTTATGGATTTTATTTAAAAAAAAAAAAAAGGAACTTCGGAACTTCAGAGTTGCCATAACCAATAACTAATGAATTTGTCTCCTTTCTCTCTGATTTATAAGTTCCCTTAATCATAAACATTCCTCCAGTTTTGCTAGCTGACCCAAATCAAAAGGACAAAGTCAAAGATCGTTGTTGCACATTTTAAAATGCAATACTGTCTCCTTCTCAATAAAACATGATGGATTCATGGTCCAGCACAGAATTCACAATCATAAAGCTGGGTGACAGAGGTTAACCACCACATTGCAATACCAGGACTTTGATTCATAAATTGAAGAATAAAACATACTGAAAGAAAAAGTGGAGTTTGCAATTTTGCAAACTATTGACCTCCCTCAAAGCTGGACCTGCCTTTTTGCTGCTTGTGAAGTACCTGCTTCCAAAATAAGACAAAACCTAAATAAACTGGACTGTATGACGGTGCCATACTCAAGAAGTCAAACCCAATTCCCTTCTATTTGTTTCCCTAGACATTGGTGCATACATCAAAGCAGACAGTTCTTTTGATCTATTTAGCAACAGATTTACATAGTGCTTCAGGGATCTTGAAGACTCACAATTGTGACCAAAAAGAAAAAGGCACTCAGGAATTTAAAAGAAATGTTCTCTATGTGCTCATTGTCTATAAAACTATTTATTTTAACTTAATACTTGTCATGATGAGGTGGAAAATCCCCCCGTCCTCTTTTTGAAAAGTTGGGGGAACCTAAAGCCAAATGATGTGCTGATAAGTACAGTTGTCATCCCACTAGTATTTCAGAATCCATGCTCTCTGCTGTAGGAATTTCCTCTGGATTGCAATATGTATTTTCCTTTTTGCACCTCTCTTTTTGTGGAATAATCCAGTGTGGGTCCAAGGTACCCTGGAAGCAAATGGCAGAAGATCCACCGGCTGCAGAAAGTAACCTGCAAAGAACCTGTACCGGAGCTAGTTCCACTTTTGTTCTCTTACTCTCCTTCTGCAGCACAGAATAACACAATTTACCCTAATTATATTTTTATTCTTCCTCCTTTTCAAGAGATCTGTTCTTTATGCTCCCCTAGTACTTTCTCAGAGAAATTGTTTATGGCTAGTCTCTGCCATCTGCAGATCCCTGAGAGGCAAACTGGGACCATTAACTTAATTTTGGATGAGTGTGTGTGCAAGGTAAACGTACTTGAAAAA
This sequence comes from Calonectris borealis, assembly GCF_964195595.1. NCBI lineage: Eukaryota > Metazoa > Chordata > Aves > Procellariiformes > Procellariidae > Calonectris > Calonectris borealis. The sequence continues at coordinate 8,905,883 of NC_134315.1, forward strand.
ACAGCGTGGATACAAGGATCATGTTCATGCACACACTGCAATTTCCCATAGCTTAAATGAGGATTCTTTTTATTAAAATAAGAACTTAATTAATACACATGGGCATTTGAGGATCAATCTCTACATACCATTCATATGGACTTGATTTAAAGATCCTGAAATTAATTAAAAGTACTGTTAAAGGAGTCTGTTTCTGGTGGGAATAATACACTGATAACTTTCATAGTTAGGGTATGCAAAAAGTTATGACTGGCCTCTTATAGATCGAAAATAAAAATAGGAAGGGATGGAGAGATTGATCCCATCTAACGTGTCCCCCTGGTGCTGGGCTTGTCAGTCCATTGCAGTGCTAAACCCAATCCTGAGAAAAGAAAGGGGTACTCCAGGTCCACTTTGCATGCAAGGAGAGTGGCAACATTTCCACTGGTTGAAAACAGGTCTGTTTTGTCTCTTTTCCATCCTAGGCTGAACCCATCTCGTCTTGTTTGTCCCAAGGAGCAGAACAGCATTGGAGCTGTATAATACTTGGATAGGTGACTGCATGGAAAACCGAGCTACTGTGGGAATAAGTAAGTCAAGGACTCAAGGACAAACCCTTGGTGAGCACTAGACCACAAGCACTGGATGTTTTTTTCTTCAGTGTCATTTGAGGGCTGCCTGGAAGTTCACTTCAAGAACAGATTTGCTGTCCCTAGAGACAGCGCACCTCGAGGCCACAAGCTGTGCAGGGAGGTGGGTGTCGAGGCATTTCAGAGGAGATGCCTGAAGAAGCTTAAACGTTTGTCTGCTCTTATCCAGCTTTGATGTCTCTGAAACCATTTGAATACAGAAGGGAGATGAGCCAAGAGCATTCCCTACGGGCTGTGTAGAACTCATCAGTGACTGTTTTGTCCTGCTATAAGAGCTAAACTGTCAGGACGAAGAAAGGAGGAAGGTTTTCTATGGCCCAGCTCCTGCAGGCGGGTATAAGGCACTGTGGGACATTGGTAGCTCTGTGAGTGAGGGGACATCTCATAATGGGAATCACTCTATGTGTATTCACGTCTCAGACTCTTTCGTTGTGACCTCATCTCAAGAGGCTGAGTCATCCCAAAGTCCCCAGAATCAATCCAGACTGTTCCCAACAAAATGCATCTTTGGACCACTGTATTTAATAAAACAGTTGAAAAGGCAGCTGGCAATTTTGGGGGGCAGATCCCATTCAGCTGTTGCCTTCGGCCTTCTTGGTTACAAAGGCAACGCGTTCATGAGCCAGCTACTGCAGCCGGTGCTTGTTGGTGACCTGGAGACAAGTGATGGTGTCAGGCACCCCAGGACACCATCTGTCTCTGGTGGGACATCTGGGTTGATAAAATAAATATCCAATGGGAAATAGATGAAACAGATCTAAATAAGGTCCCAGTCCAGCTTCCAACATATTGCGATGTTCTCCATGGATGTAAAAGGAAGAAAATGAATAAACCAAATATCCAACATGAAACCTATAGAGGCTACAAATTAATTTTGCTTTAAGTAGGACTTTGGAGTTGTGTAGGCTTTCCTCCATTTGATATTTTCATGTGTTTTGCCATAAGAAAAGTAAAAAGAAGTACTGACTCTCTTAAAAAAATAGTTAGAATGCAAATTCATTGACTTGTGTTTGTCAGATGAAAGCAAAGTGAGCGTGTGTGGGGAAACTCATTGCTGTTGTGCTTGGCCTCCACCTAAAAAAAATCTTTTTTTCAAGTGTTGAATGAGTTTTGGTACTGCTCATGAAGCTGGCACTTTACACAAGTGTGTGCAGCCCTCTCTTGTTTCAAATTTGCCAAATTTTGGGTATGGTAAACAGATTTTTTTCTTTCTCTCAAATATTTTGCTTCCTCTGGGCTTAGGAAAAATAATTAAGAAGAGAAATTTTCTCTGTCACTCACTCTTTGCAAGGGCATGATATGTTTTCGACTCTCTCATCAGTAAGTGTGCTAATTTTTTGGAAAGGTTTCCCTTGTTCTTCTTGTAAGTAGAATGTATTGGTAGCCAAAACAAACACAGAAAGAAGCCAAAGAAAGAATAAGATATATCTACTTGTATATGAATGGTCCAACAAGGGAAATCTCCAAAAACTACTGTAAGTGCTATAAGATTTCAGATGGCAAACTCATCCAAAATTAACGGTTAACAAAACATTCAGTTCTTAAACACCAATAGGATAAAAAGAACAGCTTCCAACAGTAAAAAAATAATCCTGCTTTTAGTGTGGAAGGACTGTCTTGTGGTTAAGGCATTGGCCTTGGAGTCAGGAGACTGAGGTCTAGTGCTTCTCTCTCCAGAGTGACCCTATGTAAGTCAATTAATCCTGTTGTATCTTCGTTCTTTATCAGAGAATGGTCCTGGTGCTTCTTTCTCATCTATTTTCTTCCTTAGATTACCACCTTCTTGGACCATGAGCTTTCTGCTATCATGTTTGTATGGTGTCTTGAACAAGAGGCCTGGATCTTGTTTTGAGCTTTCAAATAGAGTGGACAGAATTTTTTCAATTAGATAAAGTGGTTTTTAATAGAAAATAGTATTTGCCTAAAGTTTTCGATATGGCCCCAAAATTACAGTTTTCATAAGAAATCAGAGTGTTGGGAGACATATTCCGTATTGTAAAAGCATCTTGAAGTCTCAGGATCTGGCTAAACTCATATTTCCTCTCACATGCAGTCTGTCACAGGAGAGGAGCTGGATTGCCATAATATCTATTTTACAAATTGTGACTTGTTATATGCTAGCTTTTTGGAAAGGTGGTTAGTGTAAATATTCAGTATTGGGTATCTAGTCACAGGGATTATATGCTCCCTACGCAGATGAAATCCGTAAAAATGACCTTTGTTTTGCTCTTCTTGATGCCATTGCTCTTTACAGAGAAAAAAAGAAACCAACACGATGTGTACTGCTATTTTTGCATGCAAGGGACAAACAAAGACCTAAGAAAATCCTATTGCACATGAACCATTCAGTTTGAATAAACAATCTGTTGACCAATCTATTGACCATACACACATGAAACAGGGATTATGCATTGTTGCATGACAACGTTTATGAAAGCAAGCGAAGTCTGAATAAACTCAGTCCATCCATAAATGACTCAAAACAAAGCAGCATTTCAACGGGAAGATGTGAGCAGGGTTTTCTGACACACCCCAAGCTGACCTGTGCGTTGGTGGGGGAATGGTGTGTGCTGACATTTTCCTTTAACAGTTCACCAGTTGGCTGAAACCAGACGCAGAAAACGTTAACCTCCAGAGACCTGCTCTGTGAAAGTTAGCTCAGATGGAGCTGCCTTTTCACAACAATTACAGCCACCAGCCCTGCGGCCCCGTCTCTATTTCACCTGAGCTGTCAGTCTGATGCCTGGGAAAATCCACTACAGATTTTATAAAGTACTTTGTAAAACAGCTGTAATGTTGTTTTGCGCTTGACATTTTTCTTATTATTTAAATATATTATACTTCCACTCACAAGCCTTGGATGCTGTTCTGGTAGGTCCCAAACAAATGGCTGCTAAGAGGGAGACCTGAAATGTAAATAAACTTCCTAGACAGGATGGATGGAGAATAGAGGAGTTATTCACCTTTCAGTCAGAAGCCTGGATGTGGAGCATCCCTAAAGGGCACTTGCAGCAAAGGCAGCGGTGGCAGTCCCCTCCAACTACATCATATCTGGGAGAGCCTTTGCCATGGTGCGATCCTCCAGCCACCCCACGCCTTTTTCTTGTCCGCAGTCTCTGTTTTATGCACCATCACGCAGACATGCAGCTGCTGGCAGAGAGTCAGGAGATGTCCTGTCCTGGAGCCAGAGGAGTTAATACAGCCAAGGGCAGGCTCAGGAGGGGTATCCCCAGGGCTGCCGGGACAGGCGGTGGGAGGACACCGGGAAACCTGTCTGCCCTCTGCTAACCTGATCCACCTTTCTCCACCCTGGCTGGCCTGGCTAACCTCCCCGCAGTTACCGCAAACTTGGACTTGGCTCCACCTCTGTATTTTTTTTTTTTCTTTAAAATGCAGCAGTTTGTTTTTAAATAGGAACTGATGAAAGCTGTTGCTGTTCTTATTTTTCCTTTCTATGAACTGAAGTGATGACAACGGAGTTTCTAGTAAATTATAACATAGGCAGTCAGTTCCAGATTAGTTTTGAAGTTGGACTTTTTTTTGGGAGGGTACAAAATACAGCCAGACAAGATTTAATTAAATACTTGTATTTCATAACTGTAATTTATCTAGCTCAGTATGTCCTTTCCCATGGGTTTGTTTGAATACAGGGAATTTTTAGCTCTCAGACTGCCAGACTTGGAAAGCTCTGAACGTCCACAGGACAGGTAGAAAACAGCCAGTAGCAATGCTGACATGCCCACACTGCCCTCTTCATGGTCTTCACCCTGATCCGAAGTAGCCACCTCTAAGGATGAGGGGATAGTTTCCAGGCCACTTAGCATCTGGTCTCTTGCTGAGCCTGCCAAGACTGTATGTTTACCAACTAAAACAAGCCAACATATTTTCATTATATCTCTTACTACTGTGACTCAGAAATAATTCCATATGGTTGCAGTCTTGCTACAGCTCTTTATGGGCCGGATCTGGAGCTTGTTGGTGTCAGTGGAGAAAGTCCCAGTGATTTCAGTGAGTTTTGGAACAGGCCTATGTACATGAGTAAGACCTAGAAAAAGATATATGTGATATATTATCTTCAACCCTGTTAGCAAAGATGTCATTCATTGCTCACCACGCTTACAACCCAGCTCTTTGTTCCTCCCCACCTACAAGTCCTGTTGTGGTGGTGAGATCTCCTAAGCAACACGTAGTCACCTGGCATGGCTGGTGCTCAGTGCTGCGGTCTTTGTTGAGTGCATTCCTACACCTGTGTTTGCTGCTTTCCGAGACCTGAGCTAAGTGCTGGATCCAGTCCTTCTCATGGAGAGGTCACGTTCTTACCCATTGCCAATGCCCATCCCTTTACTGCAGAGATACTGAAATCAGAAACTTCTCTCTTTCACAATATTTTCCTACAACACTTTCCTAACTAGCAATTTAACACTTGCAGATTCATCTGTAATGGCTGCATGAGCTACTCTTACATTTCTCCAGATCAACTGAAGAGCACTGCAGTTTTCCTGCCAACCATCCCAGAAATGCACAAGAAAAGATTTATATGTCTGTACATACTCTACTGCCTAATTACTTTGTGTACGAAACTCATTCTAAGAATTCATTTGTCTGACAGCCTGGAGAATGCCAGTTATCCCGCCTGTAATGAGGATAAATGAAGAGTTAGTTCTTGCTTGTGATTTCTGTTGAGTGGTCAGCATGGAAGGAGTTTGCTAATGCTTGTCCGGTCCCTCGTGGACTGGTGCCTTCCACACAAGGAAGGGCTGGCAGCATGCCCCAAGGCTGCGGGGAGGGGAGTCACACAACTCTTCTTCTGTAGAGATGATTCCTCTGGGAGAAGGTTGGGGCCCATGTGCGCAGTGTTGTGGGGAAATCTTGCTCTGTTGCAGGGGATAAGCAAAGGCCTTCGGTGTTCATGACCTTTTTACCTGGCAGCCCTCTTCAACTCCTAAAAATTTAATTGCCTGGAAAAGATGTGAAACAGGATGGAGTTCCTCAAAGGGACTCTCCTCTCAGCTGCTGCGGGACCTGCTGACTGAACACATTCTGTCCTCTCTCCTGCCTGGCTCCTAGCTATCTCCTTTCCTCCTTGACAGATTACAATTGTGCTTTTGCAAAATTTCTTAGCCTCATACTTGGGACTGAAGGATGTTTCATGAATTGAAACAGAGTGAACAATGTTCCCTATAACACATGATACCGAATGTCACCAAGCAAAGGGAAAAAAAAAGGTAGGGAGGCTGCAGTAGATATAATCATGCAATTTGCAAGGGGAAAATGACAAACAGAGGTTTGGCTGTGCTGAGATTTTCTCTTTTTTGTCCAGGAAAATTTTTAGTATCAGGAGCCGTAGATATGACACATAGTTGGGATGGGACATCTATTCCAGATGTTAGAGCCTGGTCTTGCTGGTTGCTTAGTCCTTGCAACAAAGCACCAAATTCCTTCAAATTCTGTGGATATTAGTGAAAAGCAGGGGAACTCAGCATCTTGCAGGGCTGGACATTTAATGACAGGTTCAGGAAAGGACATCAGTGTCTCAAAGCTACACATCACAATACTTTTATGTGCTTTGCTTCGAGGTTTTGCATAGAATAGTTCAGGACAAAAGACTGAAGTAATTTGGGGAGCATAATTAGAAGCTACATCACTTCCCAGGCAGCTGAACTACAGTATCATGGCCTCATTGGCAGGTTCTCCTCTTGACAGCTATGTATCACATTCCTGGCCATATTTAAACAGAGTGCAGGATACCCCATCCATTAGCCTGTAACACACAGAAGCACTTCCCAGTGAAAGGTACTGGTAATAAAATACTAATTTTATTATTGGAATAAAGTGGAAGCTGAACTTGTTGGTTTACTGTTCTGGAGGAGAAGAGATACCAGTAAGGTGGATGGAGGATGCCATACTAGCTGTGGCACACAGCCACGAAGTTCGTTGGCAGAAAGAGCTAGTTAGGACAGGAAAGCAGGGAAAGGCGAGGAGAGAAAAGAAAAAGAGAAGAAAGTGACTTCTATCGATATTCACTTTATTCTCAGATCTGCTCTTTCCTTTAAGTCTGGGGTTGTTCAAAGGGTGGGAGAGCCAAGGGACAAGGAACATCACAGCTGAATTTATAGTATAGCTGGATGTTATAAAAGTCCCTTGCACTGTTGGACTTGCTTTTCAGAGAAGCTGTGAACTCCTGGCTCCTGCTGGAGGTCAAGGTCTTTGCATTTTTAAAAAACCCGACTATTTTTCCACTTTCTTCAGAGAAAGATCTTGACTCTCTAAAGCAACCAGAGATTTGTTCCTATTTGTGTACAGGATTAACATGAACTCCCATGATCAATATTGAAAACAGTGGCTCCACTTTTTGCATTATGTGACTGAAGGTGGGCTAGAACCCGAGTGGCAAGGCTGCAAGGTTTAGAGGTAGAGCACATCTTATTTGGTTGTTCTTTCTAAGGATTTACTGCAGTTTTAGTGAAAGGACAGTAAAAACATTGCTTGGAACCTGCCGCAGAGCAATTTATAGCAGCTTACAACAATAATTCATGGAAGTTTATTATATGACCGGCATTATGAAAGTTCACTATTAGTTCAACATTTAATGCTCACAGACTTGGCAGAGTTTCATGCAAGCTGGATGCTGAACATCCGGTGAACTTTGTTTACGAACACAGTATGTGGTGGCTAGGAGGTCTTGTAGCCAGAGGCCACCACCCGTGTGGGCAAGCTAATGAGCCCACTGGCCAGGGGAATGGAGGGATCCTGTGCAAGGAGTTAGAGAGGATAATAATAATAATGATAATGGTGATGATGATGATGATGATGATGATAATGTATTTTCACAGAATCAATTCTGTGCTTGAAACATAGAGAAAAAAAAGAAAGTGGAGAAGCTGCTGAGTGCAGAAATGAGGACGATGTTCTCACACACAAAACCTGTGTCATCTCCCCCCAAAGAGGATTGCAAGGCTTCTTCAAAGATACTTCTGAGGGTTTGTGAGTAGAAGAAAAAATCATGGCCGGGTGATCATAAGGCAAAGAAACTACCAGAAAACTAAGGGGGATTTGGAAAGAAACACTTCCGCTGTTTTGCCTTCCCCTTTTATTTGGCTGTGGTTTACGGCATAATGATCGACTACAGGCTCTTTTGCTAAGATGTTTATTTTGGAATGGTGCTGTCACTGTCATGTCCCAGTTATTGTGTATATCTTGTTTTCATCTTAAAGAAGTCCAGAACAAACTGAAAACTTCATAGACCTGTAGTTCATGTATTCAACTGTGGACACAAGGGAAGAGGCCCAAACCATTAGTTTATGTGTAAAATGGACCATTTGTACAAACATTCCTGCTGGGCAAATTGTGCCTATTCAATATAAATAAGTGATAGGAAGCAGACGCTGCTCTGCCCCTGCTCTGTAGTCCAGTGCATGGGTTCAGGGGCTTCAACACCAGTGTAATAACTCAGTGACTGATCCTTCACACTCCCGGGAAGAGGTACGATGGCAGTCTGTGTGTCTGAAAGGCATCAGCAAGCAGAGTGTCTTCTGCATGCATCTTCCAACCACTGGAAAGTACTGCTTAACCTGGACATCCCAAGTTAAGCGGCTTATCTATATCCTGAAGGCAAAAAATCCCTGTGCAGGTGAACTTCGGAGAACTTAGCTGCTGAACCACTAGAGATGGGCAACATTTGCATTACATGCAAGCACAGACTGCCCCAGATGGGCATCTAGTTTAAGGAGTTTCTCTATCAAAATACCTGTTGAAAGCATTTATGCTATCTGTGGTGCTCTACTTCTAAACAGAAGCTTCATTCCCCACAATCATCTGGCTAAGCAGAGGAACCCGGAGTCTCCAGCTGAAGTTTTTTTAAAATCACTAAAGAGAAAGAGGCACATTTCATCCAACCTATTTTAGGGGGGCAGTTCATCCAGTACCATTTGAGACATTAACATGAAGCTGACAAATGTGGGAGACGACATATGGAAGACTGATGAAATGGCATGCTGAAGGCAGGTGGGACAGTCTGGGGTGACGAGGGTGAGCAATGTTTTCAAATTGTAGCAATACCTTCAATCCTTTGCCAGTTGGAGTAAAGAAATGAACACTGTCATTAGCCTTCACTGTGCAGCCAAATCTGCATTTGCATTAACATTAAAGATGCAAATACACTTTCTGAAAAATGTATGGTCCTCCTAAGAGAGTCATCATTCCCATTTGGCAATGCTGTTGTGAGAAGGTCACTTCCCATAATATCTCAGACAATTAGTATTGTGCTTATGACACTATACTACCAAACCTGCTGGGATTGTTATGACTTCTACTATTACTAGGACTGCTAGAAAACTAATTGAATATATGATTAAATCCCTGTGATTAAATTCCTTCTCCTAGTGTCCCAATGCAAGTTAAAGTATTAAGGAAGGCACACAACACACTGTCGTATAATTAAAGTTGGTAATTTTTATAAGGTCAAAACACTTGGTGTCAATGCCACCAAAGACTGTGTGTCTCACTGAATTCTGAACATATATGATGAAGTCCATCTTTATTGAGAGCACTGACAGTATTTTTATCCTGTGAAGAATACAGACTACCTCCTTAAGGCATAAAAGGCCCAGTCAGCCAAAAGATGGACACTTTTGCAAGTGGGAATTCAGAGCCCTAAATTAAGCTTTATTTTGAATTACCTTCCTCCTCTTTCCATGAAATATAAAGGGGACTGGCTTCTGAATTTGGACACATAAGTTAGGCAAGTAAAGTTAAAAGGTGTGAATAGTCCCACCCCGTTTTCTTGTCCCTTGTATTCAGTCTTGAGAAGAAAATATTTCTAATGGATGCTTAAGGAGTGATAATGTTAATTTACAGCATTGGTTGGGAGGCTGTTACTCAAAACCTGCACCAGAGAGTTAGCCACCAACAGGGACAGTTCTTTCTTCTGTAAAGCATTACTGCTGGCCAAGTACCTTCAGCGATGTGACCTTGGCAATACCTCTGAGCCATGCTGTTCAGGTGATGGACCTGGATGATCTTGCCTGTAGGGGACTTGATAGCTGAGAGCACACTTATTTTTTTATATGGATTATTTCCTTTCCATTCTTAGCCCCATTGATGAATAGGAAAAGAGCCATCTCCTGGTAAATAAGATATCCAGACAGAGCTGCAAATCATCACAAAAACATTGTGTTGTTTGAACTGTTCAAAATGGCCCTCAGGGGCTTATTTATGAGCTTATTTTAGACTCCTGCGGCCTCAAATTATGTAAGGGAGGTGGTTTTTAATCTATTCCCTACATTTTTGTTTTGATTTGTTTTTCTGAGTTGCTGGCAGTGATAATGACCTCGTTTGTATCAAAACTGGGGTGGGGACAGAAAAGTAAGGTCAAGTTGTTTGGCCACGTTGAGCATGGTTTCAGTTATTTCAGCAGAGAAGCAAATATTAATGATCATTAACACTTATATGTGCCCAGACGTTACACACACACAGGCAAAAAAGCTATTAATAAAAATATTTCTTAATGTTACCGAATTGTTCTTGTGGTAAAAACTTGGGTGGCTTCCAGTTTTCCATAACTAGGGTAGGCTGAGCTAATTAGGATGAAATGAAAACCATCCTCAAGCTTCTGTCAAAAATGTTGAGATAAAAAAAAAAAAAGATCTGTTCAATATTTCTCCCTCCTTATTTTTCATCTTCTCTTGCCTCTGCTTCTCTGGTCACTAGCCAGGTCTTAAATATATATTCACATCCAGACTATCCAGTTATAATTAATGATAAAAATTATTCTGGAAGGGATATTAAACCTAGAGCTTCAGGGCTTACCATACTCTTTCTAAATGTTAGAAATCAGACCTCTGTAGGTTATTGTCCCTTCTGTCTCCACTGCGGCTTTAGGTCTTTCAAGCACTCAGAGCTGAGTCAGAGGTAGAATACTAAACTGTATGGATGTTGACCCAGTAAGTTCTTGTTTCTAAGCAAAAATGATGAACAAGTGAATAGCAACAAGACTCATCTAATTCAGGTCCTGATGCACTAGCCAGTCTGGAAGAGGGAGGTCTGCTGCAAATTCCTGGACCTGCCATGTGTGCGCCGTGGATCTGCATTGCTTGCATGAGCTTGAGTGATCTCAGGCATCTGTGAGAGTGTATACAAGACAGAGTTGATAAGCACACGGAGAGTAACCATTTCTCCCAACAGCTGGTATCTGGAGTCTTTGGGCTGCTAGAAGATCTATGGACAACTTGTGTTCCACTTAAATCCTGTTTAGGCTTGAGCGTCAGCTGAGATGTAGTAACTGTCAGGGTGTGTGCTCTCAGCCCATGGCTAATGTGAAAGAATGTGACTTATCTTAAACTCCTTGCACTGTGGGTTAAGCTAGACGGCAATAATTCACTTTTGCTGGGTGAGGATAGCCTACCTCAGCTACCGTAACTAAGCCAATTTGCCGCTGAATCAGAGGAACGTGCTTCTGTGTCTGTGCCTGCAGTAATAGCAGCGTCCTTTGGTCCTAACCTTGTGATTCAACTGGAAACGTTTGATCCTGTTGAACCCCGAGGAGCACTACGATCTCCTCAGTGCCTGCCATAATCAGAATTCTCATAATCTTCGAAGAGCTCGTGAGTTCTCTCTGGTGCTTTGGGCTGAGGCAGGTCTGCATTTGCACGTAACTACGAAGACCAGAACAGCTTTTACTGTAAAGTATTTAATCTCTTTCCTTCCCCAGCAGTTCAGTGCTCCATGATTCATACCAGCTCGAAGGAACACATCTATCTGGCTGAACGTCTGCAGCTTATCCTGAATCCTATCCAGACGTTTTGGGCAAATACAATATACTAACAAGCTGTATCTGCATCAGGCTGAGCAATGCTTCCTTAGAACACAACTTCCTGCACTCAACCAAGATAAACAGTGAAAAAGCATCCTGTTGTGCCATGGGGAGGAGAAGCTTCAGTTCTTATTTATTTTTTAAATATTTAGATTTAGAAAACATCTACAGAAAATAGGAAGTGCATGGTTTATCTGAGCAGCCCAATGCAATCCTGCGCTTGCCAGCAGTATGTGGTTCAGTCACTAGATGTCTCCATGGGCTGCGCAGAGGGGCCACCGACCTTGGGGTCTCTGGTGAGCAAAGAAGACAAAGCTGGGACTTCGGCAGGAGAGAAAGCTTTGGCTCACTGTGTATGGCTCTGCCTGCCAGGCACGGTTGTTTGTGCTTAATAAACCATTTAGGAAGGTCAGTGTTCCTTCGATTGCGTTGGTCCGGGCTGTGTAATCCCATGAGCCCTTCAATTCAACAGGTAATACTTATTAAACATGGTTTTATGTTTATGAAGCACTGGAAGAGCAACAAGAAACTCAGCTTCAGGGGTGTCCTTAAGAAGCTGGGTAACAAATATCACAGGAAGAAGATCAGGCAGAGAACACGTGTAAAGACTGAACAATGGTTCCTTGGGGAGGTTTGGAGCTCAATGAAGGTCATAACCCAGTGCACCCAGGAGTCCTCTCTATGGGAACAGTCTACTGACAGATCCGTACTCAGCCACATCTTCTCACACCACCTAGCACTGCAACAAGAAGACAGGCACCAGAAATCCCACAGCAAAACCTGGGTGTTAAGGTCTCCAGGTCAGTCATGACATTCCACTTTGGTGGCTGGGAATATTATATGGAGATGAAAAACAAAATGCCAGCTCTTGTTACACACCTGGAGACATCTCCACAAAATGGTGAAGAACGTAAAGCATGAATTCATGCATGTCTGTCTTTCTGAGAGAGTGTGAGGAAAGAAACCAGTATTTGACTTCCTCTGGGAACAAGCAGAAAGAAGAGACTCATGTTTGAGAAAAGTGTAGTGTAGAAAAATGTAGGTGAAAGCTCCTTTGAGCCACAGTAGGAATACACAGGGGTGGGCACAGCTGTGATTCACTACAGTGACAATGTTGCATCTTGCTGGTGCCACAGTATGTGTGTATGCGTGTACACATGTTGAAATTACATCCTTCTTAACCCCTGTAAGCAAATGTTTGCATCTGTAGAGAGGCAGATAGTTAGACACTTGGTTGCCTGGCCTATTCTTGGCTTTCTTGGGGTAATCAAGTGTATTACAACAACACAAAAGTTAAAAAAGCCTTTGATAGGAAAGTTCTTCCTCAGCAGAGGAAGAAAAGATAGACAGTAGGACAAGATACAAGCATGGAAACTAGAGATAACCCAGACTGGTAGCAAAAGGACCATCCCATTTCCATCAGAGCAGTGTGTGGCCTTTGAAGAATGCAAAAAAAAAAAAAATATTCAACTCCCAGTATTACCATGGAGTAATCAATGTCCTATTAATTATACTTGACACTTTAGAGCCAAATGAAGTGATTATCTAATTAAAAGCACAGCATCACCTTAATGAGAACAACCCTCATTTGTCACATCACAGGAGGGTTTATAGCATGCTCTTGTTTCCTCTGACACAACACCGGGCTATGATGTAAGCCTGAGATTGGAAAGTGATGATGGTGTCACTTCCAAATCCTACTGAGCTAGAACATATCAAAAGATCTTGTCCAGACCAACAATTCATACAAATTCTCCTTTCTTTCCCATTAAAATTTGAACTCTTTGTCGCTGTAGCTGGACTTGACCAAGACACTGCTTTGACTAAGGAAAATTAGCTTAGCTCCTTCGGTTTGCCCTGGATTTAGGCCAGCTAGTCCAAGTTAAAGCTCTACCAAGAGGACCAGAATGGTATCCCAAATGGTATTTAGGGCACTGGAGAATCTCCACAAGCATCCTAGGATACTCAGTCTTTCTAGCCGTGAGGACAGATGTCCCAGCTATGACAGGTCATCTTTTATGGGTCTCAGCAGCAGTTCCTGACTCCATGGCTGTTCATGAACATGTGTGTAGGTGGACATCACCCTCCTTGGTGCCATTGACAAAAATCTTTTAAGATGATTCTTGAGTTATGTCTCTAGAATCCTTCTAGAGTCCCTTCAGCATGCCCTTCAGCATATGTCTGACCAGTGTTGAGGAGGTCTCCTGGACTCTCTTTTTGTCGCTTTCTCTTTCTATTCATATTTCCTGAGAAACTCTTCTACAATCACACATACGAAAAACCTCCTTTTCTTGACACACTACTTTCATCCAGGAGAACTTCAAAAACCAACAAAGATAATTTCCCTAAACTATTATTTGTGTTATGTTACTACTTATTTCCATCCATTTACAGCATAATCCACTTCTGGTCTTTTGTTTGCCATGTTAGTTGTAAATTGTTTGGGGAGAGGACTGTCTTTGTGCACCTTGCTCGTACTGCACCAACCACTGCAGATATTCTGGTGCTGGACACTGCATTGGCAATGACACCAGAGTAATAATCCAACTACAATTTGATAAGCAATACAACTATTCATTAAAAATAAGCTTGTTGATATCTGTTTCCAGTTATCTTTTTAAACGCTCTATGACATTACTGGTCTTTTCTATTACTATACTACTAGCACTATCGTCTTACGTTTGATCTCATCTTTCCATGGTAGGTTGTGATGAAATTTTCCTTACTGCTATAACAGTCTTGTAATTTTGCTCTTGAACAAAATGTCAAAGCACAAAATCTTTTTATCTTCTCACACCCTGGAACAAGAAAAGGTTGAGGCAACGTGGGGCTGTGGTTGAAATGGATCTGTCTGAAACCAAAAGCATAAAACTAGGGAGTACTTTGTGAGGGGTAGGGGATCCCTCACAGAGATTCTTAGGTCCTTATTCCAGGAAGGATGTCTTTGCCATCACTGCTTGAATATTTATGGTAACACGGTGACAGTGGGAAATTTGAGTCCTATCTGAGGTTGGGAATGGGGAAGAAGCTTCGCAGCATGTAGTGTAAACTGCAAACTGATATGCACAGATTAAGAGTCTAGTTTCCTTGGCTTCCTTCATAGCCAGTGGCAGGATACATGCTCTGCCAAAGGGCAGTTCAAAGAGATGGCGCAGCAGGAAGAGGGAAGTTGTACAGTGCACACCCATCAAGAGCCTGGAGCATACATGGCTTTGCGTGACATCAATGGGGAGAAGTGGGATGCATCCTCTGGTAAATCTGGTCCATGGAACATAGTTCATGGGACTGGAAGTGCTCCAGCAGAGTTTAGCTCCAGCTGACAGAGGCAACAGGTTTATATAATCTTGGTCATAAACTTATCAAATCCCTGTAAATGTTCTTTTGGTTTTGTTTTTCTCTGGTTGCTCCTAGTAGGACCTCCAGTTAGGGACTTTATTTTAAATTGTAGCCTAAATTAGTTTATACATCAATTACTCTTCACCACTTCCTGCTTTGCTGCCATTTTTTATTAAATAGTTAGTGTTAACTCTTCCTCTATTAACATGGTGCTCTGTGCTTTGAGTTACAGCTGAAACATGGCTGCAAATGAAGGAAAGGTTTAGGATCTATGGCTTGCCGGATAGTATATGAGCTTTTCTTCTTGTATTGAAAACATTTTTGAAAACATCAGCTGTATTTGTTGATTGCAGGTTGATGACCTACTGCAGCCTTGTTTTTAATATTGACACTGCCTTTGGTATTCTATAGGATTTTCCTGGCATACCAAGATTTACGGAACTCAGTATCAGCGAGTCAGGGCATCTTCTTAATCAAACTCATGTGAAAACAGGATATTTTGCTGGGTTCATTTTTTTCCCCATGAGCTTGGAAGCATCTGATTTTCCTCTAATGATCTGGATGAGCTTTTGTCTGGCAGCTCTGGTATTTTATCTTCCTTAAATATTTGACCTGAGAGTCATGTCACTGGTAGCACAGATTCTTTTTGGAATTGTTTTCTTTAGAAATTGAATTACAATTCCTCCTTTTGATGGAAGGAAGTGAGTCATTAACAGGCAGCTCTCAAAAGTTTTCTAGAGTTTGACCCAAGTCAGCAAGCAGCAGATACTGTCCTTTCCTCAGTGGACTGTATCTCAAGAGACTCTAATATAATTAGCAGACGTCCTGGGATTTAGCACTTGGGACATATTATCTCAAAATATTTTTTTTTTTATTTTTACTGGCCTTTCAGAAGAAAATAAGGCATTGGTAACCACATGATGTAGCCCCGAGACCTCATCATGAGTGGAATTAGATGTGAAAAGTGCTACAGAAAGGACATTTTTAATCTGGGGGAAACTTGAAGAAAATTGCAATAGGCAGAGGAATACCCTGATGTTGCTCCAGGATTGTGAGGTTCAAGCCCAGACCAAATGAACTTCAGGCAGGATCCTGCCTTAGGCTCCTGTATGTTTGCTGGCATACTGACTACCTCCTGAGATGGTACTGACCCTGTTACAGTTGCTTAACTCCACAGCTGGTCTCCAGAGGACACTTTGCATCCCTCAGCAAAATGGCAACCGCAATCCTTGCATTACTGAGAGGTCTAGGCATGAGGGCTCATCATATTGATCAAAAACAAACTTGGTAGGATAACCTACAACTATGGGAGTCAAAACTCTGTATTTGAAATTGATGTCCTTCAACGCTAGCTGTACGATGGCATTTATACAAACCTTGGCTTACTGTAAATATGGATTCAGATGTTCTTTTAAACACATTGGAAGGAGAGTTAATCTGAATCCAGGTTACTGGAAAGGCCCGCTTTTAGCTTGGGAAGATAAAATTCTGGTATAGAGCTAGTGGACTGTCCTGGTTTCAGCTGGGATAGGGTTAAATTTCTTCCTAGTGCTGTGTTTTGGATTTAGTATGAGGAGAATGTTGATAACACACTGATGTTTTCAGTTGTTGCTAAGTGCCCTCCTAGTCCAAGGACAGCTCCCGTGCCTACTGACTGAGCTAGGTACACGAGATGGGAGGGAACATAATCAGGACAGCCAGCCCAGCTGGCTAATGGGGTATTCCATACCATGTGACATCATGCTCAGTATATGAATGGTAGGCGTGATCCAGGAAGTACCGATCGCTACTTGGTTATCGGTCAGCGCGGGTGGTGAGCAATTGCATTGTGCATCACTCATTTTGTATATTCTATCATTATTTATTATCATTATTTTCCCTTTTCTGTTCTATTAAACTGTCTTTATCTCAACCCACGAGTTTTTCTCACTCTTACCCTTCCGATTCTCTCCCCGTCCCACTGGGGGGGCAGGGGGAGTGAGTGAGCGGCTGCGTGGTATTTGGCTGCCTGCCAGATTAAACCACGACATGGACCTTCGGTGCTGCTCATTATAAAGTTCTTAGACTAAAAGATTATATGTGGAAGCTGAAGTTCAAGTGGTTGTTCAGGCCTTTTATCATGGTGCAGCTTGTCTCGGCATCAATGGCTGGAAGTTGAATAGTTGAGTATATGACAGTTAACTACATACAGTTGTGATCCCTTTAATTTTATCAAAACCTGATTCAAAGGAAGTATCGTAACACCTTTAATGCTCAACTTTGTAGCAGAAAAGCTCAAGGAAAAATGCATTCATATTCACAGCTGGTAACCAGCTTTTCTTCTGAAGCATGACAGCTTCTATTTTCCTGGTGTTAAAGGCAATTTTCCCAGTAGGTCTTTGGGCTAGGCTAAAAGACATGTGCAAAACTGACTGAAGAAAAATCTCCCGTAACCCTCTAAAGTATTAACAAAATAGACTTAATTTTTTTTTTCTTCTAATAATTATGTTGCACCTTTCCTGTGGTGAGGGCACAGAGGAGAATATTTTAAGCAGTAACTGACTGCAAATGCATGCACCTGTGCAGAGACAGCACGTTTGCTTATGCCAAATGGATAATTAAGCGCACATCTGCCTCTGCAGTCATCTGTGTTGTACATGCAAACACTTAATTCGGTGGAAAAATAGGAGTTCCAGTTATGCAAGTGTATGGTGCAAGTTTTATGACTGCTGCTGAAGATGTGCTCCTACTGTCAGGAATACGTGGCTCACGAAGGAGGACATAAATGAACAAACATACCCTTAGTCCCCTTTGGAGATATCTACAAGCTGATGCAAGCTCTCCTTGCCTTTGCTATGGATCTCAAAGATGTATAACTGTGCTGCGCTCGCTCACATCATTGTCTTGAGCACAGAAGTGGATTAACCTCTGCTACCTGCCACCCAAAGCTGCCTTGCATCTGCCTGTAGAGGCAGGGAGATGTCCTCATAAGAGTTGAAGGATCTTTGACACATGCTGTCCAGCTGTCATCAAGCAGTTATGCATGACTCACGCACCTCTCTATCATTAATGATACAGCTGACATCGATGTCTTGCAGCTTGGGAATGTAGGACAAGAGTGCAACTTCCAAGTGCATCTTCCTCGGGAGAGCTGAGAACTAGCTGAGAACTAGCTGAGAAGCTATTCACCCTCCTGTCCTGCCATTACTCTCCCAGTGAGAAGAGGGAGTGGAATAAGAAGCAGTGCAGTCATTCAGCTCTCGTTTTGCTGAGGTAGCAAAGGCTGACGTTATTTTTTGTCTGAGTTAGAAGGGGACAAAACCAAAAATATCTATTTTTGGACAGATTTTCTGCAGCTAGGATGGAGTTCAGTGATTTTCTGTGTTTATCCTTGCTGTTTCATGTAGTCATAACAATTACAGCTCCATCTGAACCACTAAATGCACAGGTATCTTCAGGACCCAGGTAACATGCTTGTTAGTACCACAGCAGTGCTGACCGTAATGTAAAAACCCACCAGGGCAAAAACTGTGCCAAGAATCATATCTGGCAGCTCTAATTATTAGAAAATGGCTGTACGCTGTGGTGTTATTTTACACAGTTGACTTTTCCCTCATAACGGTCCTATGCTTAGGAATTTCTTAGATTTTTGGAATGTTCTAGATTTTGATCTAATAAAATAAATTTTCTTCTAATTACTAAACAACTAAACAACCACTTTGCCCAACTGAAGTGCAATTTTCTTTGTTTTCACTAGAAGTCTGTAAATGGGCATTCAGAGTGAGCACTGGTGCAACCGAGGAAGAAGTAAAGTCATTAAGTCACTCTCAAAGTTTTTCTTGCAAGTGAAGACACTATGACTGAAACTTCTTCAACATTTTGTTATAGAGGTGCTCAAAACACTGAGTGATAGATTAAAAAACCCATTTCTGTCAAGAGATAAATCCACGGGGCTGTTAGGTCAGAAGCAGGCAGCCATGAACCCTGGAGCTCTGCTTAAAGAAAAATCTTAATTTCCATGGCTGTTCTGTGGCTCTAACTGTGGCAGGACAGCAATCTAATCTCCATCCTGGAAATAAGGTCTTCCCTTGGAGTAGATTTCCCAGGCAGCCCGAGCTGAGCTTCTGCCAGCGTTGCCCTGTCTCCCCACAAAGCCACTTCTCCTTGTGCTAAGCGTCGCCTAATGCTTCTCTGTCATTAAGAGTACTTTCAGTGGAATGAAATTGTTAACATTTGATCCTAAAGGCTCCCCGCAACTCTAACCTACTGTATTTATCATATTTGGCTCTTTTCCTCAGATACGAGGGTCTTCATAACAGTCTTTTTGAAGGCAGATGCGGAAGCCCTCTCCATAGGAAGCAGCCCTCTGCTACCTATAGCAAAGGCCTCCTCAGCATAGTATCTGCACAGCTAAGTTTATGATTTACTAACATATTGGTCTGACTGGTCATCCACAGATACTTTCTGTTGCTGGTGGAGACTTTGTCAAATGAGGAAAACCCCCCGCATTGCAAATAATTCTCCAGGCAAAGACTCCTGGTGGTGATGAGTTTCATATCTATCTAAAGCATGAGTGCTGGTGGCACATTTTTTCATCTAAAATAGATCAAAGGGGAGACAGCCGGTCAGGTATCTGGCTAATCTAAACTGTTGGGAAGTCAGTGGCTTCAATGCACAGGGCTGAGGACCTGGACAGGAATGAAGGGTGACCGGAGGTGATCGGAGCTCACCATAAACAGACTTTTATGCCAAAAAGCAAACGGTGACAGCTAGTTTCAAAGAAGACAGTGCCTAGGGAATGCACTATTGCTCTTAAGTATTTCGAAGAAAGTTGTATGTCTGCATGATGATTTTTGGTAAAAAAAGACATGAAGGAAAACCAAGAAAAGCATGGAAACAATTTCTTAGATGAAAGGCAAAGTTCCTTACATGGAAAACACGTGAAAAACTGCAAAATATCATCATAGTAAAATATCTGTGGGGCTGGATTCCCCAGGCCTTTTTCCCAGTAAAGTCAGCCTCCTGATTCCTCAAACGTGTTATTTTCTAGATTCAGAAAAGATGTACGTACCAGCATATCCTTCTAATTAGCCTAAATTTACATAATTCCATATTACCAACTACTGAGGCATTCAGAAAAACCCACAGTTTTATTTTCTGGAATTTAGGGCCTGTTTCCCATTTGTAGTGTGGATGCTTCCTATCATCTGGCAGCGTGAGGGCATTGACGAGGAGTGGGCATGTAATTCACACTGTTGGGCTGTGAAATACCACCGGGGAGGAGGGAAAAAGCCTTCTCCTGAGTGGTTTGCACTTATTATCTGTACTGCACCAGTTTCCATAAGCCCAGGTCCTTCATGGGGTTGTGACTGTGATAGGTGCTGTGTAAATGAAGCACCATTAGAAACGAAGTGCTTGGAAAGCTATTCCTTTCTCTCTCCTGGTCTCTCTTACACTGGTGCGTGGGGATAAATTACCTTTGACTTCTGGCAGCCACTCTCTGAATTTTTCATTTCCCTCACCACTTATGTAAAGCAACTCACGGAGATAATTTTCCATGTCAGCAGCTAATCTGATCTATCTGAGATCATATTACTAAACTTTCTACACAAATCTGCTCTTTTTTCTACAGTCCTCTTCAACAATCTCAAACTTTCTGGCTGTTACCAATGTCTACACCTGAAAGATGCAATTAATTATTACCCAACAGTATAGACCAGAAGTCACAGACCTGCTTCTTTGAGCCTTGTTTTCTGCTCAGGAACATAAGCAAGCTGTGGGCCCTCTTTACCTCTCGGTTACATAAAGGATTAAATCATTATATTTAGCTGACAGAGGCTCCTCTCTGATGCTGTGGACCCCAGGTCTAATCTCGTTTACCATTTGTGTGTTGAAAGAACTTGAATAATTTCAGAACAACTGGTCTTGAGTTAAATTGGTCCAGCTGAAAACAGTGTCAGGCCCCTGTTGATTTATTTATTCACTATGTCAGTAGTCATCTCGGTTCTTGACTCAGCCAAACTAAATACTGCCTGATCTGCACAGCCAAAAAATAGCTACATAGTGAAAGGATTTTTGCATTTAGATATGTTACCTGAATTAATTTATGGTCCCATTTCGTCTTTCTGCTTGGTAGACACAAATGCGTTGCTCTTCACTCAAATCTAGACCTTGCAGATAAATTATCCTTAATCTCATCTTATTTCTTTCTGTGCTGCAGTGCAGACACACCTTCAGACAACAAATCCTTCCTGATCTACCAAGACTTCTCCACTGAGTTCAGTATTTCACATTCCTCTTTATCCACTGGGAATTTGAACTTTCACTTAAATTAATGTTATTATGAAAAGCGCTTGTTTCTCTAAAATATTTGCCTTAAACCTTTTTTTAAAAACACTTAAAATTATACAATTTTTTATGTTTGTCTGAAAATTAATACTCTGCTTTTTAGAAAAGCTGATGTCTGGCTGGAAAACATTTGTTTTGCTCAAATGTTTCCTCAAGAGTATCTCCCACTTCACACTTCAGTGAGTTGTCATCTCCACAGTTAATGTCATAATGAAGCAAAACCTTTGTTATGAAAATTCCTGAACTCTAAAGTTTCAGCCAAAGTCCAGATCACAGTTTTATAATTTGACCTCAACTCTGCAAATATAACTCTTGCTTAGGCAGAGTCTAACTGTTTGTAGCAGTTTGTAGGTGCCTTGAGCTAGGCTGTCCGTGGGGTTAAACTGGAGTAGTTTTGTTGCATTATTTTCCTCCAGTTAATGATTTGCCTCTACCCTTCCAACGGATTTGTTCCCCAAAACAAAAGCAAAATGTAGCTGTACTTTATATTTTTGTGGGAAAGTTATGATACTGTGACCTAGTTCCATTATCCGCTGCTGTATTATATCCTTCTATACCAGAGCAATAGCAGAATTCACGGCCTCAGAGATGACCATTCAAAAATGAATGGTGTAATACTCCTACAAGTCTGACAGTTTAAGCTCTGTGCCTGTTTTTTCCACTCTGATTTTTCATTTTTGACACAAGAAAGCTGAAATCCTGAGCTGCTCGTGGCAGCCACCTCTCTTTAGCAGGACTGAGCATCCATCTCCCCTTTACAGAGCTAGTCTGCAGGGCCAAGGAAACTCAGAGCTTCTGCTCATAGATAAAGTACCGTTTTTCACCTCTACAGTGCTTTATGACTTCCACTGTGTTAGTAATAGATGATATATACGTCGTGCACAGGCTAGATCAACAGTTATTTCACTCCACTCCAGATCTGGTGTTGCTCTGTCCTGATTTTGTTTGGCCTCATGGCTGGCTCTGGGATCTTTCAGCAGATCTGCCTTTCCTTCATGATTCTGCCATTAAACATCTGCATAGATTTGTATACAAAATTGCCAGATAGTTTATGGCTTAGTGCTGTCATACAGAGATATTTGGCCTTCGTAGCATGTTGATTTGAAGGCAAAAGCCAGCTAAAATGACATCCTAACTCCAGTCCTCTGCTTAGGGGTGTTGTGCTCTCATCACTAAGGCCATGTTTTTTGCAGTTTGCAAGATGAATGGAAAACTAACAAACAGGGCTTTTTTGGAAAGGTTTTTTTGGGGGGGTGGGGAGGATGAGAGGTTAAAAAAACCCATTGCATTCCCTTATGCTTAATAAAAGTAAAAAAGAATCCACACCAAGGAAAAATCTATCTTAATCCCTCTCTCCCCACCATGCCCCACTTATTCAAAAACTCATCTTGGGTTTTTAACAGAGTCTGGTCTGCTCCCTTCCTGGGCACTGAATTGTGCTTTGCCACCTGGGACGTGAACCAAGTGGTTGTTATTTCACTGGGAGGTTACTCCTGGTTTCTCTAGCTGAAGCCACTTCTCTATCTCTTAATGTTTTTAAATATGCAAAAAGAGGCAGACCCAGATGATTCCCCAGCCACCTTCAGGTGGATGATATCACTATTACACTAAGAGTCAGCCTTTCTCCAGCTGAATTAATATCTACTGGTTTCATCATGGTGAGTGGTCCTCAAAGTCCAAAGCCCCATGCACCTGAGTTAGGAAGAGTGCATATCATACTTAAATATGCAGTGAGCTGGAGCAAGACTAAGTTATCCTCAGGGTACTCAGCCCCCTGAGCAGGAAGACAGGGACGGCGAGCAGGATAAACCCACCACAATCCAAGAGGAAGCAGTTAATGACCTGCTGTGCCACCTGGACGTTCACAAGTCTATGGGGCCGGATGGGATCCACCCGAGGGTACTGAGGGAGCTGGCGGAGGAGCTTGCCAAGCCACTCTCCATCATTTACCAGCGGTCCTGGTTAACTGGGGAGGTCCCAGACGATTGGAGGCTTGCCAATGTGACGCCCATCTACAAGAAGGGCCGGAAGGAGGATCCGGGGAACTACAGGCTGGTCAGCCTGACCTCGGTGCTGGGGAAGATTATGGAGCGGTTCATCCTGACGGCACTCACAAGCCATGTGCGAGACAACCAGGGGATCAGGCCCAGCCAGCATGGGTTCATGGAAGGCAGGTCCTGCTTGACCAACCTGATCTCCCTCTCTGACCACATGACCTGCCTAGTGGATGAGGGAAAGGCTGTGGATGTGGTCTACCTGGACTTCAGTAAAGCCTTTGACACTGTCTCCCACAGCATTCTCCTAGAGAAGCCGGTGGCTCACGGCTTAGACAGGTACACTCTTCGCTGGGTAAAAAACTGGCCAGATAGCTGGGCCCAAAGAGTTGTGGTGAATGGAGTTAAATCCAGTTGGCGGCCAGTTACAAGTGGTGTTCCGCAGGGCTCAGTTTTGGGGCTGGTCTTGTTCAATATCTTTATCAATGATCTGGATGAGGGGATCGAGTGCTCCCTCAGTAAGTTTGCAGATGACACCAAGTTGGGTGGAATGTTGATCTGCTGGAGGGTAGGAAGGCTCTGCAGAGGGACCTGGACAGGCTGGATCGATGGGCTGAGGCCAACTGTATGAGGTTCAACAAGGCCAAGTGCCGGGTCCTGCACTGGGGTTACAACAACCCCAGGCAACGCTACAGGCTTGGGGAAGAGTGGCTGGAAAGCTGCCCGGAGGAAAAGGACCTGGGGGTGCTGGTTGACAGCCAGCTGAACATGAGCCGGCAGTGTGCCCAAGTGGCCAAGAAGGCCAATGGCATCCTGGCCTGTATCAGAACTAGAGTGGCCAGCAGGAGCAGGGAGGTGATCGTGCCCCTGTACTCGGCACTGGTGAGGCCGCACCTCGAATCCTGTGTTCAGTTTTGGGCCCCTCACTGCAAGAAGGACATGGAGATGCTGGAGACAAGGGCAACGAAGCTAGTGAAGGATCTAGAGAACAAGTCTTATGAGGAGCAGCTGAGGGAACTGGGGTTGTTTAGTCTGGAGAAGAGGAGGCTGAGGGGAGACCTCATCGTGCTCTACAACTACCTGAAAGGAGGTTGTAGCGAGGTGGGGGTTGGTCTCTTCTGCCAAGTAACAAGCGATAGGACAAGAGGAAATGGCCTGAGGTTGCACCAAGGGAGGTTTAGATTGGACATTAGGAAAAATTTCTTTACTGAAAGAGTGGTCAAGCATTGGAAGAGGCTGCCCAGGGAAGTGGTTGAGTCCCCATCCCTGGAAGTATTTAAAAGACGTGTAGATGAGGCGCTTAGGGACATGGTGTAGTGGGCATGGTGGTGTTGGGTTGATGGTTGGACTCGATGATCTTAGAGGTCTTTTCCAACCTGTATGATTCTGTGATTCTATGATTCTATGCTATGATTCTCTAGCCCTACATCCATCCATAAAGGAGTTTCTAGCCTAAGACTCTGGGCCCTGCTAAGCTCCTGAAGGGGCTAGAACATAGTTTCTCTGCTGGCTTGGTCAGTAAATGTTTCCTGGCTTCTCACTGGCAGATCCAAGCAGGCACATCCCCTCCCAGATGGGGGGAAGAATTCCATCTCAGGAAATAACGTATGGAAGACACTTGGGGGAGACATTCCTGCCTGGACAGAAAGCAAAACTGCTGCTGGTGCATCATACTGTTGGTTGCAGGATGGAAAGTACCTTTCTTGCTTCTCCAGTGAGAAACACCCTGGGTCCATACTAGGTAAGCGTAAGTCAGTGCTCCTTACAGGTAGTCCTGCAGTCCCTCCTGGGCTCATGCACTGACAGGGAGACTGAGGGGTCATGCAACACTACAGCTGGTTCTGGGTGCCTGGTGTCTGCACAGGCAAAGGGAGCAATTAAGTCATCTCTATAATTATTATATAATAATAAAGAAACTGCAATATAATAGTAGATCTGTATCCACATCCTTATCCATATCTATTTACATCTACATCTATATCTACATCTTGCACTATGACAGACCCACGTCACCCAAGGACTGGTGACCTCATTGGCTCTGTCCACAGTTTGTGTCCTCCCTGATTGCTCTGTGTGTGGCTTTTGCCACTTTCTTTCAGGTTCAGGGAACAGCCCACCTCTTGCACCCCTTAGACGTGGGGCAGGGAGTGAGAGGGATGACGACAGGGCCAGGATTGCAGCCCACACACTGTAGAGCACTTGTTCTACCTTTGCATGGACATGTCCCAGGTTTAGCAAGTATAAAAACCTGTGCCTTCAAAAGCTTACAATTGACACATGTAGGATTTGTGCTTCCTGTACAAACTTACTGGAAGAATCACAATAAGCCATAGCAACTCTGACTGAAATAGCTTAGCAGTTAGTAATTTAAACGAGCCCATGGTGTGGTGGTGCTGTGCGTATGTAATGTAAAATCATTTGTTCTGTGGGATGTGGCTGCAGAGACCAAAGGTTATTGTCTATTTTGGAAGGCAATTTTTTTGAACTGCAGGCAGCAAAACAGACTGGTTGTTGAAGTTTACAAAAGACTGTCATTGCTCTGCTATGTAAATTTTAAATAAACACATTTTAGTCATTAAATACACACTCTTCAAGCCTCAGTAAAAAGAACATCAGAATTGTTAGTTAAGCTTTAATTCATCTGGTATGAGTTACGACTGAGGTAAAGCATGTTGCAAATAAGAGGAGGTATTTTCCAAGGACAATTTATCTGTGATAACCTCTAACACAGCAGCAGACCAAACTCTAAACCGTACCCGCTTTCTTTACACATTTTGGTTTTGCTCTTCTTGTTGCTATTATTTATTATATAACTCGAGAGAGGACTAGGGGACGTAATTGATCTCTTGAGGTTCCTTTGAGCCCTCCATTTCCATGATTAAATAAGGCTATGAATTGTTATAGAGGTCACCACACAAATGAATGTTTTATTAGGCACCAGTAAATTGTTACAATAGCAAACCGAAGTTGTGTTTGTACAATATTTCACAAATTACAGACAGCGAGGACTATCTTTTATATGTGGGCATATTCATTCCCCCCCATCCCTGTATCCCTGTGGTTTCTTGTTTCATTTGGTTTGTAGTATATGTGAACGGGTCCTGCTTCTCTGAAGGAATATCTTTTCCAAACACGACTGTTAATTTATAAGGGGTTTTTGGTAAGCTCATCTGGTGTGCCCAGATTTAAACCCATCTATGTAGTCCACAAAGAATTGAGGGGGAGTCAAGAAGGAGGAAAAGTATTGCCTAGATAGGGCATGTGGTGGAATATATTTCATCTCACTGAATGTAATGACATTAGTTTAATTAAAAATCCAGGCTGGTCGGTACAATTTATAGGCCAACATGACTAATATTGTTATGCTTATGTAAGCAGAGAAATTAATTAAAACTTTGAAGCTTACTCGTTGGCATAATGAAAGCTTATTTTATGCTGGTGAGAGATTAAGGAAACCTTCTTGGTGGGCTTTTTTTACAGAAAGGGAAAGAAACCCTCCCTGCCCCACTCTCATAACCAGGGAGTGTTTAATTAAAATCAGTGGAGAAAGTAACAGTGGGAAAATGAAAGCAGCAAGAAATATTTTTGTTAATATGTTAGTTCTGTAGAAAGAGCCTGGGAATAGCCAGAAAGAGTTTGACACTGGCACTGTTGGGGTGAGAGATAAATGGGAGCGTCATTTGTTACGGGAGCTGCAGTGATGGGATGCTGAAGGAAGGCTGGAGTCATGGAAGCACTGGTGTGGGGGTGAGCTCCCTGCGGCAACGTTACAAGATACTGTAGACATTGAGTTGGATGGGATAACTCCCTGCTTGCTTTCAGGAAAGGGATGCCAAGGTCAGGTCCTACTCCTCAGGGCTTTAAGCCTTCACTCTTTGCCTTTAGTTCCCATGTCTGTTGTTACTCACCTTTCTGAACAACATGGAGGTATCACTGGGAACTACATAGCCATAATGGATTTTTAAAGGAGTAAATGTGAAAATGTTTCAGTTAAAAATCCATCTAGCACGGCAAAATGCCCATACATAAATACACATACATATATACATACAGGTAGGGTATAGCTGTTCGTGTGGGTTCCTCTTTAGTCTGAATCCAGACTGCCTCACTGGGCTCACTACAGAGTCATTTGAACTAACACAAACAACTCTGTGAATGCTTTGACTCATGACAAGGACGGGTCCAAGCCTTCCCAATTTCTTGGGCCAAGAGAGGAGTAGATAGTAAGGGCTTCACTGTGCCAAGTTGAAGACATCTGAAGCCCAAGCTCCCATGTAGGATGGGGAATTGCATGAGAGGGTTGATATTACTTGGGTGTAAGGAGTGGAACTAAATTCCAGAGGTAGCACAGGTGAAATTGCAAAATTTTCCAGGTCTGGATATTTCTTCTGGTATAATTTTCCCTTTCAACATAATGATGCTAAAAACTTAGTAAAAAAGAAAAGAAAGAAAATTCCCTTCATTTCTAATCAGATCAGCAAGATAAACATAAGTGCATTCTATATTCAGTGTGGAAATGCTACTTCTGGCAAGCAGAGGGAGCTGTTTGTGCCTCAAGTTGTCACCTGAATCTTCCCAGTCTGAATGCCTTGCTTAAACCCAGCAGCCAGAGCTTGTGCATGAGTGTCCCACATACCTCTGGAGGGAGAAAAGTCCATGCTGGCTGGTTCAATCAGCTTGTTGAGGAAAGCTCCAACACAACTAAGTGGATTTTAGCGTCTGCAAGTCCAAAGGGTAAATGGAAAAAAAAAAGAAAGAACTCAGCATTTATTAAGAACCAAGCTAATTACCAAGCTTATTATTTTTGGGGACAAGTATGTGAGGCTGATGCTAGTAAGATCAGATTTTAAGTGGTCGTGGTGGGTATTGCCACACTGTGCCAGAGATTCTCCTTTGGGTGATGTTATGCCCTGATCACTTCCTCCTCCAGTGGCCAGCCCTGCTGCGTGCCAGATGTGCTCTCCCCAACATCTGGCTAATAGAAGCTACTGCCCTTCTTCAGAACTAGATATCTTCCACATTCAGATGTTTTTGCTGGGCTGTTCTTCAGCCTCAAGCTGCCCTGACAGTGTTAATTCCCTGTGATGACAGGTGAGATGAGCCTTTTTAGCAGTTTTTAGCACAGTATGATCACACTGTAGCAGTTGTTGTCAGGTCCAAGATCTCACGTGTGTTTCTTCTTCAAAATATGGGAACAGTTCATCCCAGCTGCCAAAAGAATCACAAAATGGCAAATGTGGTTAATATTTAGCCCAGGACTGAGAGTCTGTCTGCCCAGGCAGAGGTAGTCTTCCTTTGCCTGGGCCTTTTGCTCATTTACCTTCAGAAACAGCTGCTCCAAAACAGCCCTCATTTTCTGTGTCTGTATCATAGAATCATAGAATAGTTTGGGTTGGAAGGGACCTTTAAAGGTCATTTAGTCCAACTCCCCTGCAATGAGCAGGACATCTTCAACTAGATCAGGTTGCTCAGAGCCCCGTCCAGCCTGACCTTGAATGTTTCCAGGGATGGGGCATCTACCACCTCTCTGGGCAACCTGTGCCAGGGTTTCACCACCTGCATTGTAAAACATTTCTTCCTTATATCTAGTCTGAATCTACTCTCTTTTAGTTTAAAACCATTACCCCTTGTCCTGTCGCAACAGGCCCTACCAAAAAGTTTGTTCCCATCTTTCTTTAAGCCCCCTTTAAGTACTGAAAGGCCACAATGAGGTCTCCCCAAAGCCTTCTCATCTCCAGGCTGAACAACCCCAACTCTCTCAGCCTTTCCTCACAGGAGAGGTGTTCCATCCCCCTGATCTTTTTTGTGGTCTCCTCTGGACCCGCTCCAACAGGTCCATGTCTTTCCTGTGCTGAGGGCTCCAGAGCTGGACGCAGCACTGCAGGGGGGGTCTCACCAGAGCAGAGCAGAGGGACAGAATCACCTCCCTCGACCTGCTGGCCATGCTTCTTTTGATGCAGCCCAGGATACGGTTGGCTTTCTGGGCTGTGAGCACACGTTGCCGGCTCATGCCCAGCTTTTCATCCACCAGTACCCCAAGTCCTTCTCGGCAGGGCTGCTCTCAATCCCTTCATCCCCCAGCCTGTATTGATACCAGGGGTTGCCCTGACCCAGGTGCAGGACCTTGCACTTGGCCTTGTTGAACCTCATGAGGTTCACAAGGGCCCACTTCTGGAGCTTGTCCAGGTCCCTCTGGATGGCGTTCCGTCCCTCAGGCGTGTCGATCGCACCACTCAGCTTGGTGTCATCTGCAAACTTGTTGAAGGTGCACTCGATCCCACTGTCTATGTCATTGATGAAGATATTAAACAGTACTGGTCCCAGTATGGACCCCTTAGGGACACCACTTGTCACTGATCTCCATCTGGACATTGAGCCATTGACCACTACTCTCTGGATGCGACCATCCAACCAATTCCTCATCCACCGAACAGTCCACCCATCAAATCCATACCTCTTCAATTTAGGATGGCATTTTCCAGGCACCAGCTCAAGGCTGCATCTACAGCAGTAAGCACAATGAACAAGGGTCTGTTTCCCTGGCCTTCAGGCAAACAACATGGCACAGCTCATGCCTTTGCAGCTAAACTAGTTCCCTTCCCAAAACAGCGTGGCTTTTGTCCAAATGCTGGTCGGACACACACAGTCCCTGAACTGGACCTGGGTGCTGTCTGGGGGAGCAGTGGGCCAGAAGCATACCAGGAGGGATGCCAGTAAATTAATGGTGCATGTGATCAGGGCACAGTGCACAAGCTCTGCTTAGTCTGCCCGTATGGATGCAGGTACTTAAATACCAGCCTGGAGATATTCACAGTGAGTCTCACAGATCACCTATGGACGTGGGTGAAGACTGCTTGTCTGTATACATGTATCATTGGGTGAAGAGTTCAGCAGGACCTCAGAAATAACCAGGCAGATGACTCTCCTGAAGACCGTGACATCTTCTAACAAAAATCAGAATTTCCTCAAAGTGGAGAGGACTATTGCAGAAGAGAGTCAATGGGTTGGTCAAGGCAGCAGTGGGAGGGGGGTGCTGATGCAACTCCTTCAGCACGGAGATGAGGGCAGCAGCACTAAACGAAAGGAGAAGTGAACATCTCAGTGTGTCTTTGAAGTGTGGAAGGAAGGACTATATTCTCCACCTAAACAAATAGTCAGAGGCACAATTAGCAGTTCCCTTTTGCATCCAAAAAAAGGTTACCCACTAATGATGAGTTATTGAATACATGTGTAAGGAAACCAGTCAAAACTTTGGCCTTCCCGCAGGAGGTCCCCCCAAACCATCATCCTGTTGTATCATTTTTTTCACCTTTTTCAGGAGCTCTTCGTTGTTCTTATTTCCATTGCACTAAAGGCCAGAGCTGTTCCCCTCCCCTTAGTACCAGCAGTGTTTTGATGGGGTTTGTGAGCTCAAGGGCTCACAGGTACAGAAACAGGTACAGTCTTTCTGGAGAGCTGGTAGGCAGCTCTCTGCGTGTTATGGCAGTTAATATTTGACACACCTCATGGTTGACAAGTGTTATACTGATTGTTTCCTTTAACTGGTTGCATTAAGTATTGGCCCTCTACTACTGAGAAATTAAGACAATTAAGCACTGCAACCATTAGGCAAGAAATTTTCAGTGACAACAGAGTGACCGTGGTTTTCCTGTCCACCCAAAGAACAAAGTCCCCAGGCACAGCAGGTGATTGGCAAATACTAATGAAGCAGCTGATGCACAGAGGAGTCCTTCCCTCGTACACTCGGTCAAACTGGCTGAAACATCTTTCATTAAAATATTCCTGCCGGACCACATGGCAGTGCCGGGCTCATATGTTGTGGAGGAAACACTAGAGAGTGTTGTGAGCATACATGTTTTTCTTCAGGGAACTCTATTTCAAATAACATGTTCAGGTTTTCTGAATTGTATCATTTTAAACAAAAATTTGGTTTGGGCTTACCATTCGCCACAAAATAGTGTTTTTAATTTCAGAAATTTGAAAACAACCCTTTGTTGTATTTAGGACTTTTCTTTTTTTTTTGTTTTTATGCTCCTGAGCTGACATTTTGTTTTGGGATTATTATTATTTTTTAGTATTTTGATTACTATTTCCATTCTGTAACAGAATCTAATTTAGATATGTTGACATGTTTAGCAGAATGAAAAAAATGTTTTTCCAGCCAATGTGAGCTGTGAGTGCTTTTATTACAGATGGGTCTCAACCAGCCCTTGAGCTGTGACCTTGAAAGCTGTTCCAGTGTAAACCTGAACTCTCTGCCTGGCTCCTATCTTTTGTGATGGACAAAGTCAAAACCTTGGATCTTCCTTCCTGAAATACTATGCATATTTTTCATTGAAGGATGGAATCCCAATCATGGACATGGAGTAAAAAGACAATCTCTACATGAAATTTTATGATCTATGTGTTGTAAGACAAAGACAGTGGATACGTGGAGATAAAAAAGCTTTGGTCAGAATGGTGGATAGCAAAACAAACTTACCAAAAAGCTAAGCATTGCCAGAGTTTTTTGTAACACCTGTGACAAAAGGAAGTTTTACAGAGATTTTGGAGCTAGGAACATACTTCTTCACACAGACCTTTCTAGATTTCAGCTGCTGTTTAAGCAGGGTCTTCAGGAAAGCAGAAGTGCATCCACAGAAACACTGTAGGTTAGTGTAAAATTTAATTTAATTCTCAGTTTAATGCCAAGAGAGGGATAAATAATAGTGCATTTTCGGCTCCTTACTTTCTTGCTATTTATGAAAAGGCAACTGCTGAGAAGAATGATGCCGAGCAGCTCCTGCCTGTTGTGCTGCTCAGAGCTGTTCTCGAGGGAGGAGAGGTTATACCAGCTGCAGCTGAGTATCGGCACCGCTGTTCCGTTCAGACAAATTTCATGTGCCAGCGAGGTCTGGCCCCAGGGCACCCCATACAGCCGTGAAAGCACAGCTCCTGCTGCCTGGCATCTTTATCGGCACCACAAACTCTCCAAGTGAAGGTGGACATAAAGAAACCTCCCCAACATCTAACTTTTGCTCCCAACATTTGTTCTGGTGTCAGTGAGGACTTTGAGGTTAGCTGCCTGTTTATTTGTTTTCAATCCTGGAATGCTGTGTGATCTTTTTTAAGCCCGGAGATGCAAAACGCAGCTTTGTCTTCAACAGTTTGTGTGAGTGGCAGTGACTGATGCCTTTTGGAAGAGCACCCCGGGGGCCGGGAGACGTGTGTAGCCGAGTGTTTGTCCGGGTATTGGTTAGCAGCGTTTGTACCGAGCTGGTTTCTATTATTCCATATGTCAAGAAGAACATTTGCACTTCCAGGCCACTAGATGATGATGGTACTGTAATTACAGCTGCATCTTAATTAACATTCCCACATGAATAAAACATTAGCATGATTATTCTTAGCTTTTTAACCAGTGGGCTGTGGTTTCATCTCTTTATAGCTACTTTCTTAATCAAACCACACACTCCAACAAATGAAGAAGAGAAATAAACATAGAACTTCAGTTCACCTTTTTCACATTTAAAACTTGGAGTTGATTAAATAATAATGAAGTATCTCTGAAACCCACCATGTTGGTAGAATTGTGCCCATAATATGAGTTCTGTGAGTTTTAAACCTTCACTTCATGCGTCTGCTAGGTCTGGAAAGGCTTGATACACTTGCAGCTGAGGACCGCAAATTGCAAATATTGGATATGTAATTATGTCTTTTCCACACGGAAAACCAATTTGCACATGCAAATCTTAGCATTTTGCATTTACACAAAAACTTAGGGCCACAGGAGGAATGTCTTCATAAGAGCTTGGAGTCCCAAATGGTACAAAGCCAAGTTGAGGCCCCGTTTGTGATGTGTTTGAGGTGCAGGGGTTGCCTTTCATCTGGGTTGCTGCTCTGCATTCCTCACGCCGTGGGCTGGACCTGCAACAGCCCACGAGAGCCTCAGGCTTCAAAAGCCTTTTCAGGTTGTCTACACTGGAGCCAAAGGTGTGACTACAGCTCAGAGACACATACCTGAGGTAGCTTTACATGGCATGGCCCAAGTGCTGACAGCAATGTGGCTACAACAGCGTGCAGGTGGGTACGAGCTGCAGAAAACCTCAGTCTGTGGAAATGCACAAGTTGCCGAAGTTCAGTGTTGTGAATGTCTGCGTTTCAGTCCCAGTTGGCTTCGGGAAGTCTGCTTTTGCTGTAATCTTGCCTTTCTCAGCAGCATCAGTAGAGGGAAGAAGGGTATTTGTTGGTTTGTGGGCTAGTGGCTCTCACACTAGTTGAACTGTCCATTGCTGTGATTTCAAACTTGGTGAAAAAAGAGATACAAAACAAGGATGACCATTCCTGGCTATCTGGGAAACCCCACAATGGCACCACTATCCCCTTCTCTGATGATTTTTTAATATTTAGCTTGTCTGGTTTTACTGGCCCTCTTTAACTCCCTTTTCATCAATAATAGCTTTTGAACCCTTTCGCCTGTTTCAGCCAAAACTGGCAGGGTTATAAAGGTCTTGAAGATACCAGGTTCTTAGAAGTTTCATAAAAAACAATGTTTCTATAGAGAAGAAAGAGAGAGAGAAGCCTCATCATCTTCCCATCAGAGGAGAGCTTGGTAGTGTGAATATAATTCTATTGCACACCAGGGAATCCTCACTTGAGAGAGAAGGAAAGGCTGGGATTGCTCCAAACACCAGAAAGGCATCAGTCAGAGCTCATATTTTCATAGATACACTGGTCAGCTGATGGCAAGACAACAGAAAACCATGTTCTGTTGCTCATGAAACTACTCTGATAATTTAAGTAAGGTAAGCTTCAGACTCTGGCCCAGTACATTTATGCAGTGTGTTGGGAACAAGGGGCTTTGCCATTTGTTCGTGAAGCCTCAGGATGCGAACAAGAGCACTGCCACTCTCAGGGTCTTTCATCATGTGTTTCTGTAAGGACTGGACACTGTAGAGAGTGCAGGCTGTGAAATCTGTTCATAATGATAGGTTGCAAGTTAGTATCATAATGGCTGTGAATAGCCTGAACCCAAGTTTGAGTCATAATAAAAATAATAATAGGTCGCTACACATTCTCATTTTAGCTATTGCAGTGATAGTCTTCCAGGGGACACATGGTTGTGGCCACACTTTGCTGACTGGTTTGGCTTCTTCTTGAAAGCTGAGTGCCGGGTTCATTTGGCAATTATGTGAGCAAAGTAAAACTATAGCTTCTTTTTATAGCAGTCTCAAACTAGACCCACATACCAGACTAGGTGACATAAACGGCAAGGCCCAGCACCTCATCAAATACTACAGAGGGGACCAGCAAGTCTGTCTTGAAGGATTCAGCTATTTCCATCATTAGCCATTTGACTTTGGTTTAACAAAGGCATCTTCCCATTGTATGCAATGCAAATTAGGCATCTAACATGCCTTTGACCATCTGAGTCTTAGCCTTAAACTTCTACTTTGTGCAAGAATTTCCAGTAGCTTTTCAGGACAAAGGATAACAAGAAACTAAATGGAAATAGTAGCTGCAAACACAAGAAAAGGGGCTTTGAGTTTTAGTACTGTTTCACAGCTCACATTTAAACTCAGACTCCCACTTAAATGTGGATTGTCAAAGGTCTTGTCTTCACTGTTCCTGTAATCCTAGTTAGCATAATGTGACTTATGAGGGCACCTGCTCTGCCATGGAGATATAGCATAACTTGATGAGGAAGAATGGAAATAGAAGAAAAATGACAGCAAGTAATTTCTGATCTAGGCTTGAAGAAAGGAAAAGTCTCAGTTCTCTGTGGCACTGCTGGCTCAAGAGCCACCCAAAAAAGAAAATGCAATATTGCTTTCAGTGATTCATTCTCTTCTTTCTATTTTAACATTCTCCCAAGTCTAAGTGTTTATTCTGCATGCCCAACAAGAGGAAGTTCCACCTGTGACTGACTTGGGACTGAGTCGCCAGTACTCTGGGAAACCTGAACTTGTTTTGCTTTGACACAGCGAGATATTTATCTTGCAAGTCCCCACCTCCCTGTCTACCCTTCTGTCCATCCCAAGGCACCAAGATTTACAATCGTGGAATTGCTCACCTATCACAAATACCTCCTCAGGCTCACAAACTTAATGTCTGAAGTAGCTAGTAAAAGCTTTGCATGGTAAAAGGTGACATTTTAGGTATATTCCCTCTCCCACATCTCAGCACAGAAAGCAGGGAAGACATTTCTGACAGTGTAGCCACACAATAGGAACAGTGTTCACCTCCCTCTCAAACACCAGGAACAAGCCACAAGGAACAAAGGATTGTGTTGTGGAGCCTCCCGCCACAGAAAGTTGCAAATGCCAAATGTATTAAGTGAATTGAAAAGCAATTTGGCACATTAATGGAAGGTAAGCTCATCAAGGCCACTAAACACATTGCTGTGGATGCAGTCTCTGAGACTGGAAGCACCTATCTGCAAATTGAAATTCCCTGGGAAGGTATTGAGGGGATAGGTTTGTGCTGTACTTGTCTGGTTTTGAAGTGTTCCCTAAGCAGCTGCACCTAGATCCTGTCAGCAAGTGAACGGAGTTTTGGTCTGGGATTGCACGGTTACTCTCCTGTCTCTTCATTCATGCCCATGGTCTCTGAAATGAGCAAGTGGACCCAGGACTGATTTTTTTAAGGCACATCTAAATACTTTATAATTTAGGTGACCCATTCTATAATTCTTATCTCTTCTGCTCAGTAATTTGACAATTTCCACCTCTGCAATCTGGTGATGGAGACTTTCATTCTTCATCAAGTTCACTGTTTGTTTCAGGTGGTTTTCTGACACCCCTAGATGTTCTGTCCAGCTTCAGACTAAGGTCAGTGTTACTTAAATCTGGCTGGGAAATTGGACCAAGAATGAAATTATGCCTGCATCTCCCTCCCACCCTGAAACCAGGACCCAGATGCAAATGTCATGATTGGCCTTTATCCTTGTCATGAGTTTAAGTCTCAAGATCATCTGTGCTGTTGTCTCCCATCAACCTCTGAAATGTGATTTTGAACCTTTCAGCTTAGGTAATTTTTAGTTAAACCACAGAAGAGGCAAATGAGTGTAAATTAAAACCATCTTGACTCGCCTTTTGCCCATTTCCTGGTACTGTGGCTTTAGGGCTTTCTCCATTAGGGTATGCGTCCAGCCAGCGAGTATATGAAGAGACATGTTCAAGAGCAGATGGGCCAAGCTGAGCCCAAATCTCATCAGTCCACAGCCTGCTAAACAATTGCGGTCTGGGAAATATTCTCTATTACATTTAAACCTGATTTTTCCTGGCTTCCCATTCCATTGAGAGAAAAGTCTAACTCTGCAGAGGCTGCAAATGCAAGTTATAGAGGTCCTGTTGGGAGGATGATAGCTTTGGTCACACAAGAGCTTTCTGCCATGGTAGCTGTTTCTGTTTTTTTTTTTTTTTTTTTTAAAAAAACCACATTGGCTACAACAGCAGAAAAAATACCCTCATGTTAAAAAAACCTGGATTAACCTCCTGAGAAACTGGCAGATGAAGCTGTCTTTGCCCTCCCTGAAATTATATGCTTGTGCTCCCCTGCTGCTCTGATAAAATAAAATGAAAAAGAATCTTCTCAATTTTTCTTTCACCAGTGTGTTAAGATATTGCCAGGTCAGCCCTGGTGGTAGGGTAGCAGATGACTAATAGCTATGTTTTTTAATTAAATGTTATCAGAAGAGGATGATAGATTAGCACCACTACCCCCTGCATTTCCCAGAACATTTCAAAATTACTTTTTGAAAAATGGACTTAAAAAGAAAAAAGAGATGATGGAGGGGGGAAGCATGAAACAATGATGGGAATTCCTTGTCCTTCTTGCTGGACTAGAACAAAAGCTTTCTGTCTGTCAGAGAAGGAAAAGCTTATTTATTTGTTACAGTTCAACACAGTGCAGGCCTGACTTGTACCTGGTTGGGATTTCTGCAGCAGAGCTGGATCGCACCTTCACAGACCTCTGTTTTACTACAGGCATTTCTGCTGCCGCAGGAGAGCTTTTTCTTCTATAAACGATCTCCCTGCAGCAAATACTGGTGGTTGTGCTGGTGTAAACGACTTCATCTGGTGCAAATGACTGTGGGCTGCCCTGGCAGCAAAGTGGGAAGGAGCTTGCTCAGACATTTTTTCCTGCACTGCTTTGAAAGAGGACAGACACGTTAACTCCAGATGTCCGATGAAGGGTAGTTAAGTTGCACATTGCTTTCTGCTGCAGATGAACACTGAGTATTTTGAAGGCTTGATGGGCAGGATTCATCTCAATAACCCGCACATCTGAAATGCTGAATCCATACCTGGACTAATTGTCCAGACTCTCTCTGTGGGCAATGGGGAGAAAAAGGTCATTCTGGACATACAGGATTTGTACACTAGCCCAAGAACTTTGCATGTGCCACGGCTCTAAAGTGGGAAAAACACACCAAACTTACCTGATCTGCTCATTGGTGATGAACATGTTACTGTGCATATGTACCTGCATAAGCTACTTACTTTGCCTTCACGGGTGGTGACCATGTATTAGAGGCAAACTCTGTCGCTTACTTTACTTCGCCTTTCCAGCAGAAGCGCAACAAACAAAACCTACCGGCTCCTCTTCCTCTTTCTCTCATGACATTATTATGTAAATTATTGTATCACTAAGAATAAGCACTTTGCCTATGCCTGAGAAGAGATGTTATCTGTGTTTCTCACCTTACAATCTAAAAAAAAAAAAAAAAAAAAGAAAAAAGGACTGTAGGCACTGTACCCAAAGAAGGCATGTAGGCATTTGTGATATTTAGAGCTGTAACACCTGAAAATTATAAAACATGGAAGACTGAGTGAGCCCCACGTTTCTACTACTGAGAAATTTACTGGGAGTGGGCAGGGAAGCATCTGAGCCCACAGAAAGGAAAAAAAAATCTCCTTCTTATCCAGAAGCTCATAATTGAGGTCTACTGTTCTGCCCTTACATGAAATAAGGGTTCAGAGTCTGAAATTGTTCTTTAGGCAGGCACTGAAATCAAGTATCTCAGTGCAGCTGGCAGGATCCCTATGTTCTGTTAAAGACTCTGGTCCTTTCACCTCTGCTCACCGTTTTGTTATCACTATCAGGTAGAGCACTCAGGCCATGAAGACAGAAAGACAGAATGTCTAGACCTTCCTTCACCTTGAATAAACAGCTTAAGAACATTTTCATCAGAAAATAAAGGCCGTTAAAGTGACTAAAGCCTTTCAGAGGGTTGGGTTTGGATTGTTCTTCTCAATATAGGAGCTTAAACTCTTCCTAAGCTACATTTTTGGTCCCTAAAGTCCCAGAGTGCAATTCTGGATACTGCCCAGAATGAACAAGTGGTGGGGAATAGGATGCAATCTACAAATAAAATGAGCACAGCATTAACTTTTTATCATCATTGTTATTTTTATTAGTCAAGGTTTTGGCCCCCAGAAGCTGGGGTATTTGTAATGAAAAAGGCACAAATAGCTTGTAAGGCAAGCTATAAATATGAGAGACTGGAAAACTGGGCTACTGCCCAGACCGATGATTTTTTTTTAAAAGAAATGTATTTATATTTCTCCCTTTCAATCAAAAAGGTGTGTCAGTGCCTAGGGACAGAAAAACCTTCTTTACCTTTATCTTTTTTCTGCTGCACATCTTTTTTTCTGAGTTTCCTCCATCTTTGGATATGGCATTCACATCCCATATAACACATATATTATTTCAAAGCAGCAGAGTCCTGGCTATTAATGATAAAATGCTGACTTCTCAGATGCCTTGTTGCAACAAAGCCTGAGCTGCAACACACATGCCAATAAAATCCTGCTTACATATAGTGGTGTGTGAAAATATGATAGAGGCTCTTTTCTCTGCCAGATATGTAATTTCTGTCCAAGGAAATTCAAGCGAGGTGCAGTTCTCCTGCAGATGCTGATTAATTCCTAGGTCCATTTAGAGTGTGCTATTGCATGAAAAACAGAAGAAACTGTGGGAGTTGGTATTTCCTTGAATTTTTTCTCCTGGACCTGCACTGAACACATTTTGAACACATCAAAATGCCACTTCAGGAGTCAAATAAAAGGAAAAGGCTGCTACGTTGCTGGAAAAGAACCTGCGTCAGAGTTTACCTACTTTGCATTAAGGATGGTGACACAAACAGAGGGGCCTTGTACGCCTGTCATGGTGCCCTATGGCCAGCGACAGAAACACAGGCAGTTCAAAATTAAAAGAACATTTCTGTATTAATTTATCACTCTGGTACACACAGGGGTAACTATTTTCCAGAAGCCAGCTACTGAGCCTCATATAGTTGGTGGAGCTTAACCCGTTATGAAAGAAATACAGTTGCTTTCTTGATGTGATGTATTTGGCCTCATGAAAGGGCATTTTGTTTAGGTAGTGCACAGAAATCTTAGAAAGTGCCTACGGACAGAGATATGATCCCTGGGGGAAGGCAGCAAACCTGAGCGGAGAAAGCGGCATAAATCACGGGACTTAATGTGCAGCTTGTAAATCCAGTGTTTGTTCGGAGGTCTGATAAGGCAGGACGATGTCTGAGCACTTTTACTTCCCATAACACAGTATGTGGCATTTGCATCCACGCAGCAGCAAAACGAACTACGATTTGCATCTCATTTTTTACTCCTCCATACTATAGGTGGGTCAGATTCTGATCTTGACTATGTCTGTGTAAATAAGAGAAAAGCCCTTGGTTTCACAAGAGTGATTCCAAATGTAAACTCTCGTATTTGGGATGCAGATTGGACTCTGTTCCAGTTCTGAATTATGCTCATTTGACATGAGATGATAATACCAACCTATAAATTTGTAAGCCAAACATCTGTGCTTGCTACTCACAGTAATTTGTATGTATACATATGAATGCTTGTGTTATATTTGCATACCATATATTTGCATATTTTGAAGGCAAAACGGGAGATACACCAATAAGTTTTCATGTGCCTTGGTCTGTCTGAGTAAAGTTGTTACCAAACAACGGCTGGATGCTGCTTAGATAACAAGAGTCTGTTAGCCAAGTAAACCCAGGTTTTCAGGAGCAGTCTGTGCATAACTCCTTGGGATTTAGGCATTGAAGTGCCTTTCCAAACGGAACATTTGCAATACTTTTGGCTTTTGGCTCTGCCAGTTGAAGTGAACATCCTCCTCTTAATTTTTTAAATAAGCCTTCCTAGATATCTTCTTTCCCTCAAAGGTTTAACCCACAGACAAAGGATATGAAGGGAGATCATTATTATCCTTTTTTCTGCAATTTGATGATTATTTTAATGAAAAATCTCCTGGTTCAAGTTAAGGTGCATCCATGGGACCCAGCGAAAGGAAAGGGAGTTGCTATGCGCTCCCTCTTCCTCTCCCTAAGTGGTGAAAAGAACAGGTTTTTCTTGGCTCCCAGCATTACTGATGGTGGCTCAGCATGCACTGTGATCTGTATCATCCCTGTAGATACGTTCACCACGGAGAGCCCAGCAGCTTTTAGGGCTGTGGGTTCAGGTCCTCCTGTGTGGTTTGACTTCTCCCACCCACGTGCAGAGGGGGACATGGACACTGCCCTGCCACATTACAATTCCAGCGGTTGCAGCTGTGACTCCATCAGACGAAGCTAACCAAGTATGCGGGGAGTCTGCTGTTATTTACAGACATGTAAATTAGGAGAAAGTCCATATGCCTCTCAGACTTATTCTTGACTTACATCAATGTATGTCAATAGATTTTGACCCCAGGGACTGGACATGGGTAAAAACATTCTAGCTGGCACGATGCAGGCCAGACAAGTAATCCAATATCTTACCTTCTTCATTATTTCTTCCTGCTCAGGCATTGGCAGAATTATTAAATAATCCCTCTGAATTAAATTTCTCTTTCCTTTTGTAAACCCAACATGGATATCTATGGTTTCAGGACATAACTGAAAGAGTGGCTATGAAGCTAATTCATCTTCCTTATCCATTTTAACTTGTTAATCATGGAAGGCAGTATATGCTTTCTTCTTTTCCAGTACAATTAGCAGTAGCATATGTTTGCTACATAGTAATTTATTCTAACAGAGGAAGATGATATTTCCCTAATGATGCATGCTTCTGAGAAAAGATGAAGCATCTCTCCCTTAACAAGCACAGGCTTTTGGATGAGAAATCATTGTTTTCTTTAATCTGTCTCAGACAGACCCAACAAAGTTACTGAAATGGGTCCAACTCTGTGTTCTCAATAAGCGTAGCAATGACCTCTTCTCCTTGTAGCATCCAGCATTTTGCTTGTACTTTTGGTGATAGGAAACGATAAGGGAGGTTAGCCTGGAAGAATTTTAGTCTATTTACTGGTCACTGTAAAGTTGTTTTATCTCCTGCAGCAAGCTGTTGTGTAAAGTTTCATGACTTGGGTCTTAATCTACAGAATTAGCCCTCTTTAAAGAAAACTCACTCCAAAGCATGGCTCTAGCTGCCGTTGCAGTAATCCATAGAAAAGAGGAAACTACACAACACATTTGGAAATGTGTGTTGTTCATTACTGCTTCTGTCCCATGTCTAGATGCTTTTTTCTAATTTTCAAAGGTTTTTTTTGGAAGAAAAAACAAATATTTGAATCCCTGCGGCTCTCACTTTGCCCTGCTTGCCAAAAGGTCCTGATGAAGTCATTAGAGGACCAATATACTGAAAAACCATAATGTTATCTCGTACTTCACATTAAGAAAGGAAGGATGCTTGTTTGTATGCTGCCTGAATGCTAAAAGTGTGATCAAATTCCTGGAAGATCGTAGCAAATATCTCTACTAGTAGAAAGCCACCACTTCATGAACACTCGGTGCCAGTTTGCAGTGAGCAGCGACATGTTGGATGTCAGCAGTGCTCTGGCGAGCTAGGCGTCAGCGCGGGATATTACACCTTCATGAAATCAAAGACAACACAAATGAAGAAACAGAAAACAGCCCAAAAGGGAGGGGGCAGGGCCCATTCTGCACCCCTTTTCCAGGGAAAGGCCTCTTCTCTTCAAGGGGAAGAGTTATATGCATCTCTGTGTCAAGATGGAGCGTGTCCAAAGAAGGGCAACGAAGCTGGTGAAGGGCCTGGAGCACAAGTCTGATGAGGAGCGGCTGAGGGAACTGGGACTGTTTAGCCTGGAGAAGAGGAGGCTG
Source organism: Calonectris borealis (assembly GCF_964195595.1). Taxonomy (NCBI): domain Eukaryota; kingdom Metazoa; phylum Chordata; class Aves; order Procellariiformes; family Procellariidae; genus Calonectris; species Calonectris borealis. Next base: position 8,948,096 of record NC_134315.1, read on the forward strand.
AGGGGAGACCTCATTGCACTCTACAACTACCTGAAAGGAGGTTGTAGCAAGGTGGGTGTTGGTCTCTTCTCCCAAGTTACAATTGATAGGACAAGGGGAAATGGCCTCAAGCTGCACCAGGGCAGGTTTAGATTGGACATTAGGAAAAATTTCTTCACTTATCAAGCATTGGAAGAGGCTGCCCAGGGAAGTGGTTGAGTCACCATCCCTGGAGGTATTTAAAAGATGTGTCGATGTGGTGCTTAAGGACATGGTTTAGTGGTGGACTTGGCAGTGTTAGATTTATGGTTGGACTTGATGATCTTAAAGGTCTTTTCCAACCTAAATGATTCTATGATTCTAAGATTTTCATACTGAGAACTAGAGGCATCAGAGGAAGGACATGGACACAGCAGTGGGGCTGTAGATACAGAAAGCCAGTCTCTGCCTCATGTCACTCTTTTTTTGTGGTGTTAGACCCTCAGTTGAAGGTACCTTTTCTGCTGCCTGCTTTGCTTGCTGCCCATCTCTGCTTGCTAGCCCTCCCTTGGCTCCCCAGCATCGCTGCCATCTCAGCATGGTGGGAATTACCCATTAACACTCCTCTCCTTCATACAGGAGACACTGAGCTGGTTCTCCCACTCTGCAGCATACAGAAGGTATCCAGAATTTCCCACTTTCTTCTTTTCCCCTGTTGTCCCCAAGGCTGGGAGCGATGCCTTAACTTAGGCGTGGGTTTTGGTCCAGGTTCCTTAACTGTTGCAGTTATAAACTTTTAATGTCTCCATGATATGCTGCCTTTTATTTTTTAGGAGAAACGCTTCTCCAACACAATAAAACAACATCTGTAAAATAGATTTCAGGCTTCCCCAGGGTCTCTTGCATTTCTTTCCACTTTTCTCCATTATGGTGTTCTTCCTTTTGGACTCCCCTTCTCCTGGGAATTGTTCAGGGGTACAGAGGCATCTCCTTTCCCTTTCACAAGTTCTTAAAAGTTTAAATCATCATCTGTTGCTGGGAAACAAGAAGTGTTTTCTTAATCTAATGATGGGCCACAATCAGCTGGTGTTCATGTTGCTGGCATTTCAGAGTCTTAGAAATCATTGTGAAAGCCTTTTCGGTAATGCCATGTACAGAATGCAGCAGTCCCCCTGCATGGTGGGGCACGGCTGGCTCCGTCAGTGCCCTCACCCCAAGGTGATGGACCAGGCAGTGCATCACACAGGCCAGAGTCCTTAAGTTTGAAATAAATCAGGGAAATGCCAAGAAATGTAATGCAAAGGAGCAGTGCCCCACTGGCGAGCTCATGGGTGGTTACCAGAAAGAGCCCAGAGGGATGATGCGCTGCGTGGCATCTCTGCGGCTCTTTTGCAGGCTGGTGGCACCAACTGAAGACTCCTGGTCCACAGAGTCCTTCCCAGTGCAAACCTCTGATGGGGCCTGGATCCCTCTTGGAGTTCTGAGTAGCTGTGTTTTGAGTATCAGGCTTTATTTATTTTGGGGATTTTCTTCTCTTTCTCTCCCCTTGCTTGCAGAGGTGCTAAGTATTAAAATAACAGCGAGGAAGGGGAGAAATCACATCTTGGCATTTTTCAGTGAAAGTCTGCCAGACATTTAATAAACTGTTTTATGTTGAAAACATTTGAAGAATGACTCTGCAAACAGTGATAATACTTAATCGTTAAACTTTCAAACAGCCTGGCCTGACAGCCTTAACCTTTGCACTGTTCAAGTGAAAACATAAGGCATAAGTAAAACCCCTTCCTGCAGTAACTCCAGTGGCCTGCGTAGCAGATTACACCAGGTATGAATTTACCCCCGGCATTTGGTTCATTTCTAACACCAAGCCATCATGGCTTAGTTTGAACCCCAATGTCTGATATAGGACTCCCAATAGAGTTAATTACTCAGCTCTTTATAATAATCCATCGCCCGGTCAACCCACAAAACATTTCGTCACAGTAGCAGCCTGAATGTTCAGTTAGGGGACCAATTAATCAAGCTGGCATTTAACAAAATATAAAACCACATTTTATAATAGTGTAAAACATCAAGGTATTAATTTTAGCTGCACTTGGCATACATAAATATGCACACACAGTATCTCTCTACAGCTTGATTTATTACATTTAAAACTGAATGGCTTTGGAAATCAATTTTATTAGACTTCATTATTTTAAAACATAAAATAAAGTGAAAGCATTACTTAATAATGTCTTTTAAATTCTAGATAAAGATGCCCAAAGGGAAAATACAGAAACCCTGGTGCGTTGTATATTGTTCACTTTTTTGCATGGACTAGCTCAGTGATTTGGAAAAAGAAATGCCATAAACTAAGGAGTGTATAAGGGGATGAAGTTTGGAGGTATTGCCACTTGTCCAGTGTGCACACGAATGAATGGAAGTCATTCCATTGTCTCCAGCGTGCTTTGGATCAGAAAATATAAATACGTGGCATCTGATCATTTAACGACAACAATAACAACCGAAAGAGAAAATGAATAAGGGGTTGTCTTTTAAGAGACAAGAGCAAATCCCTTCTTTATTTGCAGATGTTTCCCCACCCAGAGCTATATGGAGGGGGGGAAAGGGTAGATTAGAAATTAATGAAAGAGAGATAAAGGTGTTGCGGCACTGAGAAGCTCAGCCACGAGCCGTTCCCAGCAGCATGTAACAGGAGCTCTCTCCTCCTGTGTAACGGGAGGCCAAAAGCAGAGATTTGTTCGAGGTTTATAGCAGCAAGGTGGGCAGCGGTTCACGTTAAAGCAGTCCATGTGCAGGTTGGTGGAGCAACCAGTGGAGGTCACCACGTCCGGACCAACGCATGTCCCTCACGGGCAAGGTGTTGCCAGACAACGAGCCCAGCTTGGGGATTGAGGTGCCAAGGTGGTGTTGGCCATAGACTGCAGCTCCTGCCTTTGGCCCTTTGCTCATCCTCTCCCTGCCTCAGCTTCCTCTGCTGGGAGGTGAGGAATCTGCTACAGCTGGGAATTGCGCATCCACAGAGCTGTTATTCTGGGGAAGGCTTATTTCTGGGGTATTGATTAGAAACAAGAAAACAGCAAAACGTTGTCAATGTTTAAAAACTTTGAACACACACACACACACACACACACACACACACACACACATATATGTACATATTCATATACATGTGTGTATATATACATTTTCCTAGCAAAACATCACTACTTAGAATGAAATGAATGTTTTCTATGACTTTTCTTCACCTCCAAACAAGACAAATTCTTCCACAGGAAGTTTTTAATCACTCACGGGTGTAAGGTACGCTTGCTTTTGAGATCTGCAGCTGATAACTTATAATTGACACTGGAGGGGATTTGGTTCGGGACCAAAGTCAGAGGGAGTGCGGGACAGTCTGACACAGTTTGGTGCTGGCAGAGACATTGCAGCCAGTGGCAGGTGTATGGCCGTGGAAAGATGAAAAATCAAAGGGTGATTATGGATTTGTTGGTGAAATTCACATCACCAACGTCTACCTATCCTGGTAAGAAATCCCTGTGTACGAAGGATCTTGAAAGGCAGAAATGGAAACTGTTGCGGTACACCTACTGATGCTTTTTTTTAAAAGCAGCATTTGAAGAGGTTCACCTGCTTTGCCCGCATCCTCAGCAGGCTCTGAGTGCTGAGCTCTGCAGGAGAGTCTGGACTTACGGTCAAGAACAATGCCTGCTTTACCGTCTCTATTTAATCCTGTTGGCATCGCTAATGATTTGCACCAAGGAACAGAGCAGGGCTGTGGGTGCTGGCAAACCAAGGCCTCAGTGAAACCCGAACTCCATTCTTCCCCCAGCGCATACATCAGGCAGCTTCCCTGTGTGCCACCGACATTGTGTGGGTTTAACCCTGGGAGAGCTCTCTGTCTGCTTCCTTTATTTCCACTAAGCCTCCTTCCTTTTGCTGCAGGTTCAACTTCTCAAAATGTGGACTGTTTTTTTTTCAGGGGTTTCTCCCTCTCATACAAGAGTCCTCCTTTTTTTTTTTCTTTTTTTTTTTTTTTTTTTTGGAGAAGGCATAATCTCAGGACCTCGTCTGAACTCTCTTGTGCTAAGACATTAATCTGCATTGCATAATGTTTCGGAGCAAACAGTGCTGGAGTGAAAGCAAGCTCTCCCCATCTGTATTTTACTCATTTCGCTCCTCTCAGCAAACAGAGATGACATTTTTGTGCACAATAGGCCAACACAAGAAATAGAGGGGTTCATTCTGGGAGGGATTTTGTGTTTGCGAAGTTCTCCTACTATTTTATAAAATGAAGACAAGTCCAGCTGGGCCTCAAATGCCAAGTGACATGCCAAATGGCTTGTTAGCTAAGGGGCAGCATCAATCCCTCTGGGATGGGGTCAGAGGAGGGAGAAAAATTGATTTAGGAGAAATTGAAGCAAATTAAGTTTCCAGCTAGGATTATTGAACTTATTCCTCCTTTACTTTAATCCTGGTGTTTTATTTTCGTCCCATCTCTCTTCCCAGTATTTGTAGCTGCTGACTGATGCAGCGATAGCTGGCCAAAGTCATCTGACATTATAACTGGTCTGATACCCATGGGTTCATAGTCCTGAAACTGCCTTAACAGGCCACTCTAGGTGTGGCTCTGGGTGGGGGCTACGTTACCCTAAGGGGGGGACTTTTTCCCTGTTAAGGTGACTCCTCTCCAAGAAAAAGGCTCTTGGTGTCCCACAGCTGAGAAAGGGCCTGTTGGCAGCAGGAGCAGCCCAGGGCTGTGAGGAGACACAAAGCTGGCTGGGAAGAGAAGGGAAAGGGCAAGTCTGACGTCTGTGGGACAGCCACTCCTTCTCCCAAATAGCATCCCTCCGGTGAGAGCAGGAGCAGCAGACTCAGCTCTACAAACCTCCTATTCCACTTTTATCCTTTTCTGTTTCTCACTTTCTTATGAGAGGGTCACAAGAGAGGATCTTGGCATCCGTGATTCGGCAACATTCAGCTTTGCATATAAGGCTGAAAAACCTTCAGCGTGTCCCTTTGCGCACAGGATATTGGAGCTAGCTTGGGCTTGCCGGGGATGGCTCTGGGATTTAGGCCCCTCACTTGTTGTTTAGCCTTGGCTTGCCTTCAGCCAAGCATCACCATCCGTTGTTCCTTGCCCTCAAAAGCTGCCATGAACGATTCTCTAAAGAAAACTGGCAGCATATGAAAATTGCAAGTAGAAAGAAGGACTTATTTGAAAAAAACTCAATGTCTTGTGATATGGACAAATGTGCTACAAGGTTCTAAACCTAAATAAAATTTCCTGTCCCAGGGTATTTAAAAACCCATTCCTCTTTTGAAGGGCAGAATGATGGTAAAAGGAGAATACATCTCTACTGTCTAAGGGTGTCACACAACATGCCCAGGACATACCCTCCAGAGCACAGAGAGCACACGTGTGCCAACCATACCCAGACCAGATCTACCTGAAACACTCCTATTGCCAGAAATCAAACAGAAGGTACCATATTCACAGCTGCTTTAGACACCATGTTTTCAGAGTGTGGCTATGCTTATATTGCCAAAAAAAAAGAGGTGTGGGTAATGGTCTCTGTTCCTGAAGCCAAGTTGGATAGACAGGTTTCCATCCATACTGCTTAACTCTATCTATACTTTATAGCTCTTTGCCTTGGCTCTCCTCTCAACTCTGCATGGTCCTAGGCCATGTACCTCCTTTCTATGTGTTTCCAGCTCACTGTGTCCAAATACGTGTTAGGGCTGAGCTGAGGCCACAACAGTAGTATTGTTTATGGCGTAATACTGAGATAGTGGTCCAAGCCCTGGCGTGTGACAGAAGGGAGGGGTATTTGAGAGAACAAAGCATGCTTGAAGGACAGTGCCAGGCTGTGGAGTCCAAACCTGGTGCCGTCGCACTCCCATGCAGTGCTGTCTTCCCAGCGTGGTCCAGGGAGATAAGTGTCCCCACCAGCTTGGTCCACACCAAGCCAGGGAGCCTGCTAACCATGAAGCCATGTGGCTGACCAGTTGTCCAGGGCCCGAGTTTGTCCCACAACACTGTGTTATTTAGCATTGTGCATACAGCCCTTGATCAACTTGAGTTCATGTAGGAAACCCATGGCACAGCTAGGACACGAGCCCAGCTCTCTGGAGCCCTAAGAGAGTACACCATTTCCTTCATCTGGTTTTATTTGTTCAGTCCCTGGCTTTTCTGTAGCATGGAGATACATTTCCGTGGTCCTGGGATGGAAATAGTAATTGCCCCACTGTTGGGAGAAGGTACCAAAAACACAGTAGTGATCCAGTACCTCTTGACAACTTGGGACCATTTCAGCAGCATACCCCTGGGAGGGGGAAAGTGGAGGTCAGGGTGTCCTGGGCTTAGGTTGGCTCCTGCCAAAGCTGGTCTTTGATAATGCTGTTTCCACAACCCATGGAAAGCACAGCCCATGGAAAGCTTGTCTAAGTCCAGGTGATGGTCACACGCGCCTGGGTGCAAGCAGAGGAGAGTGTTCAAGGGATTACAGGTCGCTCTGCATGATCTTCTCTCAAAAAATCCCATTTGTCACTGCTTGGCCACTGGCTGCCCTGGAAATAATCCTTGTCCTCTTAGAGAGCTCCCCTCTGCCTGTGTAACCCCAAAGAGCTGAAATTCATCCCTCCTGAATCCTGCAAAAGCCCAAGCCTATGCGATGAGCTGAAATTAGACTCTGGCTGCAAAACACAGTCCCAGACTTGAATTCTCTTAAAGTTCGGTGGATTCAATGCTGGGAATTTGCTTCCACCCATGCCAGAGGTAAAGGGATTAGCTGCGAAGCCCTGATCCCACTCCACACTCTTCCCAAAGCTCAGGGCAGCCTGGGCTCCTGGGCGGAGGTTCAGGCCTCTGCAGCTGAAAATGTTTAAATAGGAATGTCCATCACTCGGTGTGAATAAAAGTGAAAGTGGCCCTTTTAAAAGAGAGCGATGACTTGATCAAAATGCTGCTTTGTCATATCTGTTTCATAAAAATTTGCCCCCTCCGGGCCAATCCGGCTTGATGTCAATGGTGAACGCCAACCACAGCCTTGTCTCGGTGAGCGCCGCACAAAACCTTAATTTCACAGCCTTCAAACAACAGTGAAAAATCACCAGGAACTTTCTCCTCGGCTCTGGGATCTCCCTAGCAACCGCAGGCCAAGCATACTGTAATTCAATTTATGCCTTGAACTCCTTCAGGAGTCTCTTCTTTAAAATCTGTCACAGTCAACGTGCCTTGGGAAACTATTATAAGCGCCTGAACCTTTGACCAGCCGGAGAAAGTAAGCGTTAGTATAAATCTCGTAAGCATGTTTGGTCTGTTTTTATGTTGGGCGTATGGTACATTTAACATTCAGCCCGTAGCCTCCATCTCTTTTCTGCTTGGGAAATGCACCCCGCATCTGTCATACTGTCTGCGCTGAAACCGGGCTACCAGCCCCGAAAAGAGGCGCGGGGGAAATGCCTCCGCTCAGCCAGAAGAATTGTTTTATGTGGAAATGCACTGACATGGCCCTCGGCTCGTTGGGAGACGGGGGGTGTCATGGGAAAGATAAGCAGGAGTGACCTGGCAGGTTTGTGAATGTCTCAATCCGGGACTGAAGTGGGTTTAACAAAAGAGTGAAAGCTTAGCAGGAAAACACAAACGATAATGAACTGCTCGCTGTGTTTAAATAGCCGTCCCCAAATAGTTCTGCAGCGAACATTGTCAAGTGACTTGAGTCAAAGTGAGGTTTATAGGCCTGTAATTTTCGGGGCTATTTGCTCAGGAGCCCTCTGTGAGCATCTTGAAAAAATTACTGCTTTCGCTGACAAATGCCATTTTTAAATCAGCCATATGACACAATGTCTTATAAATAGGATCCCTCTCTGCGCGTTAGCTCCGTGTCTCAAGTGTGGTCAGAAAGAGAAGGGACGAGGCTTTAATGAGTAATGCTTGACTGGAAACTTGTTGGCATTGCAAATCTAGGGGCAGATTCGGGCTAGCATCAGTCAGGGGGCGTTTACACCCAGGGAGAAGGAGGGGATCTGCTCCCCTGGGGGTGCCGAGAGCCTCCATGCACTCTGGCTTTGATGGGACGGGCAGCTGCTCTGCACCTCTCAAGAACTGGCTGCTAAAGATAATTTTCAAGTAATTACTAACTGGCCATATTCCAACCCAATCTGAGTATTTTATCCCAGGAGCCTCACTGCATCACACTGTGTCAGCTGGGATGGGGATTTTCCAGCTGGATCGAGAATAGATGTTACATTTCTACCCTGCTCTCTCGCTTGGCTGTGGGACAGCATCCTAAATAAAGTGACGTAGCATAGTAACTCCAGGATGTACCTAGGCAGTGGTTATTACGGATGGCTGGTACGGGTTGAAATTGCTGCTTTCAGAGTATCACGGGGCAGCTCCGAAGGGAGATGCCGTGCTCGGCCCATGCAGCATCTGCTCGTGTTGCAAGACATGGAGCGGCAGTCGGCAGCTAGCGGAGTACCTGGAAGGTACTGGAAGGGCCTGGAGCACAAGCCTTATGAGGAGCGGCTGAGGGAACTGGAGTTGTTTAGCCTGGAGAAGAGGAGGCTGAGGGGAGACCTCATCGCGCTCTACAACTACCTGAAAGGAGGTTGTAGCGAGGTGGGGGCTGGTCTCTTCTGCCAAGTAACTAGCGATAGGACAAGAGGAAATGGCCTCAAGTTGCACCAAGGGAGGTTTAGATTGGACATTAGGAGAAATTTCTTTACTGAAAGAGTGGTCAGGCCTTGGAACAGGCTGCCCAGGGAAGTGGTGGAGTCACCATCCCTGGAGGTATTTAAAAGACGTGTAGATGCGGCCCTTAGGGACATGATGTAGTGGGCATGGTGTGTTGGGTTGACGGTTGGACACGATGATCTTAGAGGTCTTTTCCAACCTGTATGATTCTATGATTCTATGATTCTATGATTCTACCTGTGTGAAATCCCATCGGCCCGTGAATGGGGAGGGTTTCGTGCTCGGTGCAGGGCTAGATTTGATCTCGGCAGTCTTTCCTCACATTGCTTAATATGACCATATTTATATTTTCAGTCCCGCTGTTTGCTTTGATCTCAGGGAAGCTTTGTAATGCAGGCTGGGGACGGTATTTGGCCAGGCGGTATCTCCATCTACCGTCAGAGAACAACAGCCTGCAGCTTTTTCCAACACTTGGAGAAGTACTGAGATAAGGACAGTTTAAAATCAATAAGGATCTGAATCCTTGTCTGTGGCTGAGTAAAGACTTGGCATCATTTTATGCTGGAAGAACCTGCTTTGACTTTAGTAAAGCTTGCAGAGATTTGACATTGCAAAATAAGTGGCTGCTGAAAGGCAGACAAGGCCATAAAGAAATGACATGGCAACATGCAAAGCCATGGAGCTGGAAACCGCAGCGGTACGATTTAGTGCAGCAAAGCTGGAGCAAATGCCAGCTCAGGGCAAATGTAAATCTGTTTTGAGTTTTACCTTTTCCATGGCATTTCTGCTTTTCCCGTATAGTTCTGCTCGTTGGCCATGCAGATCTGAGTCATGGCCCTTTTGCTATGTTTCTGTGTACAGTGGCTGGTACAGGGTTGGCTTAGGTGTAATAACATCCCGTCACTATTCATTACGAACACAAAATCACTGCTGGAATACCCATGGGTTCCCACAAAAGCAGGGCTGTCTTTCATCTTGTTGTCTCCGATTTGAATAATTCTTCACTGTTCAGTCAAACTGAGCAAACAGGTGAAGGAAAAACACACGTATTACTAATTAACTAGAGATCATTGTTGTACACCAAACAATAATATCGAAACTCATCAGTTTCAATGGAGTGGGACTGTTTATAGAGGCATGAATGAGTGAAACATTAGCAACATCCCTTTAACTGTTTGTGTCCCTAGAAGAAGTCTAGTCATTGTATAAAAGGCAGGGATAGATTTCATTCCCAGAGTGGTGTAGAAGTGGGTTACAACATCGAGGTTAAAGCTGGGCTCCCATTTATTTAAGATAAACCATGCACGAGCAGCTGATGGCATTGGGTAGCTTTGCGAGCTACCCGGAGTGAAGACAGCATAAGTCTGGCCGGGCTGCGTCCCCATCCCGCATCCGCTCAGTGCGGTAGCCAGTCGGGGCACGGGGGATGCCTGGATGCTTCAGACCAAAACCCAAGGCATTTGCAAAGTCAGAGAAGCAGGTTATAATAGCTGCTTTGCACCAGGGGCATGTTGCTGGCTCTACATCAAGAGAAAAAAAAAAATTAAATATCATTTATCTTTCTCTGGGGAGTTTACAGGCCAAGTTTTGAGGGAATTATCTTTTTCGCATCGCTTGTGCGCTTGACTGTATAAATACAATACCTGCTTGAGAAAGGAGCAACAGTGCTCCTTTCAGCCTTGCAGGATTTCAATTCACAGTAAGTTTATCTGGCATCTCTCATGATTAGCTATGAACTTATCTCAAGCAAGAGAGAGGGGTGGAGAGAGAGCAAGAGCGAAGAAGATAAGCACCAAACAAAAGATGTTTGTGTCTCTCTGGGTGCTGCCTTAAACAAGCCCAGTCTGTCAGGTACTGAAATACGGAATAGCACGTAAATTTTGCAGCAGGGAGCTGGAGGAAAGCATGGGATATAAACCCATTTTAGACACCAAATACATCTTACTATTATTTATGTTCCTTGACAAATTATATGGTTAATTCCACGCACTTAGTGGGAAAAATGCTGTTAGCAGGTAAGAGTTTGCTTTAAAGTGCAGTAAAAGATTCCCAGTGATTACAAGTAAGTCTGGGTCAAAGGAGAACCGATTCAATTTCCAGCTGAGTCCCGATGCTTGCAGGCATGAGAATGCAGGGTGGAGGTTTTCCTCTAGAGGCTGCAGCAATCTGTCTGTGATCCGTTTTAGAGCACGATCCAATTGCCAGTGAAAGTAATGAGAAAGGTCTGGTTTACCTGAGCAGTTTGAGGAGAGAACTGGGCATTTTTACCTAGTTTCCACCACCTACAAACCAGAGGACATCAAATGAAGTGATGACACAAACGTTGTGCTTACCACCACCACAGGGTGTTATGCCAAAAGTATAAATTTATTCAAAAGTGTTCAGACAAAGTTGTAAAGGAAAATTCATTCATTCAAGAGCTAGTAAACGTAAAGATGCAAAAAAGTTGTCTTCAGGAGAGGTGGAAATCCCTGAGCTATGGCCAGCAGGAGCTTCAGGCAAGTGCCGCGGGAGGTGTCATGCCCGTCTGCTTGAGGCTCCTTCTCTTGGTGTCTGCTCCGGGCCACCTCTGACGAAGGACACCAGGCGAGCTGCACATTTGTTCTATCTCCATTCTCACAAGATCCAAAATAGAAGCAGAAAATCTCTTGCAAAATTGCCCATGATTTTTCAATAGAAAAGAAGAATAGCTTTATTTTCAATGAAATGGAGCACAATGTTCGCTACTGGCTGGATGCCTGCAAGATAGCTGTTTTCAGGATGCTCTACGCTGTGGTGTCTTACATTAATCAGGGGCTTCCCCCTGCTGTAGACATGAAGTTATTCCAGAATAGCCCTGAAGGAGTAGTTGTTCCCGAAATAGCTATCCCTGAGTAACTCCATGTGTGGACATTGTTATTCCCAGTTACCAGAATCTTCTGCTGGTGGACTAATCTAAAATGTCTCTCTTTTTACCAAATAAGAGTCTTCACCTATGTGTTATCCAATAACTATTGCTCTCTGAATTCATCTCACCTTTAACTTGACAGACCTATCAAGTATAAAGGGGCCCAAGGACACAAGTTTATGTGGTAACAACTGGCACATGTTGATTATTCATCGTTTCACAATATTAATAAAGTTTTGTTTGCAAATGGCCTTTGCTGGAGTCACTGAAAGTACTTTGAGAAATCACGGTGGAGTAAGCAGTCTTATTTCCATTGCACAATCAAGAAAAACTGAGGAACAAACACAATAAGGCATGATTTTCTAAAATGATTAGTAATCTGAGATGTTCCATCTTGGGCAAAACCTAAGTGGGGAGCAAGAAGAGCCTGACCTTAAGATAATGAGAGCGTCTATGCTTGGAAAACTAGACCTTCTGAAGGGTTCCCAATTGATACCCAAGACTAGAGGCAACAAAACTTTCTTGTCGGTCCTGAAGGTGCTGGCTTGTAAACTGGTCATGCAGATATTATTATTAGCATCATTATTGTGGTTACACACAAATATAGATTTGGGGGTTCTCATTGCTCTACACACTTGTCAAACATATGGCAAATAGTGGTCCCTGGCCCCAAGAGCTTGTTCTCCAAACAGCAACACATAATCTATGGGAGAGACACTAGACTGAAAGCGAGGTGAAGAAAAATAAGATTTGTCCAGCTCTGAGATGCTTAGGGAAATAGCAGCGTGCTACCTGCTCAGCTGCTGTTGGGCTGAAATTTCTCGTCTGCTTTAGAGAAGAGGAGGGAGCTGGCAGGAAAGAGAGGGCAGACTTTGCAGTGCTTTGGTGGGAACTCTTCCTTTTTCCCCATTTGGCAGGAAAAATGGTCTGAAAAGCCCTTTTTGGAAAGAGCGGGACTGGCCTCATCTCCCCCACCTGCCTAGCAACTTTGGGGAAGCTTTAGGAAGCAACACTAAACCATTTTCTTTCTCCCTCAGCCTTTTCCCCTTCTCCCGGGCCACAGCCTGCATTGAATTTTGTCTCCTTCCCACTTTCTTTCTTCTGTTGCAACTCCAGTGGCGTATCCTGGCACTTTCCGAAGTGAAGTCAGATTTTGGCACCGTCCCTTCAGCTGTGATGAAAGTTACAACAGGGAGGGTAAGTGGAATTTGATAACAAAAAGCCTCTTGAGGCCTTTTCATCTTTGAACCACTGGCAGTCCCAATAAAGTCCTGTTTCTGTCTCAACATCAACATTCACAATTCTGCAAAAAAAGAAAATGAAAGATAAAATAAATAGGAATTACCGCAGCAGATCCATTAAAAGATTTTCCTTTTACTAGACTCCAACAAATTGCTTAAAACACATCTTAAACTGCCTGCATTTTCGGGAATGTAAATACATTGAAGGACAGATTATACAGTCACAGCTCTCGGGGCAGCGTGTCAGGAGTACCGAAGATGGAGTCATAAACCTCCCCCTTATTCCTCCTGGCTAAATATTCTTATGTGATCGGGGTGACCTACTGTGCGGTCATGTCAACTCCTAGGTGGTTTAAGATAAGTGTCCCTCGATCACAATGGAAAGTTTGTGGAAATTTTCTGAGAAAGAAGCATTTTGAAAATCCATTGACGGCTGGCAATGAAGAAAATACGCTCTCCTCCCCTGCCCATGCTGAAATTCTGTGCTCAAATGTAAATATAATTTGAGCATAAAGCAGTAAATTTTTTCAAGCACCGAACTAAATAGCTGCTAGAAAAGAGAAAAAAATTCAGACTGAACTCTAATGACCTTTGTGTATGTATATTTGACAATATAGCATCTCTAGCCAAGGTTTAAAAATGGTGCAGTCTTGCATCAGAGGGTAGACTGGACCATATTTCTAAACTGTGCTGTAGTATTAGACATACCCATTTATCTTCTGTTTCTTCAGTTGGATTTCACAGAAATAAAGAGGACGTCCTTGCCAAAGCACATGCTTCGGAGTAAATAATGATGAAAAAAATGTGGTGTTTTGTTTGCCAAAATGCAGTATTTTACATTAACGCACAGAGGTCTCCTGTGGTGGGAATGTCCAAACTGGGAGGACCTCCTGGGTCAGGGACAGTAGGTGGTGGGGGTTTAGAGCAGCTCAAAAGCTCCAATACCAACATGGAGAGAGGAGGCACTGGGCTGGCAGCAGCCCTCGTTTTGCTCCCTTTGCCTCTGCCCCGCACTACACTGGTGGTAGGACACAGCTCCCCACTGTCACAGCCTGCAAGGACTGAGGTATAGCTGAGATTACTGGGACAGCCTTCCTTGGAAAAGTAACTAGAAATGTAACTTTGCCAGATTGGGATGTAAAGGTTTTTGTTGTATTTTGTTTTTAGTCCATATCCTTCTTCAGTAGTGCTGTTCTGACCACCTGGGGGAGATCAGAAGATTCTCCACGTTGAGTTTTCCACGCTGCTCCTGCAGGCCTCCAGCTATATCCAGAGGGAGAAGCCTATGGGTGAGATAATTCCTCTGCATGGACATTGCCATGGTGTCCTCTCGGTGATGCCCAAAGCATTTGCCATCAGTTGCTAGAACAGTCTCTGAACACTGGGAGAGAAGAGGCTTAGCCAGCCTGTGCTGCACACCTTGCTAAGCACCCGTGGCTCTGGCTGTGTCAGCTTGGGCCAAACTTGTGAGCAGTAACTGTGAAAAATGCTTTCTCAGCCACCTCGGGAGACTTGTCATCCATTAGGCTTTTGGGTGTGGGCATCTCCAGGAATACACCTTCTGGGTTTGTAGGACCATGTCCTTGTCTCCTCTATGGTGTATATACCTCCTCCCATCTCAGAAAGAGGAGTAAAGAAAACTTTGCCAAGGTACTTCAGCCATTTTTGTTCACAGTTGTTTTGCCACTGAAGGGTTAGATGTATCTCATCATTATTCCAGAGGCAACTAAAATCTGGTATCTGTTAACAAAAATATATTGTATGTGAATCCCATTTGGTCTGGAGTAAAGCTGGTCTACTGCAAAAGATTGTGTTGATTTTATTTTTTTAAAGAATGCAAGAATCCACGAAGGAGGAGAAATTTCCCACTGAGTATTGATTGCATTGTGGTAGTGGTAGTGGTAGTGGTAGTGATAACGGTCTCTCCGATTCACTCGTGAACGTTGTTAGCACTGCCCAGCGAAGGACAGTGGCTGGTAGATTTTGCCCTGTAGTTTCCTCGGGCATCAAGTTTCTTTGCAGAAGTCTCTGGCGTGAGTAATACACACACAATAGAGTGACATCAGCCCAGGTTTGAGGGGGGAAAACGCTCTCAGGCCTTCCGTGTTTATAAGACAGGCTGTAAGCCAGATTTCACCCTGGTCTACATCAAATTCAAGGTTAGGTGACGTAATGTAGGTCAGGATTCAGCTGTGCAAAACCTGAGAGAGGACAGAAAAGACTGTACTGGCTTCCAAATGCCTTAATAAGGGCATCTTCTTTTAAAGAGAGGGTTAGTCTAAAGTAACTACTCTTACGCTAACAGTTATGACTAGGCAACTGTAAGTGTTTAAATCAAGTGGGATTTCCTATTCAAGGCGCTGCTAAAGACCACAGTTTTCAACTGCCTAATCTAGTAGCCCATGCCTGCTCAGGAGTGTCATTTGTTAGGAGGAGGAAGATTTAGAGCAGAGAAACATATATAAATGGCTTTAGTCATAAAAACCAGCCCAGATAGTTCGTGATTATCTTAACGTAAAACTATAAATTACTAAACCCACAGCTATGCTTTAAGGGGAAAAAAAAATTAGAAGATTTAATTCAACAAGGCCTGTGAAGCTTCATACTTTCTGCAATTATCTAAGGAGCTTCAGAAAGAAGACTTTATGCACACAGCGCGTGCACACGCACACACTCGTACACGCACACGCATGGAAAACCTGCATTGCTCCTGCTGGTTTGCAACTGCACATCCAGGTGTTATAATGCCAGCACCAGTCTGATGAGACTTGAAAGGCTGGGGACAGTCTCGGTGAGGCTTGGCCAAATTTAGTACTTTGCCCAAACTGTGCATTTGCCCTGCAGCTTTGCTCCGCGGCTGCCAACAGAAGGTAGAATAAATGGAATAAAGGAAAATAATCAGGGAAAGATGCCGGTTGGTATAGCTGGCACTTGCTTTTCATTTTCACCTGAGACAGATGTAGGTGTGTTGGCAAAGGTTTATTTCAATTAACACAAAATATGCACAGCCTGCTTCTGATCTGTTACACCACAGCCTGCCCACACGAGGAGCGATGATTCAGGGGACCTGCTGCAGTACAATATTCGTGGGTCTGAGGAGGGGTTTGCCCCGACACCTTTTGTCCGCAGCTTGCAGAGACCATTGTCTGTGCTGCATAATCTGATTTAGCCTAATCCAGCCCTGATGGGAACTCCCTCCTAGGAGCTGGGGGAACAGGAGATGTTGCAAGATTTCCAATAGGTCATGGTGGTCTGTTTTGTTTTCATTGTTTGCTACTGAAAAAAAGAAAGAAACCTAACCTGAGCTCCCCTTGGAGTGGATGGAGAGAGGAAGGCACCTCCAGAAGGTGGTGAACTGATCTCCCGTATAAAACAGGTCTGAGGATTTAACCCCATGACTCCTTGTGTTTCTGTGTGTGCGTGTTTGTGTGCTATTCTTTTGGACCGCAGAAGCGAACATTATGAAAATCTGAACTAAAGGATCTTTGCAAAGACCATCCAATCTCCAGGGAAGACCCCTTTGGCAGGGCACTGAGGTTTATGCCAGACTTGAAACCCTGAAATTATTCCTAAAAATGCAGCCCGTACTGCAATACCTTGCTGAATCGGGACCTTCCAGAGTACAGAGACGATGCTTTTCTTCGCAGTCTTAATTGTTTGCCTCAATCCTCTTCTGACTCTCTCCTTGTTTTGTCCTTGATAGAATAAAGAAATCCCTAAAGCTCCCTTTTATCTCCTTCCTCTGTAAATAACTTTGGCCTAAGAGGTGCTCCTTTTTAAATTAAAAAAAGATAACATTTAGTACTGTTTACTATATCACACTGATTCTGAGAAAAATACTGATAAAGAAACTTGCACAAAGCAAAACCCTGAATAACACTAAAGATCTTTATCACCAGGCTACTAACTGTTGTAGCGCTAAATAAATAAGTGAACACGTATTACATTAAAATTAATTCCAGAAGAAAAAGTGAATCTTCTCTCTGTGGAAGCAAACTATTTTTCTTAGATATTATGCGCATGTGCCCAAATGCTAATAATTTGTTCTCTGCTTTTATTCCAACCCCTCCATTAATCAGTCAGGCTTTCTTATCGGTCATGATGTCTGTGTGTCTCTTAGAGACAGTCGCAGACCCCTGAGGATGGTCCCAGGTGTGGCTGAGACAGAAGACTGGCAGACAAATTGAGTAAAATACCACTTTTTCTTCTGAGAGTGCTTTCCCTGGGAGGGAGCAAGAGAGGAAGCTTCTTCCCTGAGAGCATCTCAGATTTGTAGCTGTCTGCTCCCAACGCCGGAGCTTTGATCTAGCAAATCCTGTAAGTGTCCACTTACCTCTGGATACACGATTAAGTGCTATGAACTTTGCAGGGTCTCAAGCACCTACTTAAAACACGACACATGCCAAAGTGTTCGGCTGAACTGGAATCCAAGGCCTGGGTCCAACCTGACGCACTTGGGAACTGAAAACAGGTCTCCCTATATAGCCAAAGAAGGGAAGAAAGTGCTTTTCCAAAAGCTTTAGGGGATAATCCAGCCTGTCACCTGAATTAGATGTATTGCAGAGGAGCCTGATTTTTTACGCTTGCTCCTGTTTTGCAGATTGTTGGCTAGTTGAACGGTGCTGAGAATAAATACCTAAAAATACTTACCCATAAGTACTTTAGCCCGCAGCAAAGGTGTGGGGGATAGGACTGTCCCGCTACTGAAGGCAGGATGGTGGCAACCTGCAAGGGGATGATCACCTTCCCACCACCGTACCCATCCCTGCCCCAGCATCCCCTCTCCCCCTGCACTTCCCACGGCTCCAGCATGGCTCCTCTGGGAACGTGCCAGCCAGCAGCAAGGCACCTACGGACAGTAAGGGGTAACAGGGAGGAAGAGAGGTCACCAACTCTATCCCCCACCCATCATTTGGAAGGAGAGGGAGAGGAGCACGGTCCGTGGGCCCTGTGGTCCCTGTGGAATGGATGCAGAAGGGCGCACGGAGCCCTGGGAGATGACTGCCTGCTCCCCGTGGGTTTAGTGATCTCCCCAGCCTCTATCCCCCCAACTCGCCTTGCCCCCTGCTCAGGTTGGTTCAAAGCAGGAGAGAGGAAAGGTATTTGGGCTCCTCATTACTCTCCAGGAGCCCCTCTGTTTGGCTCCGTGTCCTTTTGCTCGACACTTAGCAGAAAGTGATAACAACAACAACAAAATAAACTTTCAGCAGTTCCAATTAAAAGAAAAAAGAGTGCAGTGTTTCCTCTCTCAGAAGCACAGAGAGCTAAAATGTCAGCCGGCTATCAGCAATACCTGGAAAACACTGTGTTCGGTGCCAGCAAATCTGATGAGGGTTTTTTATTTTAATGGCTGTGCTCTGAAAGAGCTAGTTGTTAGGTACATTGTACACCATGGGAATGAGGTGTGGGGTCTTTTTGGTCCTGGCATTCTGTATTTTTTTTTCACATATGCCAGCAATCTCCAAGGGGGGGACGAGGCAGCGAGCACTCTGGGTTAGTCTGAGGGGCTCTGTCTGCTGTTCCCATCACACCCGTGTTGCTGAAGGGATGATGAACTTTTCATACGCACATCTGTGTTTCATGGTGTGATTAACATGCCCCGGCAATGTGCGCTTGCAGCCCAGAAATCCGAACATATCTTGGCTGCATCACAAGCAGCGTGGCCAGCAGGTCGAGGGAGGTGATTCTGCCCCTCTGCTCTGCTCTGGTGAGACCCCACCTGCAGTGCTGCGTCCAGCTCTGGAGCCCTCAGCACAGGAGAGACATGGACCTGTTGGAGCGGGTCCAGAGGAGGGCCACAAAAATGATCAGAGGGCTGGAGCACCTCTCCTATGAAGACAGGCTGAGAGAGTTGGGGTTGTTCAGCCTGGAGAAGAGAAGGCTACGGGGAGACCTTATTGCGGCCTTCCAGTACCTGAAGGGGGCTACAAGAAAGCTGGAGAGGGACTTTTTACGAGGGCATGTAGGGACATGGGGTATTGGCTTTAAACTGAAAGAGGGTAGATTTAGATTAGATATTAGGAAGAAATTCTTCACTATGAGGGTGGTGAGGCACTGGAACAGGTTGCTCAGAGAAGCTGTGCATGCCCCATCCCTGGCAGTGTTCAAGGCCAGGCTGGATGGGGCTTTGAGCAACCTGGTCTAGTGGAAGGTGTCCCTGCCTGTGGCAGAGGGGTTGGAACTAGATGATCTTTAAGGTCCCTTCCAACCCAAACCATTGTATGATTCTATGATTCTATGATTAAATCAAGTGCTTTGTGCCAGAACAATAGTTGCAGTAGAAAGAGGTATGAAGTTTAACACACCATGTAATTGGAGAGAGCTTACAGCAAAGGATGCAACCAGTAAAGGACAGCATTGTCTCCTCTGTCCCCACGGAGTGGGAGTTTGGATTAGATAAGGTGTCCTGGATTTTTAGAGGAGAGGACGGAATAGCATTGCTTGGGATAAATATCAGCTATTCTAGGAAATTCATTCTCTTGCTGTAAACCTACTCCCTGGCAGAAGAGCTGGAAAGCTCTACAGTGCATCTGCTTACAGGGCAGCAGGATCCAAATATTGACAGTTACTGGAAAAGCTTTTTTTTTCCCCCAGCCTGCAACATGAAAAAAGGAAAAGCAAAATGCTGCATTATCCACTTGGATAGTGCCAAATCATGTCCTTTTGACCTCATATCAGACACACTGGCTACCTGCCAGCCCAGGTAACTCAGTGGGCATTGCTGAGCACGTTGCAAGCGTGACCTGGGAGTGAGATGTTCCTACATTAAAGGAAAACTTTTTCCAGCAGTACTTTCTTCCCCTAAAACAATCTGCACCCAACTTGCCAGCTGTACAAGCCCAGACATTGGTGCCGTAATTTTCTATTGTACCTATTTGCTAAGTCCTGAGTCACGGGTTGGTAGAAACAGGCACAAATCATCATAAAGTCTCAAACGCAGTGGAAATCCTGCATTAAGAGTAAGGGGTGGCCAGGTTTTCATTTGTCCCTTGAGGGAAATGTTTGCCATCTGCACTGCCTCTTCCTCAGAGACAACTGGGGGATGTGGGCTGCTGAAATGGGACTGATTCTGCCTGCCTGCTCCAGTGCAGACCCACTAATGTGGGTCTCCAGAAAAAGCGTCTCCATCCATATCTGTTTCCCCTCCCTCTTCTGAAATACAAGCAGGTGCTGAAACCTTTGCTTCCTTTTCTTAGTACTTTGTGCTAGCGTTTCTCTTGACCAAGCAAAGCAGTGATTTATAGTCAGATACAGCCTTTAGCTTTTAAACACCCGCATAAGGCACTGCTGCTATTTCTACTTTTGTGCTTTTGTTCTCAGGTGGACCGTGAGGTCTCCTATGTACCGAGGTCACTGCCGTGCACCGTTCACCAACTACAGGGTTAAAGATCCTACAGAAACTTCTGAACAGCTGCAGGTAGAAGGTGATGGCATTATCTACCCTTAATTATAGGATTCAGGGCAGTGTGAGGTAAGTCAAACCTTTTCAGAGCTTTGCACCAAAATGAGTCCTGCTGGTGAGTGAAATGTTTTGCAGAGCAACGTACGTAAGTAAGGGCTGAGTTAAGCCTTAAATAATTAGAAAAATTCCAAACAAATCCCTCCTCCAGGTTTCTCAGCCACATCCTGCCTTTCCGAGGCCTGACACGTAAAGTGCAAGTCCTGGGAGACGGCACTGTCTCTGTTATAGCATCCTGGTCAGGACTGAGCAGCCTGCCAGCATTTAACTAAATGTGAGACATCTCTTGCTGTAACAGCTCCCATAGTACAGCCCCATCCCACGCAGATCTCGATTTATTCATAGTATGCCTTATTCTTTGCAACCGGCAAGCTGCCGCATGGCTGTATTTAATAGTCCTGCAGTCTCAGAGATGTGAGCATTGATGGTCCCAAGCACAAGATGCATTATTTTATGAGGAATTGCTACTCTCACATATAGTTAAGCCTTCCACCATTAGGTTGACGCTTTTGACGACGATCTTGGCCAGTTCAAGGCTTAGAAAAGTGTCTATTTCTCATGAGACACTTCTGCTGGAGTGACTTTGTGAGGCAAAACCACCACTTGATGCATATTTTGAAAATTAATTATTGCCCAGAAATAACCCCTTTCACCCAATTTGACTTTCTTCAGAAATTGCTTCTTCAGAAATTTTTCAGAAATGTTTTCTTTTTTCTCTTGGGAGTTTTAAAAAAAATGATAGCAGCACTGTTTTCGTTAGTATTTTCCACAGAAAAGTTTAAGTTTTTCTCAATAAGGGGCAAATTTTTCTGTAGCTGAAAGCTGGGGGTTTTTCTTCTTTTTTTTTTTTTTTTAAAGTTAGAAATGCTAATGTGCTACCCTGCAGGAATTGTCATTTAAGTGCCTTATACTCACATTTGCCTCAATCAACCAGACTCTTTCAACCAGATTCTCTTTCCTGTGATACACCACAGTCTTCTCTCATGATGTGAAAAACCAGTTCTGTTCTGGGAGATAAAACTTGGCCAAGCCCATAAAAGAAAATGGGGACATAAAGGGATCTGAAACCCCCACCACTTGCTGTGGAAAGCGAGCTGAATCTAAACATTTTCTTTTCAAAGTAAGTATTTGAATTATGAAGGAATACTTGGCATTTTCCTCAAAAAGCAGAACTTTCACAAATAAATTAATTCTGGAAAAAAAAAAAAAAGACCCCTCTCCCTGAAATACCTAACAGCTAATTTTCCACTGGAAAACATCTTTTGTGGAAAGTTTTGATGATCTCCATATTTGTGTGCTTAAACCTACATATGTGCTAAAGTGGCTTTGCTGATCAGGACCTCAAAATTTTGCATGTTGTAGAATTTATACATTTGTTCCCAGCCAAACCATACCATATAAAAGCTGACTTATTAGTAGTAATATTGAAAAAACTGGCTAACAAGACATCCTGGATACTGCATACATACTGATGCTCTTTATAGAATAAATGCTCTGTGCTCTGATGTGGCAAATGAGGTCATCCGAGTGCACTAACTCTGGTCTTCCTCTCCCTCTTCTGCTTGAAAGAGATTTGAATGTGAAAAGGTTTTGGCACTCGGGGCTCCATGGTTTGGAACGGCTTTCAAAATCGGAGACTTAAAGGTCACTTTTCTCTGAAGAAGTAAGGGACCCAACCCCAATACCAGCCATCAAAGAAACTCTAAAAAAAGAGACGTTTTCAAAAACACATTGAGTAGGGTAGGGATGTAGCTGTTCCCAATAAACATGTGAGACCTCTGCCTTGAAAGTATATTGTTTTATCCCTGCAGCATGACCCCGTCTGTCAGATAAGGAGAGGCAGTAAAACAGGGAGGATGTGGTCGCCGTCTTGGAAGTTGGAAAACAAATTCAAGCTTAGGAGGGTTGTTTTTTCTCCCCTAAAATTAAAACCAGTGCTCCTGTTAGCTTTCTAAACTCCATCTAAATTCAGCTGATGCTCTGACAGGGAAAAACAGGATTTCAAATCTATTTCACATTTACCAGCGGTGACAACTGGCCAGGAGATGGGAGCGAAGGCACGGGAGAGTAAGATATGCTCATACCTCCTTTCGCCCCTGCCCATAATGAACTAAGGGATGTGTTTGCCCCAGGAAAAGGCATAAGGCACTGAGAGCCCTGGGCACCTTAAAACAAGGGCCTCAGTGCAATTTTGCTGGGCAGGGAGCTGCCTGGGCCAGCTGTAGGATGTGCTGGTGGCTGCGGTGTCGTGCCACCACTGTCCTCCTCAGGGACCCCAAGTCCTTAATTCTGGGCTGGAGGGAGTTACCTGACAGCAGCTGAAACCCACAGCAGCAGAACCTTTTGTGGGGGGCCTGAATATGAGCTTTCTCACCACAGCAGAAGCAGGAGGATGTGCTCCCCACCAGGTGATCTCGCCCTCTGCTTTACACTTAACAGCCTGGTGGTTCCCACAGTTTTGGATTCAGCTCCAAATCCTTCTTCTGGCAGATGCAGAGCAGGATTGTGCTGTGCTCTCCTTTCTGTGATCAAGCAAGTCGGGGCATTCTTGCCTCTCTTTGCTAACAGTTCACTGTGCACCATCAAGTCTAGCAGGACACATTCAGAAAATAATTCCCAGGTTAGGAGAAGTCCCTTGTTTGTCAAGCAGGCTGGGCTTAGCTCTCCAACAGCCCAGCACCAGTACCCATGTCCATGTCTAATGCATGTGTAGATGTCCCTTTGAAGACCCAGCTCCTATACACCCTCCTTCATCTACCACCGCTCAGCTCTCTGACTTGGCTCTATGCCCCCAACTCTATGACTTGTTGAGGCTAATCCTTTAAAAGTAACATGTAGGGCCTGAAAAGGGAGGCCTGGTGAATATATTAGATGACACGAGTTTTAAAAAACGACAGTTTGTTTGATACATATTGTAAATGCTGCAGTTCTCCTATTCAAGCCATCATAGCTGATAATTTCTCTCTCACCATAATGCTGCATTTTAATTGTACTTCCTGAGCCTGTAGTAGTATCTCAGTCAAGTTTTTGGGATTACCGAATTGCTTGACAGGCTTTCACCCACAGTCAGGGAGAAGTATTGTAGATGGCTCACTGCTCTTTGAGGAGTGAATCACCAGTATAGTGAAGGAAGTGTTTCTGAAACCCCCAAACTGCCTTTTCCACCACTCACCAGCCTGCACCCCAGTTGGGTGGGCTGACAGCAAATCACTGTGTTCAAGCCTACGGCACATTGAGCTGGTTTTAAATTTCCTGCTCTCTAAACCATGCTGCAAACTGAATCAAAACACTTTCATTAGAGGGATGAAAACAAATCCCACTAAAGCTGGATTTTATCATACGGATCTATCAGAGACTAGCAGTCTGGGTTATGTGGGGTTCAAGGACGTGGCCATCAGAGCCAAATGTGAAGCTGTGGAGAATCTCTGCTGCATGCCCAGATACTAGACTCAGCAATCGGTGTCACCACCTAGGAGAGCTAAAACTGGCTCGCTGTCACTCCTCCATTCGGTTTTCGGGAAACCTTAATTTCCATCAATGGAAATGGGGCTGGCAGCATCATAAAACCGGCTTTGAATTATGCTGAATTTCCAGAACTAAAGCAACATTTTGATGGCATTTCTACTTGTGATTACCATCCAAATGCAAACATAAGCAGTGCAGCACATGTTTGAGAAGTGGGGTGGGCTCTTTCAGGCATGTCTTCACATCAGGATTAGCACAAGCCCTAGCTCAAGAGCTGCTCCGAACCTTTTCCTTGCCCCTGCTGAGAACACTATCCCGGGTAGCTGGTGCTCACAGCTGGGACAAGCTGCCCCAGCAGGATGCATTGCCTAGAGCGTTTCTTTTGCTTTCATTTAGCAATCTGCCACTACTCCTGGGAAGATTTGGATTACATTACGCAGTTGCTAATAACTCTCTCATCCCTTCCCAGCCTCCATCCTGCACCCAGGAGAATAGTCGCAGTTCGCTGGGACTAGTCCCCACACAGCAGCATGGGGGACACACTGCAGCATGAAGGCAGCACGTCAGAAGAAATAACCTCTTCATTCTGGGTTTGTAGCCCCAGGGCTAACCAGGGGTATGACCTGACCAACATCCTAGGTGGACATGCCCCCATCTGGAGACAGGTCTTTCTGGGAGGGAGGTGAAGGTGTCTTTAGCAGAGCACAGCTCTCCTGACCTTGCAAGCACTGGCTGTTTGCAAGAACAATTTCAAGACACAGTATAATGTACATAAGTCATTGACTGCACTCTTAGCTACAACAGCAAAAATGCACAAGCATGCAGGCACAAATGTACACAAATGCATATTATTATGATTTGCAGCTGTCAGAGCAGTTCCTGTCACCGAAAGAACTAAACTTAATTACCAATCTGGAACAAATCACGATCTTAAAATAAAAAAGAGCAAGCTGCCTAAGTGTATCCACATTCTTTCATTGTAAATCACTTGCCAAGAATAGAGGGCCAAATCCTCAGTTGGTGTAGGCTGTTGTCAGATTTTGACAGCTAAATCAATTCAAAAGAATCTGGTTTTCCTGATGGGTGTTAGCTGTAGATCTGATTCTGCACATTTTCTAATCTATTCACCAGGAGACCATTCAAACACTATGAGAATATCATAAGGGTGATGTTTATCAGGGGCCACCTGCATATTCCAGCACCCATTTGCCTTGGCACCTAGACGGGGCTGAGGAGGTCTGGGTTTTATTCCTGACTGAGCCTCTAAAGTTCAGTGCGACCCTGAGTGTGTCCTTCATCACCTTTGTCACTGCTGGTCATAACATTCAACCCAGAGACATCAAACTTCAAACCACTAGACGGAGCAAAAGATGCCCTAGATCAAGACAAACTATTGCACAGATACAAGACTCTGCCCAGTCCTATCTGTCCCTGCCTCATATATTCATAGCCTCCAAACCCCAACTCCTGACGGATGCCTCCAAGCGCTTCTGCAGACCTTTACCCCCATTGCATCCCCTCTCACCGGCACCCTCAGCTGACACCTGCTGGGGATTTCTTGGCTGCTCTAGGAAGTGTCTCCCCCAGACTGCAGAGAGATGGTCCTGCGTACCTCCTGGAGATGCTCTACATACCACTAGCCATATATGAGACGCAGTTTGCAGCCCCCTTTTACAGACTGCGAGCCCTTGGCCCGGGCTGTCCTCGCCGTGTGTTTGCACTAGACTTCATGCACCGAGGCTCTGCCTCAGCTGGGGCCTCAAAAACATGGCTGTAAAACCAGCTGTAAATAACGGCAGCAGAGGACGGGGTGTTAAACTCACTGATGGCATCTGAGTCATCACTTCTGCCTCTCGATGGCATGACCTTGGAGGTAGGCTGTTAAGTCTGTAAAAAACGTTTAGAAAAATAATAAAAAAAGTCTCTCAAGTCCAGTGTCTTGCTCCAGTGATAGCAAAAAGGGTAACAGGACACTGTTGTTTTAAAGCTGTGCCGCCTTTTCAGATCTTGTTTTTGTTTTCCTGCAAGGAGCAGGACTTTATTGGCTTGTTTCTCAGCGCACACATGAAGCCTTTCATCAGTGCGTGTTTCGGTAACGGGCCCCTGGATATCAGTAACATTGACACATTCATACAATATCCCACTCCATGATTTGCGGCGCTCCTACGGCTCGGCACTATTAATGTATGAGTGACTCTTTTCATTACCTTGCCATAGATCAAGTGCCGGCTCTGATTTTGACAGATGATTCAAATACATCTGGTTTTCCTAACTTGAGCCCGTTCAGCTCCTCCAGCTAGTGGTAAATGATGTTGTTTGCCAGAAAAGAATAAACTATTTTGGAGGGACGTACAAAAGGCACTTTGATGGCTGAACTGCGGTCCGGGCTGGGAGCGAATATGGCTGCGCCTGAAAGGGGGATCTCAATGGGGAGAAAATCTGCTTGGGTGAATTTTTTTCTAGGACTGTTGAAGTTTTGCTGGGGAGCAGGCAACCTTTGCATGAAGAAAGTCAACAACGGTCCCATTTATAAACTGTGATGACCATGAGAGTTTCGTTTTCTGTGCACGGTGAAAGGTCCCTCTATCAGGATTCCCCTTGACATTATGTGACAAACGCACACCAACGCGATGCCAGCAGCTGCATTTTTCTTTGACTTCTGACATACCACATCCTAAATTTAATTGCTTTAATTTGTTAACATTATTTTATACTTGACAAGCATCCTTTCTAAGGTGCTCACTGAGCCATGGCAGCTCACTCGCCACCTTAATACTGTTGAGAAACTAAGAGACCCCTGTTGAAGTCTACTCTGGTGCAGCAGACTGCTGCACCTACTTGAACTAATGTATGTATTTGCTTAAAATAGGAATAGGATAAAATTCAGGAACAAACTCAAAGAGGAAAAAACATGCTTTGCTTCCTCTAGAGGAGCCCCAGCCATCAGAGCACGGAGGTGTGTTCCCGTACCCTGTCTGACTCACTAGTGTAATGCAGTTTAAATACTTCGCCCACACTGGAGCAGTTGTATTCAGAAGAGTTGAAACAGGCCCTTGTCCCCCCACATGGCCTGGGGGAGGCAGGCACTGCCCCCCGAGATGGAAAAAGGGGCGTTTGCACTCTCTAAGCTGAAGGAGCACGGGTGTCCTGACTCCTGAGAAAGAGTTCAGCTGATGTACAAAGGATGGGCAGCAAGGGGGGAGGATGGCCACCCAAGGAAGTGTTCCCAGCTGTGTTTTGGGGATCTGGTTTTAATGGGTATGAGGAGGATGAGGTTCTGCACGTCAGGAGACACGGCTCTGTCTCCCTGGGGAGCACTCGTACTTTTGCCTCAAGCCAAGAACCCTTCGCTGAGGTAGCCTGGCACCAGTGACCAGCTCGTGAGTGGGTACAAAACAGAGAGAAGGATATTGAAGGTTACCAAAAAGTGGCAAATCTTAAAGCTGCACTCAACATACAGTGCCTTCAGCTTCAATCTCTCCTGCCTCCAGCAGCATCCCCAGCGCATTGTTATGAACAGCTCCGTGCCCTGCCAAGGCTCTACCAGTGCCCCATCTATCTGGACGCCTCTGGTTGTGTCAAGGACTGTGTATTGTATATCATGCACAAGTAGAGCCAAAGAAACTCAGCTGGTTCGTTTGGTGCTGCAATAGGGTACCCACCAGGAGGAGAGTGTGCAATTATCTGAGAGCCCATGGTAACCCAAGCTGAAACTGACCTGGGCATCTTTGTGCATGTCTCAGCTCCTGCCATGTCCAAATCAGTGGCTCTTTGCAGCATCCCCGCTGCAGGGTAAGAGGGCCAAGCTGCCATGATGTTCCTTGCCAGCTCTCTGGGGCCATGCTTGAGAAGGGCAGAGTCACAGAGCCAAGCAGGCTTTGCATTTGCTCTCAATGTGAAGACACTCTGATCGCCATGGCTTTTCTAGGATTTTAGGCTGAGAAAGCAGTAGCTAAGATAAATGTATCTCACAATAAAGGACATCCTGCTCAGCCAAAAATAAAATCTGCAGGAATACAAAGGACCAGAAAAAGCTGGATTTTGCAACCCTAGAAACTTCATGTAAGGAAATCCCCATCCTATCCAGCTCTTACCAGTGGCCTCAGAGAGATAGTCCTTCACCCTGGGACCCTGGAAAGGCTCTTGCCTAATACCTAATGAGCTATAAAGGGGCTTAAACTACCAAAAGATTTTCAGGAAAACCTCCAAAGTATTTGGAGTTGCAGGGATGCAGAGGGGAAAATCTTAGATACTTACACAGTTATATGCCTGGCTACCTCTAAAAATCCACCACTTAGTCTGCAGTTAGAACAGAGCAGCCCAGGCCTCCCTGCACACAGCATTGCCACTTGGGTATGGGCCACTGGCTGATTTCTTGGTCATCACTATCCATGGTACAGCCTCCAACCCTGGCAAGAGAAACATCTGTGCCCAACTCAGGGCATTGGCTTGAGGTGTGGCCGAAACCAGGAGAAAAACACAAAAAAAAGGAGTGAAGTGTTCCCGTAGAGAAGAAGAGTCTTTGCAAGATGAGACTGATGTTAACTCCCATAAGCAATAAAAATATTCACTTTGGAGCCTGAACCGGCTCCCTCTAATTGTCCACTAGAGGGTTTCTTGTACTTTCCATCAAAATGCCTGGCACCGCCGGCTCTTAGAGAGAGGGCTCGGGGACCCCAGAGGCAGGATGGCAGGGATGGATGCAGGGACAGCCCACACACCAAGGACCACCAGAGCCTGTGTGCACGCTGGCATCCCGAGGTGGGACTGGTGCATGTAGGCATATACCCGCGGGCTTCCCTGCGAGCTCGGGCGATGGCAGGAGCAAGTGCAGTCCCATCGCAGGGGTGCCAAGTCTGGAAGTCCTTTATTAAAACCTGCAGGAGAAGTGTGGCTTTCCCAGAGAAAGTGATGTATACCCAGATACCTGTTGTATTTCCCACCACATTTAATGGCCATTTCTCACACTGAATCCATGTAAAACTCACCACCCCCTTCCTGGCATTGTTTTTGCCCCTGTCCTGTGGCACAGCGACAAGCCAAGCCTTCTGCTCCCCTTCTCTGGCTCTCCCTAAAACCTGGCCATGCTCACACTGCAAAGGAGGATGAGACTCATTTCCAGATTTGCTATGGGGTCCAAGTGCATGAGGGACAGTCAAATGGTGATTTTTGAGCCTGATGCCTAGCACAGTATTTAGGAGATATCATTATTCAGATTAATTCCCTGGTGCTGCCACACTTACAGGCATCAGTCATGCACATTTCAATTACTTTCTCATGGTCATGAAGACTTGGCAGGTAGATGGATAGATATGAGAAACACTGCTTTAAAAAACATCAGTGGGCATTTTCACAAACGCTTTAGGTACAGGGTGGCAGGGTGCGGTACTGAAAGCTTTATTAGCTCCTGTGTACATACCCATAGACTCTCTCCATCTATCAGGAGTGTGAGCATTTTAATCTCCAAGCACTTACAAACCACGTCAGCATCACTTTCCCCTTTAACCAGCAACAGAACAGAGCTGGAAGGAGGTAAAGTGTTTTCCTTCAGGCCATCCAGAGGGCTGATGACAAAGGTGGAGCAGACCTTGGCAACCGTGAAACAAAAATCCTTTAAGTTAAATGACATATATTGAGTGTTTTTTTTTTTTAAATGACGCTATGAAATTGAAAAAAAAAATAGATGGCAGAAGAATTTGAAAAAAATCAGCATTTCCTTAAAAATTTAAGTATAATGTTTTGATCTTTTTAAAAATTCCCAGCGAACGTGAATGCCTGGTTTTCTCCTAACACAACCCTGAGGTTTTCACAGCGAAGTATTTTTGGTGGCAAATTTACCTAGATGTGATGGTCAGCTGGGGATCTTTGGCTGGCTGCTCCCTCGGGCGGTGCCCGCGCTGCAGAGCCCCGCTACCGCGCACTTGCTGGTGGTGCGAGGAGGTGCGATCCTCCACCCGAATAGCTGCCTTGGCTCAGCCCCAGGCCTGTGCTGTGTCTACGCTGCGAGCGCTTTGCCTGTATGACTATGCCATTATCATCAGACTTGTTTGTAAAATGTCTAGCCGACACTGATTTTCAAAGCACGTAGTGCTCATAATCGGAGCCAGATTTCTGGAGGAGCTCTGCTCCCATTTAGACACCTCAAGAGAGTGACTGGATTGTCTCCCCCAGCTGTTCCCGCTGCGGGAAATGAGAGCTGCTACAGGTTGACTCCGGCCCTAGATAAATAATAATGAATGAAAGTCATTATAGGGGATGAATTTGCAAATATTTAAAGTTTCAAAGCATGAATTTTGTTAATTAAATAATGCTAATAATGCAGCATTGGTCTGACCTGAAGGTTAATGTAAAATCGCCGTCTTTGGTGAGAATCTCTCTCTTCACAAATTCCCTGGGGTAAATGAAACTTTTTCAGATTTCATCTGGCTTTGAAAGCTGAACTGATTGAACTGGAACTTTTCTATGGGGTTCATTCATCCCTTCTGTATGCCTCCAGATAAACCCGTGGCCATCAAGAAATAATATAGCCTGCACAGATTATAGATTCAAAAGTTTATCTTTCTTAATAACTTTGTTCAATACTTTTTTTTGCTTGTTTTACACTGGGCAGTATTGTGAAAGACAGCTATGATGATTTATAGGGAACCCATGTTAGGATGTTAGAAAACCCAGTTACTTGTGCCGAAAAAAGAAATAAAAGGAGCAGCCTCTCATTATATAATGTAATTGAGTTTAAATACTACCAAAATTGTTCTGTGGCTCTCGTTTAATTTGTCTGATTTTCACTGTCTTCTCTTTTTCCCTCCCCAGACCTTTCCATATGCAGCAAGAGACAGATACCATAGTGACATGTGCGCTAAAGAAACTTTAGCTGCAATATTAGAAAACTCCGTTTAATTTGATTATAGATGTCACTGGGTTCAGAAATATTTGTATGATTTTGTAGCTGTTACAAAAATTTTTGTTTGTAACTCTAGGAGTGTAATTTCACTTTAGAGCCTCAAAGGGGCTAAATTAAAATTATGAAAAAAACTTTTAAAGGCAGGAGTAGCGCTCTGCTTTTAGACAGGGGTTTGGGAGAGAAAATCACTGCTCTGCCATGATCGCCTTAGATTACTTTTGTGGGACTAGATTTTTAAAATGCTAATAAGGTACCTATCATAATCTTTTCAAAACCTGACCCAAGACTTTATGCTTCAATTTCTCACCTCTAATCCCATATCTCAGAGAGTTTATGTGATGATAAACACATTAAAAGCTGGGAAACGATTAGACAGTATAGTACTGGGAGAGACGTGTTTGCCCCCTCCCCACAAGTCACAAGGTAACTCACAGTACAGGCAGCAGAGACATGCAGTTGGTGGTGCAGCGTTTACTTTGAGATGTCCCTATTTTGCCCAAGAAGGCTGATGATTTCTACCTGTGAATGTGAGCTCCTCGCTCACTTCTCCAGGCTGTGAAGCATTTACCGTGGGATGCGTATCATGCCGAGCACTGGTTTTAAGTGAGCTCTCCTCTGCCCACCGAGACCTCTGGCACGTGGTTGCAGATTGAAGCACAGAAATCAAATCTCAAATGTGCAAGAGAACTAAGAAAAGGAGCATATAGTTAAATCTCTGCTTAAAATTTTGGGGAGAAATCCTGCCTCCATCTCTAGTCTCTCTACACCATTTGGAATGGTTGGAGTGTTTTGAACCCGGCTGATTTCTGCATGAGGAGGGTTGCCAGCTGCTGGGCTAACACGATTGTACAGCTTGTGAGGCCAAGCTGGTGCCTCTGGGCAGTGCCTCCCTGCTTTCAGCAAAGTATGGTCCTCTCTTAGGTTAGGGCACTTGCAGTCTTCTCTCCCTAGGGCTTCTTGTGCATCAATGGGCAGAAACGGGCTCTCCCAACCATTAGGACTTTAAAGTCAGTGAATTCCTCCCTCCCTCTCCAAACCCCTTGAAGACACTCCAGATAAGAAGCAGCTTTTGATAGCCTGTGACTATATAGCCCTTATCACTCCCCTCTAAACACCAGTCAGATTTTCTGCACCGCTTTGGTCTGGCAAGGCTCAGATCTGGATATAGTATTTTAGGTCACACCGCAAGCTTGATATCACGGGTCTGCAGAGGAGTAGAAGACCACACTGTCTAATTGCAACCTCGTCCAACCACTAAATAGTGTTCTGTGGAACAAAAGCCTATCTTTAGTCCTTCCCAAAAAACACTGGGCCTTTGCCAGTAGGGGAAAATGCTGGGAATATAAACAGAACTGAAGAACAAAAAATGGCAGGACTGAGAGGAGATATTTTCCAATAGGCAGCCTGTAATTTGCCATGGATGTGGTAATTTAGCCAAAATAATTGAATTCTATGTGTTTCCAAAGGGTTTCTGTTAATTTTGTTGGCGCACTTGGGTTGGGTGGTTGGTAATATGATATGAAATCTTTCATCTCAGGTTTGCTGCTCTGAGAACCACCCCAATCATCGTTGATCATAAGCATCACCCAGTCATAAACATCATAGTTGTTCCCCTCGGGTGGCTTTTTTGGTGGTATATGTGAAATACATGAAGGTTTCTCATTCCCCAAGTGGAGGAGCGTGCTCCTCACATCCAAGAACACCATTATTGACTGGTAATCTCATCAGACTTCAACTTACCCAACTCCTTTTTGAGAGTCTTAGTCAAAATGGATGGCAGCCAGCTCATATGTTCAAGGGGTTTGAATGGCAGGCTTTCTGCTGAGTGGATAGATAGCTTCCCAACTGCTTCTTAAGGGAAAATAGGAAACAAAGACATCACAGTTGTCTGAAAATATTTCATAGGTGTTAAAATGGAAAATGAGGCTGGAAGAGAGCTTTGGAAGGCATTTCATCCTTTCCCTGCCCCAAGGCAAGATCAGTTAGACCTGGTCAACTTGTTACAGATATTTGTCTAGTCTCTTTTTAAAAATCTCCTGTGATAGGCACTGCATGACTTGCCCAAACTCAGCCACTGGCCTTTTTCATAATGCCTAACTGAAATCTTTCTTCTTGCAGGGCCAGCCCTCCTCTTCTTGTCCCGGGGGAGACATGGAGAATGATTTACTGCTTTCCTCAACTAATGTTTTTTCAGTGTGAGGTCAACTCAATGATGGGAAATCATTTGCCACGCTCTCCCTGTCTGTATAACGTCTTCCTAGACAACAGACATGGTTGTGCTACTGCTATGAGCAAATGTAATCAATATGGGAGCTCTTTTATATAAACTACATTAACTACTCCACTGGATACTGAAAATCACAAAGGTGGAGATTCTTTGACATACTTCACCTTACCCTACAATCCTTCTCCAGTTTATCTTCTTGGTTTCATAGGTGATTTTGTCTATCCCACAAGGGCTTGTGAACTTGCTGCCTCACTGGCTAATGGCCACAGCTATTAACCAATCTTTTCTCTCAATTGCTTCCCTGTTGAGTATAATTAAGCTAAACTGGATGGAGGAAGACAGAACCTGCTTCTAGTCCCTGCTTAGTTTGGAGTGTGCTGCTCAGTCACCCGAAGACCTGAAGAAGTACTTGTGTGTCCACCAGTGTATCTGCTTTTTCCAAGGTTTCATAGAGGTTGCGATGTTCCATGATAACCTAATCTCCCTTTAAAGAGTAGTCAATGGATAAATTGATCCTCTTCCAAATCCTTATTCCTCATATAGGAGACCTAGAGTCCATGAAACACATCTCTGGTGGTGTGTGCTGATGCCAAAGGGGTGCCAGGAATCAAAGCCCAAGCTAAGGTGCACTGCAAGGCACACTTGCCAATGGTTTGGGCAGAGCCAGCGATGCTGGGAGTTGCTTCAAGAAGGCAGAGAAGAGTATGGGTAGAGACTGTGGGCTGCCCACAGGGAGTGCAGAGAGATGTGAGACTGGAGTTTGGAGATGAAGATGGGGACCAAGGAAAGGTGGGATCAACAGAGAAATGAGAACACAGCAAGAAAAAGTTCTATTTATAGCAAAATAGCCCCCTTCTTCCCTAGGAATGCCTCTTCTTGTCCATCTGCTGCTGTGCCCTGGTTTGTACCCCTGCAGAGCCAAGGGCTGGGACCCTGTTAGGGTTCGGGTGCTTCACTGCCCTTTCCAATTACTGCGCTACATCCCCCTCCCAACCCAGCATGGTTATGGATTTTGGCCTGAGAACCTCACAGGTGTTTAAATGAAAAATAAAAACCACCCTGAGGCTGGAAAAGCCCAGACATGCCTTGCTGCTTTCCAGCTTTGCCATGCAGTGTTGCTGCTCACCTTAAGTGACTTTCTCGGCTGTGGGCAAAAGGAGAATCAAGACTAAACTCTCAGCCTGGTGCATCCCTCAGAGGTGTTATCTGCCTTTTTCTTGCCTTTATTGGTTTGACCAAGTGAAGTTCCCTGCATGTGTACAACACCAGCTGTAGGAGCAGACTCTATTGTTCTCTGGGCTGAGACCTACTGACTATTTAAATAAAACAACTTGTTATCTGCGACTTCCTACGCTGTAAGCTACTGGTAATTTTGAATTGCTGTCAGAACATACTGTCCTCACAATCACTTCCCTCCTGCTGGGACATCTTTTCCTGTGTTTACCCATGTCCTTTAAGTAATACTTAGAGCCAAGTGTCCATGCTGTGAGAGAAACACATATTTTAATGGTTTAGCTTCTGTAGAGCTAGGAGCACAGAGCAGAAAGGAGAGGGATCATTAAACTACAGTGATATGCCTACAGATCCTGCTTGGAATCTGCAAGGACATTAAAGAAAGAAATTTGATAAGGACACACTCAAACTGAGCAGTTTTCCTTCATTCTATTTAGAGGAAAGGCTGCAGAGCCAAACTTGGTAAGTGGACCGTGGGATGCAGGGTATCTGTGCAGCATCGTCTGGGTATGCAGTGAGGCCTTGAAATGTCTGAAAAGACCCTAATGTGACATACCCATAGATTTAACCATAGATCTGGATAGCAGATCAGGATATTCAGGGATGATGGAGTCCTGGGGTAGATTCTGGTATTGGTGGAGCCATTACCTACGTTCCTGCAACACCAAAGATCTCCCTCCCCACCTCTATCTCATTTTATAATCTTGATGAAGAAAGACCACCTTCATTTCTATCTGACGTGAGTCAGAAATATCAACCTGGTTAGCATACCTCAAAAACCTTCTGTCCTTCTGTTAACCTTCTGTTACTAGCCTGTCTGCAAATAGACACAGGACAATAAGCTGTAAAAAACCTGGACCATTAGGGCACATATATGGGGACTTTTGTCACGCACTTCTTCTGAGCTCCATCACTTTTACTATGCACAGAAATACCTGAACGTAACAGCCACTGCCCTTGGAAATTCCCTGCATGGGAGAACTGGAGCAGGTGGTTTTGCACAGACATTGGATCTATGCAAATGCACTTTGATCCTCATGTGAATACAAATGAAAGAGTGGCCAAACACACTGTTTTTTATTTCTCCTTTGCTAGCAAGGTGCGGGGGAAAGCAGCAAAAAACCTGTTCTTTGAGTGTTGGAAACAGAAACTCTTCACACTGCACTGTGTATTGCAGTCACAGAGCCGCACAAACATGGGCAGTTTGTTGCTTCCCTTAGCCTGAGCCTATAAGTGCATATGAAATTGTACTTCAAAGCCAGCAGTAATGTAATGCTCGATAAAACTTATGCCAAAGATGGAGCTTAATATGACATGAATCATACAGTAACACAGCAATGTGGGGAGAGTAAGTGGCTTTTTTTTTTTTTAAATGACACTATATAAAATTAAAGCTGAAACATAATTTATCCCTTTTCAGGAAAAGTAAGGAACTGCTGACTGTACAATGACAAAACTAAATTACATTGGCCCGTGACTGCATCAAGTGCTATTACAGAGCTTTTGTTAATGATGGGCTATGACTGGAACCATATGACAGTTGCTACTGTTTTAACAGTTTGTAGAGGCAAACACACACTTCACTGTGATGCCTGATAACCATCATGCTGTAATTCCAAATGGGACTTGCTTTTGTCATTGCGCTTTGCTCCTTTCCAGGGGACTATTTTTGTTTCATTTCCCAGTTTCAGCAACTCCATTCTGATCTTGGCTCTCCATCAGCCATGCTGAGGGCTCTGGGCTTGAGGAGTTGTGAAGTAATTCTATATCCTCCAAGGCTTCAGAGAGGAAATAGTCACAGATTTATTGGGTTTTAAGGGAGTTTGAGGGGGAAACCAGATGAAGGCATCCTGCATCCTGGATTAGATTCAGAAGAAAGTCAATATGTGTTATTACACATTAAAGATGTCACTTAGAAAAGTCATTTTGGAATAAAAGTGGGACGGAGACTTGGAAAAAAGTTAATAACAAAATGTGCTGTTATGTGTAAAATTCAGCATACAACTTATATCTAAGGGTGGAGAGCTTTCAGCATCTTCTGATCACAGGCACTTTTATTATGAAACTGCAATCTCTATTTAAAGTTGTCTATTTATCAAATTGTTCAGGCCAATTTTATATCTAACCTCAAGTAAAGAAGAGATGATCTTTAAATCAATGAGTATTTCAGCAGGAGGTAGTTGTGTTCCTATATTATATTTCAGTGAAAAAACGTTGAGTTGCTCTGTAATTTGGGGAGAGCACGGCGCTGCCTATCACCATGGCCGAAGCAAGATACCGTAGCTGCCACGACGGTGCACCACTTCCCCGTTGTGCAAGTGTCCACCACAAGGTCAGCCAC
This sequence comes from Calonectris borealis, assembly GCF_964195595.1. Taxonomy (NCBI): domain Eukaryota; kingdom Metazoa; phylum Chordata; class Aves; order Procellariiformes; family Procellariidae; genus Calonectris; species Calonectris borealis. The sequence goes on from NC_134315.1 coordinate 8,984,509, forward strand.
CACAGAAGCCAGCAATTGATGGCCCCTGTTTGTTGTAGGTCATCTGGTTTTCATTCATTTTCCCCAGGTGCCCTCACTGAACTCATCCATGGCTGTTTAGGAAGAGTGTAAAAGTTTCAAGAGGTATCTCAAAGGCGGATCTTCAGACCTTCCATTGTGTCATTGCTCACTGTGATGACCTTCATTGCTTCTCTTTTCCCTCATGATTCAATAATAAATTGAGCTGTAGTGTTTGATCCACGTTGTCCCCTGAAGGAGAGGGAAACTATGTGCACGTAGGAAGAGCTAATGCCTTATGTAAAGAGCACTAACCACGTTTCCTTGGCATGTTTTACCTGCCTTCACAGCTCCTGCTTGCCTAGAGCTACCCCACCCTGAGAGTTTGCTGAATTCATCAGGGATTCAAATAAGATTTGGAGAAAACCGGTATAAACCTTTTGGAAAGCTGTGTATGAGTTTATTCCTGGTTTAACCAGGATGAGCAACATCACAGACTCTTGTTTTTGAGCAGAAGAAGGAAGAGAGAACGGGAGAAAGGAGGCAATATTTGGGGGTAAAATATCTCCCCTTTTGCAGAAAGGGAGAAGGGACACAAGATATCAAACCACTCTTTGCCTCTCGGTGATGGAGACCAGCTGTGCCATAAATCCTGGCAGGAGAAGCTACACGGTGAGGGTGTAATTGCTCTGATAACAGAATAAATATCTGCTAGACAGTATCATCTCATTCAAAACTTGCAATTGGCAGGATGATCTATTTTTGCTGTGGAGGAGCTGGTCCTGGTTGAGTCAAGGCTCTGGGATGTTCTCTGTCTGTAATGTTTATTGGCTTTTTCATACAAGAACCAGAGCCCTGTGGAAGGCAACAGTGAGTCCACACATGAGCAAGGTTGGTAATAATTTCAGCAGTGCCTCACAGCTGTAACTACTGCCTACGAAATGGGAAGACTGAAATGCTTTGCATTTAAACAGCAACCAAAATCCTGGAGAAACAGTTAGATGCAGATCAATTTTCTGGAGGACTGACCAGACAGCTAATCCAAAATGCTGTTGCACTCTGACACGTTCCCAGGTAAAGAAGGCTTCTTCATATGGAGGAGATCTGGTCCTGGGCCTTTTCTCAGATTGAGGTAAATGGAATTACAAGTTTGGAAAACTATGGCAAAGCGTATGATAGCATAGTGCAGGAAGCCAGCTGACATTGTCAGATGGCAAGCTTTTCGTTTGTGCTCACAAGTGTGTCTACCAGTATAGTCACATCTCTAGTCAGCAAAAATGGGATGCTCTTTAGAGGAATAAACCTGAAATTTAATCACAAGAATAAGTCATGCTACTTCTTGAATAGGCTTAATTTCACCCAACTTTAGGTACAGACTACATGGCGAGTTGCCCTTTGTTCCTCTTATGGAAAGAAAAAGGCTTTTCTAGGGCAAGGTGCATTTTGCTGGAAAGCACCAGATGAAGTTAGACGACCTGAATTGTAGAAGCTCCTATTTTTTTCCATGGACCATAAAATGAACTGAGGGAGACTAGCTATACTGAAGTTAAGTCAGAGGGATTTGTCTGAGTCAGGACCTCTGAGATGGTTCCTGGGACAGACGTGCCATCAAAATCTACAGTTTTAAAGGTTCACAAGTTTCTATTAAACTATGAAAAACTCAGAGTTGGGCATCAAAGATTATGAAGTTGGCATCAAAGCAAAAACTTCTTGAAACTGAAGGTTTAGCCTTACTCTGCAAATGTGAGAGTTAGGGTTATACTTAGAAAACTGATCTCATTACATGTTTCCAAGAGCTGTGGCTCTGAGTCCTCCTGTCCTCTCAAATACTGTGAGTCATGATTACATCCTCAGAGACAGTTATGTTTCATTAGGTTTGTCTAAGCCCATCTGAAGTAACAGAGCTGCAAAAATGTCGGCAAGAACTGAATCTGGACATCATGAGGTTGCACATGATGAAGAGTGTTTGGTCTCCTTCACTGGTGGTGATGAGGGAAAAGAGGGAAACAATCCAGCAGGGAGTTGGCAGGGCTGCCAGGAGAGGGAAAATTGTGTAAACGTAAAACATTTGCTGCAAAATGTAGGGAAGACTATGAACATGGAGTCCCAGGAGAGGTGTCCTGACAGTTGCCATTTGGAGGAGAGCTGGGTTTTGCATTAACGGATCTTCCCTTTATGCATCTCAGCATACTTTGCTTTACTTGGGAAAATGGATGAAGATTGATCTGCAGCATCCCCATACTCTTGCCCAGATGTGAAAATGTCTCTTTATGCTTTCAAAAACATCCAGTCATGCCTACAAAAAATGTGGCAGTGCTTACAGCTGAGCAGTTTCCTGCAGCGTTGTCCAAGATCATCTCATTGTTTCCTGTCCATCTATATCCCTGTTGGTTCTTGTCCTGCTTATATTATACATTTTTTGGTGGTGGGGACATTCTTTTGGTAATGTTTGCAGAGTGCTGTGCACTTCAGGGCTCTCAAGGGGTCACTGCAACAGTAATATTATGTTTTGTTAACTTGGGACAACCTGCCGTGTTCCCTGGTTAAATCTGATGAGCTCAGAGAATGAGTGGAAGTCATTCTGCAAAAAGTGTATCATTTTACAGTTCCAGGACCCTGCAAGCCCCAGCATGACATTTCTACACCATTTGGAAATTTGTATGCTGAAGTTGTGCCTATACCAGTAAAGAAATGACCCTGGGAATGTCCCTGGCCCTGGGGCCAGCTGCCTCCTGGGAATGGCTCCTGGAGTGCTCTATCTCCCCAGCATTGCTGGGGCATTGGCTGGGAGAGTTTTAGTTGGCACAGGGTGAAAGTTTGCAAAGGACCATTTAATCAGCTTTACTGTGTGGGTGATTGTGTTTCATTCAAACTACTAGTATGGGCACAGCCATGAGTCAGAGCGAAGGGTCCTATCTGCAAGATGGTTTGAATAGAAAGGCATGGGAACCTTCTTCCCACCATTTTTATACCCGTACCAATAGAGAGTTTGATCATGCTGGCACATTAGGCTTCTTGAGTGGTGAGGAATGTGTTCATCTGTCAGTGAACTCAATTGCTTTCAGGTACTCCATTGACAGAACAACCAGGAGAACTGCCTGCTCATAATCAATGTGTCATGTAAACCTTGCACCGTGTTCAACCATCGACTTCATTGCTTTTCCAATGTGCCTGAGTGACCTTCCAAATAACAGTGGTATGAAGTCAATACGGTGTGGCATGAACCAATTTACCAGCTACCGCTTCGCATGATCACCGCTTTATGTGTTAAAATTGCCAGCCCTCATAGAATATACAGTCCTAAATTCAGGTGGTTGCCTATTTTGGCAAGTAACTACTTTTGTGTAACTTCTAGAAATTTAAGGAAATTTGTGATTAGAAAAGACTAGAGAGCCATTTTTATAAATATTCATTCACATGGTAAGTTTTTAAAAGTTTCCTTTCTTTCTTTAAACAAACCGTCTACTTACAAGCCAATAATTCAAAATCCAGCTCAGTTTCTAGAGATTCATGATCATTCATTGGGTATATCTCTTGAGTTCTGTTCCCCAAGGATTTGTGGTTATGGCTGAACTCTTTTCAGGGCTGAAATAATCCTCAGTGCATGAGGAAAGTGTAACATTGGATGCAATTAGTTTACTATGCCCATAGAGAGTTTTGTGGGTGAATTGGCTGTATTCAATAACAAAAGAAAGAAGAAGAAAGTATATGCCAGTTTCCATCCACGAGGAAGAATTTTGGAGGAGAATAATGATTCAAGTCACTGATTGCTTGTGGGAAGGGATTTGGGATGAGTTGATATTCTGAAGCTGATCTTTGTGACTGGGCACACTTTGTGCCCCTTTTCTGTTTATTCTGGGCAGCTCTCAGTGACCAATAGCTATCTGCTTGGAAGGTCTCTGCAAAAAAGTCCTCTGGGATGTGCAGTCACAAGGTTATTTCTAGATATCATTTCCCAGAGAGCATCATCGCAGCTGACACTGGCTGAGGTCTCACGATACATGGGGAGACTGAAAGAGCAGGAATCAAAACACCAGTCTATGCATTACGAGATATGGCCTGATTCATCTGAGAAATCCATTTTATTTGGCACTGCTTTCAGTAACTGTCAAGTTCAGATGTCTAATTTGAAAGAATAAGACACTTTGAAAGACACTAGTTCTGGAAGACATTTAATTTGGGGGAACAGTGCCTTTGAGCCTTTTGGATTGTTTTCAACTCAATTTTTTATTTTAAGATGCACTAAGATTTCAGAAGTGTGATTCTGGTTAAGAGCTGAACAGAAACTTTTTTTCACTGGTATCAAACTTTTCTTTCTCACCAAGGTCAGGATTGGAGCTGGAAAGTATTTTTCATTTGGTTTATATTTTTTAGCCTAAAAAATGCAGGTCTGGATCAAGCAAAATGATATACATCTTACATATTGGCAAGAAAACCCCAAAATAACTTTTGAGTCTACCTGACACAAAATTTTCCATTCAGGTCCTTTAATTTGGTCGGCAAACTTGGACTACCCCATAATTAATGCCTTTCTATGAGAGCTACACAAATGTGGCTTCAACCTGTGTCCTATCTGGCTACGTCAGTGAAAAAAGCTGTGCTCCAACTTCCATGTTTTCTTGCGTGCTTCCCTGCGTTCTGTTTCATTCCACTATGTACCTGTCACTGGCCTCATGACTTAGCTGAAAAAATAAATATTTCTCAAAAAAATCTGTCAGCGCTGCTAAAAGAGCAGCTTGTCACAGCAGCACAGTGCTGAGCTGCCAAGCCAAAACTGTCCTTTGGAAAAATTAGTTTCCCATGGAAAATAAGCATCAGCTTCCCATAAAATATACAGACTTGGGACAAAACACTTCTTCGTTCAGACTTGTTTAGCCTGAAGTTATGGCAGCATGTAACTCTTACAGAGAAAGCTTCAATGATTGGTCTTTGTTGTGTACATCAAGGTTAGTTTTAGTTTAATTGATTATTTATTTATGGGGTAGGCATTTTTCATTTATGCTTAGGTAGCTGAGCGTGCAAATTCAGATACTGCAGTTATTGAAAAAACAATGAAAAATGCACAGCCCAGACTCAGCAATCCTTTTCGATACAATAGTCACCAGCATCTAACAGAAACAGCTGTTTCTCACAGCTGGATCTGTCTCCTTTGGGTTTCGTGAGGAAAACTCCTGGCCTTCCCTTGCCACAGGAGTATTGCTGAGCCCGGTGACCTGGAGGACGTTCCCCAGCACCCACGACACAGGTCACCGTTTCCCAGGAGCTCCCTCTGCCTCCAAATCACAAATTATGGTGGCAGTTGCCACAGCCCATCGGCAGGGCTTTCAAGAAACACAAGAAGCAAAAAGCAACAGAAATGCAACAAAAGCAAAAAAGCAAATACCACACCGGAGACAGCGCAAAATGCTGCCTCAGCTTTCATAAATCATAGCAACCCTAATACAGGCCTGGCGACGAGTCGCTCTCCGCGTAAATGTTGGGCATGGTTTTGCAAGTTGTGGGTCAGGAATGCACTTCATGTGCTCCAGCAGCCAAGGAGAGTTCAGTCCGCAGGCACAGACTGGAGCTACTCCAGTGTGAAACCTCCTCAAACATAGAGAAGTGTGGGTGTTGAGTCCTTGGCACCAAATGGTCAAATCCACTCCTTGTTGGGGCAAGGCAAGTGTTAATGCAAGCCTTAAAAGTCATGGACACTACTGTCAGCTGTTACTGTTGGGCAGCCTGGGACAAGTCACATCTTCCTCCTCTGTCTCAGCTTCTCTGCCTTACAAGCATGGGTAATGGTGTTAACAGTTGTCTTTAAAGTAGTTTGTGATTTTCTGATAATAGTAACCATTGCTACAATGATGCCATCGTTTTGATATAATGATCATCATGCCTACATGGTCAGGAGATTGAAAAGATTTTGTCTTTTTTTCTTTTCTTTTTTTTCTTGTTACTGCCCTCTGGCTATAGTAGGTAGAAAAGCCAAAAAGCTGCTTTCTTTGAAACACCACTCTACATTTAAAAGAGGAAGAAAACACAACAAATGAGAATCCAGCAACAATATTCCACATCTTGCAAAAGTACAGTTTAAATAAAAATATTTGCAGCCAGAAAGTGAAATATTCAAATCCTGAGCACTGACAATAACTGTTAACTTACATTTAAAGTTTTTTAATAGTGCTTGCTGGACAGTTTCAGATCTCTTTCTATATGAAAAAGATCACTGAAGCTTTTCATGGGAACGTACATGTTCCTACAAATATGGACTTTTGGGTCAGAGGTAAAAGGGTGAGACTTTCATCTATCCTAGACTAGCGTGAGATACACACCTACCTCTCACACAGTAGCCTAGCGATTAAGCATCCATGTGAGGTGTAACAAACCACATTCAAGATTGCTTTGCCTAATTTACACCACGATCTTGATCTTGACCTCTCATCCTATGTTGAGTGCTCTGTTTCTGGGCTTTGGAAGCATTTTTACTCTTGCCCAGTGAACATTTGCGTAATTATATGACAAGCAGAACAGCTCATCTGTTGTAGACTCTCAGTGACCAGGTAGTTAGGGAGATGACAGGAAACATGTGGGATTAGTTTATACACCTTTGGTCGAATCAGCACATCCCATAACAGTGCTCTTACGCTAGGCTAAGGCTTAGCTAATAAGCTAAGGCCATTCTGCAGATAAAGTGCTGTTTGTCGCTGCTCTGAATGGTCTCTTGTTCATTCTGATGTGGAGCATCTTCTCTTAAATGGCAAAATCTTGCTGGGAAATAAAAAACTCTCTTCATCAATGACTCTCTGTAAGTCTGAATGTGGTGGCTGAACATACACACAAATTTGTCTTCAAATACCAGGTTGCTCTTGACACCACGTTGGCATAGGCTGAGAAGACACTATAGCCTGTGAACAATGTGTTCACGTGTGATTTAGGGTATTGTCCGTCGAATCAGTCCAGCAGAACCCACATAGCAAGAACCTTCCTTCAGAAACTGGGTCCTGGCCCTCATTCTCACACGCCATGCAAAAGCACAGAGCGCAGGCTGAACAGCCTCAGTTTGCTTTTTTCCCAGAGTCCTAAAAAGTCTGCTATAAAACATGGTGGAGGTAGTTATGGGCAAACGACAAAACAGGTTAAACTAAAGTACAGGCTGAGATTTTAACATTTAAACAAACACATGCTAAGCCAAAACAAATGTTTTGGCATCTAATTTGTCATGGCCACTATCTGGTGCTTTACGCCTGTGACTAATGGATGAAATAACTGGGAGCTGGAAATGAGAAGAGCAGCTTGCTTTACACCATTCGAGGGTGTTTTTGAAATCAAGAAGTCGCATACTCCAACCTGGAAAAATGGAAGATAGGGAAATGGCTTCAGTCAGAAAAGACAGGGTTGGTTGGAGAATGGATCCAACGGCCAAGTCTGCATCTGTGGGCAGGGATGTGTTTGGCTCAACTGGAGGAGTCTGATGAGAGGGTGTGAATACCTGAGCTGTCTGTTGCAGAAGAGAGAAGTTCCTTCTTGCTCCACAGCTTGGAGGATCACTGACACCAGCAAAGACCAGGATGGTGAGAAGACCTTCCAGGTGCGCAGGGAGAGAGGCGACAGAGAGTGAAGCCCTCTCTCTGTGGGACAAGCAGCCACTTCTTCCATCTTCTTCCATCCTTCTCTGGTACAACAGGACAAAGAGGGAGGACAAGCGTTACTGTACCAGCTGGAAACTCCTATAGGAGACTGCATGAACCTAGGGCTATGGCATTTCCAGGTAGTAGACTTATTTTAAAAAACAAACAAACAAACAAAAACAACTTCACAGACTGAAGTTAATGCTCCTCCTCCTAAATTCTGGGAAAGTTCACTCTGAGATCCAAGCATGATGACTCAGATTCACCTCTAGCAGTAAGATGAACTGTACTGTAATATTCCCCAACATATATTCTCAACACTACTGCACAAATAAATCATCTTGATCCACTCCTAATTTAATGCATATTTTTCACATTTTTGAAATGGTTCTAGTTTCATTCCATACATTTTTTACTTTATGAACTCAGGCCAGTTTTGTATATTAAATTTTATACTGGAAACAATGAGTTGAACCTTTATTTGGGCTCACAAAGCAAACCCCATCGTGAGTGGGAGGAAATGGATTTATTTCTTACTATCCTGGGAAGGCTGTAGGTTGCCATGATGGGAAACACAAAGAAAATTGCTTATCGGTGGCCAAAGGGTTATTGCAGAGAAGGTGTCTTTCTCTCTATGTTTGTGGATATGGTGATACAAAGATGGGAGGAAAGCCAAAGGCTAAGGAGCAGAATGGGCCAAGAGAAAGCCTGGACTCTAGCCTTGCTTCATCATCCATTTCCCATAGGACAAATCCTCAACCTCTCATTACTGCAGTGCTCTTAGTGATAAGCAAGGACAGCTATTCTGGAGACCTGTGAAGTGGCTTGAGGTGTCCCCATGGGAGATAGTTGAAAAATGCTATACTCATTGCTCTCATGTCATAAACAGCATATCTTCATGCTGGCTATGGCACTATTTTTTTCCACCTGGAGGAAGAAACTCAAATACAATAACAGAGTTTTACATCAAAATAGTAACAGATCTTCTGTCTGTGAAAACCCGAAGTGCTACACAGGTGATAAGGGAGAAATCCTGTGTCCTGTGAAGTGTATGGCAGTTTGCCAAAATCACTTCTTTTCAAAAGCAATGAAGAAAGTGGTTTTTATTATTTTATTTTATAAAAGCAGCCTAAGGAATTTGGAACAGACAGACTTGTGCCAAAATTAGAGGCTCTATTGAAAGAGTTCCTATGGCCCATTCCTGATTTGGTGCATATATATGATACAATAATACTGATAATACGAATAACCATAATACAAAATTATGCCAATTCCAATTAACTGTTACAGATACCATTCTTCCATCCCAGATGCAAACATACAATTTGACAGCCCTTTACCACAGAACTCCCCCTCATGAGAACAAGAAATAAACCTCAGAAAAAAACCAGAAATAGCTATTTACAGACAGTATAACTGTGAGGTTGCATCTATTAAAGCCCTTTCCAAGGTTCCTCACCACTATCAGGTTTGTTTCCTCTAAATTAATTATTTTGAACAACGACAGAGAAGATACTAAATATTGACACATTTGGGTCTGCAGACTCAGAAAGAGGAAGAAAGCTGTGTCAAACTGGTAGAAAACTGCTCCAAACTACCCACCAATTGCATGTGATCCTCAGCCATCCCTTACCCTCCTCACAACCCACTGAGGTCAGAGTTTATCTCTCCTCAAGGGCAGCCATTTTTCACAGTAGTTTTTGCTTTTTTTGTTATTCCGAAAATTTACATTCACACTCAGGGTGTTTTGATAAGTTTCTCTGAAGTGCTTTAGCAGTGTCACACAGGTTGTAGGACATCTCCAGAACAAAAAAAAAAAAAGGGTTAACAGTGCTGAGAACAGAGCATGGACAGGGACTGCAGGCAATGTAAGGATTTTTTAAAAATACATAACATTTCCTCCACTCTAAATTCAAAGAAACTGAAGAGGAGCATGTAAAAGATGGGGATTTGTAAGCATTTATATTCTTGTGGGAATTATGTATTTTTTGTCCATGGGATTTACTCTCCTAAACTCTCTATGCCCTTTAGAAAAGTATTCTTTAATTTCCTACCTCAGCTTTTACAGACTAGCAATTACAGCCTTTCTCTTGAGCATGCTACCAGTTACTGCAGACTGTGGAAAGGAATTAGCCTGCTTTTGGAGGCTCAGATCCACGTGTAGCTGTCAGGGTCTGTCTAGTCCAGCAGCCCATTCCCAGCAGGAGCTACGCCACTGGTTCCAGGTGAGCTGCTTTGCTTGCGGATGACTCCTGCCCACTTGCACTGTTGCTCTGAGGACAAATACGATCATCCTGACATCACACATGTCAAGCACCGGGTTGCTGAAATGCCAGGTGGGATTCACCAGAGTGAATTTGGTGCACAGATGGGTGGGATTTGGTGCACAGATTCAAGCTCTAAAATTAAGTGTCAAAGCATGGACCAGAGACACAAGTTACAGGTGCATGGTGCCATCTCAGATGCTCTTGCTGTTTCACGTGACTGCCTTTGGAACACGGGTCTCCATGGCCTGTGTTGTATCTGCCAGCCCTGAGCAGATGTCTGACGCTCCATGGCATCTGAAAGGCCACTAAATGTCTGTGCTTACGCAACTGAATCATGCTGTAAGTCTTCATTAATTACAATGGGAGATTTGGAAGAGCTTCTATGGAGTAGATCTCCATATAGGGGACATAATTTTTTTCTTAATTTTCAAGCTGAGTCTCTCTCCTGATGGAAAAGATCCACCTGTGGATCTTACTGTAAAGCAAAATTGTCTCCCATCAAGGAGGAAGGCAGATAAGGAAAATCTGCAGAGATGGTGGTCCTTGTGCCCCGAGCAACTGAACTCCCACAGCTGTTAGACTGTTCATGAAGGATAGAAGGATTAATTAAGCTACAGATCTGTGCCTTCTGGTAGCCTACCTTGACTTGAGGAACTGACAGTGATCTGCGCTTGTTTACTTTTATACTTGGTGATTAGATGTGTTTGGGAGTGTTTTCAGACCCTACCACCAGCTGGCATAGGACAGCCCAAGTCTTCCCTCTCCTGGCCTCCAGGACAAGGAAGTCACCTGCAAGCTGCCTCTGGGGCCGGCACGCTTGGGTTCTCCAGTGGAGATGCATCATCTGCTGCATCCCATGGGAACAAGCCTGGCCCAGCTGGACCTGCTGGTTCAAGCCTGACCCATGCCCACATGTAATGAGTTTATCCTTGGCCAGTGAGGCAATTACTGCATTGGGAGCCTACCATTCTGAATCACAGCATCAAAGTCATGCTCCAAGGGCAACAGATTCAATAGGAGCATGTCACATCTTCTACAGAGCAGAAGCAGCAGGGGACATTGCCAAGTGAGCTAAACACTCTCATACACATTCCTCTTAAGACAAGGGGATCTTAGCTTGCCAAAACACCAAATAAATCCTTGGAGATTTGCTTCTTCATCTATAATGGCCACATCTCAGCAGTTCAGCTCAAGTGAGAAACCTGATCCAAATTTTTTTGTGAACTTGCCCACCTTTCATCTCTGCTCCAGGTGGCTTGAGAAATATTTCACAATATCTCCTCTAGCCTTTTGACACCTATGGAGCAACAGAATAGGGGGGTTCAGAAAGGTAAACATGAATCAGACCTTTTCCTCCAAAAATCATGTCATGTGTTTGGGGTACGAAATCAGTTCTTGACTCCCTTGGACTTCTACTGACCCAGTTTAGATCTGGGATAACAACCAAATGGGCATGACAGAGGGGATGATAACTTGCAGCAAGAGGAGAGAAAGGGGATGGGTGTCTGTTGTTGGGAGTAGAAAGGCATTTCATGTACTGACTCTGCTGCTGGAGAATTCAGCGAATGCAGCTTCACCCCCAAGGAATTAAGCAGGCGCCTGGGTTCACTCTAGAACTGGATCCAACTCCACTGCGGTGCACGGACCATTCAGCTATCTCAGCACGGTGTGCTTTGCTCCATGTGCAGGACTCTTGACAACTAGCAGAAACACAGTGACCTCTCATATCCCTTCCTTTGCAATTAAATGATTTTTTAGTGTGTTATCTGCTACCTGGGACCTTTCTCATTCATTTATTTGCCTTTAAGTGGCTGTCTCCACCACTGTGTCTCCTCTGCCTGACATATCCCTAATCTTTTTTCCGAGGAGTGGAACTTCCTGGCTTGTTTTAAAAACTAGATATGTGTCTATATGCATAAATCTCTAAGCTCAATAATTTGACTGCTTGGTTATCTCTAGGATTGCCATTTTCATTTTGCTTGGCACAAGAAAAGCAGAACAGTTACTAAAGCAGACATGATTTAGCCCTCAAATCTTGCAATAGCTTTTAGTTTCTGATCAGCTAAAAAAAAACCTGGAAGTCTTTTAGCCTATCTTGTTACCCGATGCACACATTTCTGGCCCCAGCTGTGCCTCTGGAAGTGGTTCTGATCCCCAGCTGATCATTTCGCTGTCTCTGCACAGTTGCCATGCCCTGGCATCTTCCAGCAAATTGGAGCATGCAAATATGGCCTATGACACTTCAACAAGATCAGCCGTGTTAGCTGAGCCCAGTAATTGAAAAGGCTGGATCAGCTACCTTGGCTAATTTTCCTAGAGGTGGTCAACGGAGCTTTCACATGAACTGCTCTGCAAATGGGGCTGGAAGGTTACCCCTGGCAGTGGGCTGGTAGAAGCTGCTATGAGAGAGGACATTTTCTAGCAGCGTAGCTCAGTCTGGTGTGCTTGCCAATAAAAAGCAAAACCAAAAAAACCCTACTCTTGGAAGGATATTGATCTCTGGCATGTTCTATTCAGTAGAGGGAGATGAGTACCATCACCCCACGCTGAGATAGGTGGAAATTGCTATTTATTGGAAAGTGTCTTTCCTTCCATTGATTACAGGGACTTTGTTAGACCAAATATCAAGCCTTTTTGATGGTTAAAGCTGGGCAAGATGTCTCCCACTCACTCCGTCACTATCTGAACTGGCTTTATGAGATCTCAGATATGTAAGGCAGCGCACTTGTGAGCAGCATGAAATACTGCTCCCCCCAATATGGACCTTCTGTATAATTGCTATGGGACATGGAGGGAATAGGTGAGTGGGGTAGCTTTTTCTTGCATAAACACACTTACTGTCAGCCATATAATAGTTGTTATTTTTCCCCTCTCCCTAACAGCATCCTGGGTGATCAGCAGAGGAACTGAAGAGAGGTGGAAGGAGAGGTGTGGAAGGGGCTGCTGCTCCTTTCCATATGGGTGTAAAGGGATGAGCTTGTGACCCCCCACACAATGGCCGGTACAGCTGAGCCAGTACAGCTGGAGAGTCCATCCAGGTTACTCTTCCCCGGATTAAGAACCAGAAAAGAAAAGAAAAAAAAAAAGAAAAAAAAAAGAAAACCAACAGAAAAAAAGAGGAATCTGCCTCCTCATGTCCCAGCTCTTCCCCAGGCGGTTTGGCTTACACTGCCCCTCCCTCCTGGCCAGCAAAACTCTCAGGATCGGGCTGTGCGTGGGCACAAAGTAATAGGCTATTCAAACAAACGAATGTACAATTTGAGATGCCTGTGGCCTTGCTGTGTCCCAGCTAGATGTATTAATAGGTCACAAGTTAAACCTGTGTGTGTGCTTGCTAACATTTTGAAAATAAAAGCCTATATACCAGGCGTTGTCAATAAGGTCACTCACACAAGAGGTCTATTTAGTCTCAGAGTCAGCAAAGCCAGATCAGTGGTCTGGGGAGAAGAAACAGCTACTTGAACTTTATAGGTTAAGAAAATCCCCAGCTAAAGTGGATCATCGTTAATAAGTTTCCAGTTACATCCAAAGAAACGTCAACACTGATGTTTTGCGATCAGGATGGTGAGTAATTTTACCTACCCACATTTTTCTAGGCTTTGGTTTTACAAGGTGTTCCCAGATTGAAGCTGTATTGTTCCTTCTCAGGTCCAGTTTGCAGATTTCAAGTGCAAAGCAGAATTTCTCTCTTCCACTCATTTCTTTTTATATCTAATCTACACTTAAAGAGGAGTCTCAAAGTCTCCCATTTTTTTTTAAAGCAGCAAGTCATTGTTGACAACTGGGAACTGTGAACATGATCTTTTGGGCTCAGCTGACCCCTTTTTAAAGGATTGAACTGAACTGTGACTTCATATTAAAAGTGTGCAAAAATCAAGCAGTGATTCAGTCGTTTTCTAATCTCGAGCTTTCATGTGTGATGCTGTAATAAAAGACAGTCTGAGAGACAGCCATAGCAACACTTGTACTTCTCTGTCATATTTCATGGTTTTATTAAAATTAATTAATTATGGCTTCCAGAGATACAGACAACCGATATGACAGACATAATCAAAAGTCTCACTGAGGACTGGCCAGAAAAATCACAGAGGATGAACAGAGCAGTGGGAAACTGTATAAGCCAGCCAGAGCCCAGACCTTGGTGGATTTATGTGGGATACCTACCTTTTGTTCTTATTCTTACTTATTACTTATTTATGTCCATATATCTGCATGATATTTCATAAAACAAATCAACATTGCATACAAGGATATAGACACTAGACACACTAAGTTGACAATTTCTTTTTGTTACATTTACACAGACAATTAGGTCAAAGACGAAAATGTTTATTCACACCAATGAGCCAGTCTCAGCTTCCTGATAGACTCATCAAAGAGCAATAATTACTTTCCCTGAGACCTTTCAATCTGCTCCGTTCTTACAGCTGGAGGAGGAAATTGCTTTCCCATCCTGGGAAAATTTAGAAGATTTTGATTGCTTCCTCCTATTCAGAGGGATCTTTGGGCTGTATCATATTACCAGCTTCCAGCGCCTACCAAAAGGACTCGCACTGAGAGCAGAGTGCCTTCCAGAATTTAGCCCAGGCACGGAGTCAGTCCTTCAGCCAGGATCTGTCACAACAGACTTGGACTGAATGCAGATGTGGCCTTCTCCAAAACAGTGAAGAAAAAGCTGGTGAAGTACTGTGGACCTAGGTTTGGGGGCGGTTTTTTTGCCCATCTCTGAGATGGGAAAAGCCTTTCATCTGCCCCAAGACAGAGAGTAAGTATAAAGTGAGGAGAGCAGCAGTTTCCCATGCAACCCCCAACTTGGGAAAGCAGGTGGAGTGAAGAGGAGAAGCCACCTTTCAATTGTGTTTTAATGAACAAGTTGTTTGTTCTTCCGTGTCCTTTGATGAATGGGTGTTTTCCTTCAAAAGCTGACGTTTGTCTTTCATTATACCCAGCATATGCTCTACTAGGCAGGACCGTTTTTCTACTCTAGATAAATAAACATGAAAATGAATTTATCTCTCAGAAGCATGTTCTCTTTCAAGTCTGGCACAAGCCTGCCCTCTCCCCCAATAAATCTCTGGGTAAATGTGAAGTCTTCGGCAAGCCCTCCCCCTTACATCAAATGGAGACATTTTGCAAGCTCCCATCTCCACACAGCTCAGGAAAGCTGACACTGACTCCAGGCATTTAGAGGCAGTGATTTAACTACAACTCACAGATGAATTTGAGAGTTCTTTATCATGAAAAAGAAACTTTTCCAAACCAGAAAGTATCCAAACCCTTTTCCCAGCTAGTGGTGGATAGCATTTTAACCCTCAAATTGTGGGGTGATGTGAAACAACGCTGCCTGTGGGCTCTCGCATGGGATCTACTGTCGGATGGAAGCTGGGTAGTATATTATGATGCCAGTTAAAGTCTCCCTTTTGAGAAACAGCCTGTTCATCTGGTGGGCAGGCCTGTGGATAAAGCTGGTTGAATCTTTAAATGCAGTACGGTTTCTTTCCAAACTTAGTCCTATCTGTTGTTTGTACTTTATTGGTTCACCACCTGATCCTGCACATAGTTTCTTTGGGTTTAGACATGGCAAAACATGTCCAGAAATGACAGCCGTTGAACCTCCCTGTCACTGTGTGCCTTAAACCCACTGAAATGTACACTGAAACCAAAGCACACTGGAGCTCTTTGCAGTTACTCACCTTCAGCACACGAGACATGCGTCTTTTGAACCAGTTCAGACAAAGAGAGGAAGCTGGATGATAGTCCTTCACATTTCTGGACAAATAATCACTCAGCCCTATGTCAATGAAACTTTCGCAATCTGTCAGTATTTTCACAAATACCACAAGTAGTTTAATCAAATAATGGCCCTGATTCATGAAAGCACTTAAGCATGTGCTTGACTCTGACCATGTGGGTGTCTCCTTGAAGTCAATGATACTGAGGCGTATTTGTGATTATGTGCACGTTTAAGTGCCATTGAGTGCTTAACTGGTATCTTGAACAGGGCCAGTATTAGTCATATGGTAACACCTGTCCTATTATAGGAGCTTATTAATAAATCAACCCAGTCAAGCTGCCTCTGAGCTCATCTATGAAACATGTTGTGATGGCAACCACTGAGCAGTGCAGCTCTTCTAGCAGACGGTGCCTATTACAGGCACATCCCTGATGTGCAGGAGGTGGAGGGCAATCCAGGTCTTTTTGAGAAGTTTGACTTTGCAACAGGATGTCCAAACTGGA
Organism: Calonectris borealis; assembly: GCF_964195595.1. Lineage (NCBI taxonomy): Eukaryota > Metazoa > Chordata > Aves > Procellariiformes > Procellariidae > Calonectris > Calonectris borealis. Next base: position 9,000,620 of record NC_134315.1, read on the forward strand.
GATTATTTGATCTGTTTCCCTCACTCAAGGTTTTGGATTCTGAGGCCCATAAGAGAAATTAGTTCAACATAAACAGGGATTGTGCTCCCTGAAGCTTTCAAGCTGCATTACAGACAAACCCATTATAACCCTTTTGCATGCCCCTGCTAAGTTTCAACCCCCTTGATTAAAGAATAGCATCACTGAAAACAACTCTAATCATTGCAAAGGTCTGTGTGATGGCTTGTCCTGGACAATACCTCAACCTTACCCTACGGTCCCCCTCAGATTTGCACCACCTACATGTTAGTAACGGCACCACTGCTCACAATTTGTTTGTACAGCAGGGGAGGGAGAAAATCACTTCGCTTGGCTAAGGAAAAGTTTGACTCCATCCTTCCCCTTGGAGAAGAATGACTTTGGCTGGCTTGCTGATGATTTCTTTCCCAGTAACGGTTTTATTGAGTATATGAAAGTGTTAAGCTATGTCTCACTTAGCCTGCATTTTGCTCCTTACTGGATTACCATACAAAGAATGTTACAATGAGGCTCTGAGGTCTGCCAGGTCAGCTTGGTAAGTGATAGCACCTCTTGAAGCTATAATGGATGAGAGGATCCTTGATAAGATTTGACACTTGTACTATATACGCTGTCACAGTAGACATTTTGCTTTTTTCTTGATGTTTTTAAGGCCATAAATACTGGTCTCTAATGTTAAGTATGTGAACCTCACATTAATCACACTGCCAGGGAGAGCAAAGAGCTTTGCTCATAAACTGAAATGGAGCACAGTTAATCTATCAATGTTCTGTAATGAGGACTATTATAACAAAGTATTTAGGCTGATTTACTGATGGGCTACACATCTCTGCTAATGATCACACATCAGTAAAAGAGCAAAGGGACCATCTGGATCACCAGGAGTTTGAGATTTATTGAGTAATGTGCAGATCCTTCCTCATCTCTACTGTAAAGTTCTTAAACTCATTCTGTATCAGTTCACTTGCTCAAGATCAGTCTGCTTGCAGAAGCATCACTGCTATACTGCCCAGTTTACACGTCTGGGTAGCTTGGCCCCTCAATTTCAGTATTTTCAAATATTGTCTTCAGTTTCAGAGACAGGACAAGAGAAGGCAAAGGTACTTCACTCATCAGAAAGCTATTTCAAAATAAAGCAAGCAACTGAAAAAAATTAAAATGAACCAGCCTGAGCAATACTTTTATTTATTCTTTATACTGTGTAATTTGTGTATAGCATCCTCCCATACACATCTGATCCCTGTCAGGTGCTGATGCTAAATAGATACAGAACACATCTGCAATCCCTAACTTGGGAATTTAAAATCTGAATATCATCAGATATTTCATCAGAGTAACAGTCACGGGCTCAGGGGGTGGCAATAATCTCACTTTCCCTTAGATGTCTGCATTAGAAATACCTATGCCTAATGAGCTACTTACTCATCCTTGGCTTGATTTATGGTTCATGGACACCTCTGAAGCATCTTAAAAAAATGGCCACATGACAGCAGGTGAACCATGCTCACTAAGGTATGCCACATCTTAAAATTACATTGGTTTTCCTCCTCATGGAAGATTTTTGCCATAGGGTCACTATCCCTGTCCAATAAGCACCAGACAGGACACTGCCAAGCCTAGGAGCTAGACTTGGGGGGACTTGTCTTGGAGGAACAGTCATAGATGTACATGGTGGGAAGGCAGTGACAAGTAAAGAACCAGGTCTCCTAAAAACCCCAAACCAGTTTAATTTGAAGTGCTTTGCAACTGGGTCAATCTTCAGAGCACCCATGTAAGGCTGAGAATGAAAGTTCCTGCTTTCAGCTCTGCTTTATGTAGGAGAAACTTCAACATGTTAATATAAGTACACTTACTTTAGATTGCTTCTTGTGGTGGGTGTCAAAATGAAGACACCAGGTTTATGTACAAGCTCCTCACCTTTCCATATGGGACCATCTGTGGACCATCCACACATGTGTGAACATGGACACTCTTTTCCTAGTATGGAAATCATGGCTGTGCTTGGAGGTATTTTGATTGCTGCAGGTGAATTCAGTCTTGAGGGGAGATCAGTAGGTCTGATTTTCAGAAATCAGCTGATAAAACTTTGAGTTCATTGAGGGCATCAGGTGAGTAGAGAAGTCTTTAAAAAAAATTTCAAAATCCCTTACTCTATTTACACAGGCGAGCAGTGGAAGGAGCATGACCTCTCAGGAAAACAAGGAAATGAGTTCTCCAAAAACCATATGCAGCTGCAGACTGTCAGCCTCCTCCTGCCTGTGGGTGCTCTCCTGCCACTGGATGCAAAGCAATCACCCCAGCTGCACACTCATCAAGCCTGTGCAATGCAAGGCAGGCCAAATTCGGTAGAAGAAATGGGACAGAACAGTCATTTCTTCTAAAAGGTCATCAGTAATACAAACATACTTCTTAAAAGACCTCCTTAGTCCCAGTTTGGCTCCAGTTCCACGGGGCAGATGTTCCTGTAAACCCTTGCCTGTTCTGTGCTCTGGTCTGTGCTGAACACATTGTACCACCATTGGCTTGTAATGAAAAGCCGTTGCCTGCTCCAAACTGGCCAAGGGATCAGAAAAGGTGCCAGATCAGAAAATAGAAATGGGACAAGAAGTGCCAGTGTATGTGGGTAAGCAAAAGTACATGCTTCTCTCACTTGGCACATTTGTAGGTATCAGCCATGGATGAGGACCCAGAGAGGAGAAAATGCTAACAGCGGCCCAGACTGGGGTCCCCGGTTAGACCAAAAATAGTTGGCAGGCATTGCTTGCTGCACCTTACACTTAAAGAATAGTGGGAAGCTGTATTTCTTTAGCAGATTGAGGGATAGCTAGGTTGAACAGAGGAATAATATAGGCAAAGGAGTTAGAAGAGACATTCAAAAGAAATATTCAGCCAAAAATTAATGTATCATTAACATTTAATAAAGTGTTTTGCCTTGCCTTCTTCAGGATGTAGTAAAGATCTTTTTTCCCCTCCTTTTTCTTTCCCACTTTCCTTTCCTTCATTTTCTTTCTCTTTTTTTTTTTTCTGTTTTCTGCATCTCTTGGATCTGTATATACCGAGAGTTCTGGGTCTGAACCTGAACTCAGATCCATATTTCAGAACTTGCCTCTCTGTTTTTCTAACAGGTGACTCTGGATGCGAATATCCTCTGACCGCACGGGGACACAGAGAGTAGATCTCATCCTGTGTGTTGGGGTTCAATGCCAGCTCTGGTTCTTGTATTTCTCTTCTGACCAGAGCTAAATAATTACTAAATATTGCTAAAAATTACTTAATCTGAAATTTTTTAAGTGAGAGGAAGGGTAGCTTGGTGAAGAATAGCCCAAGTCTAAATCCCCCAGCTCCTCCCAAGCACATCCAGATCCCAGGTAGCTCATCAGGTTGGTATGATAGTCCTCACTCCATTCACTGTTGCAGCCCCTGCAAGCCCCACACTTAAATTAGTTATTATTATCTGTGTCAGGGTAACATCTAAGAAATCTGATTCTTGTGCCTACCTGCAGGAGATGGAGATAGCTAATTAGACAAAGGGGAGCAAGGTGATATTAAGATAACTATGACTGATATGATAAGGAGTGGTCAACAGCTCTCTGATAGCTGCAAGGGTCATGACAAGGGTCATGGTGAGGGTGAGGTTTAGGGAAGGACCAGAAGGGGACACATGGAGTTTCTTCCCAGTGTGAGCACATCATAAAAAAAGTCAAAGCCTGTTGACAAGAAATTGAACATGTAGATGAAAAACAATTGGTAATTTGGGGATTTTTACCTCCCATTGCTTGGATAATCTTTGAAAGTATGCCAAAAAAGGAAGCTTTAATCTCCTTCTAGAGATGTATATGTCCTGGAAATCTTTTTTTTCGTATATTCTTCTTATGAAGGTCCTTACTGAGCTAACCTCAGGAGACTGCTGCAGCAGCTTGTCTCCGCGCCCACAAAGGGGATGAGGATTTGCAATCTGCCTGCAGCTGGTGCAGGAGCTAGGCTGCAGCCAACCCCTGTCACCACTCTTCCCACCGAGGAGGCATTACACTCCACGTAATGCTTAGTGGGCTTCTTTGGAAGGGCTGCAACTAGAGGCGGTAAGACTTCGTGTTACAGGACCTAGGTGAGGAGACACACAGGGAGATCTCAGCAGCCCCATGGCCTTCAGCTTCTGAAGGGAGCGGATGAGCATTAGCAGTGGAGTTTTGGTAGCACAGTAGTTGTAATAGTGCAGACACATGGGCAATCCTGGGTGACAAAACAGTAGTTACAGATGGGTCAGCCACAAGCCTCATCTATGAAAGCAACCCTTGGAGCTCTACGTTGTTCAAACACGCTGTTGTTTGTTGGCTAGTGATCCTGACAGGAGTTTTTCCTAACCCATTTTGGACAGATAAACAACAACATCCTGGTCGTCCCATCTCAGAGACACCCTCTGTCCCCAGTGGACACTGGGAAAGGTGTAAAGCAAACAGCACTTCTTTCTTGTTATAGAACACCTGTGAAGCCTCTGCTTATCTCAAAGGTGCCGAGGGGATTAACAAATCATTTGTAAAAGTGCCTTGGTCTGATTCGTCTACACTACACTACAAGTGTAGTTATTTAAGCCAGGGACATAATCACTCAAGGTCTCCTCCTTGAGAGGAGACAGCAGAAAGAATGAGGCACCACCAGAAGACGCAAGACAGACGAGCTCACTTTCTGGGCAACCTCTGCAAACTACAGTAACAGTCTAAACTGACTAAGTTTAGTTTGGGTATTTCAATGAAATATCTAATTTTAGAAAGAAATTAATCTGGGTTTATGAAAGTGCTGTATTCACTCTTTAGAAGTGTTACTGCCAATGCAAGTGCTTAAATATGCCATCAACATCTTCCCTCTACATTGACCTAGACTGGAAGTTAAACCTATGATGTGCTAGCAGTTATGATGATTAATATTTTCTGGTGCCTTAGAGAAATTGCTAATTTGCAGGTAGGGATTGCTGGTAATTAGGACAATGCTGGAAATATTTTACCTCGTGCAATCTTCAGTAGAAAAGCCTTGTAAGGAAGGCAAGGCATGTTACACTTTTGGCAGACAAAATATCCTGGAAATGAATGCAACGGTATGTTAAAATAGCCTTGCCTGAATTAGGTTTATTCAACAAGCCTGGGGGGTTTGAAATAGCTCAGAGAATATATGGCTAAGTATGGGCTGCCATATATTCTCTACTTTAGAGACCGGTTTCTCCTCTAGAGTCACAGCATGTGTGCTCTCCAAAAATCCAGCTATACCCTCAGATGCTCTAAATCAAGCAACTGCCCTGGGGCTTAGTTTGACCGTGTATTCAGGCAGTGCAAAGGGCCCTGGTACAGATGGGAATATTGGGCCCCATGTCTCGTGAAAATCCCAGCCACGTTTTCCTACAAGTCTCTCCACTGCCCAGCGCCACTGCTTTGTATAAACAGGCTGGTGAAACCCCAAGGAGCAGAGAAATATATTTTGGGCCCAAATTTGGAGTTGACATAGAGCAGAGCCATCAGAAAGAGTGTAAATCAGAGATGAAATCCCCACTTAACCCTGACAACGAGGTCTAATGAATGAGTGCCCAGCCCTGTCTTGACTTGCATGCAGTGCTCCCCCGTTGAGCTCCATGAGGCCCCCAGACCCTCACCCTCTCATCTGCAGAGTCCCTTTTTTGAAGGGCAATGCAAACTGTGATTTCTACACCTTAAAAAAATAAAATGAGATGCGGAGTAAGAATAACTTGAGAAGAGTTGGGCTTCCTGAAGCAGTGGGAAGCAAGGACCAAGCACCTCCATTCTCCGACACCTCATGGACTCGCCTTGACGGTCTCCAACCCGGCCACTATGCAAGTTGTCAAGCGTGAAGGTGTGGGAGAGGAGCAACACTTGCTATCAGCTGCAAGGGGAAGGAAAGGAGACATGCCAGCACTGAGTGCCTCGACAAGCCGATGAGCGCCGGAGAGCAAACACGGGCAACGATTGCTGCATGTCAGCCAGCAGAAGACAGCTTGCCAAGGGACGGGGTGGACGGGGATGTCTCTGTTGTTATTGTCATGTCGTAAGGAGTAAGTGCACTGGATTCTACATGCCTGTGTGTTTGATCAGGAGAGCACTGCTGACAGAGGATAAATAAACAGAGATAAAAACAAGATTAAGCAGGTCCTTCTCCTTATCGCTGCCTCTTTATCCCTATTGATCTCTGCCCAGTCCCTTTTCATCTAGCCTGGAATTCTTCACATGCTTGAACCCTGAGCTGTCACATCTAATTAAAAGCGTTGTACAAGGCTTTGCATGCAGTGGCGGGTATTTTCCAGCACTGGGCAGCTGTGTGTTCAGCCTTTTGCCTTTCTCTGTGAAAACTCATTTTGCCTCTGTGGAATACACTTGAGTTGGTAGCCAAGGGATGGTAGAGATGAACAGGAGAAAAACAACCTGCTTTTTGGTTCAATCTTCTTCAGAAGAAGATTGAACAGATCCAGCCCCAAGGGTGCAGATGGTAGCCACCTTGGCCAAGCAACATAGGCCTCTTGCCCTGGGAGAGAGAAGATGTTATTTCTACCTCTGTTTGTTTGATGGGGTCATTCCTCCCTTCTCGGGGGTACCAAGGTCTCTGTGGCAGATGGGCCAAAGTGGCACATAAACCTATCTCCCTTCCCGGCTCACTGGCCAGCACTTTCCATCCATTGGGATGTTTCCAAAGAAAAAGTGGTTGCTGACTGCCTCATTTTAACTCCATCCCTGCCTCTGTGTGCTGCCAGTTTTCCTCCAGGGCTCCTCAGCTTTCTGGGTTAGCTACTGCCTTCATGCCCACCGCAACACTCTGGACTCACTGAATGAGCATTTTTTGCTTAAAACAATTAAAAGATGACACAGGTCAGTATCACTGGGGCGGTGTGTCCTTCATAGAGAAGATGTCTTTCATGCACTGAGGAGGATGTTCAGAGGTGGGCCCATAAATACCACATATGTCTAAAGTCTGCATGGATGTCTAACAACATCCAGGACATTGCTTCACATCAAAAATGAAGTCCCTCATGTTGTGCACCTAACACTGCTAAGACAAACAAGGCTAAAATAGAAGGAGGTTTCCAGGGTAAGGGTAAACAACACAGAAAAGGAAATACAAATAGCACTGTTTATGTTCTGCCTGACTTTTTCATCTCTACATTCTACCATATTCTGTCTAATTTTGTTAAAACATTCAATAAAAGATCACTTGGACGTGGCTTTCCCTCATGCTCTCATGATCTCTGGAAACTATTAGAACTCTGGTTTTGGCTTTGGTTTTCAAAAGTGGCTGGTGGCTTTAGGTGAGGCAAGATTTGTAAAGGGGGGGCAATGCTATTAAGGAGATTTGTAGAGCTAGGGAATAAAATAAGCATGATTATGGAGATTCTGATCCCCCCGAGTCTGATCCCCTGTAGGTGTAGCACTAGGCACTTTCATTTTTCAGGGCTAAAACATGCTAGCAATTTGGAGACTGTGCTGAGCTCTTTCCCGTTCTGAAATCAGGCCCCTTGCCTGTGTCTCAGGCTGGGCATCCAAAATCATAGGCATTTTGGGAAAGATAGATCATGTCACTCCATTGCTTTTGCAACTTTTTTGTCTGTCCCTACAAATAAGACACTTTACTTCAGATTTACTATGTGATCCAACAGGCAATCAGTGTGAGCAGTGCTTTTATTTATTCTTTCCTATGCCATCATTCAAGACCCCACAGTTTATTGCTCACCACTAAAACAATATCATTAGACATGAAATATACGTTGCCAGGCTCTCCCCCGTCTCAGGTCTCTCCCTCTCCCTCCCATCATTTTTTTTTAAGGAGAAGGGAAAGAAAACTTCTTTTCAGGATACGTTGTAAGGAGTGCTCATGAACTGGCAATTTATTTTCTCCTGGGTTTGACACTGCCAGGCCCTTAGTGCTTTTATTGACTCTGGCTAAACACAGTGACAATTATTTTTGTTGGTTTCAAATCGCCTTCTCCAGCAGAGTGTGAAGTCAGCAGGTTTTTTTTGCATGCTGAGCATGCCCTTTCAGACAACCTAAGAGGAGCAGAGGGAAAGATGATGGCTTTTTTTCATTTTTATCCAGTTGCACTTTGGCATTCCCTGAACGGACCTTTTGTTTCAAAGCAGGGAAAGCAAGGGAGAGGCTCGCGGCCGAGAAGCGGATTGATAGTTGTGGGGGAAAGCAGAGCCAGGACATCCTTATCTGAAGGATCCTGCTGCAGAAACCTGCTTTCCCAGATGTCCCTGCTGGCAGCCCCACGCGTGTGCCTCTGCGTGTGCACACATACTGTATGCCCAGAGAGGAGGGGGGACCTCCCACCCTTCTGTGGTCATGCATGACCACCTGAGGACCCAACCAGCAATCTCCAGTCCTTCGTCTTCCTCCCTCCCAGTGCCCTCAGGGGTACAGTGTCTCCCTAACCCTCCGTTGGGCTGTGAGGGGCCAGGATGATAATGAAGAGGGGCTGTTTCTCGGAAAAGACATTTAAGCAACCCTTGGCAAAGATCCCCTGGAGCATTCGTGGCTTGTGGGATGTGCATTAACAAAAACATTTGTTTAAAGCATTTTGTGTTATCCCCTCCGTCTCCACGTATCTGTTACTGGCGAGGCCCAGGAAAGGCAAAAAACCCCAACATAATGGCATTGTAGCTCGAGCCTGGGGGACGCTTCATAAACTGACCTGCATATCAGTTACAGCCATTTTGAACATGATCTGTAGAAGTTTACAGACTAGCAAAGCTGCTTGGGAAGGAAATAAAAAAATAAGCTAATCTTAGTCTAATGCTTGGATGAATAGGGCGTGCTTCTGCACTGTCTTACGATGGTGAAATTCAGATTTCAAATGCTATAGATCAGTTTTTCTCCACCTATCCACTCTGCAAAGAGGCTTTGACCATTTTCTGTTCTTCAGAGTGGTACAAAAAGCCATTCAGTTTCTGACCTGGAAACACTGTGGATTAAGGTAGGTCTTTTCTGGGGGAGGAGTTGGGGAAGGGTCCAAAAGTGATATTTCATTTAAATTTCTTCTTCAAACTTTTTTGCTCTTTTTGAAAAAATGTCCCCCCAAAATTCTGAAAAATGTTAAAAACTAAAACCTCCCAAATTACCCCCAAAATAAACTGTCATAAATAAAAATAAACAAGAACATTGTTGCTTACTTGGAAAGAAAAACTTCCTGCCAGTTAAAAAAGAATTTATTAGAGATAATGTCCCACTTCTACAGCTGTGATATCAAATAAAATCTGAAGTTCCCATTGCTGTCTGAGGACTCTCTCCCATTACTATCACCTTGTCCCAAACTGTGAGAAAATGCAGATGTAAATAACCTTTTTCAGATGGTGTCACCTACCTGAGGCAATTGAACAGCCTCCGTCGATAGACGTCAATACCTCCCTCCAGACAAAATCTGTCGAAAAGCAGAAGGGTTTTATCTGCACTTTGCACAGGAAGATGGAAAGTCCCCTATGCTAAAGAAAAAGGACAGTTTTATGAAATGCTAGGTCTGGTGGAGAGGTCGGCCTGCCATGTCCTGATTTCCCAGCAATTCCACTCGTTCCTGCCCGTGTGCTACATTAGCCGTTGCTCCTGGTGTGTCAGGACGGATAGCTGTGGGCAGATGTTGCAGGTCCTTGAAATTGGGTTAAAAATATCCTTTCAAAAAAAAGCTACAGATTGATATGTTACCCCTGGTGTTGTGGTGCATGGCCACGCGGTTGGGGCAGTGAGTGTTGGGGCAGGAGCAGAGGCGAACGTCTGAGGTGCAGGAGGTGACGAGAACTTCTCAGTCTGCCTTTGCCCACCCTCGGGGCCCATCTCAGGTCATGCAGGACACAGTTCTGAGTAAAATTCCTCTCGTCCCAGGCAAAGGCTTTAGTGGTGTTGGACTGAATTCACCCGGAAAGTTTTGAAAGCAGGATGGATCCTGTCTCGAAGATGATCAGCCTTGAAAAGGGGAATTTCTATTAATCTACAAGAACAAACATGCAAACAAACATTTCTGGGTTTATTGCCTCTCTGCCTTTGCACAAAACCACAGCATAGGCTGTGCAGAAGACATCCCTCCCCATACCCCCCTGCCTTCTGCATGCCACCACCCCTGAGGACTTCCACCACAGATCGGTGGGTTGGTGCGATTGCTGGCTTGGCCCAAGGACAGACTCTGGAGCCCATCATCCAAATCTGTCCTCACACTGCTGCCTTTCCATCTCCATGGCAGACAAAACCCACCACTCACAGGAGATGTGTGTGGTTCTGATCCAGCTGCCGCCTCCCACAGGACCCTCCTGAGGGGCTGATCCAAATTGCTCCTCATTAGCTGTTGTTCGGCTCCTTACAGCAGCTTTTCAGTTTGGATTGAAAACTGTTTGTAGTTGTTGGTGTTTCCCCATAAGGGACACGTTATGACAATTAGGAGGTCAGTCTGTTTGTGAGCTGGGGATGAAGGAAGGGAGGGTGCCTTTAAATTGAGGGTGCTCTTAAATTGAGGGTGCTCCACAGCAGCGAGCCAGTGTCTTTGCTGGAGGCCACTTCTGCTCACTGACCTCTCTGAGCTGTCTCTTCATGCTCTTTGCTTTGATAGACCATCCCTTTCACCGCGGCGGTACGACTGGCACCGACCGCTGTCCGTCCCCAGCAGGCAGGGAGAGCCAGCCGGGCACCTCGGAGGGTCCCAAGAGCAGCCGCTGGTGGGGTGAGCCGACCCTGCCAGAGTTTCCAACGCTTCTTGAACTGAGCATTAAGTCAATTTGAGAGGGATTACTGTGCCAAATGCAGTAATTAATTAGAGAAACATGCTTCGGCACCAAGCTTTTCATTATCTAAAGCGCTCGACGTGCCTTTGTAGGGGCTGTGCTAGCACTGTCAAGGCCCATCAAGCTCCAGCCCTTCCCACTGTGCATGTTTTGCCAATTCACGTACTGCTTTCTCCTCACTGGTCTCTTTTCCCCTGCAACACCTGTCTTCAGCGTGGTTGCTTGCCTCCTTTGCAGTGATACTGCTCCTACCCAAAACCCTCCCATCCCTGAAGATGATACCAGCCTCGCACGCTTCTGTCCTCGCAGCACCTCAGTACGACACTACACTAGTAGATGAAATTTGCTTTTCCTTGTCCTCTCCTCAGCCTCTGATGCCACGGAGATGACACCCAGCTGTGTGAGCTGTCCTGGGGAACCCACCACCCACTTTTGGCTGCCCATGAGGATCGAGGCATTCCCAGAGCTCAGCACCCTGCTGTCAGCAGTGCCTCTCCCTGGAGGTGGTATAGCATCTCACTTCACCTTGCCTGGCCATGCTCAGAAGGATCCAGAGTATTTGGGAAGAAATCCTTTTCATTTCTAAAATTCTGCCATTCAGACAAGAAGCCATTCATAAAAAGAAATAACATCCCCAAAACTAGATAACCTCCTTTTTTCCCCCAAGAAGAACCTGGATATCTCCCATTTATATTTGCTCTCCATCCTCTTGATCTTTCAAGGAAAACAGCTGAAACAGAGCAGTGAGAGGCTATGGAGAAGATCTTCCTGACCCCCTCTGAACCAAAGGAACTCTGGCAGTGAGAGAGGTGGGACTCGCACTGCTGTATTTCTATGTGAAGGATGTTCTGAGGAAGGTGAAGGCACTGCAGCCCACCAGAGTTGCTCTGGCAGTGGAGGATGCATCTCCTCTTTCTGTGCTTTCTAGCAGAAATGACAGCCTCGTATTTGGAGCCCAGACATGTGCCTCTCCCTACGCCTGATTTGGAGCCTCTGTGCAGCTCTTAGCAAGTCATTGGAGTTCCCTGAACCTTGCTCTGTGATGTGGAGATATAATTTTCATCCCCTCTCCTAATCAAAAATTTACAGATTCGGATACTTAAACTTGACCAGTTCAGTCATGGTTTCAGCATCTATTCAGAAACACGGCATGCTGGTCTTCTGCAGCACTAATGAAAGGTCAATCTCCTTCTGTGTGTTTTTAACTCAATGACAGGTCTTCTTGGTATGAGTGTGACCAAGACGAGGTGGAGCGTCCTCGCTGCTGTACGAACACATAGTGAGAAGCAGTTCCTGGCAGAATGAGTGGACAGACTTTTTTAACAACAGAAGTGTTGCTGTCATGGTCTTACAGATAGGGCATGAGGCAAAGAGAGCAAGTCCTTTGCCAAAATGCAGGAAGGAAATTGTCCAGGGGAGCAGAAAGAGAACTCAGCCCTTCCATGACATCCTGCAATGAGTGGCATTATTGCACCTGCTGGGATATTTCTCCCTGATTTGAGGCAGGTAAAGGCGACAATATTTGGGATTAAATGTTATGTAGATCAGCAGTGCATGACCTTTTGAGTTGCTGAAAAACAAGTATGGATTGGCAAATAACTAGAGAAATACCTAGAATGTTTATTCTACCTAAACTTCTAGACATTTTAGTATTAATGGTTGGTATGAACATTTCCAGCAACTGATCTTTGGGAAGTACAGTTCTCAGAACAATCCCATTCATTATTTCAGCCCACTTCACTTGAAGCTCCGATTTCCAAATGAAAATTGAGGGAGGGAAAACACACATTAAAAGAAAAAATAAATAGAAGGATTCCAACAACTGATTTTCATTTGAGCATGTTATATTGATTTTCCTCCTTTATAATTATGCAAAATAGAGTGCATCTTTTCTTAATTAAATGGGTAATGACTAGTTTGGTAGCCAGCAGAGAGTGCCTTCGGAGAAAAGATAGTATTTGAAAGCAGAGGTTACGCGCAGAGCCCTCTCAAACAGATCTTTGTGCCAGAGGCTTTGTTTTGATACTAGAAACATTTCCACTACAGCAGCCTCTGATGGCAGTCATGTGCGGGATTAGGAACTGACTCCATTCAAATAACAGACAGCTGTTTGGAGTGAAAACTCGTCTCTGTCAATTTGCACTCAAAGAAGGCAGAGGCAAAGGAAAAAAAAAAGAGCCTGGGCCTGGGAATCATTGTAGCTTAATCCCTCCTTTGGCAGGAGATAAAACTAGGGCTTTCCAATGCTCTGTAATTTCTTGCATTGACCTGGAAAGAGATTTCTCTATTCACTGGGCTGTAAACCTTCTTTTTTATATTTACTACATGATGTACAAGAACTGAATCTCCAGCAGAGAAAACATGCCATGTTGGGCTAGGAGCCTGGGAAGAAACTTAGTCTCAGGTTAAATAACTTAGTACAGCAGGGACACACAGTAGCTGCTAAAACCACTTAAGGATTGTTCTTTTAACTTCCAGCGGAAGGTTTTCTCATTTTCTGCAGAATTGGCTGAGATTTCCAGAAGTGGCTAATGATTTACGGTGGTCTGCTCTTTCGATGCCAAATTTCAAACCCTGGAGGAGGTCCTGGTTTTTGAGATCGGGTACACAGCTCTTACAAAAAGTCAAATATCTTCTGTGCATCTCAAGTCCCTGGTATTTCTAATCATTCATTCCGATTTCCAAAAAAAACGGCGGTAGAAAAGCAGAGCAGAGCTGAACCTCTGGCCATGCTCTGCCAAGCGCAACTGCAGAGACAGCTAAGGGGTGAGCTGCACGCTCCCATACAGCACACGGGTATTTTTGGTTAGCTTGGTGTTTCCTGCCAGTGCCATAAACAGGCTCTTGCAAAAGGCGTTTCTGTTGTTTTTCACAGGAAAAACTGTCTGTGCCAAGGGACATCCCTAAATACAACAGAACAAGTGGCAAAGCTGTCACCAGGATTCAGGGCTGTGAGCACCTGGAATCATCCCTTTTCCCCAGTCTTCCTCCACAGAACTACATTTTAAAACCCAAGAGAATAGTATTTAATCCATTAGAAAATGGATTTCATTAGGAAATGAAACATCTCTTCTGGGGCTCTTTGGAAAAGCTTTGATGGAGGTCTCAGAGAGATCTGAGATCTGAGTGTCATCTCAACCGAAAAGTTTTGCACAATCGTATGAAAAAGAGATGAAAAGTTCTGACAGTGTCAAAATGTGCTATTTTGACATTTAAAATTAAATTTGCTTTGGCTTTTGTTTTGGATGTAACTTTGGATTTAAATTTTCTCTTTCCTGTGCCACATGCTTTGTTATCATGCTGGCTGTGGCACCTCTGCCACATGGCTGGTGGAGAAATGCTAGGGCAGGTGGCTGTAGGTCGGTGTTGCGCAGGGCCCTCTGACCCCTTCACCCGCAGCCAGACCCTGTAGAAACACTCAATATCTTAAAGAAAAAAACCATCCATTTCCTTGAAACAAACCATTTGGAATTGCTCAAGGAAAAAATTTCTCTATCTGTCTATCTATTTATTTATTTATTTGAATGGGGTGGGCGGACTTTCCTTTATGGAAGATTTAAGAGAAGGCTGGGTTTCATACCCATGTGAAATGAAGCCAGTTTATGAAATCCTGAACCTCTCTGTGAAACAGCACTCCTACCCCTGGGGGCCGCAGAAGCCCACGCAGAGGGTGTACCAGCAGCCAGGCCACGGCCAGGAGAAACATCCTCTGTCAACACGATGCAAAGAGAAAGAGCGGGAAGGAAAGGGATGGAGAAGCAATTTTGCATAACGCTTTCCCTGCTTTGTTTGGATTGGAAGCCTCTCTCCCTGTGTCCCAGCAGACGGCCCTCGGATCGCTTGGAAATTGTGCCCAGTTCATTCTTGTATAGAGCCGAAGCCGGGACTGTTTGCTATGGCCGGTGCCAGGGCGCTCGGCAACCTACAGGAAGGAAGGTCTTGTTCTTAAAAAAAACCAAGTAGCCAACCCCCCGCCTTGAGCTTGGGAGCGAGGAGACATGGATCCTATTCCAAGCCCTGTGCTCGTTCTGGGTGGCCTTGGACAAGTCATATTGCTGACTCTGTTCAGCTCTGCCTGAAAAAGCAGGATGAAGCGCGGCAGGGGGGTATCGCTCCCTCTCGCAGTGATAGCAGAAGGAGGGCTGCACACCAGGAGCTGCCGGCAAAACCCCTGACGGATGAAACGGGCTTTGTATCTTTGCTTCAGCTGCCTGCCACTGCATCGACATCAGTATCTTTGGGTATATCTGCACTGCCTTTGGAGGGACGTCCCAAGAGGATGGCGTAACCTGCCAGGATGCGGCTGGGAGGCTGCCACACGGGCAAGCTATTGCCTTGGAGCAGGCTTGGGAGTAATTGTGTCCACCAAAGGCAGGAGCTTGGTGTGGCACAATGGCACAAAAATTGAGGATTTCTGTTGCCCCATCTGAATTTTCCAGTACCTGCTGCAACAGATTGCATGCTGTATCATCTAGATTGCTCACACTGACAAATAAAATTACTGATCATCTGACTGTGGTTAAAGCCTGCGGCAAGCTCTTCTTGATAGTAACCTCCGGATGGAAGCTGGTATCACAAAAATGGCAATTGGAAGAGGTCCAGGCTCAGTTAAGGAACCTGGACCTTAACCGTAATGCTAACATTTTCTCTGTGGCTGTTAACCCTGTAACAACTGCATGAACAAATTGTCCAGCCCCTCAGTGTTAGCCAAAGCAACTTTCCTTTCATGAAGTTCAAAATACAGTGATAGATTGAGATGAATCACCTCAGAGGTAGATTAACAATGACCAATCTTAAATCCTGCTAGTCTGGACTTTCCTCCAAAATGTGGAATGTCCCTTTGGTGTGCACAACCCAGAAGGAAAACATGGAAACCTCCCCTTCCTTTCCTTCAGCAAAGACTGAGAAGTTTTCTTCCAGCCGTCCCTCTCCTATTAGAAACTTCTCTACCACCTCTACAGGCTTTGGCCCGCTCAGTGTTTCAGTCACTTTGTAAATGCTCAGGTGTTTCCCATGTTTACCCAAGCAGTACCCACCTGCGAGACGAGGCTTGTCAGAACAGGTCTTTTCTTCCTTTGGGTCCTGAATACTTCAAAACTTAGTCTGGGAATTTTCTGTTTCTTTCCAACTATACAAGCAAGTCTAAGAAAATACATGACCTCTTGCTACCACCCTGCCCTCGCTGCCATCCATCTCCAGGAGAGATTGCCTCTCCTGCAACATGGGAGATACCTGTACCTCCATTCCTCTGGGAATTCACTGAATTTCAGGGATTATTGGAAAGATGTCAATGCTTTCACTTCTCTGAAGCGGAAGAATGTTAGACCTCTTTTAGAGATGGCACAGAAGACTCTCACTGAATTCCATTTTTTCTAAACACTGAAGTTCCATAGTTTTAGAGTCTTGATAAAGTCATTGCGGTGCCAAAAGGAGAAACACATGTCATTTCCATGGCTGCGAGCAAACATTAAAGATAGTTACATCCAAGGGACTGGATGCTTCAAAGAACATGATAACATGTTCATATTCTTTGCTTGCATGAAGGATGTTTTCCTTGGAAAATGGGTCTTATTAAAAAATGAATATTTGTTTGAACAATAGCACTTTTAACACGAAGTTTCCATCTGAAATTAAAAAAATAAAAACAAGTTATTTTCAATTAAACAGTTTTGTTGTATCATTCTAGGGAATATTACTATTTTAAATTAAAGAATTATTTTTTATTCATGTATTATTCCTCTCTCTTTCTTTACCACTGAAGAAAATATTAAAAATGAATGATTTTTGTCCTTCCCAAATATTTCTTCTTTTAGTCTGTGATTTTTGAAATGATCTTTACATTGGAAAGTTATAGACAAAACTGTGTGTGACTTCCACTCTGTAAATTCTGTAATGTCAAGGAAGCTTTGAATATTGACAGTATGTTCATTTGCTATTTTGCCTTTTTGTAATTTTTACCAAGGTAAAGGAAGTTTTAAGAAAAACAATCAGCATTCATGCATCCACTGCTGCACTGGGGCAGAGGTGGGGGCAGGTGATGCGACTTGGGCGTTTGTCTCTTCTGCACTTGTGCCAGGTCCTTCGCATCATTTTACTTGTTAAACGCTTGCACTGGACGATCTGTATCTGCAAGAAATTATCCCATCAACATTTAATTTTGAAAGGAAGTCTAGTCCAGCCAGAGGAGAAGTCAGGCCCACCCTTGGTATATGTTGGCTGTATAAATTGAACTGAGAGGATGCTGTCTTCAAAGAACAGTTTATTTACAGGGAACTTTTCTAATCCATATAGTGGAGATCAAAACCTCACTGCAGACTCTTCAAAACCACGAGACACAACAGAATTTACCCTCCTGTTAGATTTTGGAACATCATCTTGGAACAACATGAAGGGGCAAGATTTTTGCAATTTTTTCATCCCTCATGATACTAGCAGCCACAGAGTCCTCAGTACTATGTGTACATAGTCTTGAGTTACAAGGAATCACGCATCCACCTGGAGAAAGAAGAGATGGCTTATATGGCTGTTAGTTCCCCACATTAGGCTGCTCTCGGAGTTAAACTCCCATTGCTCCCGCACACACAGCTCTTAAACATCTGAAAATGAAAGCCCAGAGCAGCACAGTTTTGCATGTAACGAAGCTGTCAGTATGTACACAGCTCGATCAGCGTGGCCTTGTCAGCTATCATAATCCATGGGGAATGGTGTCAACAGATGAAAAGCTACGGGCTTGGTCTGCAGATCTACACCATGTGTCTGCTCCTGTTGAAACCTTGTGCTCAAGTTCAGGCTTGAAGCTATGGTTCAGTGGAGCACTTGGCAGTGTTAGGTTTACGGTAGGACTCGATGATCTTAAGGGTCTTTTCCATCCTGAATGAGTCTATGATTCTATGATTCTGCAGCCAGCTGTCACCATGCTGCCTTTTGACTCTGAACTCAACCGTTAGGCAACCTGTCCCTTCAGCTAATGCATCAGGACATCCTTGAATTATCTTGGTTATCTCTGGCATGTTCCTCTCCCCTGCATTCGAGTCACACGTACAGGGGCTTGGCCAGAGTCGCTTTGACATCTCATACTCTTAACATCACTGCATCACACTGGTAATGTTCCCTTGGCTTCATTTAGCCCTTAAACTAGGTAAGACCAAAAATGTACAAAAGCAGAGAATTCCTCAGGCAGGTAACACCAGATCTTCCTCTAGCATAAAGGAGCACTGCTCCTCTGTGGGGTTGTCAGTTGGAATAGGACTACTTTGGGGTGTTCATACTTTGTGCATTATACGCTCATATCATTTGAGTGAGGCCTTTTCAGCAGCCTTTCATAAAGGGTTTTCCTTTTACACAGCTGTTGGTTTCTGCAGGATTACACAAGATAACTGGTATTGCACTGGGGATGGTGTTTGTTGAGCTGACTGCTGTTATCTCCATGCTTTGGTTTCCATACGACCAAAAACAAGAATAGTGATGCTTTCCAGCTCTGTGAGCTCCTTTGAACTCTACTGCCAAGAAGAGCTAGATAATAGTGGATAGCATGGGTACAATGAGCTTTGCTGCTCAAACACATCCCTGGGATAAGACAAATAAAAACAAACAAACCCCCTATAAATACATTTCTTACATTGGAGAAAAGCCATGTTCTGGCACCCCCAAGCAGACCACCTGATTGCTGAGCAGCTGGCATCTGCATACTCTCCAAGGGAGAGGCAGCTGGGAAGAAATACAGAAAAGTGCTTGCTAGCCCATGGGTCAGTGGGGCACCAGCATCAGTGGTGCTGCCTCATGGTCAGGCAATGCTGATATCCACAGGACTGTGCTAGGAGGGATGCATGGAGATGCCTTGTTGGTGCTCATCATCAGACACAAAAAGTAGACCCAAATTCATGTTCAGCTCCCCATGACCACAGTATGTTTTGTGAAGCTGAGCTAAGTGTAAGGAATCAGCAGGAGCCAAAGTCCCCTGGAGCATCTCCTGGGGCACAGCACCGGGACACCTCCCCTTCTTGTACACCCTTGCTCACCCTTGAGATATTCTGTCCTGCCAGGAGACATGCTGAGAGAGAAAGAGGTAGACAAGCATAGACTCAAACCCAAGGTTTCAAATGTCTAAAACTGTGTGAGGTGAACCCCTGAGCATTGGCTGGAATGTGAAAAGAAAACCCTGGTGACTTAGTAATTTCTCTCTTACATTTATCTATGGACTTACGGCTTTTCTTTCAAAGATTCAGTATACGGCTGTTATAATGAAATACAGTATATATTTTCCTTTCATCATCTTTCTTTTCCATTTAACAAGCACATTGAGAATCAGAGGGAAGAGATAAACAAAAATAAACTAAAACCAAAGCAAAATTTGTTTTATTCCTATCAACAATCTGATACAATCTTAAATCTGAGAAACCAAGCAAATCTTATTTCATTTACCCACTTAGTTAATAATTAGAGTTCCTAAATAATAGATATTCTGTTGCGTGAAGTCCTCATTCTGAGTATATATTTATATTAGCAGTTAAGTATACTTTTCATGGGCAATTAAGACATTATTCATTCCTAGCTATTCACAGACATCTCGGGAGGGAACGGGGAGAGTAGAAATTGTAAAGTCATGAGGATAATAACAGCCAAGGACCCTTTCCTCGTCTTGTGATATTGATTTTCAGAATATAAACAGAGGCACAGAATGCTGGATCTTGGTAATATACCTATTTTAAATGCCAGTTGTTGAGTAAATAGACCTCTGTGGGGATATGTTTGTTTGAAAAGTCCTTTGGGATTAGAGCATATTAGCCCGGCATTCAGCCTGAGACCTATTTTGTGAGGCGTCTTTGTTATTTTGTCAGCTTTCTAAAGCCCTTTATGATAGGTCTCAGCCCTGGTGATATTTATTCAAGTAAACCTAAGAATAAGAGTTAAGATGCAGCTGTTCCAACATTGTGGACATCTTTGGGTCTCAGTGTGTTTCGGCTCGACCCTGAAGTGCAGGACACCTCAGAGCAGACTAACAAAGTATTCACACGCAGGCCTTCAGTATACCACTTAGCCACTTTCCACGGTCAATACCTTTTACTAATTAATTCTGGCCCTGTATCATTTTCCTCAGACACATTAACTAGAGAGTTATTTACTTTTCACCAGTTTGCATATAAGGCCCCAGTTTCAAACAGGGCTAATCCTGGTGCTTGCTTGCAGCCCTGCATTCTGCCCTTCCTCCGAGGAGCAGAGGGTTTATATTTTTGTATTTTCCAGCCAAAGAAAATAAAATCGTTCTCCACCAAACAGGGCATCCTCTAGCTCCTTGACTCTCAACTTTGCCACATGGGAAGAGAATTCCCAGGCTAGACTGATCTTCCCTCGCTTGCTATCAAACAGGGTTAGTGAAGCCATGTTTATTAACAGTAGTTAATAAAAGGCAGCTCTGGGTTTTTGCTGTGCCTCCCATTAAGTGTTGGACTTTACCAGCTAACCTGAGTCAAAATGCATGTATTCACTGATTTCATCCTGTACCGGCTAATTCAGACCATAGGAGACATGATGTAAAATCCTAGTGTGAACGTGGCCGTGTGCTAATCCAGAGCTAGTTGTCACCAAACAGACTCTTTTTCTCAGCTTGAGTATTTCATCAGGCCCTTGACATATGAAAGAAGTTGACTTTTATTTGTCATTTGGATTTGCTTATGATGTCCAATGTGGTAAAAGCAAAATATATTGTTAAAACCTGCAGTAGGCCCGACTGGAAGTAGGGCTTCTCCACTTAATGTACCTACTCTTTCATATATCGCACACTAGATAAATGAAACGGCAAAAATACAAAATCAATTTTCATAACAAAGATCATTATCTGAACTTTGTTACTATGCGCTGTCACGCGGCGACTGAAAATCACAAGAGCACAGCAAACATGGGCAGCCAGAGCAACCTCGGAGGGGAAAACCAGAAAGCAAGGACTCCCGTAACAACCCATGTTGCAATCCCACACATTGTTCCTGTCTGTCTCTCTCCCTGTTTTATAGACAAAGGGGAAAAGGAACCTTAAAACCCCCCAGAGCCTACACTCTCTCAAGGGTAGAAGTCTACTGAGGCCACAAATACCATTGCGGTGAGCACCGTGGTCACGGTGAAATCACGTGTATAATGGACAAGACTAGGGAGACACTGCTGCAGAAATAAGCCAGCCAGCCGTGGCTCTTAACTTCTGGGACTTGGTGTGAGGTTGACTTAATGTTCCCAGATTGTAACAAGTAGTAGGCATTATAAAAGACTGTATTCCCATTGGGAAAATACTTAGGGCGTGTGAAAAATAAAGGCCTAAGCCTGAGCAAATGATACTTAATTGGGGAGAAACGGATAGCTTCAGTTGGTAATTCATTTAATCCTAAAAAAGGGGTGAAAAATATGCTAGATTAGATCAAAATCAGATATCTAACTTCAGGCACCTAGGGCTATATGAGAGGGATCTCAGCTTAAGCATCTAAATAACTTTAAAACTCTGATTTCCCTGGGCCCATGATATTGGAAGGCTCATGATATTTCCCCGTGTGTATGTCTCATGGGTGTGTTCAGTAAATGAGTACCTGGAAAGCGTTTTGAACTCCCTGTGCAGAAGAAACTACCTTCCCCAAGTGTTATCATGAATATCCAGTCTCCCGCCCTGTATTTGGAGAGTGTGGTGTTTCATTTCAATAGCAAACCCACAGCTGCAGCGTTGTTTGTTTCCACAGGTGGATTTGAGGTAGATGCCATCTTAATCACTGAACCTGACCATGAGAAATCGTGGACCCCTATTCCAAAGGCAAGATCTTCCACAAACACAGGACTTGCTCTGGGAAGGTGTTTCTCTGAGCAGAACACAGATGGATTGTAGGAACAGACAGAAACCCACTGTTAGCGAAGCCGAAGAGAAAAACCTGGGCAGAATCCAGAACTTAACTCAGGTAAATAAAATGGTACATTTCTATGAAAAGCTTCATGAATAAGCAAAGATTTTTAAAATAAATCCTTTCTGGAAGTTGCAGCTTACAGTATTCTCTTCCAGGAATGACACTATAAGACACAAGCATTACAACTTTGGTATTTTCTCATTAAGTAACTGAACAGAAAAAACAGAGTTGCCACCCAGACGAAGCTGGAGTTGGAATAGTGCTTACAGTCTATTCTGCTCTGAGGGCTAACCAAGCATACATTAGAGTTCGTCCCCCTAACCCGAGTTTCCTTAAAAATTAGGTATTGATTCCCAGCTGGTTCCTTCAGCTCCCTTTGTAGGCATGGGAACAGGCAGAAGGTGCCCTGCCATGGGAGGTACCTGTCTTTGGGGAGATCGCCTCTTTCCGTTGGCAACACGGGGAGCCCAGCCCCGACTGCCCACTGAATTTGTAGGCAGCAAAACTTTGGGAATTCCACCCAGACTGCACCCTCCTCAGCTCTGGGGCTAAGGGTCTGCTCCCTCGTTCAAGAAAAACATATGTAAGTAGTTGTTCAACATGAGCACATACCTGGAACTCAGTGGAAATCAGGGGGATGAGGAAGTGTGTCGCTTAAACGCAGAGTGCATGAATATGCAGGGCAGGGGAGGGTGGAGGAACAGTCTTTTACGTTCGTTTAGGTTAAAAAATGAATTTGGACTTGACCACAGTCACTTTCTCTGAATATTCAACAGCTGAACTATGCTAGCATGAATGTTTATTGACAGCAAATGTTCAGCTATTTTGTGAAAGCAAATTTGGAAGTTTAAAATGTGGGTTGTACTCAAAAATCATGTTACTTTCAGCGACCAGAGCTGTATGTTGCTTCATCTTTGTACAGGGTTAACGCTGCCAGAATGAAGGAACAATAATTCTTTCATGAGATCACCCAGCAAATATAAGTATCATATTCATGGACTATTCATATAGCAAAAAATAACAATACTTCAAGCTCAGATCATCCCTAACACAATTACAGCACTGCACCTCCCAACCACTGCCTCTCAATTCTGGTCATGTTGACTATTTCCGTGCAGAATTTTTTACTGGTGTCTACATAAAAGAGAGAGTCCTCTCCCTGTGGGTCAATAGGGAGAACTAATTAATAATAATAAATCTAACCCTTAGAATGTAAATATGTCTGCCAGTAGATTATTAAATTCAACAACATCGTCATTTTGTGCTACTTCCTGAAAGCAGCTCTCTATAGACCTCAGTGGGCCAAATCTGTCTCAACAGCATATCTCAAACATTGATAAAGGCTTTTTTCGTATTGCTAAACTGGTTTTGATCCATGTAGAGGTGTCTGCACTAATACAGTAATAATCTCAGGCTTTTTCTGTGATTGATAAAGACAGTGGAGTGCACAGTTCCAATGTGATATTGGAAGATGCCTCTATCTCTCCTTTAATTACAGAGACGCCATGCGGGCTAACCGAACTCCTAATCACTCTACCAGGCACTTCAGTAAGGTATATAAAGCAATTTGGGACTTTCTTCATAAAGTCATCAACTTCAAGTTCCAGAACAAGTAAAACTCCTTCACTTCACTTATCTGCGCATATTTCCCCAGCTCCTGCCAAACCCAGAATGACTGGCTTGCAGAGGGCAAGCCAGAGCATGCAGTCGCACTCGAGGGTGCTCGGTGCTGCTAAGTGCATGAAAGAGCAGGGCTCTGGTGGCACCGAAGCAGCTCAGAGCTTTTGCTCACCTTTTTTTGAGTTTCAGTATCCACACACACACACTTTCCTTTGCACCACATGGTGCAAAACATGAGGGATTTATTCTCACAAGCAACACAAGCGAGCGCTGCTTTGCTTCGCAATAACCCTTGGCAGGCGGTCGCTGCAGAGCAGGAGTCTGGGGCAGGGGATGCTCCTTTCTGACATCCCCCCTCATTCATCGGCTCCCCCCAGCACATGATGCTCCTGTCCACGATTTCTCTCTGTCTTCTGGGCTTGGGGCTCTTACCCTGCATCTGGCAGGATTTTTGATGATTTTTCTGGAGACAGTTGGTCTCCCTGACCATCCCTCATCTCCAAGGATGGGAAGATAACATTTTGCCATTAAGTTTTCTTCGGGACTATGGTTGCTGCCAGTCAACTTCTGCTCCTGAGAAGGACCATTGCCAAGGAAAATTTCCAAATACACCCTATAAAACTTAAGACCACTCACCCTTGCACTGCTTATCCCAGTTGTCTGCCTGTGTTTTTTAGATCATTATATCTTCTTTATCCCTTTCCTAAGACTGAGGATTTTGCTACTAACAGAGTGCTTGAAATATCCATTTCTTAGATGAGGCTGAGTGACTTTGATATCATCCCAGGGTAACTTCGCCAAAGTCAAGTCAGAGAAGGCACCAAGTTTAGATCAGGTCTCCAGGCTCTTTGAAATACAGAAGCAAAATTTATTTTCACAAACACTTAATAACATTTTTCCCCTTTCCCTCCCAATTTATTTTTTTTTTCTTTAGCCAAACCTTTATACAGATTAGATCAGATCTGAATTTCAAACACAGTATAAAACACCACACCCAAAATTGCACCTAGAAATGAACAGACAGATGCCCCAGACCGATGCCCAAGGCTCCATACCTGGCAGGAAGGAAGCTGTGGGTAAAATGCTCCCAAGAAAAATACTAAATAGTTAGACATGGATATTGCTATGGCATGTCCACAGAGACATTGTATTGCATAGCTCTATAACAGAAAATGTATCTACAAAATATGTAATGTATATGTACATCTCAATTCATACAATCATAGAATCATAGAATCATAGAATAGTTTGGGTTGGAAGGGACCTTAAAGATCATCTAGTTCCAACCCCCCTGCCATGAACAGGGACACCTTCCACTGGACCAGGTTGCTCAAAGCCCCATCCAACCTGGCCTTGAACACTTCCAGGGAGGCAGCATCCACAACTTCTCTGGGAAACCTGTTCCAATGCCTCACCACCCTCATAGTGAAGAACTTCTTCCTTATATCTAATCTAAATCTACCCTCTTTCAGTTTAAATCCAATACCCCTTGTCCTATCACTACATGCTCTCGTAAAAAGTCCCTCTCCAGCTTTCTTGCAGGCCCCCTTCATGTACTGGAAGGCTGCTATAATGTCTCTCTGGAGCCTTCTCTTCTCCAGGCTGAACAACCCCAACTCTCTCAGACTGTCTTCATAGGAGAGGCGGAGAATCACCTCCCTTGACCTGCTGGTCACGCTTCTTTTGATATAGTCCAGGATACAGCTGGCTTTCTGAGCTGCAAGCACACATTGCCGGGTCATGTTGAGATTCTCATCAACCAACACCCCCAAGTCCTTCTCCTCAGGACTGCTCTCAATCCATTCTCCACCCAGCCTGTATTTGTGCTTGGGTTTGTCCCGAACCATGTGCAGGACCTTGTTGAACTTCATGAGGTTCACATGGGCCCACCTCTCAAGCCTGTCAAGGTCCCTCTGGGTGGCATCCCTTCCCTCCAGCGTGTTGACCGCATCACACAGCAAACTTGCTGAGGGTGCACTCAATCCCACTGTCCATGTCGCTAACAAAGATGTTAAACAGAGCTGGTCCTGATACTGACCCCTGAGGAACGCCACTCGTCACTGGTCTCCACTTGGACATCGAACTGTTGACCGCAACTTTTTGAGTGCGACCATCCAGCCAATTTTTTATCCACTGAGTGGTCCATCCATCAAATCCATGTCTCTCCAATTTAGAGACAAGGGTGTCATGCACAACAGTGTCAAATGCTTTGCACAAGTCCAGGTAGATGACATCAGATGCTCTTCCCTTATCCACCAATGCTGTAACCCCATCGTAGAAGGCCACCAAATTTGTCAGGCATGATTTGCCCTTAGTGAAACCATGTTGGCTGTCACCAATCACCTCCTTATATTCCATGTGCCTTAGCATAGTTTCCAGGAGGATCTGCTCCATGATCTTGCCAGGCACAGAGATAAGACTGACTGGCCTGTAGTTCCCAGGGTCTTCCTTTTTTCCCTTTTTAAAAATGGGGGTTATGTTTCCCCTTTTCCAGTCAGTGGGAACTTCACCGGACTTTTCAAATATGACGGATAGTGGCTTAACAACTTAATCAGCCAGTTCCTTCAGGACCCGTGGATGCATCTCATCAGGTCCCATGGACCTGTGCACCTTCAGGTTCCTTAGATGGTCTCGAACCTGATCTTCTCCTACAATGGGCAGTTCTTCATTTTCCCGGTCCCTACCTTTGTCTTCTGCGACTTGGGCAGTGTGGCTTGAGCACTTGCCGGTGAAGACTGAGACAAAAAAATCATTGAGTACCTCAGCCTTCTCCATATCCTGAGTAACCAGGTCTCCTGTTTCCTTCCAGAGCGGGTCCACATTTTCCCTAGTCTTCTTTTTATCACCGATGTACCTATAGAAAATTAAAAAATAAATCTTTATGGTTTTAGAAAATCCTTGCTACATTCAGTCCTCTGTCATGACACTACCTTTTCCCATAGAGATGCTGTAAGAAATGACTTAAAGTGAGACTTCACTCCACGTACAAATGACCAATATGCAGAGCACTTACGTCCTGCTGCAAACTTCCTCATCAGGGTGCATCTCTTGCCATGTATGTTTTTACTGCAGAAAGTAGTAAGTTAGTTCTCTTTTAATGGTACATATATACACATAAAGCACAGTTGCCCTGCACCCAGCCAAATCTTAATGTCTGGAAACATTTATGTCTTTGTAAGTGGTCCAGTTAGCTGGAGCAGGCTAAGAGTGCTCATGTGGTCACTTACTGCAGCCCAGCTCCCAGACAGCAATTCATTGAGCTGCACTGTCTTCTCTGCTTGCAATTGTGTGAACACATTGCCAGAAGCATTTCACTTCTGCACCTTATTTCAGGAGCCTTCCATGCACATTTTCTCTTGCACTGTACCCAGTTTTTATTAAAACTTCTTTGGTTGGAGCTGAACCCATTTAACTTGATCAGGTCAGATCAATAAATTACAGGGCTGTTTCTGACAATTCAGAAGAACGCATGTGGGAAACGTTCCTTTTTGAAGCAATCGGTAGGAAGTATCCCAGACACACAGATGGAGAGCATGTGTCCACTGAAATTAAACGGAGCTGGGGCTATGCACTCAGAACAAAACACTCAGCCCTTTAGTAGTGGAAGGCCGTTAAAAGAGCTTGGTGATGACACTCATGCAATCTAATATCTCCATTGATGATATACACTTATTTCAACCACCTAATGAAATTGGGTGGTTTTATTACTTTATTGCTTTCTTGAATTTAATAACATATGAAGGAAAAATTAAATGACCATTTTCTCCATGGTGGAGTCTCTGTTTTCAATTGGTATCTTGTTTCATTCATTTTCTTCGTGTTTAAATGCTGTTCTACCCCCCTATGCTGGCAAAGTTTGAACAAATATACAACCCACAAAACCTTATGAAAAGGGTTTCTGGTTTCCAGTCAAATCTTATTGAACCCGGTAAAAAGCCACCTCATGGAAAGATTCAGGAAATCTCTTAAGCATGCTCATACGTCCATCTTTATTCAGAAAAGCCTTTAAGCATGTGCTTAGCTCCACTTCATTGGGAATTAAGCACATGCTAAAATTCTTTCCTGAAAGAAGTGCCCTTTGGTCCACCACCTACTTGCAGATGATTGGTGTCTTCATCACTCAGCCACGTAGAACCAAGTTTCTCTATGGCAGATGCCAAACCGCTAATTGACCAATGGCTCAATGAGGGGCCTGGGCATCTAGTTTTTTAAAATTAAAACTCTGTGAATATCAGGGGACTGCGGGTTTACTCCTAAAACACATGCCAACTTACCACCAGCAAAAGGAAAAGGCAAAATAAATAAATATTTCCTTGAAATATTGAATATAGAGGGGGCAGTAGGGGATGGGATAAATCATGTTTTTCTTGTTTGCCATCTTTGATACTCATAAATGTGGGGTGTTCCTGAAAACAATCACTCTCCCACTTAGGGTTTGCCATAGCCATGGACCTCTGCTCTATCATTATAACGAGGCAAATACTTGCCATGTCCCATTGGACAGGGGAGACCTGAGGAAGCATGCAGATCATCTGCATTGTGCATCCTCAGTTGACTTAGGAGCTAACAATGTTTAAGTCCAGGAGATGATAAATGGTTCAAAATACATGTTATCCTGAGCTGCCACACCTTGTCCCCTTTTACCTTTATTTTCAGAGCTACCTGCCCCTCTTCATTGCCTGTAGTACCTCAAATTGGTGCTTTGGGCCATTCTTGCACCCAAAGGGTCAAATCTGAAATGGACCGTTCCTGGACAAAATGCTCATGTACCCAGCTATAGGGGAGATGCTGAGTTTCTCCAGCCAGCCAAGACCTGGGTGTTTTTCCCCACCTGCACACCTCAGGGGAACAGTAAATCCATCGTTAGTGCCATTGCACATATTTCAGCAATAAAGTACTTAATGCACTGCAGCAGAAATGAGAATCTAATAGCGTTAAAATCAGTTTGTCACAGAAGGAGCTGGCAGGCTGCCCTGCTCACTGAAACAACAAATTGACATCAGTTACACTCACAAATGAATGAGTCCAGCAGCCAAGGGCTCCCAGAGGCCTGAGTATAAGGCGTAGCTGTGAAATGGCATGTGGGAAGGTTATCAATTAATTTATCTTGCAAAAAGCACCAAAATAATCAACATCTTGTAACCTTTAGCAATATTTTGAAAAAAGTGATTCTTGCCCACCCACGAGCTTTTTGGAGCCATTTTTCCAAAGCTGGAGGCCAGCTTATTCATGGTAGTTGGTGGCCCACAGGGCTCCTGATCTGCAGATAGGAAGCACTTATTTGCATAAAATACACTGAATTAAATCCATATGGAAGACCTATCAAATCTCAGTTCTTGGGTGCCTGTCCCAGGAATCTCCAAATTAGGCAGGATACTACAGGTGACTGAGGTTAGCAAGTCTGCAACGGAGAGCAAAGACAAGACTTTGGTAAAATAAGCAGAATGAAAAATAATCTCAGAGCTAGACCACTTCTATTGGATACTCACATGGGTAGGAATTAAATTGTCCTTCCCAATATCTGTGGTATTTCAGTTTGGAAAAATAATGGAGAGTGTCCTGGACCAAGAGCATAATGTCCCAAAAGCCTAAGTTACTTGTGAGCTCCTAACCTATAGTTCTCCCACTCCACATCTGTGGCTTCTCCTACTTCATGGTCTCCACGGGCAGAGCCTCACCTATTCCTTTGGATGTGAGAATCTGGCACCATCAAGGCTTTTCCTTTTTCTGAGGTCAAAAGAACGGAAGTTTAATTAACACAAGCAAGCCTGCAGACTCATATGCAGTCCTTCCTATGGGATGTGAGCTGTGCCTTCCCTGTGGAAAGGAGACGCTGAAGATCATGAAAATAAATGTCTTCCACACGTGATGGGTTTGAAATGCTTTTTAAGGTTATATATGCAATTCTGTTGCTAGGCACCAACTGAGCCATGGGAATGGGTTGTGTGTGCTTTCTATGGCTGCTGCAGATGACAGTTTAAATACACTGGTTTAGGACTTGCTGAGGCTTAAGCTGATGTGTTTTACCTCCTCTTCACTGCAGGTTAACAGCATGGTCATGGCTGTCTGTTGTGCCTCAGCTGACATGCTGTGACTTGGGAGATGCAGCTGCTTCATTGATTATTACTACTGGACATGACTACTTGATTGGGGTTTTCAGCAGTATCTTAGTCAAGATTCTCCAGATCCTGACTTGGGGGACAGACGCTGGCTCCTGGATATGAAAGAAGAAAGTACTTCAAAGCTGAGAAACTCTTTCCAGCCCCCTGAGAGCTCAGCTTTGGGAGCTTCAAGATTAGCATTCAAACTTGCCATGAGCTGCAGAGGGAACCTACAAAAACATCCAACAAAGACGCACCTGGCAGCTAAAACTCACAGTTCCAATAGATACCAATAATTGTGGGCTCTCCACCTGGCTCCTAGGAGGTAGCCACCTTATCATGTCTGTCCCTCAAACTCCTTCCCTATACATCTTTTCTCTACAGGTGCCTGCTACCTTTTCTTTCAGAAATGGCCTATGATATATTCAGTAAAGCAAGTGTTGCCCATTTCTGTTTAGCTTTGAAGTCTGCTGCTTCTATTTCAGACTTGAGGGAGGCCTTGTGCATTCAAACACTTGTTTAATTTTTCCAGCTGTACCATATGGTCTAATAAAAATGAACACCTCATTCCGCTAATCTTGCCCTGTTGTCCTATGGATATTCACACTGAGAGAGCTGTTGTATCCGGCTGGATCAGGAAAAATGCGCACCTGTAACAAGTAATACTCTACCTAGGGCAGGTGTTAGAGATTGTGTCTCTGTGACTTATTACCAAGCTTGTACAGCAATCAAAAATTAATCTTTTAATGTTTGCATACAATTTTCAAAATAAAGTGATTAGGAAGGTCCTTGACTGTTGAACCAAAGGGTGGGGAAAGGCCTCAAGAAGCCAGCTAGTCCGTATCTGGTTGTCCAGTATCTGTTAAAAGCAGGTCATTCCCCACAGGTTTGCCTGTCCTGTCCTTAAAGCCCTTTGGTGACAGAACATATGCAGCCTGCCCAAACAATCCAGACCAGTGCATCCTTTTCCTTAGAAAGGCTATTTTAACCTGAAAAGATGTGTTGAGTCTTTATTGACCTAATTTAAATCCACAGCTTGTCATAGTCACCACTGCAGTTCTCCACAAATAATATCTTTGCGCAGCACTCGTTTAATGTAAATCTTTGCTCTTCTTTGTAGGTTAAGCAGTTCCTTTTCTTGCATTTTTTTACTGGGAGAAAAAAGTCTTACCCAAGTGGGACCTGAAGCCGTGATTGCGGGTTGGGAGATCAATAACTCATACATGAGACCACTGGGACTGCTACACACAATTTATGACTTGGTTTAGTAAAATCTGTTGAAGTTCTCTCTATGCCAAACTCTCTTCTATGGAAGCTACACTCTTGGACAAATTTTCATGTTTAGTAATTGAGGAAAAATCATGTCATCATTGGAGGCACTCAGTTTGGTGCATCTTAGCACAGGCAGTAGAACGCTACAATATGCTATATGGATGGATTTAATGCTGACAATATAAATAGGACACCGATAGGGATATCCTTCCTTTTAATGTTGCATAAGTGAGAAAAGGTGATCTGCACATTTCTACTATCAGGCAATGTTGTCCGTTTCCTGATTCTGGCGCCAACTCTGCATTTAAATTCCAACCATATTGTTACAGTCCATTAATTTTCGTAGACTGAAGCTCTTACAGTGCCACACAGGGAAAATATGTAGCACAGATGTGTTTGCTGTTATGAATTTTCCTCTTTCTTTTTTTTTAGAAATAGCTGTAAAATAAAATAATAAAAACACTCCAAACAATTCATACTCGGACTAAAATTAAATCCATCTCTCTCTTTGGCTGGTTGCAGAGCTGTAGTGCTAAACTTGGGAACACTCCTGCCACCTATTTGCAATGTAATTAGAGTTCATTTGAAGTCTGATGGAATTTCACTCCTATTCCAAAGGACGTCAGTAGCAATAAATGACTTTCTTGGACCAAAGAAAAGCTATTCCAAAAATTAAATAGCAAAGGGCAACTATGCTACAAGCATCTGAGAGGGGTCTAGCTTGCTCAGCTTTTTATGGATGGAATGAAACTGCCATTAAAAGCAGCTCTAGAGCATTTGCTCAGAGGAACTTGTCCTATAAAGTGTTCAGCTTGTTGCAGTTATTCTTTCTCTCTGTGTCACTAATTTTGAACAGCAGGATAAAGGCAGTTGGAGGACACCACCACAGCAGGCACAGAAATACTTGTCAGAATAATTCCCTGCATTAGGAGGATGAGCTAAAAAGGCACAGGGCCAAACTTGGCTTGTATTAATGCCCCTGTTAGCACATGACTTACAGAAAAACACCAATGATGCTTGAATGTGATCCTTCTGTCACAGAGCCGCTCCCAGTACACCAGCAAACCCAACAGAAATGCTGTTTCCAGGAATGACACTGCAAATTAGCCAGTCCCTGACATCATTTTCCATTGGAATTTGTTGCATAAAGTAGGAAAGATGTGAATCCCTTTAGGTTCCCTCCAGATCTGGGATGTTGCTATTGTTTTATGTGACTATAGTTTGTGTATTGTTTTCTGCCTCTTTTTAACAACAGAATTATTATGATCTAATGGAATGCCCTTTGCAAATTTCTGTTCATCCCTTCATCTAAAAAGGTATTTTTATATCCCTAAAAGATGAATTAAATATTCCTCATAGACATACACGATATATTCTATGTAGTTTACAGGCATCTACATGCTTACAGTAAGCATATGCTTATATGTATATAACTGCCAATCAGTATTGAGTTAGCATGGGAAACAGAAAGTAAGTAGATTTTTATGCCAGCATTAGTATGCGTACTTGACAGCTATACAAGTTTAATACGAAATATTGTATTAGACCCCATAGCTAGCAGGCTTAAGTTTATTGTACCAAAAGAAAGCTACATACACTGTTCAGGTTCCCTGGTGTTCATGACATCCTTTCTCATATGGTTTCATGCCTTTTTTTTGGTGAAGCTTCATTCAATGCAGCTTGGCAATTGCAGTCGTCATGGTCCCATTGACTTAATAGGGTGATGACAGTTTGCATCTGCAGAGGATGCATCCCAGGAGAAACTTCTTTTGGAGTAAAGTATTAATGTGGCCAGAGTTTATCAGGAAAACCTTCATAAGCAAGTGTAGAGCCTAACAAGATGTACGTATTGCATTGATTTTCCACTTCACTGAATGAAGTGAGTGACTACACCAAATACAATTTCTTTTGCAGTATCTGGAACATACTTAGCTGTGTCATCAGAAGTAATCTTTAAGAAAATGAAGACTTTACCATAGCTATTAAAAATGTAGCTATAAAGCCAAAAATCTTATGAGGTGGTGAAATAAGTGGTCATAATTCATTTTTATGAGAAGACAATATAGTGAATACAGAGCCAGACTCTTCCTAGAGGTGCACAGTGGGCAAGAGGCCATGGCAACAACTCGCAAGAGTAGAAATTCCAGGTAGATATTATGAAAATTTTCTCAGTGAAGGTAGTCAGACATTCGAGCAATTTGCCCAGTGAGATTGTGCAATATCCATCCTTGAGGATATTCAAAACTCAGCTGGAGTAGGTCCTGAGTAACCTGATCTAAGCTAGCTCTTTTTCGAGCAAGTGGTCAGATTATGTGATTTTCAAAAGCCTCTTCCAACATACATTATTCTGCTTCCATGACTCTGTGATAAGATTTACATAGTTCACAGGAGTAAAATAGCTTTGCTGTATTCCCAGTTCTTAGGCAGACTTCTCCGACAGGGATGGGAAAGCCACGGGAATTCTCTGCTTTAGTTTTTCTACCTGAAAAATGGAAACTAAAATATTCATCTAATCACAGCGGCATTTGTGTAGTGTACACCATCATTGTCTGCCAAGTGCTTCAGGTCCTTAGAGGACTAAGATCATACACGTATTTAAACACATTCTGAATAGCCATTAAATGGTAAGAGCAACACTGGAACTTGTTTTTAGAAATAATACTCGGCCGTTGGCAATTGGGTTATAATTGCTGAAAATGTACTTGTAAGTATTGCCTAGAGAGCTGGGACAAGCTAGGGTTGCCTGTGACTTGCCTGTGAAGTTTGTGTTATCCAGAAGAGGTGATTTTCATTCCTTCACATGCCGCATTACATCAAGCCTGCTTGAAACCTGGTCTGAAAGGTGCCAAATGACGCCAAGACCTGTCCTTAGACAAGTAATGGAGTTCCCATCATTTGGAGTACAAATGAGCTTAGACTGGCCTCTAAGCTCATTTTGTTTCTGGACCTTGACTGAAGAGACACTTTAAAATCTGAACATCGGTAGGTGACCAGCAATGAATCCCGAAAGGGCAGCAGAGGAGAGTGAAGAAAGACTGAGTTTACTTACACACAGCTACCCTGGCTCACTTCTACAGGGCAGGTATTTGCACAGGCTTAAGTCCACCTCACTCCAGAAGAGGCACGGAGAGCACTTGAGAACTACTTAGATCCTTAAAATAGGACTTAAGGGCTGTTCCAGCCATCTGTACAGATGGGAATACCACCTACAAAGAGCAGCGTGGCCCAGACAAAGACCTGTTCATGGGAGAGCCTACAGATAATGAATAACAAGAGGTTTGAATGTAGCTGAGACATATAATCAACCAGAATAGGAAAGAGATGTTCAATGCTCTAGAGGGACTCTGCATCCAGACCATTGTAAGTATGCATGTATGTATGTGCGTGTGTGCATACACGCATATAAGAAGAAGAAAACACTTACAAAACGTGCATACACACACTAAGTGATTGTTCTGATTTTCTTAGCATGCTTGGGAAGGTTGAATGAAAAATAATGTCAGACTTGTTCCGTATTCAGCTGTGGAGGACAAGAAATGCTGCTGCTAATAAAGGCAGATTTGGCAGCTGCGGAGCCTTGGCAAGGGTACAGAGTTCCTTCGCGAGCTACTGAATAGCTCCAGCTGTGCAAAATTTGAAATGTATCTTGAAAGCACTGAAAGACAGCTGTCCTGCTCCACTGCCCCGCTTGCCTGGCTGAGAGAGGATGAGGGCGTTTTTAATTGTAAGCTTATGCTGTACTTTGGGTTCTTCCCCTGCCCTATTCGCCCTTTTCCTGGTGCAATAAGATGAAAGGAAGAACTTCTCCATGGGACAGCCAGCAGATACGGTGTGACACAAGTCAGCCCAATGCAGGATGAATTGTACTGCAGATTTGATCTAGGTCCTGTTGTTGGCAGAGGGAAAGACTGCTGCCAGAGGCATGCTTTGCATTACAGGAGGGTTTTGATATTCACCCAGCTCAATCAATTATATGGATCCTTTGTTGTTTTACTCCACTAGGGAGATAAGATGAAACTTTTTTTGTACTGTGTTCACAATGAAGTTAGCAAAGCGGGAGGAAAAAGTGGTGCACCACAGTCCTTTGTGTCCCGGTGGAGGAAGGTCTTCTGCCTCCTGCAAAAATGTCAGTGCTATTTAACAGGGAAGTGATCTTAGAAGTGGCAGCTGTGTCCCCCTCTATGCCAGGAGAAGCCCAGGACCATCACTGCAATGCCTTTCAGAGTGTACTCAGCTCTGCATGAAATGCGGCAGTCGGCAGGATGAACCATATACTTACATTAAATATAAGCTCAGTTGCCAAAAGGCTAAATTAGGGCTTAACACTTTCTCAGTCAAGTGGCGTATATATTGGCCACCACTTAAGTTTTCCTCACCCTTACTCTTCAGCTTCCTCAGACCATTGGAGAGGCCACAGCTCCTGCTCTCACTGCCATCCCACCACACAGCCCCACAGTGCAACAAGCTGTTTGCCTCTGCTCTTTCCACTGAGAAACCGTTGAGAAACCTCGATGGTCCAATGGTTAGAAGTCTTCTTCCAATTTCCAGATGCATGACCTTTCATTCTCTTTTCTTCTTGTGCCAATGTTGTTTCAAATAGCTCTTCGTCCTTCAGGTGCTTCCCTGAAACATTTTGTCCAGGTGAGTGGGTGTGTGGGCATGTGTGCATGTGCACACACACTGTGAAAACTCTGATTTATTTCTATAGAGACCTGTCAGCCTTCATTTCTCTAACTAAACAAAGCTGATGAATGTCTGTCCAGTTAGACCTTTTCCTCCTGGTTTTGAAGTCAATCAAAAGTTGTCCACAGAGGAAAACCACGCTTTGGTGACTCAGTGCCTCAGATAGCCCTTCTTAAGGCACACAGCTATTTCACAGCAGGGAGTCACCGCCTGGGTGCCAGGAGCCAAGCAGGACAATCTGGACAGCTCTAAACGATTGCCAGGAGAGTCACTCTGGAATGACTACAGTGAATCAAATGCCTTGTTTTACCCAGATAGAGGTGGGAAGTTTTTTTTTTTCATGTTGTTCATTATCACCTAGAACCAATTTTTCCAGCAAGGAAAAAAAAGTGTCAATGTCAACAAGCCAAAAAAAAATTAGCTATTATTTCGCAAAAATACAACAAAAGGATTTTTCTTTCTTTTCTTCTTGCTCATTGAACCTCAAGGTAAGGGCAAACGTGTTGTTGCAGCCAGGGCTGTCCCTTGAAGTGACCTGTAAAGTCAAAACTAGAGTTTGGTTTGGGGCAGCAGGTAGATGGAGGGGTCATGGGACTGGGGGGGATGCACTGAGCTAAAAGTGGAGTTGCTGGAAGATAAAATAGGGAGTTCAAAGGAATCCTGGGGAATGTGAGAGTTTAATTAGAATTCTATTGGGGTTAGAAAAAAAATGCATTAACATGTTGTTCCTTAAGCATTGGGACTTAGGGAATATTTCTTGGGCTTCCTGTGGCTCCCTTCCATGTGGATTCTCTCATGTCAAATAACTATACTGAGCTCACACTGTGACCTTTCCCACTAACTTAGTATCTGTCCTGTACCCCACTGCTAATTTTCCTGAATATTTTAAAACACAATACTGTGATGCCTTTCCCCTTCCATCAAATTGCACTGAAATCAGCCAACAGTCTCAATAATTATGAAACGGGGGCAAGCCTGACAGACAAACAACTACAGCACAGCTGCATAATCCTCATTTCCTCAGGAAATGAAGCAAAATATTACAAAGAGTGTCCATGTATTAAAGCTATGTAATATTTTAATAAGAAGGATGTAGATGTTCCCCCGTTGAGACCTTACTTGGCTTTTGGGCTGGCCTTTTTGTCTTTTTTTCACCTTCCTCTGAAGATTAAGAGCTTGATCGCAGCTGGAGATGGGAAGCGTAGATTGCCTGAAAGCATCAAGCTATACCAAACCACGTCTGAGGATCATATACACCTAGTTAAACTTACTGCCAGGTGCTGGGCCTGGGAGGAATTTCTTGCCTGCCTTTGCAGAGTGCAGGATTGTCCCCTTCCTAGCCTCATCTGTGTGTTTTCATGTAGGGAATTCCCTGATATTGCTAGGGCTCAACACATCTCTCTTTTCCCCCTGTGGCATGCCATTGCTCCAGAGACTTGAAGAAACTCCAGTACTGAGGCTCTGGCATTTTTTGGTATATATTGGTATGGACAGTATGGACCTACTGTGTATTGCAAGATCACCTGCATCAGCAAGAAGGGGGACTTCGTGATTCAGTTGGTCCCTTCAGGGACAAAGTTCTTGAGAGTTTTGCTGGGGGATTTACAATTGTGCCCATGGCTTGTCTCTTTACTCTTTAAACCGAATGGTGACAAAGCATGGGCTCAAACACTCTTCCCCAGCAAGCACCAGGGACCCTCCCCAGTTGGTAATTTAAATCAGGTGACTCTGGGTTTCAGAGTGAAGAGATTTTAGCTTAGTAAATTAATTATGAGGATTAAATTAATTTTTTTAAATTAAATCAGTTCTATTTTGTTGCCTCATTAAATCAGCCCCACGTCTTTTGAGATGCATTTGGTTGTATGCTACTGTTTACTAACATTCTTGTTAATGTTTTAAATTGCAGCTATGCTCAAGAAGTTTGAGATGTTTTCTGGAAATAGAGGCAGGTCCTGCATTAAAAGCCTTATTCTGAAATAAATGAGGTGGAGAGGAAAAGAGCACAGCATATAAACATCTTGTTGAGATATAAATAGCACTATTAGCTGTGTCATGGTAAATTACAGGATCTGCAACAGCATCATCAAACACAGGTGATGCTTTTAATCCATTTGATGCTTTAACAGGAACCAGACCAGTCCTTTAGATCTTGCTTGACAGGGCACATGGACCTGTTTCTGCACAGGAAGTCCAACCTAATGAGAGGTGCACCACTAACATGGGTGGGGGGATGTACATGACTGTTTATCTCCAGTTGTTGGTGTATGGAGAAGTACACAATTAATACAGCTGGTCACTTATTGTTGGCTACCTGTTTTATAGGGGCTGCCATAATGGTGACTACCATCTTTTTGGTTGCACAAAGATAAGACTCTGGTGTCCTTGGCAGGCTACAGACAACTCATTTGCTGAGCAAAGTTATAATCTACCTATTGCAGCAAAAATGTGGCCCTCAAACCTCTCAGCAAGTTATCTAAAACCTCTATTTTATGGTAGTGTTTCACCATTCCAGTCTGTGGAAGCTGGAAACCAAAATTTTGTCACTAAGTACAACGTTCATCAGACTTGCTGAAAGGTCGGAATAGCATTTTGCAACATCAGATGATGGGCAGCCAGCAAATATAGTGACTTGCTGAGCAGTCATAACTTTGAAATTAAATCAAGCTGGACTACAGAGCTAATATCTTATCTGGGACACCCAGGCCACACGTCCTCCCTGCATAATAACGTGCCAGTGGGCACTCACAGCCTCTTCCTTTCCCCTAAGGAGTGCAATACACACTGTAACTGTCCCTGTAGCACCCTTAAAACAGAGGGGAGAGGATACAACTCCTCTGCTTTAGTTATCAAACTTTAAACTTGACCCTTCACAATTCAGACACATGAACCAAGATGCATATAGTGGCAGCGTAGTCAGCTTCTCTAGCTAATAGACTTGCTGATGGGTCAGTGTTTAGAGGAAAGGGGAACTTTGGTACCTCAGGTAGGAGACTAAAGTTTGGTGGGATGCAGCTGGGGTTGGTTTCCCTAAGACCCTCCAAAGCCAGAGGAGAGAAATTGGATCCTCCAGAGGTTCCTTCAGGGGTGCAGCCTACATTAGGTGCTCTGAAACACTCTCTGGAAGACTCTTTCCTCTCTGATGGCTGTAGATGGAGTCTAAGGAGCTCAACCTATTTGTTTGGACACCCAAATTTAGAGAAGGACAGCAGGTAGCATGAACATCCCCCAGAGGAGGTAACCTGTAGTGTGTCCAGAGTCACATAGTAGTTCATGACTGGGTCCCATGGCAGCCTTGGTCCTCTCCCACAGTGTGCATATGTTGTAATAGCAGCCTATGCAAAGGTCTGCTTGCGGAGACAACTGGATGCTTAGTAGGGACAAACTGGAGAAATGAATAGCCTCCCCATAGAGACGAATGCCCTCCGTTCAGGGGGAGGACAGTAAAAAGAGAACTTTCACCTCATTTATAAACAAGCATTATTGGTTTCAGAGTAAGTAAGACTAAGAAATTGTGAAGGAGTGCAAATAAAAGATAAACTCCTTCAATCTTTAAATTCACCCATAGGTTATTATTCAGCTGTTTCTTCTTCAGGTCTCACATGCCTGAAAGCTTGCCTGTGTTTTTCCACACCTTTTTATAATTTAGACTAATAAAAATACTTTCTCTTCCTATAAACCATGGTTTTCATGTATACTGAGACCATCACAGCCACAACATTATTGGTCCACCTGTATAACTCCTCTGCTCACTAAAGCAACAAGTGATTGGGTTTTGGTCCTTTACAAAAGTTCCTTTCAGCCTCTGGAATCGCCTTGATCACAGAGGAAGCTCTGGCAAGACCCAAAGCCCGCACCCTTGTAGAGCCAAAGCAAGCCTTTGCCACAGTGATCACCTCTTTCACTACACCAGCAAATGGTACGGGACATACAGAGGTATATATGTCATCAGTACAGCTTAACTACATGTAGGTGCAGAAACAAGCTCTAACAAAGAGTTGGAAGTGCAAATTCAAGTGATTTGGCACTGCTCATTCCCAGAACACTTGAGCTTCCTGAACTAAACCAGTAAAAAATAAGTAATTTCACATCATTCAGCACAGACATGAAGCAAAAAGTCAAGATCTAGGCCTGGAACTAACTTACTGCAAAGACAAAAGGTTCTGGCAAGAATGGACCTGCTTTGAAATTTGAAAAGAAAACATAAACTTCTCAAATTTGGGAATTTCATGTGTCATGATTTGTATCTACACAAGAGAGGGAATAGGGTATGGTTGGTTTTTTGGGGGGTTTATGTTGGTTTTTTTTTAATGTCAGGTCACAGTGATATTACCAAAGTCTTGATTTGTCTTGATAATTTCGGAGAATCCTAGAGATCCAGTCTGGTTCAAAGCTCTTAGCACTTCACAAACCAGCAAGCAAACACTGTCCCAGTCCCAAGACAAGCAGTGCAGCTCAAAGCCTAGGAGGTGGAAGAGACAACGCAACACATACAACATCGATGTCCAGGCATGAAGATAACCAGACTATCTAGCAGGTTTGTGGTGGAGCATCGTTGGCTGGACACACAACAGCCTGCTCCACTCTGCACCCATGCGCTATTTGAAACTGCACAAGTCTGAGCAGCTTTGCTGGCCTTTCCTTGTCTCAGTCTACCTGTTATCTCTTCAGAGTAATAGGACCTCAAGCTCACCCAACCTGGGAAAAAACCCTAGCTTCTATCAATAACTATATAAATGGGAACCAAGGCAAAGACAGGTTGAAGGTGAGATCCAGACAAAGTGCTGGGCCATCACCAGCAAGAACAAGGCCATTTTCAGTGTGGGATGATTCTGCATTTTGGGTTCTCCACTGTTCCACTTGCTTAGGTGTTTTTATCAGGTGGCTTCACACTGTACTTATTTCATGGAAACACAGGAAGGCTGGAAAATATGTCATGTTCTGAGATGGCAGCAAGCTCTCTGTGCAGTCACTCCATAACCACCTCTTTCGAGATGCCAGCAAATCGTGACCTCATGACAAACTCTGTCAAGTATGCAGTCAGCCAGGAGCCAGTAATAGTGGTGGTATCTAAACCACTGAAAAAGAACAATTCAAGACAGGGAGAACTAATATTGCTTGAGAAGAACTCAAATTAAGCTAATTCATAAACTTAGACATTCTTATTAAACTGCCTAAACTAACACATCTTGCTATTTCTAGCATTCCAGTACAGTATATATATCCTAAACCACAAGGCATAAAGGATGGGGTTTCTAACCTCATTGGCAGCATGTTTTTTATAACACCATACAGTTCATAAAAAGCTTGGCATGCATTACTGGATTCATTTATATCCATTAGAGAAGACCAGATGAGTTTGACAGTTTTATTTTCACTTGAAGATCTCGGTACTGCAGGCTGTCCTGATGGCATCAGGCCCCAGTGACAACTGAAATATTGCTCACAAAGAGGAATCTGAAGGATCATTGACCAAATGGGCTGGAAACAATGGTGTAAAATTGCATGGAATTTGCATGGAAAGAATGTGCAAACTAAAGCTACAACTTACCTGTTGGCCTAGGGGGGATAAAGGATGATGCTCCCGCAAAATTTCGGTGACATTTGGATTAAGCTTTGAAAATAAGGGTCCTGCTTGTCCTCCCAGAATCTCTAGTGAAAATTCTTCAAACCCCAGTGGCGGGCCTGGTTTGCACCTATGAAGCTGAGGAGCAAATTCTCTTTGTTCTTTTCCTTCTGACTGAAGCCCCCTCCGATACGGCTCCGAATAGAAACTGCATTAAGTACTGGATTGTTCAGTACTGTGACTTTGTTGCTTTTATCTGTAATTTAATTCTCTTAAGTGCCTCCTGATATGCTGGAATAAAGAGAAGAATGCAAAATCAGCTTTATTAGTTACTGCAGTTTCCATGGGAGGAGAGTACTATGTTTTGGGGAAGAACATAGCCAATTTCTAAGGTGATGCATTAGGAAAGTGACTTTAAAGACACATTTTTAAAGACATAAGCTGTTGATGCTGTACTTCCACTGGGTCATGCCTTGCATTTCTCCAGGAATCCCCACTGATTGCAGTGGGAGTCTGTGGAATAAGGTCTCTTTAATGTAAATATCAGAACCTGGTGATCTAGGTTTGGCCTGTGGTCTTTAGGTCTGTTATTAAAATCAAGAAGAATTTATGCTAGACTGGGACCTTTATTAGATATGGAGTTTACAGCTTTCCTCTGTAAATTTAGGGTCTTCTGTTCTCCATTCTCATTCCAAGAGAGCAGTCTTAAATAAAAGGATTTTGCATGACAGAGCTGCTGATGAACAGGCTCTTCAGTCAGGTTAGAAACAGAAAATAAATCAGATTCTGAGCTGATATAAATGCACATCATTGAGATGGAGTCAATATATCCACTTAGGCTCACTGCAGTTCTCACCCAATGATTGTAGTTTTCTTAGAGTAGGTGATTTCCTGTGATAAAATGACTATGAGCTATCTGTCTATTGACTTCAGCAGTTTCTGAATTCTGTCTTCTCTCTTTACAAAATACACATTTCGGGTAGACTTTAATGCTTTGGATATTATAGGACTGCTGCGATTGTGTTTGTAAGGGAATTCATGAGCTCATATAGTCAATTGCCAGGAAAGGATCAGTCCTACGTAAAATAGGGCTAATATTTGTTTGTCTAACCAGTTTTTAAAGGCTTCCATTACTCCAGGTTCCACAACAACATTGAGGCGAGTATTAGTACGTCTACTTACCTTGTAGAAATGGAGTGAAGTGGGATTATGTCTTTAAAAATCATGAATCTTCCTGAGTTTTGGCAACTCTTAAAGTTCTCATCAGTTTGCGGGTTTCAATCTGGCTTTCCCAAAAGCATCATACATCCTCAACCCATACTCATTATCTTGATAATTTTGCTATTGCTTTCCTAGAGGTTTTCTCCCATAGTCCTCCCACAAAACCACAGGCAAATTCAAAGCCCTCTTTTGCCTTTGATCACAGTATGTCGATTAGCAAGCAAGACAGGACCTAAGATCTTTGTAGCAATGAGTTAAAAAACAAAACACAATGAAAAAAGGCCAGAGAATCTCACTCCAGAATGACTGCACAGGTTACAGTGACTGTCATTATGTGTATGAAGTTCATGGCAAGGGGATTAACAGGTCCTGGAGTCTTGGGGGACATGAACTCAGCCTACCTGAATGCTTTTATAAATCCTATCTGTGTCTATATGCACCTGGATACTTTAAGAGTCTATCAGGAAGGGATATTTGACTCCACTGGGCAGTTTACTGGCAGAAAGAGGTAAACCTTTTTTTTTTCCCACTCCTGTTCTGTCATCCTTCTCCTTTATAAAGTTTTTGTACCCCAAGAAGCTCAGTCACCATAGGGGTCTGCTGAGCTACAGTGGCTGGAAATTACAGATATTCTAAAATGAAAACATCTTCAGGCATTCACAGACAAAACTGAACTGGGAGGTAAGGACTGACATTATACCAGCAAAACCAAGACCGAGCCAGCATCTCTGTTGGTGCAAATTTGGGGCAGTCCCACCAACCTACATGGAGCCCCATGACTGTCAACAGCTCAGGTCTAGCCAGGGCATACTGAAACACTGGCAGGGAAGATCCAGTTTGCGTCTCACTGGCAGCGCTAGGCACTTCAGAAGATGAGCATCAAAGGCACATCTTCCCATGGTTTTCCTTTGAATTAAGAACCGTGATTGTTCTCATTGTAATCTGTGTTTTCACAAAGCTGCCTCTCCCCAAAGAGCCCTAAAATATTTTGCAAGCCAAAGGCCTCATTGGGATCTGTCTTATATTGATATAAATGAAAATTACCCTGTTGGTAGATCAGAATCAAGCCCTTTGTGTAAACAGCATTCTTGAAACTCAGCCTTCTCTTGGGCAGAAATCAATCAGCATGCTTGTTTGGCTTTAACCCTGCTGTCATAAGCAATAAACCTATTGCAGTGGGAATTGAGAGCGTGCATCTAGTAATGACTACACATTTAATGATCTAGGGTTGACTGGGCTGATGGGTAAAATTCCTCAGGACAGGAATGGCCTCTTAGAGGAGGTCATAAATTGCAAATATCACAAACACAGTATAGCAAGGGGATGTCAACCCTAGGGTCTCTCCCCACTTTTAGTGCAGATGACCTTGTTAAGTCACACCTTGCTATAGAGGTAGTCAAGCAGTTTGATTTGCAGATCCCTATGAATTTTCTTACAGAGGTGTAGGCCCCAGTACTAAAGCCTTATGTCTCCTGACAATAGACTTTCATTTTCGCAGGTCTTTTTAGA
Organism: Calonectris borealis; assembly: GCF_964195595.1. NCBI lineage: Eukaryota > Metazoa > Chordata > Aves > Procellariiformes > Procellariidae > Calonectris > Calonectris borealis. Next base: position 9,044,235 of record NC_134315.1, read on the forward strand.
GCAGCTCACAAGTCCAGAGGGTTGTATTGACTTGCAGTTTGATCACCCTTGGCTTAAATCACCAGCCTGTAGCATGGCTGAGGCTTCTAAGTACTGCTGTGATGAAGAACAGATAAATAACTTGTATGGGGAAAGGAGAAGAACCATTGCTAATCAAGTGATGTGGCTTCTATTGAGCTTTCAAGCATTGGCTTTCACCAGTGCATGCAGTCGCCTCCATAGTTTCAACATGCTGCCACTTTAAAAGCCATTTGGGAACAGGGACAGTCTTTCACTGAGTTTTCTTTATAGATAACTGCAAATGAAAAAACTGGGGAGGAGGCAACAGAAACAGGTGGCACCCTTTTTCCTCTCTCCCTGCTTATTTCACTCCACATGAGCCTTAAATTGCTCAGTGCAAAACTCTTCCCATGGGATATCCTGGGGTATCGAAAGGTCTCATTTTAATTCATTAGCATTTTTCAGCTAAGATAGAAAAAAAGCAAGAGTGCAAGTGTGTGTGTAGGGGGATTTGAAAACAAAATAAATAACAGGAGGCAACTCTGGAGAACAAAATAAATAAACAAATAAATATCAACCTGGTTTTGCTTTCAGGGTGGGAGCATTGCCAAGGAGAGCAAGTTTGCTCACAGTTCTCTGTGGGGTCTTCCTGGATTTTGCACTACAGAAACACGGCACATGGAAAGCATCGAGAAAAACAGGCTCCCACTCTGGGTCCACATTCTCCCCCTGTTAACTCTTCAATTAAAATGCCCCTACCTTGAAAGCACAGAGCTCGTTTTGAGGTCCTCAGTGGAGAGCTCAGATCTCCCTTTGCCTTCTCCCCAAAAGAGTTGCTTTAAATAAATAATGATGTGTTGTAAATAAATCCAGGATTGTTTTCCCTGGAAAGATTTCTGAGGAGCCTGGGCAAGAGCAGAATGAATGTGGAGGAGTGTTTCAAACCAGAAGGAAAAGATATGCAGAGTTTTAGCTAACTTGCACCACTAAATCAAAGGGACAGATCTAAAAAGCCCAGCAGGAGTGGTGCGTACAACAGCAAAAACTCTCCTTGTAGGTGTTATTCCCACCAGTGGCTTCACTAGTAGCCTCCCCTCCCAACGCCTGAGTACACCCTGCTACATGAGAATATACCCAGAGCTGTCAGGGCTTGTGTTCACTTAATAGCATCGATTGTTTTTAATTATCTGGCTGCAGTTAGGCAGCTCTGCCTTAGTGTCAGACAGTCCCTGGAGAGGCAGGGCTGACGCCTCGCAGCCCAGTCAGCCGAAGCCACATTCCCCCGGTGCTGGTGGCAATGACACAGCTACCAGAGGAACTAATACCAAGCAGCATCTGAAAGCAATAAAGCAAATGAAAACTGCAGGGAAGCGTAAGCTGCAGGCGTCCGGGTGGGAGCAGCCAACGTCTTTGCTTATATGGAGAGAATTCATTAGCAGCCATTTTTATCCTGAAAGACATCCCAGTCTTGGAGATAAGGTTCCTGTTGAGATATTTCCTTGTCATTTGTAGCTTTTGATCTCTACTTTTCTTCTTCATTTCTATTCTATTACTCTCAGACGCCAGATTCGTCTCTTCTCCCTGTTACCAAATGACTTTACAGTAGCAAGCTTGTTGGAGACCTGGAGTTTCTACCACAACAATGAACATTCACAGCCACTCCAAATATCTCCATTCCTGTAGCAAAAGGACATATATTTTCCTCTTACCAATGCACAGGCTTCCCTGTGAGAGGCAGTTCTCAACACAGGCTGAGAACACACCGTGGAAAAGTCTATCCTGTGAGGGCAGCAGGACCAATACCCATTCCCATAGTAAAACTACCTGAAAAACAGACCCTGGCAATGTGCTTAAGTTTGCTTAAACTTAACTCAGAAAAGACTCTGTGGTTCATTTTAACTATGGATGCATCATGCTTTTGGTTTCACTGACAGAGCACCCCACAAGCCTTCCTTGGAATGTGGTTCACAGGAGAACTGCAACTTGTAAATATTTAATATAAGTGGGCACACAGGCTTCTGAAATGCATGGGTCTCAGAGCCTGCAGCCCATTATTTCCAGAAAGTCCATCGAACAATGGCAGGCAGATGGAGCAGCAACAAAAAATCTGGAACATCCCCGAAAATTCACATCTTGTGAATGCAAATAAGATCGCAGCAAGCTATTTTTAGGATTTAGACCCAAATTAGCTTTTCATACTTTTGTAGCTCAAGTAAAGAGAATGAATACCGCTCGTCTTACTTGTCTGAACACAAAACTCCTTCAAATAGTTTGCCCGATGTAACGATCAGGGAGGCATATCTGATACTGTGCAGAATATAAATGCATTCCCCTTCAGCTTTTTGCAAGTTCCCCAAGCTTACCATTGTCATGAGCTAGAGGCAAGTTTCATTTCTGTTGTTAGGAAAAGGACTGCTCTCTGACTTCAGAAAAGTGGCTTCTCCAGCCCATTTACCTCACAATCTCCCCTTGGAAGAGAGGCATTCGGGTGTCCTATTGCTTCTTACCAATTACTGCTGGGGTAGTCAGCTATCCCGAGCACATTGGTCTCCCTAATATTTGGCCAAGGATGTTGAAAGTGGATGTCTCATCTGCAATGACGCTGTCACTTCACTGCACTGAGCCTGAGACAGGCCAGGAATGGACTGGATGAGCCTAACCCAGAAGGTGCTCGAAGGGAATTTGTATTCAAGGGCGTCGGAAGCCTTGGGAAGGATACCAAACCCCTCTCTTTGGAGCAGTATTTAACAGATTGAAAATCTTCCATACACTTCAAGGTTTTCCGCTTCATTCCCAGGGATGCTTTGCAAGCATATCAACTCTAATTAAATAATTCCAAATAATTATATTGTTTTTGAAGACTATCTGTCAAATATATACATATATATATAATTTGTAACTTACATGATCACAGTAATACATCAAGTTCCTGAAAGTCATTGAGTCCTGCATCAAATTGCCTTCAGTCTAAATTGTTTTATTCTGTTCAATTGGATTATAAAACCTTGGCCACCTAGTGAATCTGGTAGTGGCTATAAATCTCTGCAGCTGGGAAACTGGAAGGCAGCCCTGCCTACCTTACAATGAGAAGAAACCCTGCTTCCCATTCCAATTCAGCAGTGCCTGCAGAGTATAAAGACCTTTCTGAGCAAAATCCTTCAAAAATAGTAATAAAGAACCAAGGGGAGCCCGGGGAAGAACACGTAATTATAGACGTTATTTGGAGGGCTCTGCTGTATTTTGAAGGACATTTTGAAAGCCACGGCAGTGATAGGATGGGATTTTTGCTCTGCAAGAGTTTGCAGGCGTCCTGCTGCAAGGCGTATTGACAGAACACATGCAGCACCACCCTACCGCTGCCGAGCTATATCACTTTGTTGTACCCACTGCTTGTAAGGCCCTTAGAAACCCAGTGAGCTACAGTGAATGTTGCTGAACATCCATTTCCCAAGGCTATTGAAATAGGATTTTTTTTTGTGTGTGAATGGCCAATGAATAAAACAATCCTGACGGAAGAAAACCAGCCAATTCCTGGCTTCTGTGTTAGGGCTGAATAAAGAGGACCAGCTCACACAGTAGCCGAAAAGGATACAACATACTTGTGATAAACTGGATACCTTTTATCCCATTTTCTATTAACTTCCATGTTTTCAGTTTTCCTTCCTTCAAAAAATTATTATAAAGCCTTGTATTACATTGCGGTCAAACTAATGGCTATTTAGTTGCCCAGAACATCTCGTCCTCTCCCTGCTTTTCTTATTTAACCATGGAGCCCAAATCCTATTTTCCAGTTACATGAGCTACCCATGACTGAATGAATGCATCATTGCTACTGGACTAGCCAATTCACATCCTTCTCCTTCCAGAATTTAGGGACAGAGACTATCTGTCCCAAAGTCTCCCTTCCTCCTCCTATGTGGTCATTCCCATTTCTATAGCCTCATCCTCATTTCCTTTCACTTGCAAATTCACCCATGTCCTTAATCAAAATGAAGGTGGTGCTGTCATGAGCAGCTGAGCTGCTCTAACGCTGCACAGGCTGCAAGGGGAGGTCCTGCTTCTCTCCTCCCTCATCTCCCCATGGTCCCACTCGTTGCTGGCACCAACCTGGGTACTTGTGGAGCAGTTTCCTAAGCTGATTCAACTTGCTAAAACGGCAGAAAAACTAGCCACATGCTTTGTTGGGGTAGTTTACTGATGGGTTAAGGAGTTGGCGCAAGACATGGGGTGAGGCCGCGTGACCGTGGTGGGGAGATGGGAAAGCATAGCAGAGCCTCTGCTTGCTGGCAGAGATAAGTAATCTCTTAAGCCATCTCGCCCCATCTCACAGAACTGCACCCCGAGGCAAAGCATTTGTTCGGTTTTGGTGCCATATTTTTAATCCCTTTGCTCTCGCTGAGTTGTTCTCTCCTATTCCTTAACTGAAAAAACTTCTGGTTTTGATTTTGATTTCTTTTGCAAGGTTTAACTCAGTTTGACAGTTGGCAGTTCTCATAAGCCCTCTATGCTTTCTGACCTCTAAGATGAGGCTTCTTTTGCTGGTCAGGTCTGTTTTTCAGCCCTTGTAACCTTTCACTCTGCCCACTCCAAATATCCTGTTTGAAGTGGATCTTGCACTTGGGTCAGTCTGGAGCCTTCCTCTGCAATATTGGTCCCTATCCCGAGCAGGGTACAAGAGCAAAGGGGTTTTTCCACCCTTGCCTGAAAAGTATTCTGCACATCCTCCACACAACAGTCCTAGAGCTCTTCAACCCCATTGGTTTTACAGCTAATTCCTCTAATTTATTTAAATTTGCCCCTTTGAACCTAAGTTACAGATGCCTTTTTTAATACTTTAATTTTATTTACATTGATTCATCTCATGATCACAGATCCAAAGTCATACTTTTCTCTAAAGATCTCACTGTCTGCAAAATCAAATCTAAAATCTCATCATCTTGTATTTATTCTGTAACTGATTAGTGAATGGGTCAGCCCGCACCCAGGGCTGTATGGGCCTTTTTTGGTAGCATTTATTTTCCAGTACACGTGTCCAGAATTAAAGCTTTCCATAATGACACAATTCTCCCTTGTATATATATTGCTCCATATATTTATATATAAGAAATAAATCTTTAGTTTGCAGTCCAGCCTTGGAACTTATAGGAGATTCCTAGTATGACTCAGCTTGAATGTCTTTAGCCAGCTTACCCTATATCACGTTGACCCAACTGTTTTCTGCTCTGCCCGTGCAGCCAGGTCTTATTTCTTGGCAGTGTCTCCCACCATTACCATACAGCACTACTTCTCCCTCCAATCTTCGTTTCTTTCTCTCCTGACCAGCGCCTATCCCTCATTTCCTGCGTTCCAGATACGATGGCTATTCCACCATATTTCCATTATCCTTACAATATCCTGTCTTACATCCTGCATTGGTAGTTCAAGTTTCTCCGTTTTATTGCTAATGCCTCTTTAATCAGTAGACAAATGTTTCAATGCTTTTTACTGTCCAATATCATTTTTCCACCTGCATTAGACAAAATCTATTTATTATCAAATTGCCTATTTGATTATTGCTTGCAGCAATAATTTTTCTTTTCCACAGAATCCATTCGACTGTCTCACATCTCAGTACACATTATTTTTTCCCTTATGCACTGAATCTCCTCTTCCTCTGTGCTGAATCCAGCTGTAAGGATTACATAGATATCTCCCAAACTCGCTCCTTTATTTCTCATTTTCAATTTCTCATGAGAGCTTCATACATGCTAGTTTTAATCCTACAATACCGCTCTCTTTACTGAGGTGAAATCAATCACTGAATCTCTTTTTCATTAGTAATTCCTCATAATCAACTGTCTCAACACCCTCCTTCTTGATGATATTTGAGGCACTTGCCGACCTCCACGTAATGACTTCCTCTACCCTTTCTAAAGGCTGAAAGACTCAGCCAAGACTCATTTCTTTAAATGTCTCTCCTAAGTGGGCATAATTATCCTTGATGTCCCCTCACGTCCTTTGGGGACTTGCTTTAGCTTCCAAATCCACCTTGTATTCCCCACTTTCCCCTGGACCCTTTCTAATGACAGGTCAGTCAGCTCTTCTCGGCAAGGACCCTCCTGTCTCCTGCCTTTCTGGGACTGGTATGAATCAGAGGTGCTCTTTCTCCTGTCTGCAGATGGGTGGATGAGTGCATATTCATCTATCCCTTCTCCCCTGTGTTTTACCCTCTTACCTCTTTGTAGCCTCTGGGGTCCCTGGATAGCTCCATTTTATCTTCTTTTCTTGTTGAACTACTTGCTGTTCTCTTTCCTACTGCTTTCTCTGCCCCTTTCTGCAATGCAGGGGACCTCTTCCTCAACCCTGTTGCTCCTCTGCTAGTCTTTTCCTCTACCTTACTTCTTACACTTACTTCTACAAGTCACTGCAATCAAACAGGAGTTTACCTTTCCAGGTGCCTTGTCCAGCAGAGGTCTGAAAGACCTGAGCAGTCCTTCCAGGCTCCACGCATATCCAGCAAGCCTTCAGTTCTCCCACTGAACTCCACTAGTCTCTCCAATGATAAGCCCAGATTTCCTACCTCCTCTTCTTTGAGGAAGGCAAATACCATGCATACATGTCCCAATATTTCTAAACTAAGATACATTCAGCATCTTCTGCATTCAGTGATCACACCATGCTTTTGGGTCACTTCTATTTCTGCTTCACTGATGCATTATTAATGAAAAAGGAAGAGCCATGCTCAGTCCTTTATTAAAAAATCCCTTTTTTATGGCTCCAATCATACGACAAAATTTCTGCAGGGCAAGGTAATGTCACCTGGCATTTTGCATTTAACATGGTGTCCCTCCTCCCAGGGTGATGTAATTGGTGCGAAATATCGCTTTACCTAGATCTGACAAAAAATATAGCTCAGGACGTACTAGGGGTTGGCCTTCAGTGGCTGCACAAATAAGCAACCTTGCCCTGCATTATGTACATGGACAAAGAGCGTGGAGAACTTTGTTTTCTCCTCCAACGTGTCTGCCATATGGGAATAACTGGCCGAGCTCACTTCCTCCTTCTGGTAATTGAGGGAACCACAGATCACACCGTGGCTTTAGGAATTAAAATCTGGTTTATGATTCTTCTGGTTTAAGATCTATGTATCTTGAGTGGCAAAGTAACATGCTGCTCATACCTAAGTGCCTGGTTGGAGCCACAGTTATGGTGTTATTAGAAAAGTTTCCTCTGAACAGCAGAGATCTGGTCTCCAGGTAGCCTAACTCTGGGTTTTGGATTTGGTATCTGTAGGATGAGTTACTGTGAAGAGTTCTAGTGTTTAATAAGGGCTCTGCTCACTCTGCATCTTCTCCTGTCACTGTCATCTCTTTCTTCTCCTCAAGCATCTGTTTTCAAAAAACTTGTAGGCGCTCAGTATCTCCGAGATCCTCAAAAACTTTGTTAAAATTGGCTATGTGGCTGAGTAGTTATTTAGGAAAAACAGCAAATACACACACACACACACACAGAGGCACATACAAATCCCACTACATGACAAAACCAGGCAAAAAAAGCATTAATATGTATTCACCTTTAGCTAAGCACTGACAGCAGGGCAATATATTATCTTTGCCAGTGTTATTTTCACTTGAATGGTTTTCCTTTTATCCCCTGTGGTGTTTAAGGTCTTCCAAAAGAAATACAAATGATCATTGGAAATGAATAGCTGGTTGTGCATGGGTGTTGGGAGAGTGCTGAAAATGGGCTTTCACTCTGCATTCAGTGAGAAAGTGAATCACTCTCACACAAAGCTAGAGCCTCGAATGCGAGGGGAGAGAATGAAAGCAGGATGTGATTCTCAGATGACATTTGGTGCTGTTTATCTAGTGGAACAGCGCATAGATTTGGTGTAGAGGAAACACAGCGTCTCACTGCTGGGGAGCAATTGCATTAATTTTCAATATTAGCTCTCAGGTCCTTTAAGAAACTGGGGAATAACATGAAAAGAGGCAGAAAAGGGAAGGAAAAAGTAGAAGGAACCATAGGGCCAGTCTGAAGGCTCTGGGAGGCTGTGGGGGGGCAGAAGTCTGGGTTTAGCAGGCTGGTGTCTGCCCCAGCGGTGCCTGTAAAGATGATTTAATCCATTCTTGAACTTTACATAGAAATCTCAACCTTGCATAAAAGAAAAGTCCCAGAGCTGCAGATAAGGGATCCAGGAGCTAACCAGAGGATCTTAGGCTGTATGGGATTAAAACCTACCTCATTATTCCACTTAAAGCAAGGATGGGCTTAAAACAGAGTCAGCTGTGGGGGGTGTGTGTGTGCAAATTTAGCCTGTTTGAAAACCGAAAGTGAGTTCAAGCGCTGCGTAGCAGATGTGCTGGGTGCAATCGCTTCCTTTCCTCGTACCCTTCCTCTGCCCAGCTTCCCTGCTTCATGCCCACACCTTGCTGGTGCCTCCAACACCCACCAGCTGACCAAGAAGGGCTGTATCCCCTCCATGTAATTCTACTCATCATTAACTTGGAGGCTAATACTTTGAGTATGTAAAGTCTAGTTGCTCTTGGGTTCAAACCCCAGCTGATGTAGATCAATGAAGCTTCATGGATTTCATTTCCACCAGCTCAGCCAAGCCATTTCCAAGAGACATGAATACCATTAGCCTCATTTGGCTCATAATTTCTTCTCAGAAATTACTCCTTGAGTAGTTTCTGCATTGCAGAAACAATGGCAGAGCAATGACTCAAAAGCGAGAAACCTGTCCTTGAGGCTAGATCTTTTAGCAGATGGAAGAAGGAGCAGATCCTCGGTTTGTACAATGAGGCAGAGCTGAAGAGCTGTAGGAGGAGTCATATCTACCTACACCTCTGTGCACCCTGCCCAAGGTTATAGATGTACCACTAATGGCACTTCTGAGATGGTGCTCAGTGCAGGCATAGGGGAGAAAAGTGCTGGCTTGTTCAGAAAGAAAGTGAATAACTCTTCAACACAGCTTTAGCAGGGTGTGATCGTCACTGACGTCTCCTTCCAGGCTGTGTGGCCCTGCCCAGAAAAGAGGTACTGCTGACTGGTGGTACCTCTTCTTCAGGGAAGCGGTGAGTCCTCGTAGCCTGAGTTCCTACACTTTTTCAAGGTGTGGACACTCCCCTAAAAGGGATGTTGAAACGTATAAAAAAAGTGGGAGAAGGCGCCATCCCCAAGGCTTGCTGTCTGCCCGGATAGGCGTGGAAGTCCAGTGGGAGACCTGCAGCCCAGAGCTTTCCCACTGTCAGCTCCAGGTGGGTCCCTTCCCCTGTCCCTATCACAACAAGCGGTCAGCGGGTCTGCTCCATGGAGGGGAAACTTGGTTTTGAAAATGTAATTTTCTGATTTCAGTGCTATGCCATAGCCGAGTTTATATGACTGGCTGGGACCCCGCTGACAGGCAGGGTGCTGGGCTTGGGGCAAGGTGTCCCCAGTGCTGTCCCCTCGCCCAGGGTTGGATGCATACCAATGCACCCTCTTCCGATCTGAATTTACTCTAACAGTAATGAGCTGTCCATGCTGACTGCCCTGTCACAAAAACCAAGTCCATCCTCACAGAAAGCAGCATACCCGCAGGGAGTCTGGCTCCAGCACTCCTGCAAGCCCTGTTTGAATGAAGCACTTACTTATTTTAATTTGTAGGAGATTTGCAGACTTTAATTACCATTGGAGTTTCACAGAGCATAATTACTATTTTTTCAGTCTCTTTTTTACTGGTGCAATGAATAGTTATTGGTAGTTTGTCAAAGTTACGTGCAGCATCTGTCCTGGACAGTGAGAAAAAGAATCCAGCAGCCTGCTTAAGAAAGCAGTGATTTAAAATGACTGGCAAAGGTGCTTTTGCCGGGTCAGAGTGAGAACAAGCACAAAGGCATCTCACTTTTCCCTTTTTTCTTTTTTTTTTTTTGGTGGCAGTGTCTGGGTGGTGGCTCATTATCAATTGTAAATTACAGGGGGTGGAGAAAGGGACATGAATGACAAAGTTCAGAAACAGCATCTGCTGAAGAAAAACAAATGGGGTGGGGGGCAAAGCAGGAAAAAACAGATGAAACACTGTAATTGCTTGGCAACAAGTTGCTATTGTAATTTAGAAAATTGGAAGCATCCGTTCTCAAACAGTTCAAGCTTTATTTCGTTTCTTCTTTATTTTTGACTGCAGCCCTTGTTTGGCGATCAGCTGTGTCCTCCTGTAGGATTACTGGCCCTCCCTCACACAGAGCAGTAATGGACCCCTCGTGTTTGGTTATGGGCCATCGAAGAAAGCGTTTTGCGATTGTTTCGCAGTGCAGTCATTTAACAAGATTAGAGATAATTTGCCCCTTGGAATGCAAAACTGTTTCTACAGGTGCTTAAGCTTCCTGGCTTTTGGATTAGAGGCCTCATTTTGTTTTGTGCCATTGCATTCAGCGAGGTCTCCAAGGACTGTAAATAAATGAACAGCTACCCTCCGCAGCTGTGAAACTAATTTTCCAGCCTTAGCTACAAGAGTTGCAGCTTACAAAGCTCAGTGGATGCAGATAAATATGTGCATGCTAATGTATTAAACGTGCTGATTAACTAATACTGACTGTGCCTGAATGCAAGCCATTTGCCAACTGGGAGAAACAAGCCTGACCAGAGAGGGAGCAGGTTGCTGGAGGCAAGCAGGAGGTGCACGGTCATCAGAGCTGCTAGCGATGGTAAAAGGGGTGATGGCCATTCTCCCTGCTGCTGGCAGACTTCCTTCACACCTCCCTACCTCGTTCTCCCACAGGGGAGAAAACGAGCCCCAAGCTTTGGCCACATCCAGGAGGACGGGAAGTCTAGTAGACGTCCACTGAGATGGGGAACCTCAAGGATGCAGGGATGCCATGGACTCCTTCCAAAGGAAAGGAGAGCCAATGCACGCTCCCCCAGAGGCTCCCGTGCTTTGTATCCAGCTCTGGTCCTGCCAAATAGATGTGGTCTATTCTCCAAGAATGATCACGGATTCCTGGATGGAGCTGGCTCATGGTTACTGGGGATTGGAGAAAGCCTCATTTATTTGACTTCCCCCATTTTTTTCTTTGTCCCTTCCTTTTCTTGTGTTTCCTTTCCTTCTTTGGGTGTAATTTGTTTATTTGAGCTGAAAGGGAAATTGGATTCATGATTTCAAAAGCTGTCTTTTGTTCCAAAGTTTTTTTTTAATTCAGATGTGGGATGAAAATCAGACCTTCTGAAATTCCCCGCAAGATGAAATGACCTTTCTCTGCTCAACCCTGCAGCAATTCTTAGTTTGGGGACAGCCTGAGCAAGTCTAGCTGGAACGAGAGACCCCCTCTGCTTCGGACATACTTGCTGGCCCCTGTCAGGCTGGCCTGGGTCTGGCTCCTTGGGATGCTCAGGAGCACCGTGCCGCTGTAATTCCTGGACCTGGGAGGCCCAAGGTGCCAAGCATCCTGCCAAACTAGCCACGAGGACACTGGGCAAGGGTTGAAACCTGCCTGGCAAGTGCAGCTCCATCAGGAGCACACTCTACTGCTGGCAAAGCCCTCCTGAAACTCAGCCACCTCCAGGGCACACTTTAATCTGGGTGAATCAGCAGCTTCTGGGGCAATAGACGTTTTGTCATGATCAGCCTTAATTTCTCACTGCACGCGGTAGAGGACTTGCTTTCTGTACCTCCCTGTTTGGTCACAGCACTATGCACTGAGAGCACAGATCCCCTGGCTCTGGGAGGGTGACAGGCTCCCAGGGGGATCACTGCAGGTGGGCTATGCAAAAAAGACCTCTCTTCAATTATCTCAGACCATGGTTGCGCTCAGGTTGTTGATAACAAGAAAACAGGATCTGTTACTACTGTGGTTTGAAGCCTGTATCTGCTCAAACCCGATGCAAAGCCTGGTAGAGTTAGGTTAAGGGTGTATGACTTTCAAATCAAACTCAGGTAAAGGGTCTTCTTTTGTCTATCTCTTAAAATATTATTGACAGAAATGAACACTCACCTATTAAAAGCAACATGGTGTTTAACCAGTCGCAAATTAAAGGTGGAATCGTCCGTTCTATCATTATAGCAAAGCATTTCCGACATAAAGTTGAGGAGATAGGTGAAATACAGAAGAGATTTAGTGAGCATTCCTTCATTCCTGCACTGTTTAATTTCTCTTTAGACCTCCTGAGTCTGTGGATGTTAAGAGTTTGACAGTGGTTTGGGGACCAATCCAAGATTTAGAAGTTCATTGTTTAAGACCTTGCTGTGCCAAAGGTCTTCTGGCTACTTTGAACAAAATGCTGAAACGTTTCAGAGTACCTAGGTGCCCAGGGGACAAAGGACTTGAACTGCCAGGGTCTATAGGCTTACTATTGAAGCATTTCAAAAGTGATTTAGGCGAGATTTTTTCATACAGATTTTTACAGTCTTCAGATAGGTACAAATGAAAAAGAAGATTTTGTCAGAGGAGCAAAAGGTTCAGCTGCAAGATGTTACCAAGAAGGAAGGCTCTATTCCAGACTAACCTTCGCTGCTTGTTCCCACCTGCCCCAAGCCATCTACTGGTGGTGAAGCTTTGGTAGGGTTAGTATTTTTGGGGGGTAGAGTGTACAGTGAGGTCAAATAAGCACTGGCATCAGACAAGGGAAGCAATAAGATTTAGCAAGTACAGGTGAACATGACCATCCCTTCTGGCACCAGGTAGTCCTACTAACTCAGCTGGAAGGTGAAAAAGCTCCTAAAACTGTCTGTCTTTAGATTTTTCCCCCTTTTTTAAAAATGAGGTTAGCTGACCCTTTCAAAATTATCTACCATTTTTAATGAATGTCAAACTCTTCTCAGAAATTTTTTTTTGGCTCAAAACATTTTTCACCTCTACTCCAAGAGATTTAAGAGCACAGACAGCTTCAGTTGATCAGAAATGCATTTTTGGCAAACAAAATATTTGCACAGAAAATTTTGCCCAGCTGTACTCATAAGAGTTATTGAAAGCTTTTCTCACAGTTCTTCTTCTAGTAAAATGGCAAAATAGGATGTCCTTATCCGACACAGAGATTGCAAGAATAAATGCGTTAAGAAATGTGACTCACACAGTAGGAGCCAAAAAGACAGGTGCCGTAAATTATGCCCCTGAAGAAATAATAATAATAAACAGTCTTAGTGCCTGACAGGGTATCACATGAAAAGAGCAAATTCCACCTAGTTTATCTGCTTCAGCCAGCTGAAGCCCTGGACTTACCGATGTTTGGTACCTGCCTTTTTACCGATGAGTGAGAGCAAATTTTGCAGAGGAGGCATTTCTGCAAGAGGAGTGACATTGAAGTTTTCTTACAAATTTCCTACAAGCCACCAGGCAGTCACTTGTCAAGCAGCAAAGTTCAAGCAGTAGCAAGCAAAAAAGAAGAAGAAAAAACAAAGGTAGTACTAAGAAACCTGTCCAGAAACCACAACTCAAATAACCAGCCCTGCTAACTAGACAGCCACATGGAGAGCACGTATACCTTCAGAGCAAGGTGATGCCAGAGGGATTGGTCTGGAACAGACTTTCCAGATGGCTGCATATATTGCTCAAACTTCATGCAAATACTGTTTGCGTGGGTTTAACTGCTTGTGTACAGAAAATCCCAATTATCACCCACATGAATGCTTATGGAAAACAAAAAGAAAAATATGATTGGTAGCACACAAGTAAATATGCAGGTTTTATATGACGCAGTGCTTGTGGATATATGATTGCAGGTATCAGCAATCTCTAGTCCGAGCAGAGCAAAGAGGACTGCCAGGCGGTTTGTAGTCCTTTAGACCCCAGTTCAGCACAGTGCAATGCTTAGAGGTGAGAATGTGCCTAGGGATCGCCTAGGGATGCACAGCGAGGGGTCCCCATCCCAGCCAGTCTCGGGGCACCCAGAGTATATCAGTAATGCCCAGCCACTATTCCAGAGATTTATATTGCAATAACACCTAAATGTCCCAATCAAGGTTCAGTCCCACTTTATTAGGTTCTACAAGCTGCCACTGACCCCCACAGTTCCTTAAATTCACAGCACAGGCAGATGAAATGTAAGAGAGCAGATAAACAAGGGCATGGGAAATCAGGGAGGTTTGCCCCCAGAGGCATTCTTGTCTGCTGTTGGGAGCACTTTGCAAGCACCGTGACAAAGAGGGACCTTAAAGGCAAAGGAAAGGGAATCCTAAAGGCTGCTCTCCGGGGAAGGACATATACTTCAGGTGGCTCATCTCTCCAGCAGAAATTCTACCTTTAATTCACTGGTGGGTCTGATAGTCTTATGAAATTTTAAAAGCAAATTTGCGGTGTGGTACTATATTTGCTCTGCATCTGTCTTTATCAGAAAGGCAGGGGCTGTTTGCAGTCCATGAGCAAGACCTGTCCTCGGTGGAGACACCTCGGGGGCCTTCTCATTGAGCTCTTTGCAAGTAAAGTTGCAGGTGGAGGTAGTTAGGAGTGTCTTTCCCCTGGCCTCTCCGTCAGAGCTGGAAGGGGATCCATCCCCTCCAGAGGGCAGATGGGGTCACCCATCTGGACTTGGGTTTCCCCCTTTCCCTACTGCTTGCACAGGGACCAAGGGAAGGCATTTCAGGCATATTGGTGGGGGACCAGACTCGCTTGGTTAGCACTCTTCCCTGGAGCAAGTGGCTTCCTTCCCTGAGCATCACGACCAAGTGTTTTAGGGCAGGTTATTTTTCCTGGGAGTTGCGTGCAGCCCCCAATACCCAGAAGGCCCAAAGAGCATAAGTGAGCATTGTTTCCCCCGCATTGTTCCCTGGCTCTCCACTTTTCCCAACTCCTTCTTACCTCATCCTCCCCTTGCTGGCTAGAGAGCTGTAAGCCGCTGATTAGCACTTCATTTGACAAACAGGAAGTCGGGAAGAAAAGCATCATTTTCAGAATTAGAGCCTCGGAATGAATTGAAGAAAGAAAGGGGGAAGAAGGAAAAAAAAGAAAGCGAGCCCTGCACACTTTCCTAATTGCTCGTTAGAACCAATGGCCTTTGTGGTTCCTTCCCCCTGTGTCTTCTTTATAAAAGCGTTTGCACAAGACATTGCTATTGTCTGCCAGACAGCCTCAGGGTAGGACAAAATGAACTAATTGATTTGCAGTTATGTCGCGGTGAATAGTGCTAAACATCCATCTGCGGATTCCTTGTGAGGAGTGATTAATAATTTGTACTCCTGGGCCTAGAAGCCTGAATACCCTTTTTTCATGTAAAACTGAAGCGTTTCATTCTCTCAGCATCACAGATATCTCGTCTACATTGTGGGTTACAAGGAGGAGGTCAGGAGCGGCTTGCTAGCGTTGCCGCATAGGCAGTTGTCTTCGTATGGGTAAAACCCAGCACGGTTGTGGGATTAATGGGAATTTGTAAAGCTGACACACGGTACTGTACAGCATGCCTGCTACGGCCATTCTAGTGCAGATGTTCCCGGTCCCCTGTCATTGTTCCAGGGACGGAGGATTTTGCATGTGTTTTCAAAGGGAGCGCTGGGAGACTTAAATTTTATTTCAAACACAGAACCAAAACCTAGACTGAGACAGTTCGAGGAATTAGGTCTTGGATTCAAATTTCAGGGTTTTTGTGAACACCGTTTCTATAACCACCAGAGGGAAAACCCTAGTGCCAAACAGACGTAAGCACTGAGGAGTTTAAAAGGTCAGTCCAAAAAACCTCACTCAAATCCCACCTTCGTGTTGAAAGTTGCATGCAAAATACCTTAAACTGTCTAGTAACAGGGGAGTCTGCAAGACCTCTCCACAGGAGCTCCTGCTTGTGGACCTGCTTTACCAGGACGTCCCTCCTGTAAGAGCTACACACTTACTTACTTAAATGATTTAAATAGTGGGGCTGAGGCTGTAGGCACATTGCCTCTGTCTGAGCTTGGTCAGCTGTGACCGCCTGTGATCCCCGCTCCCAGCCACGTCTCGTGGTCTTTTGCGGCTCTGTCCCCAACTCCACCGCTCATTCTTGGTCCTTTCCACCTCCACCTGGAATGAAAAGCTCGTAGCTGCTCTCTGAGCCATTTCCTGCTTCCTAATGAAATCTATTGGCCTCCTGGGGGAAAAAAAAACATCGACTCAGCCAACTCTTAATGAAGTCATCTGTTTTCATGGTGTTACCGGTGCCCTCTACTTTCCCAGCTCATTAAAAAAATTAACAACCTTTGGATACATCCAAAGATCCAGAGATGAGATCTACCTGGTCAGAGTAAATCACTTTCAGTAGAAAAACATTTTTCTTTCCCTGGTGACCCATTTTTATGTCTTCCTACGTTACCTACATTCTATCCCATGCCTTGAGCATTTTGTCTGGGTGCATCTACAATGATAAACAGATGTCTGTGAAGCCTTGCCTTGTTGTTAGTTTGCTCCCTGTCTGGTTTGGACTGCTCCAGCCAGATCTCTCTGAAATCAAACCAAGGCATAGTTCTGGCTCTCTCCAGGAGCTGATCTGATGCCTCAGATTTGGCTCCCTTTGATCTTCACAGTCCTGCAAACCTACCTCAGCAGGCTTTGGACATTTAAATGTTCCCTGCCACTCTGCCGTGTATTCACCACCGATCCCGTTTATGTCCCATGCCATAAAAACCACCCTGGTGGGCTGCCCAAGGTGGTCGCAGGGTCAAGGACTGACTGCTGTCCTTTCTGAGAAGTGTGGACACAGTTTATGTGCCTGAGACAGATAGGCATAAAGTGCAAGATAGATTTGTCCGGTTATGCCACATCTAAGTCTGATTTCCTTCTTGAAAGGCTTGGATGAAGGCTTTACAAGCACTTCTTTCCCTGCAATAACCAGAAGGGCATAAGCAGACAAAGGTTTTTAAGAGAGTGCACCAACCCAAAACACTTCCATGGTAAAAAAAGCCAAGAACATTTAATTATTGCATTTTATCAGACTCCAACAGGCAGCCTGGTGATGCCTGGTTGTTTTCCTCTGCTGATAGGTAAGAGCTGCTGGGGAAATTAGCTCTTCTGAGTGCTACACTGCTGTGTATTAGGTAAAAGTAATTACTGTAAGTGCTTTGCAAGAATATCTTTGGGTAATGTATTTGATATAGTTCTGAAAATTATTGTGTGAGGAAATAATGAGCTACGAGAATAGAAAGTGCCTATTTCAGAGAAGTTTCCCTATAACCTTTTGGGGGTGATAGGCTCTGGCCACTCATTAAATATAGTGGGAAAGCTTTATAAATGTATGGTGCTGTAAGTGGAGTGAGATTAGATTGGATGGGGCTTTAAATGGAAAAAGTATCCATTTAGAAGAGTGTTAGCAATTCAAGATTGATGGTCCCAGGGATTTCTGCAGACCAAGGGAAAGAGCAAGGCTACGGGTATATTGTCATATTCTTTCTTTTCTTTTTCATTCTGGACAGCTGGGGCTAATTTAGCACACTGCAATGCAATGATCTGAGCATAAACAGATGGAGTAGGCAGGTTTGGATGCTTAATGGCAACATACTGCTTATAACCCACGGTGTTGAACAACAGTATAAGCCCTTCCTGTTCCATGTCTGAGTTTCTGAGGGCAATAGCAGATGATCAGCATGTCCACGCTGCTGAATTGACTTGTGAAACTCGTTGCTGCAGTAGATTACTGAGGCCAAGAGTACAGTCCCATTCAGAAAAATCAGCAGGAACATAACAGAAAGCATCATTATGACATTCATTGGTACAAATCCATACAGCACCCACATCTTGAATACTGTAAGCAGTTTGGGTCTGTCCACCTCAGAAAGGATATAGCAGAAGTATGGACAAAGATGGCTAGAGGTAGAGAATGGCTTTTCTTCCGGGATTAAGGTCACAAAAAACCTCTCAGGTTTGCTCAGATCAGAATGAGCTAAAGCAGACAGCTCTTTGCTCCACACGTGGTTCAGCTGTGGAACCCCTTGCTGCAGGAGCAGTAGGTGCAGAGAGCGAGTTTAAAAAGCATTTAGATATGGTGAAAAAAATCACTGAGGACTATTCAGGAAGAACATACCACCATTAAATAAAAAGCTCCCAAAGTCCCAAGTCCCAGAGTGCTGGAGGGTGGGAAGGATGTTCTGGGGTAGCACCACTGCATGTTATTCTGAAGGTTTGCTCTTCCCTATGCATCCTCTTCAGCTGCTGACAAACAGTGGGTCTGTGGCAGAAGCAGAACTAAAATCCCCATCTCCTGAGTCCTTTCCCTGGTGACTCTGGGCAGCTGACAAACTGAGCCCAGGAGATTTACTTTTATCCCGAGCAGGGACACAAAGTCAAAAATCTGGGCTTTGTTTAGTGAGACAAAAGCCACTGAAAAATGTTCAGCTTCAGCTTTTTTTGCGTAATCGCAACATCTGACAGGCAGGTAAAATTAGCAAGCCAAAATGAGAGGTGTAGCACTTGCCAAAGCAGAAAGGCAGTCTCAGAAATGTGGACCATAGTGTAGAGTGGATCTGTGTCCCATCTCTCTGCCCAGGGAGGAGGAGAAGGTCCAGGGACCAGAGCCATCCAACCCACGGGGCTCTCCCCTGTCTCACAGCAGTGCTTAGGTTCTGCACCAAAAAGGATGCACAAGAAGCAGACGAGGGACAGCGCAGGATGCCCGCCGGCAGCAACCAGCTGCAAAAACCCTCCCATTCCTCCCAGCCTTCCCATGCAAGGCTTGGCGGCAGAGGTGGCAGCGGGGGGAGAGGAGGAACGTGCCCCTCTCTCCCCCGAAAGCCCTGGCGTCTCCGGCCACTTCAGACAGAGCCGTTGAGCGGGGCGGAGGGGCTGCGCATTGTGCCCCTTTCCAGAGGGCTGCCTCCTCTCCATTTGTTTACCACACATCCTGTCTTCCTTTCTGTTTGCTTCACACATCATCGCCTTCATTAATCGTCCTCCCCGCTCCCCATTTGGGCCTTTGGATTTTCGGCTCGCCATGGGTAATTCTAATTACCTCAGGCATAAAAAAATAAAATAAAATAGGAGCTTAAGTAGGTGCACTTCATTCTTCAACTGCCTTTTACAAGCAGTTCAGTGCTGGCTACCAAGGGAATCTGATTAAACTAATTACCCTGATTGGCTTGTTTAATCAACTGCTTGGTTTAATTGGGCCTCGCTAATGCGGAGTGGTGGAGTCCGTGGTGCGTAATGTGAGAACCAGGAGACCCGTAACACCGGCGGTGACACCACTACAGAAACCAGCCCGCATTCCCAGCCTAACGGGTGGATTTTAATAAATGCAGACCTCAGCTGAGAGCCCAACTGTATTCTCAGGAGCCTGAATGGGCTGGAGGTTTTAGTGATAATTAAAATTGCTAGGAAAAAAAAAAAAAAGAAGGAAAAAAAAGAAAAAAAGAAAAAAACCCCAACCCTTTCTCATTAAAGGACTTGTCCTTTCCCCCTCCCCCTCCCGGCTGTGGCCTCCAAACTTGAAGCAATATCGGGAATCCTGTCTGCCTCTTTCAAACAACACTTCAATTCATCAGGGCAAAGAATCCCTCCTCCTTCGTCTCCCCCTATCCCTGAGATTTTTTACTCCCATTTAGAGCATGCACAGCCCAAAGTAAATACACAGACAACAGGGTTACAAATTACCTTGCACTAGGTAAATCCACTCTGAGTACCTGGGGAGGTTTGCAGAATACAAACAGCTTCTGTGTAAGCATCCTGGGAATAATGGGGATTCCTATAGCTCTAATTACTAGAACAATAATAACCTGGAGAGCGTCGCCTTCCCTTGTCCCGTCTAAGCTCTGAGCTCCCTTCCCTGCCCTCCACTTGCTCTCGCAGCAGGGAGGGATGAGGACGAAGAGCCGAACACACGCCTGGTTTAGCAAAGCTCCACTCATCTGGGGCCAATACGTTTTATGGTGACACGCAGAGTGAATTTGTTACTCACTGAGGATTTTCTTAAGGCCGACAACAGACTGGCAGTCCGGTAGGCATTGGCATGAGCATCAAACCCCTGCAGTCAGCATTATATTCCAGCACAGGGTTTCCCCGTGCCATGGTGCACGCCACTTGGGCACAAATGAATTTCATGCTCAATTGTCATAAATCTCTATTTTCCATCTGTAAAATGGAGAAAATAACAGCAAAATACTGTGGGGATGAAAAAAGCGTGGAGCTTTTGTAAGGATCTGGTAGACACAGCCACATTAGCAATCCTGGAGCTCTCCTAGCACAATTTTTGGAGGTGATCCTACCATCTTAAAAACTGAGGGTCAACCTAGCTGGTAACATCCAGCATTTATTTTGAATTGTCCACAAAGCTGACTCTCTTCTTCACTGCAAGAATGGACAATGAGCTAAGACAAAATACATTTTCCAGGGAAACCTGTTCAGCTTTGCCTATCTCAGGTTCCTCAGACTCGTCACACTCCACCCTGGGACAACATGAGACACCACCAGTGTCTCCCAGGTGACTCTTCATGACATCTGCACCCACCTACCCACATACACGACTGTGCCCTCCACCAGGATTCATTGCCTTCTGGCATGTATTTGTAAAGCAAGTAGGACTAAGCTATGGAAAGGAGCTTCTACCACATTTCTCTGCTGTCTCCTGCCATCCAAGCACAGGGGCTTCTGAGATGTCACAGCCTGAGGGGACAGCATTATAGAGGTGGTGTTCTTTCTTTTGTCTATTCACCCCCAAAATTGCCTGTCTACATCCAGTGGAGCCAATATAACTAAGAGTGGGACAATCCTACAGTTAATTTAATTACTTTGACTCCAGTTGAGGGATGTATATAGCTGCCTTGTCAAGGTGGGAATTAGTTGGGTCAATGGGCACTTGGGATTAAATTCCCAGGAGAGGAAAAGTAAATAAACACTTAAAGCAGACCTTAGGCAGAGTATCTGTTTAAATTTCAGCTGCTTCAGTCCTTTATCAGGCTGAGCCACAAAAGAGGGATTTGTCACACCTAACTTTAGCCATGGAAAATATAAATGTATATACATGATGTAACAGCTCTAGACTGCCTTCGTACTTGATGCAGAGAAATGGGCATTTATGCCTATTTCCGGTGTCCACTTCACCTTGCCCTAGAAATACCTTTTTCTTCTGCTTTGAGTGTGAAGCGAACTGCAGGTGAGCTTGGAGTTACACCATGGCCGAATGACTCCTGCCTTGGCTGCTGGGAGGAGGACTCTAGGGAAGACATCAGAGCTCCCTGCAGAGCCCAACCTATGCTCTTGAGGGTGTCAGGGACCTGACATCTCACCAGCCTGGCGTCCTCCCCCTGCAGAGCAGCAGAACAAACCTGGCCTGCCTCCCACCGTGCTATCTGCCATATCTGTGAGCTCTGTCCACATGTTGGCCCAACCTCCCCACTTGGGCAAAAGACTACCTGCAGGCACAAACAGATGCACAAAAAGGGTCTGGTCTTATTTATGACTGCAAAATCTGAGGGGAAGAAAAGACAGTTCCTCCAGAAGCGGTTGGGTGAACTCCTGTGTTAGCCCACATACCCCCTGGTTGCTGCCATCTCGCATCTCGGCACCATACACAGTGGGTTGCTTCACCCCATACGCTCCCCGATTGTCACATTTTTTTCCTGAGCAAAACACTGTAATGATCTGCAGATTACTAAAAGATATGTTTGAATTCTGTAAAAATTCAAATGCGTGGGGTTTTTTTCTGAATCATACATTGTGGAAGTTTCCTTTGCATTGTCTCACCCATAATCCACAGCAAACAAACACCGTGATTCATAAACCCAGCTCTAATTGCTCTGGAGAAGTCTCTCCTTTTAATTTTGTGTTTGCTCTGGGCTGAAAAATGTCCATATAAGTGAGTAGGTGAAAGCATTTTAAAACCACAGGGAGCCCCAGTGTTAAGCTGGAAAGGAAACAGAATATTTTCTTCATGGACTGGGTGTGTTTAATATCCCAACTGACCATGCTGAAAAGGTCATGAGGCACTACCCAGCTGGGGTTATCTCATCAACGGTCCAAAAAGTACCATCTTCAGGGTGCCTAAGTTAAAGTCACAGCAAAAATCATTACCATTTTTACGAGGGAGAGCATGGCATTTTTCACGAGAATATACCCAGTCAGTATGAAACAAAGGAATAAAAAGCAATAACCATTCACTAATATTTCTGCTCTTTTAGGGTCACTTGTGATAGTGTTGTGGTGATCTCCCTCCCCATCTTTCTGCCCGGCAGCATCCATCTGGGACACCTAATGAATGATTGGTAAACATAACTTTTCCCAGCAAGACAAAATCTGTTTCTAACTCATGACCTGCTGACACTCGTTCATTTTGTAGCCTTCTTCTGAGAGACAGGCTGTTTAGAAAAACTATTGACTGGCTACATGCTCCGTACAGCCATCCCTTAATTACAGGACAGACCATATTAGTAACTGTGTGATACCACAGGGCTGCTGAGCAGATGTTAGGTATAGGGTATCACGGCCACTTAGTGCTTTGCCGAGATCACGCGGTGCCGTGGGACCTGTTGCAGAGCCCACAGAGCTGGGGAGACATCCTGGCTGGCCCTCACGGCGGCTGAAAGAGGGCCATATTTCACCAACGCTTTCCCCTGCAGCCGTCCCTCCTCTTGTGTAAGGATTTCATCTAACACCTATGAAGATCGATGAAAAATTTTTCACTGCCTTTCATTGGTTTTGGGTGAGGCATTATTTGAAAGTATTTTGAGATACATATTAGTTCTTGTGAAATGCTCCACATTCACAGCCCCTGACACTGTCCTTCATTCATGGGTTTATCAGAGACCTCCCTTTCTTGCAGGTAATGCCCCAGCCTCGGTTAAACATGTCATTGGCGTGCAGCAGTGTGTGGTGTTGCTCCCCTATTGTTTGGAGACAAGAAAGATTCATCTAAAGTCAATCATTCCAGCTAGCTATTTCTTGCTGATGAATGAATGATATCTCTACTTAACAAACAACTTTTACTTCCCACTCTTCCCACTGAGCTCTTGGGAATCTTGCAAGCTAGAAAGAGTGCTGGCTTTTCCCTCCTCAGAGAGCCTCAGAGTGGTTCACCTGGCGAGGTAAAAAACCTCCTCGATCTTACGAGGTTTAGCTGAAGATTGAAGTAATTTGGGCATGCTCCAAGCTTTAGGTTTCTTTCCTAAAGCCAGTTATGTACTAGTTTTTCATCTTTCTTTTTTCCAATTCCAAAGGGCTGCATTAAAACACCTTATTACCGATAAGAGTGGAATATCTCCATTCCACCGGAACGATGCCAAGCTATCATTATGTTCAAACTGCATTTTAACAACCTTCACATTTTCAGGGCTTTTCACCTTTGCATTAGTAAATTCTCAAAATCCAAGAGCTGTTAAACTTCATACCTTTCCCTATATCCTCTGTGTCTTTCCTAGCGGCATGAGAGCAAGGGGGATTTGACCAAAGTCGAATTGAATCGAAACAATGGAAACCCAGACAGTTGGCTCTAGAGCCTTGGCAGTGCCATTAGCAAATAAAACCGCTCTGTGTTTATCACTTCATTCAGTCCAGATGGGTTGTTTTCCCCATACTGCAATCATCATCCTGTACCAATACGAAGCCCTGAATGATATTTCTATACCATGTTGCTTCAATGAAGCTGTCCTAGAGTGGCTGTACTAGTGGTTTTGAAGTTGCCTCTGGGTCTCTCATGTGGTTAGGCTTACAGATGTCTTCTGTGGTCTCTCTTTCTCTATCAGTCATCGTTTCATTCTCATGTCTTCCAGATTTCCAGATACCTCCTGCCTGTGTCTGTTTGAAGGAAGGCTCCCTGTAAAGCCCTCCCATGTATTACAAAAAGATCTGCTTCTGGTTTTGCTTCACATAACGCAATGTATGTTTTGCGAAAACCTAGGAACTGACAATCAGATTATTGATCACAGCCAACAATTCTGGCTCCTCTGTGTCTAATCCTACACTCCCCCCTGGAAAGTGGTTTTAGATTTGTTGAATGAATCTGCAGCTGATGAAACGCTAAGGTCAGACGTATGGGCCTTAAGCAGGCAGTGTACAGGGAGGAACTTCTCGTTTTGTTTGCCCTTCTAATTAGACTCAGTCGCAGCCTGTATCGTTCCTGTAGCTCAAGCTATCAGTCTTTCTTGAGAAAAGCTTTTGTCTGCCCAGTGTTCTGCAGCAAATCAGGACAGATTTGGCTCCTTTGCAAACCTGGCCCACATTTTGCATAGGGGAAGTTCAAGGCAGTGAGTGCTTCTGCCCATCACTCCCATCTGCCTACTGGAAGGGAAGTTCAGCGGAGTAACTGCTGACAGTTGTGTTGGCTCCCTTTGAAAACAGACACCTACTGCAAGAACGGAGCAAGAAGGAAGGATCCAGGCAAGGAGCTGGGATTTGAAAGACTTGGAAAAAATTTGAGAGATTTGAAAACAAGATTTGAAAGTTCAAGCTCCTGCCTCAGCCATAGTCCTCCTGTGCCACTCGGGACAAATGTTTAGGGCACATTCACAGCACAGAGTAGAAAATAATGTACTTATACCTTGGTTCCATGAGGCTGGATCCACTAGAGTGGATCCAAGCAGCTCAGTTCATGCAGAGGAGCTAAGGTATTGTGTCTCTGCGTTAGCAATAAGCATGTGAACAACTGGCTTTGCTGTTATTAACATAGACATAGCACTGTCCATGTGTGTCTAGACACCAACTGAAAGCAAGCGAGAACATGTGTCTCTGCACTCTGCTCCTGCCACAAGCCCTTAGTGTTTCCCTGGCTTTATCCTCTCTAACAACACAAGCTTTGTGGATAACAGAGAGTTGGCAGTCACTTTTTAAAGCAGATCTGATTATTTGATCACTCAAAAAATCTAGCAGAAAACAAAACTGCTGAGCAAAATCAGAAAAAAAAAACCAGTAGCATCATTGTCCTCAAGTCTCTGATACCACAAGGGAACCTACACCACAGGCTGGTTTCAAGGTGTTTCCTCTCCAAAACCTTTTTTAAAGAGCTAAGTAACCTCATGGGCTTTGCACTGGGCTCTGGGCTGGTGTGAGCAGGGCTGCAGGGGTATAACTGAGTACAAAATATGACCCTGGCTTAGCCCAGCCTGGCTCTGGCAGGGCTGTGCACAAAGCCACAGAGCCTGTGTGAAATGCCCTCAGTCAGGCTCATAAAATGTTGTACTTTGCAGCTGAGAAGGGATAAATTAAACTAACAAGCATGACAGCTATTTAAAAATAAGAAATCATGTTTCATGGGGTAAAACAACATCTGAGGCCCCAGAGAGTCTGTACTTTGTATTTTTAATAGTCCTTTCACTGCAACAACACTCTCCCCTCCACTTAGCTGGGCTGAAGACCCCGAGTTCAAACATTTCCCCACTGCTCTCTCTCTGGTTTACTGTAGCTCTCATCTTTACTATCAGTCTGGATAACTTTCGTTTGTGAGGAGAAGGGCTCATTAGCTAGGAATTGATAAACAAAGAGGAGGGTGGAAGCAGAGGTCCCTGCTCCCCAAAGCAGGCTCCCTTGGGGGCAATGGTGGCCTCCCACCCAGGACGGCTGTGCGCGGACCCCAGCTGCAGCCTGTCTGCAAACGTGTTGGTGGACAGGCTGTCAGAAGGCTGAGCCGTCACACACTGGCCTTTTGGGGGAATCGTGCACTGACGGTATGAAAAATCTGCGTTTCAGAAGACTTGCAAAGGCAGAGGGTGGCTGGTCTCCTTGGGCCAGCGTGCGGTGGGTTTTGGCACCCAGGGAGGGTGTGGGTGCTGGATTCGGCACAGCATTGCGGTGCCTTTGGGTTTCAGTGGTAGCAAAGACTCAAATCCTTCATAGGACGTGAATCCCCATTGCAGGGGACTTGAGGACTTACTTTCTACAAAAGTCTGCATTTTCTGAAAAAACCATGACACCCATATCCATTGGTGTTGCCTACACGCTCTTAGCACTGCTGCTTTAAGGAGAGCTAAAAGCAATCGAGTGAGAATGCAAATGCAGTTAAAAGTAGCTTTGAAGCAATTTGGCAATGATCGTTAATGGCTAGCTTCTTCAAAGAAGAAAAATAAATTTCCGGATCAATTTCCTGTGAGAACAGATAATCTGTGGCAGGATTTCGTCGATGAAAAAGAAACCATCATGCAACCAACCAACATGTTATACACGTTCACTCAGTTGCCATTTCTCCAGATGACAAAATAATACTATTCCCTGCGGTCCTTTAAGTTCGTAAAGACAAAAGACAGGGTATTAAGGTTATTTAAGGCAAAGCAGAAGCATTTTTCAGCTTGACTTTTCGCATGGTGACAGTTACGTGAACGGGGAAGCTGAGGCAGAGAAGTGCAGGGCTGGTTACGGGTAAGACCACAGTTTATTCTTATGTCTAAGATTTTATGATTTAAAGCTATCCAGATCAGAAGCTGATCACCTTTTTTGAAGTTCTAGCAGAAGACCTTCAAAGCAGAGTATTTCTCCATGAGACTTAGCATCTGCCTTTTCAAAGCCATTCACAGAGACCCGAAGACATAGTTAAAATCAAAGTCTGGGTGAGTATATTACATTTACCTTACCTTCTTCTCTAAATGATAGAAAACAAGAGTGTTTGGCTGTTTATCTAAAGAGGACTTGAAGACAAGGAGTTCATTAACCTGTTTGATATCACACTTTTATCCTCCCAAAGGACAAGAGGAACAGCAGGTCCCAAGCGCCCAGAATTGGCAGACTTGGCCTCAATGTGGAGCAGGTGAGTTTTCAGAAACGATCACTCGGTGAAGCTGAGCAGAAACAGAGCTATCCCCAGCCGGCTGCTTTCTGCAAACACCCTCACTCTTCCCATGGATTAGGAAGTAAATTCTCAGGGGCAAAAACTGATCTGCATGTGATCTGAAATGGGGCTAAGTTGTGTGCTGCAAGTGTAAGCCAACTACAGCATGGCTTTCTGCAGAGCTCGCTGGAACATTTCTCATTAGCAATGTCTGCTTTCGATGAAAAATAGCTTCACAATTGTGATAGAATTTTTCATGGGAAATGTAGTGCTTTTTTTTCTATTTGTTGGATAAAAAGCCTGACAATAAATGTGAAATCGAAGGCTCTGTAATGTTCTCAAATTCAAATGTTAACATTTATTTTCCTTTCTTCAGTTTTTCTCCTTTTTTCTTCTTTTCTTATAAAGAAAATACATCTCCCTTTTTTTTTCAAATACCTTTCCATATCTGTCCTTTTTCCCTATTTTAGCTGAGGAAAGGAAAAAGAGAGGATAACAACGGAGAAAAAGATGACAAACTATATCAAACCCAGATATGTTATTTTTCTAAGAAACTGAAATCGAGCAAAATGGTCTATTCACAGCATGAGCATTTTCAAAGAACTCCCTCCTTCCCCATCTTATTTGAACGTTAAAAAACTTAATTTCCTGATGCATTTTGAAGATATTTGCTCCTTTTTTTTCTCTGTAGGGACTGGTCTGACTCCTAACCCTTACATTTTTCTTCACTTCTCCCACTTTGCACTGGAGGAACAGTTTCAAAAGCTGCCAGAGGACTTAGCAGAGTAAATCCTATTTTGAAAAGTAACACAGGCACTGGGGAGCTCAGTCAGACTCAGCTGCTCGCTACCACTCGCAGCTTGTGCAAGGGCTGTGACCCACCGTCATGCCACTGGGCATTTCCCAATGGCGTTAATCTAATGAGCTGAGTTAACAGCAATGGTAAAGACAAGAAACGAGGGATTAGGGGCTGCAGCCTGCCCTGTGAACGGTGCTGCATCCCTTGGGTGTTGCCAGCTCTGGTGCAGCAGCCACACCACAACACTCCTCTCCCAGGTGCAGCAGAGACAGCCAGAGATCGTTTTGTCCGTACCAGGACAGGCAGCAGCAGTGCAAATGATAAATCTGTGAAGGCTCTACTAATCTAGGATTTTAATCCATGGGATCTAATATGGCCTTTGTTCCAAACACAGAAGTCCATGAAAAGCGGTCACAAGAAATAACTGAATCTAATGGGAAATGGCTTCATCAACACGTGTGGGAAGAAATCTGTATGCAACTTAAGGCATGTGCAGCTAGCAATGCGCCTCTTGAAGCTCAAAAAAAAAAAAGGTAAAAAACCCAAACACTGACAAATACTTTCAGAACAAAGGAATAAAAAAGACTGTGTCTTGCAATAGCTGGACACTCATTGAAACATCCCCATTTGCAGAAACGTTAGGCATCTAGCTGCTCTCTTAGTGAACGTGAATTTGGATGTTTGTATCCAAGTCTATCCATGGACTATTTAACAGCCTCATGATGTGATGGGAAAGAAATGGCCCTGAGCTGTGCGGCCACTCGCACATCAGATTAAACCAGGCTTGCTTTACACCTGCAAGCTTGCTGCCGAGACGGGATGTCTGCCAGGGGTCTGGCTGTGTAGGTCTGGCTCAGACTTGTCCCTTTCTCCTTATTGATCCCTGAAGTAAGGACCCTCAGGGTGTGCTTAACATTAAGCACATGCATGCCTTAAGATGTAAGGTACTTCTATAGTGCAATGGTCAAATCCTAAGGAATAAGAGTATTTTTGAATTTTTACTTCATCCTTGTAAATGGAGTTTACAAAATTTCTTTCCTTGTATATTTTAAGCTTTTTTTATGTCTGGTGGGGGGGTGGTTTTTTCCTTGCCAAATGGGAGACTGTCTTTTGAATTAGGAATAGAAAGACTCCTCCAAAGCTAAGGAAGTAGTAGTAGATGTCATACTCACAATCACACATGCTGCATCCTATCATTGGAATATTTATTTTTATGCTCATTTTTCTCTCTGCCCTGTCTTTCACCCCTTGTTTATTTTTCTTTTTCTCCCCATTTTCAATCCCTTCACAGTAAAATTCTCCTCAGCACCTCATCTCATAGTTTTCAGGTGGGTTTGAAATTAGTCAAATTAACTCATCCATCACAGCAAGAGAGAAGATGCTCAGGTGGCATTTACCAATGTCACTAAAACCCTAGGCTTTATCAGTAGTCACCTCCAGTGAAAGCAGCTGTTGGTTTCTTTGGTAAAACGGATGCAAGTCATGAAGGGTTACACTAAAAGGTATGTGAGGCTGTCAGTTAGCCAAGAAACAGTAAACACCCAAATTATGCAGCTCACCAAACCACTTGCCCTCTCATTTTGAGTGGCTTCGTAAAATGTCATCAGTTAGTCAGTCTATAGCAATATGCATTGCCTCCTTTTCCTGCAGACCTGAGTGAACGTCAGGCATGGATAACATGAATCCCTCACTATTTTAGTTAGTAATCAATTCATAAGAGTGGTAGAGAAGGACACAATTTAGTGTGACTTTGACATTCCCGTTCCTGTTTTAATATGGAACTGTACCCCCTTCTCAGAAGTATGTGGTAAACCTTGGAGATAAAATGAATTCTTTATCTCAGTTGTGCAGACAACTCCAAAAGCTGCTAAAAAGCAGCAGTCAGGAATATGATCCCACAGCACTTTATCAATGGGAATTGCTATTCTCTTTGTGAGATAGAGGGTGTGGGAATTCCCCTTATCAAAATGAGTTAACAAGCTTTTACTGAAAGTTGGCCAGCTTGAATGATAAAAAGGATGGAAAAAACCACTCGTGATCCTTCTGTCATTAAGCATTAAAAAAAAGAATTCTGACCCAAAGGAAAACATGATACTCATGTAGGTGACAGCAACTTTATATTATCCCAGTTTCTCAGAGTTGCCCCAAGTTTTCTGGAGAATCCACGTGGCACTGGAGATGTCTCAATGCTCAGGAGCTCAGGAGTCTCTGAGCCTTTTCCCATCCTACCGGGCAAGGTCAGGGTATCCTTAGAAAATCTTGTGCTTGATAACTTTCTGAGAACTTTTGCTTTCAGGGCATGTTAGAGCAGCTCTTGGGCTACTCCATTTCATGCCTACAATTAAATAATATGGGAAAAAGCTCAGGATCTGCAAAAGCATGAGATTATCTTTTGGCCACTAAGCCGAATGATGAATAAGCCTCTGGATCTGGCCCTGAATCTTTGACGTGCTCACTGTTTGGGCTTTCATTTTCCATTTCATTTCAGGAACGAGGCATGTCAGAAACATCATGGAACAATTTTTGATTTCTAGGAGTTCCCAGCACCATTTTAGTTCACACAGACATCTCACCTTTCAGTGCATACTCAAACACTCTCCCAAACCTTTGTGGATTCACCATCAGTGGTGCCATAGAGAAGGCAAGACTTCAAGCAACATATTTAAAAGTGGTTTTAAGCCTAGTGTTCATATGTGTAATGTAACTTCAGCTATTGCCAAGGGAATAGTGGATGCTGCTGAGATATGCATCCAGTTGACAAAGAGCCAGCGCTGATGTGGCTTGTCCAATGTGGTCCACCACAGATCAGGCTTTCCTCCTCGATGTGATCGCTGAGGCATGGCGAGGCGTGTTCCCCTGCGGGCCATGGCACAGCCACCTCCCCGAGGCATCGCCCAGCTGCTCGGCTCCTGCTGCCACCCAAACAGACCGATGGAGCAGCTCGCACGTGGAAAACAGCGTTGCAGAGACACATGCACACGCACACCCTACAGGCATCTGTGAATTATGAGGCGTTAAATCCCTCACAGAACTCTGGTGACTTCATAAACCACAAAAATGATGAAATTATTGCCACATAATGAGAAATGTTCCCATCTTTTAATTTTATACCCTATATGGAGCGGGAGCCCCAATTCTTTCTCATTTCCTCTTCGGAGACTTCCAGACTTTCTCTCTTCTGCTCTCTGATGTGCAGGTTATCTCACACAGTTTCACCTTCTCCTGGTACTTTCACTTGCAGCAAGATCCCTCTCTGTTGCCACCAGTACACTCAGATGTACCCTATAGCTGTTCCTGAACAAGTCTCTCCAGGAGAAAGTTGCAGCCAAGTGAGAATTTCGTTCCCTTACATTGCCTGTGGCATTTCCTCATCTTGTAGTAATTTTCGTGCGGAGGAATTACACACTAAACTGAAATTAAAACAGAGGAGAAGCAGCATTAACCATTCAGAAATTTGTCTTAGCGCGGTTCCTCCCTTAGAGCCAGCAGCTGAGAGCTGAGTCACAGCATTTCTTTCAGAAAGAGATCCAGTCCTGAGAAAGAGAATTTACCTCCATCCTCAGGAAACTGTTCCAATATCTAATTATGCTCAACATTTACATTTTATTTCCTATTCAGCTTTTTCCTGATTTCAGCTTGCAACCACTGGACCCCGTCGTGCTTATGTCTGTGTAATTAAAGAGGACTGAACTTTTGCGTACCCATTGCCTTTACAGGCAACTATGGTCCATGACCCAGACACCTCTTAATCTCACCCTGATCAGCAAACTAAAATAATTTAAAATATCCTAAAAATGCATGCATTAAATAATAGAAAAAACAAACCACAGGGAATTTGGAGCTGCATTGCTGAGGTAGCCTAGTACTGGATCTCAAACATTCAATGTGTACATAAATATGTACATTTTAAAGTTTAAGCAATTAAAATATCATGCAGACAGAAACTGCAAAATAAATTTAACAGCACAGGCTTTTGTTTTGTTATGCTGTGACTCATTTCACTTAGTTAGGTACTTTTTGTTGTTGTCATTTTGTTTTGCTTGGGTGTTTCCTTAAACCTTAAAACTTAATTTTGGTCAGTGCTGTCAAAGGAACTGCAGCCACGCACAGACTGGGTTCTCAATCAACACCCCGCTCCTGCATGGCTCAGGGCAAGGAAAGGCCTGCAGAAAAAACACAATTTTCCTCTTCTGCTGGTTACTTCCTCAGGGCAGTGGTCAGTAATTTGAGCACCGGCACATGAAAGCTCTGGGTGTGCCGCTCCCTCATTACTGGAGATCCATAATGGCTCATGAAACCTTCATAGGAGGTATGAAGAGCTGTCTGTAATGAGTAACTCAGCTTTCATGCAAACTAGTCAAAGACAAGGTTTCTCTGCCAAGATCAACAGATTACAACAAACTGGAGTTTACAGAACATATTGTTTCAAAGAGATAAAAAGCCAGAAGAAACACGGACGGTGTTTCAGAATTGAAGCCCATTTAGATTTCAGACGTATCCACGATCCTTCTCTCCCCTTTTCTCTGCTCTCACCAACATCCCTCCATGCTTTTTGCAGTTTACAGTCAACTTCTCTTTTATCCTAGTTCTGCCCCAAACTTCCTATCCCAAGGGTCCCATTTTAGTTGCACAAAGCAAGGAATGGATCTGAAGGCTAAAGTGCTAAAAGGTCTTCCATTAGCCACAAAAGTGACCAGGCTGCACATTGGCATAAAGTGATGCCCATGCATTAGCTTTGACAGCAGTTCAAAAATACGGTTTACAGCCAAAAAGAAAAATTACTAGAAATGCAAATATCATGGACCAGTTCTAGATCTACTTCTCTTAGAACTAAAGATTCCCAGAAGTGAACGTATTGCTCATATATTACTCTTTAGTATTATCTGGGCGTTTGAGGTTTCTTACATGATTTGCCATGTGTTCAACACTGTAATTAGTTAATTGCACTTCTTTATTGGTTATCCCACAAACCACATTTAAAAATCCTAATGCCAGAAGTGGTAAGGTCATTTCCAAGTAAATTCTGGGAAACCAAAACCAAAAATGGGGTAAAAATACTAGTACCAGTCTAGTACCATATATGTTCAAGTGCTACAACTTCCCCTAGAGTCGTTGCTGTTCTGAAAAATTCATTAGGACATTGTAACACTTTTCTACGTGGCATAATTCCTGTTTGCAACAGCATGGGAATATACAAAAATCAATGAAAGACCTTCATATCCAAGTTATGCAATTGTCAACGTGTCCATATTTTAGTCAAAATTCCCTGACAGGAATGTGACACCCCTTTTGAACTCATTTCCAGTTATTTTTGTTTGTAAATAGTCTGAGGTCATTAATCAACAAAGCTTCCTTGAACCATTAACAAAACCGCTGCTCGGCTTGGTTGTTTCTCTTTGAAGGGGATTACAAAACCATTTGCTCTAGTTTCAATCCACATGGGTTCCTGCTCTGAATTGCATGCTAAGTTTTGGGACTGAGCAAATTCTTCATCTGGTTTCATGTCAAAACCATCTGAAGTCACAGAGATCTGCACAGGACTGATGCAGAGCCATAAATTGTCCAAGTTCACTATGGATTGGCCCAACTGTATTTGTTGGAGAAAGGGAACTGGAGCAAATCCTTGAGGGAAAATGAGCTAAGTTTCAAAAAAAAACTCAAGACCAGGCAAATTTTACGTCATTTCAGGTTTCACAGCCAACATATTTAGAACTCTTTTCCCTATCGTTTTGTCCAGAAAATGGGACTTGGCCCACAGCGTTCTTCAGAAAGGCTAGCAGAAGATCAGCTGAGACAGGAAAATATGCCAAGTTTCTCTTGTAACTGCACGAAGTTCCACATATTTTCAATCCAGAGTACTCATGCTTCTTTTATGTTCACTTCCCTAAACAGTCACACATGCCGATTGGTGGACATGACGTGTCATTTCCCGCATTCAAATATTCAAGCTAGGTACAATTGCAAGTAGAGACAGAAAACAAAGGAGAGTGCCATCATTTGTTTGTGCAATCACAAAGGCAGGCAGTGTGCATTGGGTGCTGAGGTTCAGTGAGAAACAAGTGTTAATTTCTCAAAAATAACTCTGAAGAAACAAATCTGGAAAAAAATCATCTGATATTTGCTGAAAGAATACATCTGAGGAAACCACAATCTGATTCTGCTAGCAGGAAAAGAAATTTTAAAAGATTATATCCTTCTTAGATAAATCTGCTTTGCTAAATTCTCACTCATCAAACCAGGACTCAGCTTGGTTGGAGCTAATGTATAAATCTTAAATTATTTTAAAGAAAAAGTTATTCTCAAGAATTATTTATTTCATGTCCTTTATGAGTTCCTCCTCTTTCAGATGTTTTATTGCAAGACAAGAGCTGAAAGTTTTAGAGAGAATGTTAAAACCCTATCTCATCTTCCTGAGCTGCTTCATGTGGGCAAAGTATCACTCTTTGTCATTTCAGTTCACCATGAGAAGAAAACCAAAGTTTTTAGTAGTATCTCCTACTAGAATAATTAGTATAACTGGAAAAAAAAGATAATCTTTGGGGTGTACAAGCAGGACCTTTAAGAGCCAAAAAGCATGTTTAACATTTTCAGTTGATAAAAGACATTACTCACCAATGTGTGTTCTTTTGCTTCGTTAAAGCACCATCAATCTAAAAAAAATCCAGCTAACACTGCCTGGGAACAGACAGGTTCAAACACTGTTTGTGGCAGCTTGTCCCTTCAAGGATGATAGGGCAACCCGGAAAACTGTGCCCGTGATTTGATTTTCCAAACATAGTCACCCAGTACCATTTGAGACAGCTTAGGATCTGTAAGACAGCCACATGGGCTTGGCCAGTGTCACAGGAGTCCATGTTCTTCTGGGGGGGCAGATGGAGGTCAGGTGAGCTGCAAGAGGTATCTCAAAGGCACTAGGTTACCACATTTAAGCAACTGAATTCCACCTGTGTATCACATGCAAAGACCATTGAAGCTGGAGCAAGAGTTTATAAGAGAAAAGGCATACAAAAGCGGTCATTTAGGTATATTTATCCAGATTGGTTTCATTTGGAATTAAGCTTTAAAATGGCACGAGAGAACTGAGGTAAGACAAATACTTCTCCCTTTCTCCCAAACTTTTAATAAAGGAAGATGTTACTGAGGTACTGGAAATATGATGTTGAAGGTTGAGCTTCCTAGACAGAGGCATGTACAGGGCAGTGGATAAACTTGGCTATTGCTGTACCAAAAAAGCTGGAAATTGATTTGAAAGAAGGCAGATCTCTTATGAGCGCTGAGATCCAAACCCAATAGAGTGCTTGGGCTTCTGATACTTATTTGGGCACCTAACTTTGTACTGAGACCAACAGGAATGAACCGTGTGATCTCCGGACAACACAAGTATGTCTGGATGTCTTCACTCAGTAGGAATAGCCACCCAACAAGTGAGAGTTCCTTTTTTTTTTTTTTTCCAAAACCTCATCTGAGTCCTGAGACTTCCAGGAATAGGAAATAGGATCAGCATATTCTCCTATAGTTTATAACTGCCCGTGCTGACTGGTCATGCCACTAGTGCTGATCATCCTAAAGCTTCTCCAGAGCTAATCCATGGCTCTGGGGGACTCCTCCACAGCATAAAATCTCAGGGATTTTTATGAATTTGCAACTCTTGAGTTTGGGATGGAGAGTTTGATCTGAAGTGAGCTTCTGCCCAGCTTCAGCTGCAGCTGGTGTCAAAATTGTGCAAAACCCCACAAATTTTTGCATGATATTCATGGACATGAATAAAGTATCTGCTGCCTGCTTGAGTCTTAACAAATCTAAGGAATGTTTTGGACTTAGGACAAATTCGCTTTTGCAGGGTTTGATTTTCTTTAACATTCTTCCACAACCAAATCAGAGCTCCGCTCTCTGTGCACACCTGCGGGTCTCCTGCTGAGCGACTGTCAGTATTACGCAGTATTAAATTAGTCTTGGCATTTCACAGTGTTCACTAATTATAAGCACATCTGTTGAAGAGCAACTAAAGTCAATTTCTAGAGGGATGAAAATCCAAACGTCAATGTGTTTGATGCATGTGTTTGTTTCCCCTTAGAGTGAGGGTGGGATAAACACTACTTTAAAAATCTGTAATCTTCATTTCTCTTCCAAACAAATGTAAACACTCCCTCAGTTCTCCTGGGGAATATAGCTGGAATATAGAAGACTCTCAGGGAAGACGAACAAGCCTAAGGGCAAACTTTTTTGTGAGTCTCTTCATGCCCGTAAAAACTGATTTAAAATAAAAATAAAACTCAGAGAAGGCAACCAAACTGAGGTCTACACAGAGGTCTTGCACGTGGGGTCAGTGGGAAATGGCTGTCACTAGAGCATCAGCAATGTCTGGATCTGCACAACCCTTCACACTTTGTTCAGTCGCGGGCCATGCGTGGCTGTAATGGTGTCTCCTGTCACCTCTTGAACCCTGACTCGGGTCCAGCCTCATGTTTCTGGTATTGCGAGAGAACTGTCTTGTTCAGAAACAAGTTCGTGAGACTGAAATATTTTATTGTTTATCTATTTTAGCAAAGAAAGCATGAGAGTAAAAAGGTTACCATTTCATTTATACAATTTTCCTCATTCACAGTAGATGATCTTAGCAATAAGATCTCTTATGTTATAAGATCGGTTTTCATATTCAAACAAATATCACATTACCACAGACAATGGGAAATAACTACTTGGTGGTCTGAAATCCTGTGTCCTGAACCTTTTGTATTAATGTGGATAAGGACTAATGATCCTGGAGTTAGTAGGGCTGTGCCGGTGTCACAGTCAAATGAGAAGGGGATGCTTTGTCTCCCTTTTTTTTTTATTTGAACTTCAGACTCTCATGGGACCTTTGCTGTGCTTCACAGCAGTCCCTCCTTGACCCAAATGTTTCTTTTCTCCCTTCACATGTCCCTTGTAGTCAGTTAAAAGCTATCGGCAAAAGAGTGGGTTCTCTAGAGATAATGCTATCTGTTAGCCTTTGGTCCTGTGAGCAACACCAACTCAAATTTCATTCCACTGATCTGTCATTTTTTATCTTGCATTTAAAAGCGTTTAGCCATCAACAGAAACTGCTTCAGCCCCTGGTGTCCAGCAGCTATTTTTTGGGAGAGGGTACAGCTGGTGCAGAGCACAGAGTGGTTTTGCACCACGTATGGGTGAGCTGCAAAGACCCGGCAGCTCATTCAGCAGAGACATCAGCCCGCTGATGGCTTCAGTGCAACATTCACCATTAAATCAGATATCCCGGAGTCATCCTGTCTGCCTCACAGTGGTGAGAGTCCTGGCAAACCAGTTTATCTCCTTGCACAGATACTTGCAGCCCTGCTGGGACTGGAGCTGTGCGCCACATCGGCACTTTAGCAGAGCTGAGAAAGAAACCTTAAATCCTTCCATGACCAGAGTCTGGTACTTGGGATGACCAGACTGCTGGTGTGGGTGGGAGGAAGGGGCAGAGGGGACCGGCTTTTGTGAGTCACCACCACTATCGGCAGCGTGTTGCTTCAATCCAGGGATTTTCCCTGGCACCACTCTCATCCCCACCAGCTCTGCAGTGCTCTCTCTTTTCCGGGAGAGAAACCCAATGACCCTGGCATGCACCTCCTCCAAGATAGACTGAAAAACATTTTAACCGTGTGCCTGGATCACGCACAGCTGTGCAGATCCTGCGCAGTTCAGGGACACCGCTGAAGTTAAGTTCAAGCTGATCCACACCGTGGCTTGCAGGATAACTGCATCGTAACCAAACCTCAGGCATGGTTATCTCATGGAGTAGACAGGCTGGGTGTTAGTACCCTTCCCAGCAAAGGCTGTTTATTTGCAGCACGTGGGCAATCAAGGGCACTCCTGGCTGCAGCTGCAGTGGTGGCAGAGGACAAGAAAGAAAACTGGCTGTGGGGCTGGCACTGTTTCATGTGCCATACAGATAGCAACGTATCCTCCTCTGGGTTGCTGCATTGGGATCAGCAGAGGGACAGACTTGGCCTGCTAATGACTCAGGTGATGACTCTGAACCAGGCATACTCTGCTCTATGCTGAGACCATGAAGTTGGATGTGAGCAAAATTGCTGTCTGGTTAAAAAAGAATGGACTAGAGGACAAAGAAACAGCCCTGTTATTGTGTAGACCTCCAGATCATATCCTTAGAGGCTATGATGCAGCTTATTCAGAGGAGGAAATAAAAACTGCTTGGATAAAAGTTTCTTACACGTTCCCATGCTCTACTCTCTTGTGAAAGTGTTTTTAGTATAGAACTACACCACTTTAACAATATGCACTTCTTCAATACAAAAGCATGACTCATGCCTCTGCACAGGAGATAAAAGACGTGTGGAAACCATAAAAACGTTAATCCAGCATGCAAAGCCAGCAGAGTCACTTATCTTCATGGAATATTTTAATGTCTGTCTTGTTCTTCCAGGAAAGCTATGGGACCATTTACACCTTTAAAAAGCCTCAGCCTGTAAATAGGTATCTAAAATATCTTTCCTAAAGCCAGCTCTGTAAAACATTTTTAAAAGAACTGATACAGGGTTTAATAGGGCATTCTTGGTTTTAGCATGCTTAGTGTTATATTAGCCATATCTTCCTCACGCATAAATATAACAGTAATGAGGCAGAAATACCTCTAACAAAAATTGCAAACAGAGAGGTGCTGACAGGGTGTCTTCCCCAGTGTGAATCCTAAAGGATTAGTGGTCCCATAAGTAGAGCAATTAGACCCTAGCTCCCTGCTCCCATCTGCCTTGTCTCACCTCACATGCAAGCCATGCCTGTTCCTCCGGGCCCCCTTTGCTTCTGGAGTCATGAGCTGCACCCCAGCAAGCCTTGTCCCCTTCCCCAAACGCTGTGGAGCCTCGTGGTTAAGGCCTGGCTTGGCAGATCCATATCTCCTGCTTCCTGGGAAGCCTCTAACCATGGCTCTAGCATGCAAAAGTGAGAGACTGTCACCATCTGTCTTTGACCTAAACTTAGTGCAAAGTCTGAGGACAGTCATAGTCACTTGATCTCATCTTTGGGTTGTCTCCCAAGGCAAACATCTCCCTCATCCTCAGGTCCTAGTGAGATGGGGCTCCTGGAACAGACACTTCTGTGTCTTTTGGTACCTGATGTGATAAAAAACGACTGGGAAAGCCATCAGGGTCTGCAGTGAACAAAAAGAGGGACCCACCTGGCTGACAACATTACTAATGGGATCATTTGGGGCTCTAATTGTCCAAAAGCTTGAGCTTCCTGAAGATGCAGGCACACAGCTGGTCACCTACAGACCCTTACACACATACATATGTGCACACACACACAAACACCCATGCTCTCGCAACAGTTGCTACATGTTCAGTAATCAACCGGCTGTGTTGAGGATGACCTCAATTAAAAGGGGTCTTTGTAGGCCTCTTGCAAAGCATGCTAATGCATAGGGGTCTAGAGGGTGGTGAGAGTTCCTGGACTTTGATGACGTTGATTACAGGCATTTGTGCAGCTGATGCAGAGTTTGTTATTAATCTTTACCTGTGGCACTCTTAATTGCATGTCTCACTCCTCAGCTCTAAATCCATGCAAATTACACTTTAGAGCAGTCTGATCTCAAAGTTGGCCTTTTGCAAATACCAAATATGTATATTAGTGCTCAGGAATGTCATCTGCCCGTGCAGTGACCTTGGTCACTTATATCCATGGAGCCCCCCGTTTTCCACTTTGTCACCAATCTCTTCTTCACTAATATTTTTTTAGAAATGCCTAGTATATTTTGCTGGTGTCATCCCAAAGCTGACCATGCAGCTTAGTCTGCAGACAAGGAGAGAGAGTGATTTACTGTGATGAGACTCCTGTAGTTCTGGCCAGCAGCAAATCAGTAGCAGTTCAGAGCATGAGCATTTAATGGGGACATCCCACATTCCTTGAATGTTCTGCTGAAGCATAAAGATCATATCCAGCCAACCAGGCTTGTGTGCATAAATCTCTGTTGTACACTGTTCTAGTTATGGAGCTGCTCCAGATTTGGGACCACTTAAGGAGATAAATGCATCACTGGTCAGAGATGCCAAATTTGGAGGCAAAAGTTAGAATTTTATGCCAATGCTGCAAAGCAAGCGTCTTCTGGAGGTCATTTAGGATGCTGCATTAGGAGGTTGACTAGGACTGTAGCCAGTGCAGAGAAATTAGGGCCTCCAGAATTGAGCTAAGCAGCCCCCATGAGGTGCCCACGCAGCTGACGAAAATCCTACAAACCGCTAATCACCAGTGTTTGATCAGGGCTGTGCGGAGAGGCAAGGTCTATAACCCCACAATTAAAATCGCTTTAGGATACCAATTCTAGTCCCTTCCATGGTTTACCAGCAATGTAAATCCAAGCTAATTTATATTTTAGAATAGCTGAAAAGTGGAGGCTAAAAGATACTTTTAAGACATTAAAGTAAATAAATATCTCTTCAGTTTGTCAAAGGTCCACACTCTTCTGTTCTCTCCCTGTTGGTGATGGCTTTGCTCAGCTCCCACCCACCACTCCCTTATGGTGCATGGAAAAGGGAATTCAGTGAGGTTATTAAATAATTTTCTGCTTAAAAATTGCTTCCATCATCTTTTGTGTCTCTAGGTGCCAGGCATTTGACTGCTACTTTACACATCCCAACAGATTAAAGCATGTTTCTAACTCCTTTTAAGTAAGGAGCAAGTAATGAACAGCAGTAAGGACTCCCACCACTGGCTGTTTTCCTACTCTTCAAGGTTGAGACAAAATACTCATCGGTCCCCTAGAAACAGTCCACACAGTTGAAGAGGGAGACTCGTTAACCTTGAAAACAGGGTTGCCCTGTGGTCCTGCAGAGATCTCTTAGAAAAATTAAAATAGAAGCCTCTGCTTAAAGCCCAGTAGACACAGATGGCTGAAGGAGGCACTGTCTCCTAATGGTCTTTGGGGTGATTTCCTCCCATATTCTGTAACAATGGGATTTTTTAAAGTGAAAGACAAACAGTAGTTCTAGTACCTTTTAGAGCATGATCCAGTGCTTCCAATGGAAGGAGAGGCCCAGGCTTGGACTTCTGTTAAATATGGGGAGCTACTTTCCACATAAGTGTGAGGTTGAGGAGAGAGATTATTGATGTTGCTTCTGAAATGAGAGGTCTTTGACTGGTACCACAACCAGAAACAGCATCTCCCAGCTCTGGATCATGCCACATACCATGTCGAAGTGGCTCATGTACATCTAATGGTACATGGAGAACAGTTTGGAGGCTTTGTAAAAGTGACAAGGAGTAGATTACTATGTGGTTAATAATGTTGTTTCTTGCACCATAATTTATTGTTGCGGAATAGTAATTTCATCAGTCATTACTATTGTGCAATTTGCAGCATTACATGGAGAAGGAAACCCTTCAATGGACCATAACATCTAGCAAGGGTAAATGCAAGCGTAAAACTATGTCAAACTATGTGGCAGCCCTTGTCAGCATTAGAGCAGAAGTGTGATTAGAGCCATCTCTGCTTAGTATGATGCTTAAACATATTAAGAAACTTAAGCACATGTTCTTGATGATCATGATACTGTCCTGAATTGAACAGTAAAAAGGAAAAAAATCACATGGGGAGAGTCAGAGTCCCCCAGTAACCTTACTGGCATAACAAACCTCACCTTCTTTTCAAAAGCATTTTAAGCTGCTCGAGCTGCAAACATTACAGAAGAGCGGAGGATTACTGCCCCTACCTCAGAGGCTGTTGTGTGCTAGAGGATTTTACACGTGATACCCTAACTCTGAAGAAACTACATTTAGTGCCCTCAGGAAATGATTAATCCCTGTCAGACTGCAACACGCACATGCACATTGAGTTGTTCCTCTGCAAATGGTGTCATTGTGCTCAGCACGTGGATTCAGGAGGAGGAGGTGAGACCCACAAATATTGGCCTGGCGGATGGTCTGGCACCTCCCAGAATCTGTCAAAACTTCTAATGCCTTAGCAGCCTTTTCCTCTATTACAAGTATCTTTCCATCCATCTTTCTTTCTATCCATCTTTTTTTCTTTCCTTTTCCTCTCTTTCTCTCTTTCTCTCTTCCTCTCTTTCTCTTTTTTCTTTTTCCTTCTTTCTTTCCTTCTTTTTCCTGCCTCAGCGCTTTGCCTTGCCTAGCCACCTTCCTAATTCAAAGACACCCAACTTCCAAAGTTTGTATCTGTGAACAACATCTTCACATGCACAAATAAAGTCACTTCCAAGATTTGGCATTTGCAGGAGTTGAGCCTGAAGTGTTAAAGTACAAACACTTTCTGATCAGCCATTCCCTTGATAACAGATGGCCCAATCTATGCTCCAAGATTGTCTTTAACTCTGTCTGACCCAACGTAAAACCAAATGTTCATAAACTGCAATTCTCCATACCCCAAGATGTCCATTTTTGGCTGTAAATCTGGAGCACATGCTGTTATCTGAGATTTGTAACAGTCATGTGCGATACAGGGAGGCGCGTTAGCTAACTTGAGGGGAATCTGATCAACACAGGCAAATCAGTGCTCCCTCCAACAACTTCAGCTTCTTCTGAGAAACTTTCTCTGCCAGTATTTTCAGTGTGATAAAGTTATTTTTTTATTTCCCTGAATAGTACCTCACCTTATACCTTGGGTAAATGTACCAAGCCCAAGCCATAGGAATTATATGCATTAAAGGCCACTGCACTTGGGTGGGAAGGGAGTCCCTGTATAACACCAGAATAGGGGTACCAGGTCTGCAAGGATGAATGCTGCCTCTTTCCACTGGCATTAGTGTTGCCTCAAGGGCAGGAGAGCAGAGAAAAAATGCCAGTTGCAGAGCCCATAGAAGCTATGGAAATAACACCTTGAAGTTAATGAATTATGAGGAATCAAACCACAGCTCAGATGTCTGGCTGAAACCGCTCTTCCCCAGCATTCCTTCAACGTACTCCTAATGGGTTGTGATCACACACTGCTACCGTGAAAGGAACAGGGAGATAGCTGTGACTGGATGCTTGGCATCCCCTCACTTCAGGAAGAAAAGGGCTGGATCTGTTATATTTGATAAAGTCACAAATTCTGTCAATCAAAAGGATGCAAAAAAAAAATCACCTTTCTTACAACCTATGAAACTTTTGTCTCAGGCTTCAAAATAAGAACATAAGAGATAATTTGTTTTTAAGGAGTCCATAAAATAGACAAATGTTCAGATTTCATTGATGCGAAAAAATGTCTTTTCACAGGCATTATTTTTTGCAGGGCAGGGGGAAGGGGATCTTCTAAATCTGTTTATACTAGGATTAATATTAGGAGTGAGTTAGTTTTTCCAAGGTTCAGCAGAGCATGAGGGGGAAAACAAAACAAAACTTATTTTCAGGAATGTTTACCAATGGGTTCTGGTCATGACTTGTGTTTTGAAACTTGGGAGGCCAGTTTTTGAGCCTCACTGTTAGTGTTTAACTTTAGGATTAGGAATTATTGAGTTAGGTTCATTAAAATAGCTGGGTTTTGTCCTTCAAAAATTTAAGAAAACATGGTGTAAGCCTTGGAAGCAAGGTCTCTTTCTGTGTAACAACAGTCTCATTCAGCTCTAAGCATATGGCTGTCTTTGTTTTAGAAATCTGTGTTAAAATAAGGGTAACGCTCCCCATT
Source organism: Calonectris borealis (assembly GCF_964195595.1). NCBI lineage: Eukaryota > Metazoa > Chordata > Aves > Procellariiformes > Procellariidae > Calonectris > Calonectris borealis. The sequence goes on from NC_134315.1 coordinate 9,087,239, forward strand.
CCAGCAGAATCATCAGCTCTCAGGGATTTACATAGCTCTCAATAATGCCGGTTTAAAGCCTTGAGAAACCTACTCAGATCCCAGCATATTAAAACTACTGTAAGGGGGTGGGGGGCCAGTTCTTCCCAAAATTTCACGTTCAGTTCCCAGTTTGAAGTGGGAGGGAAAGCACCAGCATCACAGATAGGACAAGGCTGGCAAAGGGCGTCTCTGAACTCTCTGAGCTGAGTAATGGATGAAGATACTGAAATATTCCCCCTAAAAGTCCTTGAGGAGAGAGTACTCCCAGATGTCAGCATGAGGACGTCCTCCTGGGAATGCATGAAGGGGCCAAACTCAGTTGTCCTGCTGCAAGGGGTTATTCTGCAAAGGGCAGACTGCATTCCCATGCCCCGGCGCACACGGAGGACAAAGACTCCTTCGGGGGCAAACCTCACTCCTTGAGCTCCCGAATGACTTGCAGTGGTCTCTGTGGCTTTGTGCCGACTGCATGGTAAGATCTTTGCATTTCCATCCTCAGCAGGACCAGTTCTGCCTTCAGCCACTTTAATGTAACTGAATTCAAAGCAGCTGCCCCGTTATAGCGCAGACTAGGACTAACCCCAACTTGTCTACGTGTGGTTGCACTCACAAATGTCCCATTAATTGAGAACAGTCCCTAGTGGGTTTTCATTTCAAGAAGAGTTTTAGAAGTTTGGGTCACTGCAAACAAAATCGTGCTCTCCTCTGTTTTGGGTGTTTTACAGCAACTCGACTCTTTTTTTAATCTGCAGCCCAACCAGCTGACTGGAGCTGGCAGGAAGACAATGAATCCATTTTACGACGACTTTCAAGGTTTCAAAATGTGTTTTGGATCTGCCTTGGAGTGAAAACAAAACCTTCTGAACTTTTTCGTACAGTGAAGTCATGTCGAGGCCATTTTTGCCTGGGAAGGCTCTGAGATTGCCTCCGTGGTGCAGACTGCACAGACAGCCTCGTCGGTGCTGCTGCAGGTCAGGTGGCTGCTCGTTACTCTGAAAACAGCAGCTCAGCAATGTATAGATAAACCTGGATGCCTTCAGCCCCAGACACACAACAAGCTGGTTCCCATTCTGGATGTTTTCTTCTAGGTGGGATATCTGCTGTGACTTTTCTCGGGAATCCTCGGGAATAACCCAGTTCCTCCTAACAGTGTAAGTCACAGTAACCTTGGATTTCTGCGACAACAAACCAGCCATGGGCAAAGTGGGTTGGGATCCCGATTCCCAGCCTCGCTTTTCACTTTTACAGATATTACGAGCTTGCTGATGTAGATACCACTCTTCTCATGTTTCTACACTTAGCAGGAGGAGATACTGCACTGTACAATTAAAAAAAAAAAAAAGGAATTGCCTTATCAGTTTTGAAACTGCCTCTTTTTCCTTCCTTGTTTTTCTCTTCTTCCAACTCCTCTGCTTCATTTGTTGTTTAAGACAGATAAGCTCACTGACAAATGCAAGCCCTGGTCCGGAAAATACCAATCCTAAGTTAATTTTTCCAGGCAAAGACCCTGACTTTGCCTTATTCGCACTCAGTGGTATATGTCAACTCTCACATAGTTCCAGACCTGGCAGGAATTACACCAGTGTTGGATTATAACATACTTGATTTTGAAGAAAGGAGAAACTATGCTACTGTAATCATTATTTAAACCATATCCCTTTGCTTTGTTGAATGGCAGGCTCCCATTCACACATAGCATATCATGCAGACACAAAGAAAGGGGCTGCCTTTGGGAAGAAAACTTTTTTTTTTTTTTCAGCTGAATGACTAATTTTTTGCATAAGACCCCATGATTTTAGCCAGGGAAGGGGCAGAAGAAAATTGTGACCTATATTTATTGATCTTTCAAGCACAGAACATGACCTCATGTGTCAGGTAAAAGCACAAAGCTTCTCCCTGAAGAACTTTCAGTCTGAATAGAAAAGAGTAAGAAAAAACATATTTTTAGTATATATTCTTATTTTACTAATGGAGAAATAAACCAGTGAGAGAGTGGGTGTTTTATCAAAAATATGTCTGGTTGAAAAGAAACCCTCTCTGGGAAGGCAGTCAGATTCACTAACCGCAAGATTATCTTTCTTAGCTATTATCTTTCCAAAAGATTTCACATAATAATTTCTGCCATTCTGGTTGATACCAAATTAAATGGAAAAAGCAACCTACTCGTCACATAAATTACTAGAGCAGACCTGTCACTAGTTACCCATAAGGATGCATTGCCTGTTTTTCATTCTTGATGATATTGTGAAGTTCATGAAGGCCACGTGTTTCACCCATCCATTGCCTCCACACATCTATTACTAGCTCTTTCTACATCACATACCAATTATTTCCATACGTTGCTGTAGAGCATATCTTATATTCTAGGATAAACTAGCTATGCAGAGTCAGAGGCAAACCTGGTACCCAATCAACTGGACATCAAGGCATTGTCCAAAGAGTTGACTTTGCAGCAGGCAAACACCAAATGCCCAACAGTCCTGCCACACGTAGGTTAGTTATTTTCCCACTGCCCATCCATCTTCTTTTTTCCCCATCAAATATAACTGGACACCTGTGATTTCTTGGTCACAGAGTACATGGTTTATATTTGAAGAGAGACATTTGTAATAAAGATGATGGATTCATGTAAGCATCCAGTGAACTCATACTGTCTTCTTCAATGTTTATATTCACTCATTGTGCTCTACTGTTCTCAAATAATTACATAACTAGCCACAGCCATTTCAAACAGCCCTTCAACCCACATCAGCCTCGTGTATAAACATTGGTGCTTTATACAGTCATTTTGTATTAAATTTGTCTGCAGGGCAACAGTTTGCTGTACCATATTCATTCTGTGAGATGATTCATGCAGCAGTTAAGACTCAAAGTGCTTTTGATTTCCTTGCAAACAGTCTGTCTGCCTTCCCTGCTATCTGCAGCCCAAGATCTAAGAAGGGGTTGCCCAGTATGGTCTGTGTCCAGAGTCTTGTTAATAAATCACTGAGCTGCATATAACAGGCACAAACAAATCCCAGGCATCTGGACCCCTCATTCCGTAACTGCAAGCACAAAGTCTTCGATCATTTCTTTTAAACAGATCCAGTTTCAGCTCAAGCACCCGCTGCTAATGGGTCAGATGCTGCAAAGCTGCATTAATATGGTTCTGTGCCCGAGCAGCAGTAATTTGCGTCTCATTTTGGGTCATTGTGGTGTTGGGTTGACGGTTGGACTCGATGATCTTAGAGGTCTTTTCCAACCTTAATGATTCTATGATTACCTTGGGCTCAGCCCTGCCCTGATCATAAATGAAGGAAGATTGAGTCTGCCTGCAAAGGCTTGGTGGCTTTCTGCCCTGTAAGGAGCAGTCCCATGCAGTAAAATAAAAAAGACCTGAAACCAGCCTGCTCCAGAAAATGATGCAGGGAATCTTAGCTCTCACGGAGACAAAGCTCCCTCTCTGGAAAAACTTCAGGCATTTTTAAAAGCAAGAGTGCGTAGGATGAGTCACCACCTGACTCCCCACCCGGCTTCTGGGCAGGGAGGGTGGTGAAATGGTCCAGTAGAAAACAGTGTGTCATCCCAACAAGCCTGTTCACCTCACAAAGTAAAAAATGCCTGGGAGGCAATGAACCCCATCACTGTGAGCAATTAGGCACTGTGGGTAAGGACTAACAGAAGGCATAAGCATCATGTAATTCCAATTTAAGCCGTTTTTAAACATCATTATAAGAGAAACCTGAGCCAACATCTTTGGCATGGGAAGAGATTCATGCCTTTCCACCTTCATTCTGAAGTGGTGCAGTTGTATCTCAAAGGGAAGAGGATATTGCACAGCACCAGCCCATATTCTTGGTGGAAAGCAAAGCAAGGAAGAAAAAAATCCTGGGAAATTGTGCTGATTCCTCCCCCGATGTGAAGAAATGGACATTTCTGCCTTTTCTGTCATTGGCAGGAGGGGTTATAGTCTTTGTTCTTTGAAAGGGAGAAAGAGTAAAGAACATTTTTTCAGAAGATGTCTCTCTCTCAGTGATACATCCCCTTATTGTACATACATACAAACACGCACCCCCCACACACGCGCACATGTACACACACACACTTTTTCTATTTCATTAAAAAACATTCTGGTAACAATCAAAGGCAGCTCATAAATGTCATATTTCGAAAAGCATAATGCGCGATTCCCTCTTTAGAGCAGTTTTTACGACAAACAGTATACCAATGTTTGTGTATCATTTCTAGGACTATAAAATAACTTTTTATGGCTCTTAGGCTAATATCTGAAAAGTAGAGTACATTTTCGTATTAAATTCTTTCACAGTATTTAAAGCGTAATATCCCTTGCCAGTTCTACCCTCCCTCTCCTCGTTTCTCTTCCTATGCAAAACCATGTGACAAAAAGCAAAGTGCTTTTAAGAAACATACCTCTGGCGTAGAGCCAACCCCTCTTTTTTTTTTTTTTTTTTTGGTTTTGCCAGTTGAAGCTGACAGATATCTATAGCAAACAGTTAACATATATAAACATGTCAGATATAAAACAAATATACTTTGAAAGAAAACAGAGAGCTGGAAGGGTTCATGCTGCAAGACAATGTCGGTGCAATTAGCAGGAGCAGGGTGTGGGGTCTTCAGGGTGGGTTTGGCAGGTCTGTCCAAGGTAGAAGTACCTTTCTTCTTCACTCTGTCAAGGTCTGCGTGGATGGCATGGAAAAAAGACAGGCCCCCAGTGTCACAGCCACCATCTGGTATAGATGAAAAGAAAGCATAGCAGTTTTTTATGATGACCGGTGAGGCGGCGTGTATGAGAGACATCTGCAGGCGTGCGTTTCTGGAATACGTTTCACGGGTTGAATAAGCCGATCGTTGCTGAAATGCAACCACTTAGAGGCTTGATCCTGCAAAGCTTCTGTTGGATGCTGAGCCCTCCTCCCTCCGCTCCAGCGAGGCTTTCCTCCACTGTTTATTATCGCATGGCACTTAATGAGATTATAAATGAACGAGACTGAATTAATTAGAGTTAGGAAAGAAAAAACAAGTAGCAGTATGGCCTGGTGCTGTATACTGTGAGCAGGCTCACAGCACCCCCCCAGCGAGGACTCACCCCAGTACCAGAGTCACCCATAAGGTCATGGGATGTTGACCTTAGAGGGATGCACGGGGTTGGGCAAAAATGACCAAAGAATGATGACCAGAGAGCAAGGGAAGGGCATCCTGCTTGGGTCTGCTCTCTGCTCTGCTGCTGTCCCAGGACCACATCTCTTAACAAAATCATTTTTCACTGCCCACTTCCATTTGATGGGGCAGAGGTGTCCCATGGGCCCAGACTCATCATTTTTGAGGTTCTTATTATCAGACTGAATAAGGAAAATAGCCATTTTAGCCTGCCTGTCAAGTCAAGGAACGGGACTGACATCCTGACAGCAGTTCAGAGTGGGCTTTGGCATCCAAAATGCCATGGGATGAATCCAGGCTCTGCTGTGTCTATGTCCAGAGGATCTCCTTCTTGGTGGGTCCTATAAAGCAGTCTAGCACAGACCAGACACCAACATGGCTCCTGGCCATCAAACCCTAACAATAGGTTAAGAATAGACTAAACAGATAATTAAACAGATTAATTCAGCTCTCAAACAGACTAGGAGTGCAATTAAATGGGCTCAGATTCTTCAGGCTGGGAAAGACACCGCTGAAGGGGATATGATAGAGATCACAAGTAGGCTGGAAAATATGAATAGAAGATGACTGTTCGCTGTCTCCCCTAACACAAGAGCTAGGGGATGTCAGATGAAACTAGTTAGTGGCAAGTTCAGAGAAAAAAAGAAACAAAAGAAGAGCCGTTTTCCCCAGTGTGTAGTTAAGAGGGGGAACTCTTTGCCATAGGGCTACCAGGCGCATTCACGGAAGAAAAATTATTTAAGGGCTATTGAAGACAAAAATGCCTCCCCTGGTTCAGGGCAGAGCCAATGCTGCCGGCGGCTGGCGAGCGGAGGGGGGGACGTCGCTGTGTGCTGGCCCCGCTCACACCTCGGCATCCGCAGGGGAGACAGCCCAGGTCTGCCTTGGGATGGTAGGTTGGACGGGCTTAGGACCAGCATCTGCATCCCACTGAAACAGTTTAAAATCCATGTTTTAAATCGCAGTCAAAAAGGTTATTAGCAGCATAGATGCTGCCTGTAGCTGGGAGAAAAAGCACACACCTCCACGAGCTCGGAGTCCTTTAGACTCAGCAATACCTGAGCATCTTGCGAGCTGAATCTCCTCAAAAAAATTAAAACTGGGATAAGGAGAGGGTTTGTCCTTCTGACGCCTCCCAGGGACACAGACCAAACCTTTATTCTTTTGTGAGCAGAAGAAAAGAGGGATTAACGGCAGTGATGGGTGAAATTCAAACACTTTGCAGGTTTCGTTCAATTTGGGTAAGTCTAAACCAGATCTGGATTGGAATTTAAGCAGTACACAGATTTCAGAAAATGCCTTCCATCGAAGTGATCTCCCATGTCTCAGCTCGCTTTTATTTGATGCAGAAATAAAGAAGGATGGAAACAAATGTTTTTGACTACAAGAATACTTAAGATGTGATTCACCAATAATGAAATATTTTGCAGAAAAATATTTGTCAATTATGTTTTTAATTTTTACAGAAAAATGTGAGACTTTTTGAAAAGCCATTTTTAAATGAGTTAGATATTTTCTTCCCTTTCTTCTTTCCTTCCTTCCTTTCTTCCTTCCTTCCTTTCTAATTGCTACATTTTTTCTGCTCATTACTGCCTCACCCTACTCTGCCTGCTGCTGAGAAAAGGATGCAAAAGATTTCTAAACCCTTAGAGAAAACTGCTGTTAATTTAAGCCTACTGAAAAAAACAGAAGAAAGAAATTTAAAGTGTGAAACTGCGTGGAAAACAAAGCTTCTTTTTTAATGCCTTTCTACCTGAAATATGGGAGGAAAAAAACATGTGCAGAAATACTCTGAAAAGTGGGATGCCTCTGCTTTTGCCTTCCTCACTGCAGGCACAGGAGATTCGATAAGTCTCACCCGGTTCACCGAGGGGCAACTGAGACATCATCCGCTAAAGGATAATATTGGAGGTGCCTTGTTCCTTGGTTAGATCTGCTTTTGCAGACACACAGGAAGTCTGCAGCAGAAAAGGGATTAAGAGCAAGTCTTAAACGAGTGACCTCTCCCACCCCCAGACCAGCCTCTTGTTGTCTTTCTCTTTCCCAACAGAAAACCCGCACTACCGATGGGGACAGCAAAAGGGAAGGCAAGCCCCGAAACTGCTGAGCTCTTCTTGGGGAGGTGAAGAAGACGCTGCCATCCAAAGCAGAAACAGCAGTGCGATTTTCATTTTTTTGCTCCTCAAATATTTTCAGCAATAAAAAGGCACCTGATTTCCACCCAGCTCCAGGCCTGGGGCGGGACCTGCCAACCCCCCCAGCAGCTCGGAGGGTCCCTGTGGCAGCGGTGTCTCCTTTTCTGGGCCCTTTTCTGGTCCTCTACTGCACAGCCACCCCCCCATCCTGGGGCCAGATCCTGAGCCAGCACATGTCGAGGTGATGCCGATTGACATCGGCTGAAGATTAGTCCCCTGGGATTAACTGTTAACTTCATAGCTCCGGTTTCAGGGTGGGATTTTCCAAAGTGCCTGTTTGGTACATACATGTAACAGAGCAGGAGAAATTGCATAGGTGGCTTTATCCCCCTCCACGATGTAACATAAACAAGTTCAGTCATATATTTTAATTCATGAGAAAATCACCCTTCAAATAATAAAAATATTCAGAGAAACTTTCTCTCAGCTCAGCAGAGCAACCTGCTCTGGCAACGTGCTGCGAGAGCTGCTTACACTGACCTCCTTGAGAAGAGGCTTCAACCCCAAGGCAAATATCTGTGGAAGTTTTATGAGAGCCTAGACCAAGAGAAAAGCCACCAGCAGACATCTGTAGGCTTCTTTAGGGCCAAGGACAAGAGATCCCGGCATCTGTTTTATGAGGAAGGATTGCTGGACTTTGTGGGCTTCATGACTAGCTACGAGGAAACCCTCACAGCTCCCTTAGCTCAAACACAGTTGCGTGAGGTTCCTGCTTCTTCCAGGTTCATCATTTTCTTATGCAAAATCTCCTTAAAGAAAAAAATAAGGGGATGGTAAATTTATAGACAGATGAACCATTTTCCAATAAACCTGCCTGGCCTTAACGCCTTGTCTTAGCAATATTGGACTGGTAATAGCAGTATTGGACTGGCCATTTAACACCTGCAATAAACCAGGGTGCTATTCAGAATTGCATCCCAATTGCTCACAAGTTTTCCTGTCTTAATAGCAGCAAGTAATGACTGTAGGACATGGCGTATAGCTTCCGAGTTGTAGGCATCCACAATCCTGTTGCTAAACATGTTGTGCTTGCACGGAATTTTTTTCAGGAAAATATATTGGTTTGATTTTGCCTCAGTTGCACAGGGCAAATCCACTGCCTTTAAGATTGAGCTCTGGGACGCTGAGAGAATCTCACTTGGGGCCACCAACATACGGATTTGTCTGTGAGCTCATGGGCGACATTGGCTTAACATGCTGTAAGAGATTGGGACGGTTCAGAGAAGGGTGAATGCAAGGGAGAGAAGAGGGACATGTGGCCAGCGTGGGACCTCTGCGGCCACCAAGCATGGTAGTTTGGGCTGCTGAGGAGCGACTGTTTCCAAGAAACCCTGGAGAAACCAAGCTGACATCCTCTCCCTCGTGCCGGCTGCTGTGCCTGGGCCAAAAAATAAAGTGGGCTAGGACACAAGCACAGACTGTGCTGTGCTCTTGTTTACTTTACAAGCATAGATGTGACCAACATGTCTCACCACAGCCCTGAACTCCAGTTCAGCTGAACTGGAGCCTGCGACAGCTGGAGGAGAGGAAATGAGCTTGCGCGGGTATTCGGCTGCCGGTGTCTCCTTTCAGTTGAAATTAATGTCAATGGTTGTTGATGCTACAGGTCATTTCCTGTCTCCCCCCTTAAATCTGGAACTTCAGTGGATTTCCCAATGGTAAAGAGAGGTCTGGCCAGCTTTCCAGCCAGCTTCTCAGGCTTAGTAGTGTTCGTGTGAGCACCAGAGGGAAATTTTGAAGCAGACTGTAACCCACGTCACGCAAAAGTTCAGAAAATAGATTTACAGGGGTAGGAGAACATGCTGCTATTTGCATGGGGTGCTTCCTACATAGCAAGTAGCAAATGTCACCCACAGATAGGCAAACAGATACAAAAATAAAACTCTGTTAGCTGGAAATCTTAATGTCGGGGATCGTAATGCCAGACTGCTGCAAAAGACAAAGACTCGTCCAAACGCCGTCTCCTTAGAGGCTGAGCTTGGCCTCTGGATTGTCTTCCAAAGCTGTTCAGGCACTCATGGACACAGTCACCACCACCTGCAAGGTGATCCATGTCTCCAGTTCATGGATGTTGTCTCTGGCCTTGATGGACACATGTTGTCTCAGTGCAAAGAGCACAACGATGAGTGACCATGGAAGACTTCATGGGGAGCTTGCCTTCGTTTTGTAATCAAGTTCCCATTTTCTGGGCATGTCTTCTCATTCAAAACACATGGTCAACTGAACCAGCACAACAGGAAAAATAGCTATGATGTCCAGAAAACTCTGGGCAGCTCTAGTCCATTGAAGCAGCAGCTGTCCCTCTAGGATCTCCAAATGCTTCACACGTAAATTAACCCAAGATCTCCATAAGACAGCTATAATGCTGGGACTGGGACCTCTCTGCAGTAGTGCCCAATGTTGCCCAGAGGTTGTCTGCTTGTGTGTGGTACAAAGTTGTAGTTTTGGAGTAGGAAGATCAAAGTCTGCATCCCAACACCACCGAAATGTGGAGTGGCCACTCTGTGAGCCACTCAGCCTGCAGGGCTCTTCACTGCCTGCAGACTTACCTAGTCCAGCTGGAGACTAATCTTTGCTCAGTTCAGCTTTCGTGCTTCTCCCTGCCTTTGCTCCACAAAATATTCTAGGCATGTTCTCTTCCCACCCCTCTTCTACCCATTGCCTTCCCACTGTTTTTATTGTTCTTCATAAAATTTCCTCTACGTTGGGGAAAAGTGCCTGTGGGTGTATTCAGAAACCCAACCTGAGGCACTAAACTGAGGCAGTTGGTCCTGTGGCTCCCAAATTTACTGCCGAGAAGCTTTACCAGGGGTCAGGTTATGGTTTCTGCTCTGAATCATTTCTCTAATTTCTCTAGAGGAGCCCATTTCTCCCAGGTTTCTGTGGAGGAGGCCTCCGGAGAGCAGCTGGCTAAGTTGGGTTCCTAAATTTGGGTGGGGTGAAATCTGCTGCCCTGCAGATGTCAAAGGGAGTTAAGTTTGCATGGGACCGGGAGGCACTTGTGAAAGCACAACCCTTTCTGCTGATTCCTTTGTTTGCTGTGCCATGACCGTACAATGAAGGCTGGGATCTCTCTGTGCCAGGCACCACATAAAAAACAGAGGGAGAAAGTTTTCTCACCCTGGAGTTTGCAATCTAAACAGACAAAGGAGCCCTGCAGAAGAGTGAGCAGAGTTTGGCTTGCAAATATTATGTTAGCTCCCTGATTTCTTCATGGTTGGTTGGGCGGCAGATGTATTGCTTTCTTTGAATGGTTTGGGAGGGGTATCCGTGCACGCCTGGGAGTGGAACAGGATCTTGTCTTTATGGCAAATTTGGCATGAGGAGATGTTCCCAATTAAATCCGGGCATAATCAGATGAGCACTTGCAATCCTAGCAGAATGATTTCAAACTGAATTGGTTTAATTTGCTATATACAAAGGATCGTGTTCATTGGAAAATGCTTTTATTCCAGAATTAGGGCATCTCCACGTGGAGTTTTTCAGGGAGAGCTATTCTTTCTTAAATCCATCCCTTCCCTTAATCTAAATTAACTTCCCTGGATAGAAAAGTGTGTGTGTATATGTAGCACAGAAGGGGCCAGGGGAAAAGCAGGAAGGGATTAGCTGAAAGGAAAAACAAAGGAAGGGGCAGAGATACAGAGGGGAGGGAGATGAATCGGCCAGCGAGAGGGAAGGAAAACGAAGAGCAGCTGGAGCGAAGAGCCCATCGGGCCAGGACCTGAGCAGGGGATCCCCCAGCCGACTACAGCGCAAGGCAGGCTGCCCGCTGTGGCTGCCCCTGGGCAGGCAGCCCCGGGGGAGCGGAGGGCAGCTCTGCCCTGTGCAGTGTGCAGGGGACCTGTGCAGGGGACCTTGTGGTCCCCACCAGGCTTTTCTGTATGAAGTCCTCAGCTTCTGGAGACACCATTTGCTGGGGAGCTTGGCTCTGGAATTGTTTATTTTCTTTAAGAAAAGGAAGTCTCTTGATAGAAGGAAAACATTTTTTCTGTAAAAGTTGTGAACAACCCCAGCGTATTTGATGCACTGTTGCAAACTGTTGCTTATTACACTTCTGGAGTCAAAGGCAATGACGCCAAAAACTAAAACAAAAAAAAAGAGAACCAATCTCTTCCTTCTTAGGCCTTTCACCATTACTACAAATGGGGCAGAGGTGAGGAAAAGCTTGCTCCTAATCCTGGCCCGCAACAAGCTGGCAATGCTGCATGTCACCCATACCCCATGAGTAAGAGCCATCCTCCCCCATAATGCTGTGCCACGAGGTTTTCATGGGAGGGACACTCAGCTCTGCTCTCGTTTTGCAGCGTTACTGTTGACCCTGAAACTTTCTCAGGTCTTGTGGCAAATCTCACAACCCAGTGCAATGAGCAGGCTACTGTCTTCAACTCAGCTACCCATCCTCCTATACAGTATATAGCTCCTACGACCAAGGGAGTGAAGACAGCACCCTACACCTGAGGATTTAAATCTCTGCTCTGCCACAGGCTTTCTAGGTAACCTTGGGCAAGTCCCTTAGCCTTGGGAAACCCAGTCCCTGTGCTTACCTGCCAGTCCTAATGCTTCCTTACCTCTTAGGGGTGCCTTGAGGAGGTCAGCACCAACAACCGTGAGACGCCTGGTCCCGTGCCAATAGGAGCTGCACGTATTCCTCACATGGGTGCAGACTGTGATGACAATGGTGATATCTTCATTGTTACATTTCCTGAAGTGTGCTCTTCAAAGAAGAAACAGGAAGATGCAGTACTCGCCCTAGACTATATCACCTGCATACCCAGACCTTTGTCTAAATGAACAATACCACTTGCCAGATAGATTGTATTTCCTGTGAGCAGGAATTGTGTTTGGTGTGGTGCAAAGCACAGCCAAAGTTCAGTAAAAAAAATAAGAGAGGGAAAGGAATAATAACATTTTATGCATGAATTCACAGAGAAATAAAATGAGGCACAGAGTTGTTGAGTGGTTTACACAGCAACAGTGTTGAACATTGAAATATTGAACCCAGGAGTCCAACTCTGACAATCTTATCCTGCTTCAACTGCTAGCACAGACCGTTTTTTCATATTTTTCTGCCATTGCCATATGCAAGGATTTTTATCCAAAGAGCATAATTTTCTCTTTAATCTGATTTTGGAAATGTGGAAGATTTGCAAAGGAAAGGAACCAAAAAGTTTCAAGATGAGAGCAAGCACCAAGAGAGTTCAAAGAGGAGAGCAAAACCGTAATGTAAATATGTGTCTGCTCAGGCATCCAGATCATCTGCAGTCAGTAACCCAAAGAAGGCAGTGTTTGCTATTGCTGGTATGCCCAACTCTGGACATGCTAAAAACAGATTAGAAACCACATGTATCTACATTGGTCCATCCTTCCTTCTTTCCTTCCTTCCCTCCTTCTTTCCTTCTGCCAAAAAAAAATTAATTCCCTATTCAAATACAAGATCTAGTATAAATGAGGATTTTGAGTCAGTCCTTTGCATCAAGAATCAAAGATTATTAAGCTAATGTAGACACTTGAGAAGCAATTTAAACACTAAAGGTGCTGGGAACACTAATGGCACCAGTCTCCTCCAAGAGCATAGCAGCACCTACTGCTTCCCTCAGTGCCTACAGAGTAGGGCAGTCCAGGAGGATGAGGGAAGGCTGCATTCAGATCCCTCCACCCTTAGAGGATTCATCCCACAACTCTTGCTTTTCAAGATACCATGATATTTTTTCAAGATATTAAGATATCTCCTTCCCTAATGTTTTGAGTAGGGAAGAAACTTTAGCCCCATCTGTTGAAATTATGTCACTGCCTTCAAAATAAAGTTTTGCTGGACTAGAAAGCAGGTAGTGAGTGTGGCTGTCCAGACCAGCCCAACTTCCCACAGGACTTGAGAGTCCTGACTTTTTTCCAAGCACTGATCAACACAAAATATTAAAACAGCCCTTGAAAGACAGATAGAGCCCGTCTTATTTCAGGTGAGTAAAATCATTACTCACTAGAAAATCCTAATCTCTCTAGAGCCATGTGTTTTTTTGGCATGGTGGGACAGTCTCCCCCTGAGGCAGGGATGTCTCCTAGGATGGGCTGTGAGCATTCATCCCTCCCCAGCAGTGCAAGGAAGCCCAGGAGTGGAGCTTAGACAGCGGGTTCTACTGAGAGGCCAAATGTGCCTGAAATACGGGTTTCTCAATACTAAGTGCTGTGGCTCCTGAATCCCTTAATTTGGATTTGGCATAGGTTATCCTGTAAGCCTTAAAGGCAAGTCTGAGCGCATCAGTGGGAATTTCAGCATTGGTCTTAATAAAAGGAGGCTCAAAAAGGCAGCAACCCAGCCAGGGTGCATGTCGTACTGTAAGAGCTGTCATACATGTCGTACATATAGGATCTGCATTTCTTTAAGTGTAAATCAGGTGAGGAAAATCTCGGAGGTTGTCGTGATCCCCCCGCATGGTTTGACTGCAAGGAGGGGTGATCCTTTAGACCTGCTCCAGGAATGAAGAGGACCTGGCTCCTCCTTGTCGATGCTGCACATCCGTGGTCAGGACTTGCTCCCAGGGCCACAGGAGACGTTACGTCCGATGGACTTCACTTTACACATAAAGTAGGTTTGTATTCTCCTATGGAGTAATTCATGCTCCTGTGCTGTCAGGTAGCGCGTGGTCTACTGGAGGTCCTAATATAGAGTGTTATGTGCAATCATTCAGACAAAGCTCTTTCTTTGAACTTCATCTTGTACTCAGCAAACCAGGGTTTGCTCCAGCTGTCCTGCGGGCTTCCTGTGTAGCATTTGGAAATGTGTTTATCCATCCTGCGCCTCAGTTCTCCCCGCCTAAAAAAATGGGAATCGTGTTCTTATCTCCCAAGGGACTGGGAGGTTAAATTGTTATGGACTTGGAAATGCTAAATCTGAGGGCCAGTGAGGTATAGAGACGTTATTTCAGCCTCTCGTCCTGTTATTAGAGCGTGCTGCATGCAAGTCAGCTGCTCTTATCAGCATAATACAAAAGCAGATGTGTGAGATGTGCAGCTACATTTTTAATGTTACTTTTTACTGTGCCTGCATTTTTCTTTTCTTTGTGTAAAATTATGACCTTTTAAATATCAAATAGACTATATATTATTACAGAACAGTTGCTCGGTTTCTTATGAGAAACAAGTATGTTTTCTATTATATTCACCAGGTGCATTCTATAAAGGGGGCGTTTATGGTAGAATCATATATATTTCAATAAAGGCTTAGTAGTTTTATGTCAGAGAGAGGTAGCCCTGAAACCAAAACCATACATTTCAACTTCAGTGAAATTGCTTTTTTGTCTGAAATAAGGTAAACCCTCAAATGGGAACAAAACATATTGGACATTACATAGGTTTTAGAGAGTCACTTAAGAGTTAGGGCTGAAAGAAAATGTATTGATCATTTAGATGGGATTAGGGAAAGCTGGAAAACGTAATAAAACCCCACAAAAATAGGCAGAGAGTTACATAATACTACAAAACCTGGAAATTGATATCCATGGCCTGCACTTTTACTATTTGGAATCTTCCTTGGGAAAATGGCTAATTAAAACTAAGCCATTGAAATGGTAATTTACAGCCCCGTTTGGAGCAGAAGCCTGGAACAGTAAATTCTGGAGCAAGGCTGTGCATCACAGAGCTACAGCACAAAACTACTGTGCAGACATCACTGGAAAAGCTCAGCTTCTGCTGTCTTGTGTCTATTAATCTAGTATCTCTGTGTACACAATTCAAACCGTTTTACAAATATTTGTCATTTGTAGGAGGAGATGTTGCCAAGACCTATCTTGATACTGCAACCATAAATAAAGTGTCCCAACACAGAGCTCTGAATTTAAACAAACTGCTTGAAGAAGGTGGGCACAAACTGTCTTTTATGAAATATGAATAAGCCTTCAATCTTAAGCCAAACACAGAAGGAATCTTTGATATTGAAAAATCTAAAGAACAAGTGAAGATTTTGGTTTCTACCCATTTTCCGTGACTCCTGCAAGTGTCTTCCACCATCACAGCTTTATTCAAAGATCTGGTTTCATCACTTTCTTAAACCCGCCTCATCCTGTGTATCTCAGTGCTTTCCAGGAGAGCATTAAAAAAGGTGTTTAAGTTCTGTCAGGGGGGTTTTGTTCTCACATCCTCTTCCCAGCAGGAGAAACAAGTGAAACTGTCTTATTTCAGGCAAATTTTAAAAAAGGCAGATCCATTACTCATTGAGAACATACACAGCGGGTAAGAGCCAAAATATTCCAGAGGCGATACAAACTCCTACAATTTTGAGCAAGAAACTCCCACTAGCAAAGAGAGTTGAAGCTTTTCCTATGCATAAATTATTTCATGAGCATTTGCTGTGCATTTCTTGCATTTTCCCCTGCAGCTCCTGGAAGGGGCTGCTGTCAGACATAAGATAACTCCACAGATATTATCAGGCTTTGAACTGCCATGACAGAAGTCTTCTGGTTCATTAATATACTGGACTGGCACTTCAGGCTGATCAAACCAGTAAGCATACAGGATTAGTCTTGAAATAAGTCAAGATACTGTCTTCAACTCATGCCATGTGGGAGAGGCAGTGACCACAGCAGTTGATGCCTTACAGACTTAGCTCCCTTTGGAGAAGAAAAACCTGTGTCCCTGCTGTTTATAAACCAGAGCCAACCCTGGCATATCTGCGCTCTTTGTAAGGAGCAGATCCTGGAAGAAATTATTACCTCAGTCACAATGAGCATTTTTTTTATTCTGGAATGTGCTGAGATCCCCTCCAAACAGGAGCCCCGAAGCAAGCCACAATGCATTCGGTGACAGTCAAAAAGCAGAGACCTGGAAACAAACAAAACTAAGGGCGTAAATGCTTTTTTTTTAAGCATGAGTGGACTACATATTGCCTTCTGATGCTGTTCTGTGCTCTTTCTCTCTGCTGATTTCGATCTCTGCTGAACTGAGCATTGGCTTTCGGAATAGTTTGCTATTCCACATCTGCAGAAATCTTGCACAATATTAACTTTCAGCAGCCTTGGGCCAGCGTGCCCTTTGTATGCCTGGTGCATTCTGCTGGCCTTGAACCGTGACTGCAAATAATGAAGCTGTGTTGACTCAGTGTTTATTTCTGATAAATCTCAGCCCCCCCCTTTTCTTTATGCCAAATACCTAAATGTTTTCTCAAAGTCTTTCACCAAATCACATCCAAACGATACGTCTCTTCGCTGTTAAAGGTGTCCCAATCCTGTGTGTATTTCTATGAGAGCGGTTAGCAGCTGGGGAGAGCAGTCACAAGTTTATATCATTGCGGTAGGTAGGAAAATTGGTGTGTCACATACACTTCAGTGCTGGGCACACAGGTACATGCCTCACCCTTGCCTTTTTCTTGATTTATTCAAATATTATTAAAATTGGCACAACTTTCACTTTAAAGCCAAAGAAGTTACACCATCCAGTTCCTCCTGAATTCACCTACTATATATCTCTGAGCGCTGAAAAAGGGCATTTTAGCATAAAAATCTATATTGTTATATGATGATGGAGGTCTTTCGGAGGGAGAGGCTGGGAGTCCTCGTGCTCCCTCAAGGCAGCCGGGGTGGACTGCACAGCGGCAGGGCTGGAGGTAGGAGGCCAGGGAAAAACACCCTGCGCTCACACCGCTGTAAGCACCGCCTGAACTGGGACCAGTCTGACTGCTGGCAACCATCGAGACACAGGAGCAAGGAAGTTCACATCTCATCCCTTGGTAGGCTGCATGCTGGGGATGCTGCAAAAACCTGGTGACTTGGTCTCCTGAGGCTGCTTTGAAACTACGTCTTGAATAAGCAACAAGGAAGGTCTGACCAGAACTGATTCAAATTCCTGCTCTACTTGACCCAGACCAACATCTTCATCCTGGATCACTCCAAATTAGGCAGGGAAGGGATTAAATCTGATTCTCCACAATCCTAGTCAGCCTCTAGCTGTTAAGCCTGTCTCTGTCAGCCTGTCCCAAGCCCTTCCAGTTACGAACTGACATATCCCTGCAAAACATTTCAGCTTTGACCAAGCCTTCTTTCTGGGAACAGAGGAGAGAGGGATCATTGCTCTGCAGCTCTGCCTGCAGCTTCTGACTCACCGCAGGACAGATGCTGATATCCTTTCACCATGTTCTCCACCACCCTCACAAAAATCAGGGTGTGAATCAAGCCTGTGCTATTTTGCACTCACTCCATTGCCTGAAATAGTCAGAGCTATCAAAGTTCCTTGGGTTTCTTTCCTTCCTTTTCCACATGCGAAGGTCTGTTCCTCCCTTGAGATACAGAAGACTGAGTCCAGCACAGCTCTGCATTGCTATGATTTATATCAAGTGCTGCAGACGGGCTTTTTAAAGTAGGCTTAAAAATGACTCCCCCTAATAGAGATTAAATATTGATTATCTAAGTAATAGCTCTGTCTGCAAAAGGAAATAGATGTGTAGCAACCCCCACACATCAGTCATTCACATTATCGGAGGAAATAGCATACCAGAGGAAATGCAGGATGCTTGCAAATCCTTTTCTAAAACCATCTTCATCTCTTCTACATAGATGCAAATAAATATATACATACAAAGATGTATATGAATATATATACACTTATATAAATATCTATGAATATATATATACATATATACACAAACACGTTCACACTTATCCTTTGACTTTCCCTGGAAAGTTAGCTAGCTCCTCACTTTTCATTTAGCTTCCTACTGATTACTTAACATTTTTAATAGTGATGTCACTGCATCTTCCCTCATGGCTTGCCATACTGTGTGTCCTTTCTGATCTTGAAAACAGGTGAGCCTCTGACATGGACAAGCGGGGCTTGCCCCGCAGCATGCCACTGGCATGATGTAAGCGTGTCCCCTGCCAGTGGCGGTGCTGCGTCATGCGGTGTGGCAATGCCATCAGTGTCAGGTCACGCAAGGAAGGGGAGGGATGGAGAGGACATGGTGTGAGATGACCACAGTGACCGGGGACAAATAGTCCTGGGGTGCAGAACAGTGAGCCCCGTGGATGTGTCTGCTACATAGCATTGAAGAGCTGGAAAGAAATCATCAGCCCCTCACGGGTGAAGATGAAGACCCTCTCCTTCCCTCTTCTCTTCTGCTCTTCTTTGATTTATAGGTTTTGGGGTCTCCAGTGCTTCAGTTACTCTGCCAACTGGCCTTGGTTGTCACGCTTAGACTGAATCCCAAGGCTAAAGTTCTATAATCACTCACAGCCTGGGCCAAAAGGGACTTTTGCCTCACATGTTTGCCACTGAGCTGCATGGGTCATGGCCTCAGCTCCTATCAGCTCTGCGGCGCTCAGAGCTGTTCAGCCCAGACCTCCTCATCAGCTCGGGTGCTTGCAGCATTGCTAATGCGAGAGGCTGACTTTAAAGAGGCAGTCGTCTTTTTGCCAACTAGTATTGCAGGACTTTGCTTATCTGCCCAATTTGTTGGGAAAAGATAGCAATTTTCCCTGACCTTCCCCTTCTGAGATAGCATCAAAGCAAGGTTAGATGTTAGATAAAGCCCGGGGACATGCGTCCTCCATTCTGGTTTGCAGCAGAGCGTTTCTGCCTGCAGCAGAGACAGCATTTTTGAAGCACATGAACATTACAAAGAAACTGGGAAAATATCGGTAATGGCAGCATCCGTCCACTTACTCTGTTCATCTTTCCTGAATCATGAGACCATAGAATTTTTTCCCTCCTGTAGGACATCTCCTTTGACTGTTGCTGCAGCCAGCTGAACACCTGTCTGCTGGGAAAACTCCAGTATTTATGGAAGAACTTCATCGGACAATAATGTCAGCTGACAGTGTAGCGGGAGTCTTGGACTCGCCAATGCTGTGCATTCCCATCCCTAGCTCCAGCTTGCTGATTGAGGTTGAGAGATGACTGTTTTGCCCCATAGCACAAATGCTATTGGCTTTATGGCTGATAACAGAGTGTAACATGAACGTAAATTGCTCAAACCAGATTTCTCTCTTGCAGACGCTTTATTTGCAGTTTTCCTCATTTAGAAGGAGGGGGTCCAGAAGAGAACTGCAACCCTTGTCCCTGCAGAGATCCCCCTTTGGGTTTCTAAGGCCTAACATCACTTTTCTGAAGCCAGGGAGTTATTTGTGAGGGACACCCATTGCTGACTCACTGCAAGGTTTCTCATGGCCATCTTCTTACCAAAGAGCTGTGGATCTCAGTTTCCAGAAGCACACTAATAATGAATTCTTCTGCGTCTTTCCCAAAGAGATTAGCATCGTCATGCTGTCCTTCAGGCAAGTGAGCCATTACATGAAAATCATTATAAGTAAAGCAAAGAAAGCAGGAGGCTTTCAAAGATGAAACACCTACTTGATACCTGGCCCCCTTTCATCCTCTACAGGAACGAAGCCTTTAGCTGGCACAAACCCACAGGCAGGCAACAGTGTGAGCATCCTGCCAGGAGATGCTGAATTACACTCAAATTGTGTGAGCCAGGCCAGTGGGCTGAAAATCACTCACTGTGCTGCCAAATGCTTTGGCCTGAGTTGGGGTAGTAACATGGTCCTTTTTAGGACTTGTCTGAAATAAGCTATCTGGCCGAGGAGCTCAAAGCAGTTCAGAAATTGGAGTTAAGTCTCAGCAAGTCCCTGTGAATTTCAGTGGGACCCAGGCTAAAGAAGCCGTTTGTCAAGGTCGAATAGCAAATACATGTGGTTGCCTCAGGAAGACTCTTTCTTAGCGCTGCTGTACCCTTCTTGCTGGGGGAAACAGAGATAGACAAGGCAAGGAAAATAGTGAAGTAATGCAATCAGCTGGGGGTTAGAAATATCATTCTGCTTTCAACGCCTGCGACTGCATCTACAAAACTCTCAGAGTGGCCAGAGCTCTTAAAACATCACATTGGCTTTTGTTTGGCTTGCATGTTTGAGACAAAAGGTTTTGAGACTGTTGCTATAAGGGTATAATGGGATTGCAGCAGCATCTACAAAGTCAAGGACATTTTATATTACCAGAAGTCATTATTCATGATGCGAATACCCAAAACCAAGATGAGAGCGTACCTCCGACCTGCAGGCATCCTACAGACGCCGAGTGGAGAACTGTGACCGTGGCCATGAAAGGACAAAGGGCTACAGGGACTGCAAAGTGACGCAAAAATCTGTGTATGCACAAATTTATACATATTGAGTGTGTTTTCAAAAGCCAGGCACAAGAGTGTAAGCTAAAGATGAAATAACAGCCTTTCAGCTCAGTATGTCTGCGCATATGTTGACTTGCTGTGACTCTAGCAGTTTAATGTTGCACCATTTGTACTAGTGTGCGTTTACGCCTAGGAAATTTTTATTTTTTCACACCCATCAGAGCCATTGCAGGCCCCTTAGAAGAACTCTGAACATGTAAAGTGACCACCCTTGGAGCATCCAGAGCACGTGCTGAGGTCAGTGGTCTTTGATGGTCTGCAGGAAAATGTCACTGCTCTAAAGAGACTCATGGCAGTAGTGGACCAAGACATTCTCCTCTTGTTATCTAATTCTCTAAAGTGTGTGATAAACACCTGCAATTAAACTTCAATCCAAACTCTAGCAGGAGAAAGGAACTTCTCTCTGGTCAGAGGTCTAAAAACTGATGTTTCATTAACATATTAGCTCTGTCCTAGCTCATTAAAAGCATGTATTCATCTTCATTTTATTAAGCCTGTCTGTGGCATCACATCTGGGTTATGAATCTGTCATCTGATCTGCTCATTTCCTTGCTTTTAATATTTCAAAACCATCATTAAAAATTAATATAGGCAGAAATTTCAATCTTGGGTAATTATCACTAACTATTAATTGGTTCTCAGCTGGCATATTGTGTGCCAGGTGAAACATTCATAAAAGAGAAATTCCTTGAGCTGTCCTAAAAAACATGTTTACTGGGGAAAATCTTGATATTTTCAGCAGGATTCAAACATCAAGTTTGTCAGCTGTTCCAAGTATTAGCTATAATATTTAGTTTTCAATTTTATTTAAACATATTTATGTTTTTAATTAAAACAGACAATTCTGTGGAAAGCAGGGATCATTGTGAAAAGGTACACAGTAGAAAACCAGATGTTCTCTTGAGGGAAATAGATTAATTGCAATGATTTAACCAATCCTTTTATCCTTGCAGAGATTACTAACTGCTGTTGGAACTAATGAAAAATTAAAAAATAAAAATAAATAGTTGTACTGTGCATATTTTTTTAATTGGGATTTAGTCAGACTGAGAACATTGCTTGAAGAGGAAGCTCAGCACTGGAAAGAAAGTGAGTTTGCTTGATATTTTAAAGTGCATTTAAATAACATAAAACACAAGCAAACATAAACCATAAGGAGTGAACAGAAGTTTGTCTTTTTAGAAGTATGGAAATTAATCAAGAGGAGGAAAATTGAAATTGTGACCAATCCACAATTGCTGAAAATGATTTTTATTCTCACGTGTGTGTATCAGATGCCCTGATTCTCTTTTCACTGACACAGTTGCAAATTGGAAGAGAATTTTGTGGGAGTTCGTCTGTTACAGCCTGAGAACGAGACTCAGAGACCCGAACAGATTGCAACAAATAGATCCTCTTGCATGAACATTGTGGAAATTTTCTAAATACGCTTAGTTTTGAAGCATTCTGTATTATCAGAAACCTAGATTAGGCATTATCTAATTAGATCCTGTCAAGCACTGAGGACCTGCTCAGCCCTGTGTATCTCTCCAGGGGTCACCCAGTGATAATTGCCCAAACCAGGCAAGAACCCGGTGCAACAAATTTCTTCAAGAAGACAGTGAGTGTTCAGCTGAAAACAGCAAAGGAAAAAATGGATCAGGGAAATTTAACATTTGCTCAGGATTTATCAAATTCACAGAGAGAAGGTTTGGCCTTAAGGGAATATTGAGAGATATAGAGATCCTCTCTGAAAGCAGTGGTCTCATCACCATTTATATCCACCGAGGATTTGGCCATCCTACATGTTGATTTTGGGCGCAAAACTCTGAAGGCAATGCTCTACTATTTAAATCATTGCAGGGACGAGTAGGAGCAGATTAAAGGCATCAGGATTTGGCCCTTTGTAGATTAATAAAGGCGTGCTGAAGGGGAATTTTGTCTTTGTGATTTTCTTGGAAGTGGACGAATAAAGTGCTTTGATCTAGAAGGGGAGTGTGAAAGGTCACTGGCTAAGCATGTGTGCTGAAGTGCCCTGAGCCATCCAACATTATCAGCATAAATTAGAATCTGACTGCCCAGCTTTATTCATCTTTATTGATGTCTATATAGTTGCAAAGGCAGAGGGACTATAACAATCCCAGCCAGCTCAAAGAACCAACTGGGGCATGCAAAAATCCATAAAATGTTTAGTATTTCCTAATGGAAGTAAATATAGGAGTATGTGTTAGGGATGCACAAGCCTCATAATTTTAGAGTTTGGGTTTTGTTTGGACCTGGATCCAAACCTTTGGAAGCTTATCTGAAGTTTCCAAGTTTCTACTAGTGCTTGCAAAATTGCAGCCAAGTTTTGAGAGTTTATCATGAAATTTTTTCCATTGTTTCTAGCCCTGGCTGAACCAGTAGTAGTTGTTATTAATGCCCAGCTGCAGTCCTATCAATATAATATGAGCACATTCCCCAAGGCAAACTGACACACTGATTACAGCCCTGGGGAACCAGAAGCTGCATAAAATTGGACAAAACAGGTTTATGACATGTTCAAAATTTCTGCTTCAAGGTCACTTTTGGAAGCAGAGATGTTTTACCCAAAAAAGCCACTAGATGTGTAGATTTGCGACAGCAGGAAGAGGCAGATTCAGCTTTGCACTTGTTTAGAGCATCCATCTCAGTCCAGCAGCCAGTTACACCAAAATCCTCCATTGCCCCTCCTACATCCACAGAGGACCTCTGCCTTCCATACCACCAAGCTACCAGGACTTCTTCTTGTTTCAGTCCCCAGAAATGCAGGCCTTTGGGTTTGGAGGTCCTCAATGTGTTATGCAAGCTGGCAACAGTCATGGAAAATGAAGCTTTTGAAAATATTGCATAAGTAATAAGACAGAATCTTTCATTTCTGACTACCTGATTATGTCTCTTGGATGAACAGTAGGCAATATTCAGGGCTCAGTCATTTGCAGAAAAATGCAATCTTTTGAAAGCAAAATATACACAGAACACCATCAACATTACATGTCCCTGTTAAGGAAGTTCCTATTTCAAGGCTCAACTACATAAAAACCATGTCCCTAATGGCAATCCCTGAGCCAAAAATCTTAAGGTCAAAACCATCGTTTTGATCATTTAGCCTGACCTAAGAAACAAGCCTTAACAAGCAAGTCCTGCCTCAAGCCTGTGATGTTTGGCATATATCCTCTGGAAAAAGCTACGGTCCTGAGTTAAAGATCCCAAATGATGGGAGATTCCAACATTTGTGTTAGCATTTTCTTCTAATGGCTAATAATTGTCATTGCTCAAAACAAGAATGTTCTTTTTCTAGTTGTACCATCGGGAAGCAAATATTGTCACCATTGTAAAGAGCTCGACACAAGAACATAGTTAACTCGTAGCTGCCAATTCTTCAACCATACTGATTTTTGTTTTCCCACTGGAGAAATTTTTCCTAAATGGGCAGTGAAATAGCATAGTTACTATAGGTGCCGAATAGAACCCAAACTGAGCATTCAAATGGACTTTTGTTTTTAAAATTAAAGAAAAAAGTTTATATTTACAACACATGCCTTTTGTTTCCCTTTAAACTGGAAACACAGTATATAATTTTCAATAACCACTGTGCCTCTATTTTTTCCGACCACAAATTAACCATAGTTCAGTGCAGTGAAATGCAGTAAGACTGATGGAATGCTTCTGCCTAAGGGATGACTTACCCCTAACAAAAATTATGCTTTGCTTCCTATTTGTTGTGTTCAATAATATTGCCTCTCTAAATACTTTTGGTTCAGTACTGACACCAAATGAAGAGGAAAGCCTCCAGAATGTACAGACGTGCAGGATTATGTTTCGTTTGTCTTTGTTCGTTGTCCTAATTCAAACCAGTCACCCAACCGCTGACTTATGACTCTAGGAGGCATATTGTGGGGTTTTTCAAATATATTTCACAAAACCACCCAAACTCAAAGGGTAACTTTCTGTCCTCAGCTACACCCCTGCAAAAGCAGCAAAGCCTGTAAGTTTGCACATGTACAACAGTGGTTTTTATAAAATCCTGCACATTGCCTTTTTAGTTTGTTATGTTTGAAAATACAAATTATTTACTCCAGACATGCATGACCAGTTTCTGCAAGGAGCCAATAAACAAAATATAGATACTTTGCACATCTACTGGTAGACGAGCATATTTTGTTGGCTATGAGTGGAAATCTACTGTTTGAGAATTCATTTTCTCATCCACTTGCTTCAGAGACAAAATTTTCTCATTAAACATAGAGAAGGGGAATAAAATTCAGCTTTTCTCCTATGCCCTCTGCCCTAAATTGCATATCTGTCGTGAGAAATAGTTAAAAATTCTTTCCAGATGTTAATTAAAAATCTCACTATCCATTAGAATTACCCCTTGGTATGTATTTATACCCAGTCTCATAGCTGATGAATGTGTGAGAACACACTTATTAACAAAGTACTGAAAAAAATCCGTATTCTCCATCAGAAGATCTGTCCTAATTCCCTTTGCAGAATTAGTGGCTGAATGCATCAAACGCCTACCATGTTTCTGAAGGCTGGTGTGAACCTGTAATGCTGCTGCATGTAAATAGCTCCACTGAGATTAATGGGAGTATTCAAGCAAGCAAATATCATGCACACTGGGTGGCAGGATCAGGCCAGCAGTTAGCACGTCCCTCACAGTGACTTCTCTTTCAGATTTGGCAACTGTGACTGCTACAGAATTTCCATTAAATTTTATCACTTGTATCCCAAAAGAACACAGACTTAATAATACAATAACTGTAATTAGGAAGAACTTATGAAAACTAAGTCCTATTACATGCAATACCCCATCATTGGCGAAAAGAATGGTGTCTGTCATCATTTTATCACTGCCTGGTTTTAGCCACTTTATTTAAAATTTGATTGAAACTTAAATAAGAATTTACTCTACAAATCCTTACCTGCTCAAGTGTCCACTAAGTTAAAACAGTGAATATTTTTTCCCTTAAACTATAGAGAAAGAAAAGTTTGCAAGGAAATATTTGAGCTGTCAGCAATAGATTTGAAGCCAGAATTAAAATTCAAGAACTCTCATGAGGAATTTCTCTCATCTGAATAATCATCTGAAAGTGAGAGTCTAGTCTAAACTTGTTGTCACGGATGCCTCACTGTCCAGAGGATGAACAATTCCATCTTAAAACAACTGTCAAAGATAAGTGAGTCACTCTCCAGAAATGCTCCTTTCTGCCTGCAGAAAACTCCTAGGTGAGCAGCTAGGACCAGGCACCTACGTTTTAGATGGCTAACATGCGGCAAGAGTAAACTTCTGCTCAGTGTCCGTTCATTATCTTGAGCCTTTCCTGGATTTTTGACCACAGAGACAGTTCTATCAGCAAGCAGTGCAATTTGCATCAATAACTTGGCTTGGCATGCTGGGATGATCTGTGCTGATACAGATCTCGCTGTATGTATATTGAACATCTGTCCTATGGTAGCTACCCACATGGTCAAGATCCCAAGCGCTGAGGTCTCCGCCTGTCTCCTTGATTAGCCCTAACGAAATGTATGTTTTTGTGATGAAATCCAGACTAACCTCTGTTCGATATTCAGCTTTCATTGTAATCTCAAAGATTCAGGCTGATCTTGCTCACAGGCAGTGCATTTTAATAATGCCTCAGCTGCAAACCTGGCCAACGTCCAAGTAACAACACAGTGGTTCTGGTTGAGTTGTGTCTGGAGCGCTGGTTCCGTCCCAATGATAAGCCAGAGGAGGCTCCAGCTCTTAATTCTCTGTTCTGCGTGAATAGCTGGACTCAAATCCCTGAAACAGGTAACATAATCTCAGGAATAGTCTTCCACTAACCTTCAGAAGAATCTCTATTTAGAGCTAAACTCTAAAATTTGCACCCTCCTCAACCTTTACGCCAGCCCTCAGCTCCCAGACAGCATGGTCATATGCAGTCAGGGCATCGCACGGTCCTCAGAAGAATTCACTGAATTACTGCTATGGCATTTTCTTTAGATGCTGGGCTGCTGCCCTGCAAAAACATGGAGTCACTACCTTATCTGACAATACTTACTGGGGTACCTTTGTTGATGTATTCGTACAGAATGGGTTTTTACTATGTCTCCCACCAGCCTGGCTCCATTCCCCAGATACCTATTTTTCCAAAACACAAGCAGTTGACTTTGCCTCCATTTTCCTATTCCTTCATATCTGGGTTTTTCCCTACACCCATCAGGCCTAGAAACATTTCTATTTTTTTTTAATGCTTAAGCCAAGCTCAGATTAAGGCAGAAGCATCCACTGGTACTGGGAACAAGAGGTGTGACCCCCACTCTGCACAAGGGGTTCTTCAGATATCCATGTCCTGACACAAGGACTGTGCCTCTGGGTCAAACCAAAGATTGATTTGGCAGTGTGTCCTGGTCCGGACAGCAAATGCCTGGGAATAAGCAAAAGAACAGGTGAGAATATAGTGATACTTTACTCTTCTAAACACTTTCCAAGCAATGAGTGATTTGTGGTTCCTGAACCCAGTGCAAGTCTTTTGGCATTTCATAGTCCTCAATGAATTTCTTTTCCATGGTGCTGCCTTGGAAAATATTGACCAGTGGTCTTGAACCCACATAAACCGTCAGCACCCAGTGTCCTCTGACACTGCAGAGCTTAACTACCCAGTGAATGAAGGACCACCATCTCAGCTTGCTTCGAACATGCCCCGGGTGGTTTCATGTGGTCCCCTTGTGGTGGATGGATGGATGACAAACAGTTGTTTCCTTATCTTCTCCATCACACTTTTGACTTCATATCCTCTCTCCATTTTTTTCTTTTTTTTCTGGATGAAGAGTCCTACTCTAATTATTCTTTGTATAGACACTAGTCCAGACTTTTGACAATATCTATTGCCCTCTTCTCCAGCTCTGCTATGTTTTTTTTCCGAGACAGAGAAATTAAGACTGTGCAAAGGTGCTGGCACACTATGGATTGATCAAGGAAAAATAATATTTTCTTTTCTGTCCTCTATTCCTTCCATAATAATCAAGCACTGAACAGATGTTTCTCATTGAGCTAGCTCTTATAACCCCAGATATCATACCTGTGTTGTAAGTCAGCTTTGACATCACTGAATATAGGATGCTGAGCCTGTGGATGACAGCCCAGGCTACACAGGGTTATTTAAGAATGGGAAATGTGAGAAGGACCCTTTCTTGCCTTTAATTGCTCTCCATGAGTACTAAGGACAGCTGCAGCCTTTGTGCTCTGAAATGCAATCAAAGGAAACCTGTTCTGGAAGAAATATTCACCCTGGCCAGACATGGACGAGAGAGTGAAAAGTTATTTGGAGTCTCCTCCGCTGTCTTCTACCTCCACAACTTCCACCCGGAGTTGCATTGCAATGGATCCAGTGACTGCTGAGCTCTGGGAAGCAACCTCAGTCCTGGCTTCATCCGCACACAACTCTGGTCCCTACGGGCCAGAGACAAGAAGGTGTAGGTCGGGACAACCAGCTGTCTGGGATAGAAGCTCTCAAAGCTTATAGGCTACATAAATGCATCAGCTGTGAAGGAAAGAGAAGCAGAGGTCTGTGTGCAAGGTGCAACACTTCGCAGGTCAGCTTTGTTGGAGCACTGCCCTGGAGAGAGCTGCCTGCCATCTCTCCCAGTGGGAGTTCATGCCTCTCTACTGCAGCCAGCTCCTACATAACCCATAACTCACTTTCTTCTCCTCTCTGTGCTGCAGCCTCACTCCTTTTAAGTGCTTCTGTGAACTCCCATACTGCTTTACCAGCAGCCCCACCAGGCTGCTGCATTACGCTTCTGCTCGAGCTGAGGGAGGGAGGTGGGAGCTGGGAGGAGAACAGAATAGCAGTGCTTCTCTGTTTTTCCTGGATGTCTTTCCATTCACCCTCGGCCGCGTTTTCTCCCCGTTCAGAATAACTAGCATTCTTTGGGGCACATCTCTCCTCACAAATCTCGAGGAGGCGGAAGCGATGCAGAGCTTGCCGCTTCGCTAAAGAGCACGTTATTCCAAGGCTAAGATCTTATTACAATTCCCTTACTACAGCAACACATTTTTTCCGCTCTTTTTCGAAACCTCAAATGTTGGTATGGCGTCAATGGTAAAGAAGTTTAGGCTTGCTTGGATTTCAGTCTCTTGGCCTTGGATGGAGGGGAAACATTATTTCTCCAAATACATGAACCCTTATGCACACACAGACTTGCACGCTCCAAGACCCCAATCTTGCAATAGGATCTGCTCGTGCGTAGCCTTGTGCCCGTCCGGAGTTGTGCTGAACGCAAATCAGGCACATCTGACAGCTCAGGCTCTTGTAACACAGCGCTTTGGTAATGCTGCTACTAATGTGATCCAGGAAAACAGCAGTGTGGTTCAAACCAAGCCAGGCAATGGTCCCAGTATAGTAGAAACAAAATAAATTTAATAGAGAGCCAAACAATGCTGCAGGGACTCTGTGCACATCCAAGTTTCTACCTTGAGCCTGGAGGGGGGAAATGTGGCTTGTGCTCCCCACTGCAAAGCAGAAGTGTGGGAGGACAGACCCCAGAGCTCATCCTGCTGCAGTTCTGGATAAGCAAGTGCTTCCACCATGGTACAATGGCACAGAAAAGCACCTGCTGCCATGCTTCCTCAGCCCCCTTGGGTTTCTCCCCTCTGCGGATGTGAGACGGGAGGAAGTTGGGGGGCACAGAGATCAGTACTGGATTCTGGGAGAGGTTCTGGTGCTGCTGTTGTCTCCTTGGTCTAAGTTTTGTGCCCTGCACGCAGTCTGCACACCCTGGCCCCCTTCCATGGGGCACAGACCAGGGCACACGGATGGGTCTGTCCCGTCTCTCAGAAGACCAGTGCAGAAACCCAGCCCTCCTTGATGAATTCCCCAGCACCCAAGGCACTTGGTGCTGTCTCTGTCAGGAAAGCATCTGAACACCTTCTGGCCTTCAGCACACTTTTTCCTTCAGCAGCCCCAGGATAGGATGCTCTATTTATCACACTTGAAAACAAGGCATGGAGGGAGGCATAGCCAGATTCCTAATGATATTTAGGTGCCTGAAGATGCAGATATGCATCTGGTGGAATTGTGAAGCACGTGGAGGTACTTCCCTCCTGCTGTGCTCGAGCCAGGTCCTGCAGTGGGTCTGGGCTGTATGCAATAGGAATCGGGCAGCATTTATAACAGGCTCTGTCTGTTGCTGAGACTGTCAAAACCCCTTATACATTCCAAGAACAGCTTGTTCCCTACTAGTGAAAATTGTTATTCTCGCACTGTTGTTTCACAAGTTCTGTTTCCAGCAATGCCTGATCACAGATAAGACAAATGTAATCTCAATATGTACATCTTGGGCTTTGTTTATCCAGGACCAGCTAGGCGTCGTGGTGGGAAGAATGACATTTCATTTCTTCCTCCAGCAGCACCTCCCCTTCTCTGCTTCTTAATTTTCTTCCACTCAAACCTGAGTTCAAAACAACACTGAAAACCACTGGAGCGGGGACAGGATAATCCCCTGAACTGGAATCAGTTTCAGTCTTGCCAGACGGACAGGTACAGATCTGATTCAAAAACAAATCTGAGTTTCCTGCCGCCTGCTCTTTACTAGTGGCTTCCTGCAGGCTCTTGGTACTGTTTAATACCTCTCACAGAAGCAGTGACTGAGCCCAGCACTTGCACCCCAGCTCCAAAGCATCTTGGGTGCCTTGCTCAAGTGCGGTGGGGATGAGCAAGATGCTGGGGGCTTGTCCTCCCCGTGACTGCCGTGAGACTGATAATCTCAGCAGGGGATTCTGTGATGTGGCATCAAACCTGTGGCCGGACAAGAGACCTTAGCTACTAACAATTTTGGAGCCCTGAGTGATGAAGACTTGCAGAAGGAGCGCCTGCATTTCTGAATCTCAGTCGGAACTAGCTTTCTGCAAATTAAAAAAATGAGAATGACTTGACTCATGTTCCCCCTCCCTGAACAACAAAGGTTCAGGAGATTGGCTCGAGCCTAACAGAGGGGTGACTGTCTGGCTCAGATCTGGATTTCGTTTCACCCAGGTTAACAGGATTCTGGGGATACAGTGAAGCTAAACGGAAATCTTGTCTTTTGAGCCAATCTTCACTTGTCCTTGTTCCTGTGAGCCTCACAGTTGGATAAAACACTCCAAAGTAATAACTGGTCTTCGCAAGGATGGAAACTCTCCTGTGAATTAGAAGTCATTTACAAACTGTAAAAATCTGGATATTATTTTCTCCCAGTATTAACCTGAGATGTAAAAACTCAGAGACAAGGTGCCAAGTCAGAGTTAAAATAAACGTGCGAGGCAGGCATGAACTGTCATCCAGTATGGCCAAGCAGCTTCTGTGTCCTCCTCCCCATCATGAAAATTAACCTGAGAAAAGGCAGTGCAGTGCAATGCAAAGCAAGAGAGTTAAGTTGCACTTACCTTGGAGGAAAGGCTGGACAGCAATTGTTTAACCCAGCCCCTTGACCTGATTTCTGAGAATAGGAGAAAAAAAACGTGAAAGCTGATATCCCT
Source organism: Calonectris borealis (assembly GCF_964195595.1). NCBI lineage: Eukaryota > Metazoa > Chordata > Aves > Procellariiformes > Procellariidae > Calonectris > Calonectris borealis. The sequence continues at coordinate 9,118,278 of NC_134315.1, forward strand.
TTTATCTTAAAAGATAGAAGCTCATTTTTGCTTCTCTGACTTAAGTGTCGCAAACAGAAGGAGCTGGGAAGAGAGCAGCTTTTGTTCAGTCACGCATCACGTAGGTCAGCCACAGCGAGCTGCTGTGTGCCTCCCTGGGACCAAAGCGTGGTGGTGACACCAGGATGGAGATCCCTACCCCATGCCACCACCCTAGGAGGGCAGTATCGCCCCAACCTTGCTTCTTTTTTCTGGTCTTTTATTGTACAGTCTCTGCATCTCCTCTCCCCAGCAGATAGGTCCCTTTCGGTGCCTGGTCCCGTTGGCCAAGGGTCATGGTCTTAGTTCATGTGTCCTGTGACTGCTCCAGGGCCTCCGTCTGGTGGTAGTGCCCCCCAGGAGAGCCCCAGGCCACCAAAGCATCCCCCAGATATCCAACTCTGTGACAGAATTTGCATTTAGCCTTGAACTAAACCTTGAACCCCTGTAATTTGGAGAGCCACAACAGTCCTCAGAGGGCAGGGCGCCCCTTCTCAAAACCTAAACCCCTGACTGGGCAGAGCAGGCTACAAACAAGCCTGAGAAAGGGAGAAAAGAAGTGGAGACCTCAGGAGAAAAAGTATATTTGAGGGTTCCTGAGTGGTATTCCCCCTTGTCCTCTTTTCGATTGACTGCAAAGTCCTCTTAGCAGCCAAATCTCTTCTTCCAGGCTCATGCCTTGACATCGGTGTGCAATACCTGGCCATCTGCTTTGGCTGAGCTCCTGCCATGCAAAGCATCCCTCTGCAAGCAAAGAAAACAAGCTCTGCTGTCCTGCCAGACGCATTTCAACAAATCCAGCATATTGGAACAGAATATCTCTTTACACCATGCAAAACACCCAAGAAGTCTCCGAGACTCAAGGGGCATCACACAGGGGGAGGGGAGAGAGGTTGGTTTTCCCAGCTGAATCTCCAAACTAATCCCCAGAGCAAAGAAAATGCTCTGGAGTCCTCGCAAGGGCTGTTGTTGGCAAACTTTACACAAACAGGACTCCGGCAGACAGTGCCACAAGGGTCCTCAGTGTTTCCCTCAGCCCGCATCTCTTGTCTGCTGAGGAGCGATGCAATATTTGAATGTGAATGGCACGCGCTTGTTGGCGGAGAAACTGGCATTAATCAGCAGCCTCTGAACCAGAGCTCCAGCAGCTTCCAGGCTCTCAGCAGGAGCTGCTCGAGAGCGAGGAGGGGAAGTTGGACTCAGAGGTCAGCCCTTGGCACAGCAGAGGTGATTGAGGGATGGGGAAATGGCTGCAGCCATCAGCAGAGAGGAATTAGGTTCATAGGATCTCCAAGACATTTAGGATTCTTCTCCTTCCTATTATTGCTTGTGACAGGGTTGATAAAGCACCCCAGAAAAACCACCGAGCAGCCATTAGCAGATGTCAGTCTTTCTGATCTTGTTTTTGACCTCGAGTGATTGAGGCCAGGTTGGCCATGAAACATAAACCAAGAACACATGAGTTTTGGGAGGAACTAAATCCAGGCAGCAAGCCGTGTCAGAGGAATAATAACTCTCAGCAAAACCGACACGTATCAGACCTGGCTTCCACTGGATAGCCTCAGACTGGATTTCCAGTAAATATAAATCAGTGCAGCCTTACTTAAATAAGGGGTTTTACACACCAGCTGGAAAGCTAGCCAGGATATCAGAGATGGCTTCACCCACCATTGAACAGTGCTTCTGCCTCCGGCTATAACTTGTGGGCTTCAAACACTGCTGGAGAAGGCAGACACCCTCATAGCCAGATACCAAAGCACCTAATTAATAAAGCCCTCTAGGTCTTGGATACCAGCTAACTTCTAGGTTTCTTTCCCCTCAGAAGAGTTTTCATCATCTGGCCCACTTCAGAGAGGACCGCTGGTCTCTCATCTCTGCCTCTGCACTGCGGTCACACTACGGTTTGCCAGTGACTTATATTTGGTCCTCCTGACAGAGACCACAGTTGCTTGGTTTTTAGAAAACTCAGCTAAGCTCATACTGCATCATTGAAAAATAAGCAGGTGGGTTAAGAACTTGAAGTGCTTTATCAGTTCAGTAGCAAACGCTACTAACCCTCCTTTAAAAATAGGTGACTCGTGTAGGGTAAGGAAGCCCAACTCCTACCAAAGCAGGTTTTTATTAGAGGCAGACTTAAAGCATAAGTCTTTAATAAGGCTGGATACATAGCTAGGACTAACACAGTCATGTCTCAGTGGAGCTGCTTCCCAGATGCTGACAAATCAGACAACTTCTTCTTTGGCTCGGAGATCCTATCTAAGTAGTAAAACTGCTTCCACATGTTCATTATGTAGTGCAGGGTTGCTTTTGTGGTTATTAATGCATATACTGTGCAGAGCAGAGACCCTGGCCTGCTTAAAACATGGGTCTCCTCTCACTGCTCAGTGTCTGTCTCCAGCGCATGTCCTCTGATGTGGAGAGAGAGAAAAGACCCAATTTTCTACCCCATGAAATAAGCAATAAGTCAGATTCTTAAATCACTTCCAAGCATTTTGTAATCCTTATATTTAGGGCATACAATATTCTAGGTCAGGCAGAAAAGGTCTGCGAAGGTTAAAGACAATAAATCAGGAGACAGGAAGAAGGACTTAAAAAATGAAAAAGAAAGGTAATATAGGACTTGCAATAACCAACTGGCGGTGCTGAGCAGAGAGGATTTGGTGACAGTTTGATGGAAAGAAGCTTTAAGTAAGAATGTGCATCTAAACCCACCTCTCTGTGTTTTTTTTTTTTTTCCTTCAGGTATTGAATTTTGCATTAGAAATGTCACAGTAACTCAAGCAAATGTACCTCTAACAGTGGCAATAACTCAGTCCCAGCTTATGGCTGGCTGGCTAACTGTGTTCAGGGCTCGTGATAAAAAACTGTATATGTGATATCCTGATATGAAAGCTGACCTCAATTATTGATGTCTCTGACTGCAACTTCCTTCATCAGCCCAAACAAGTCGTGTAACCTCTGCACCTCTGTTTCCTCTTATGCCGTGCACCTGTGGCAATAATCCAGACACTGCTGCACCAAGGTGAAATATGAGTATGAGACGTGGCAAAAGCATGGTCTGAGCCCAGGAAGGCTTTACCAGGGTAAAACATGTGGGGCACCTGTAATGCTGGTGGGACCACTTGTCTCGCCTGAGCCTGGGAGGAGGGTTGCAGCCATGGCTGTGGCTGGGCAAGATGGGACCTCACCACCCAGGATGCTGGATCTGCTGATGATGGTTTGTATAGCCTCTGTTCAAGCAGTGATTGCTAAGAAAGCTAAAAAGACAGGTACAGAGGAGCCATGTAAAAAATAAACAAATCAAAGGTCTGAACCCCCATGCTAGAGAGCAGTGTTTGCACGGAGGTGTGTTTGCAGGAGCCACAGAGACGCACCCTGTTACCATCATGGTTATTAGCAGAGCAAAAGTGCAGCCTCCGAAATAACAAGCCTGATGCAGAGTGCACCAAAATCAGTGGAAAGACTCCCACTATATTCAGCAGCATTTGGCTTAAATGATAAAAATGTCATGTTCACAGTGCCCTTTTATTTCTCCATTTACAGCATTCCCTGGCCAGGAATGGTGTCCATCCTTCACACACCGCTGGATGAGGGAGGGAAGGTTGTACAAGGCTAAACAAAGGAATTTGTTAGGAGGGCAGAAAAGTGTTGCTGGCTGTCTTAGGTGACCAAATTTGCAACTTGAGGTCAGCACAGTATGTTAAGAGTCAATGAATAGCTTGCCTGGAAAAAAGAAATTTGAAAAATAGTTGTTCAGATATATTTAAAATAAAATGTCTCATTTGAAAAATGTTATTTAGATGACTACCTTGTATTTCCTTTATTTTAAAGTTAAATATAATGTCAGGAAATTAACATTTAGTTTGGGGTTGGATTTTGAATGAGTTTTATTCTGCTTTGAGTGAAATTCATCCAAAAATTTTTTTTCAAGTCTTTCATTTCGATCTGAAAACTACAAAGCCAGTTCTGTTTCAGGACAACTCCAACTTATATTTCATATTCTGAGTTTTTAGTTCTGTGGCCATGCTAGAAAAGCAGTTATAGAGATGATCTTAATTATAGATGTAACCGTAGTCATGTAAGTGTCAGTAATGAGCAGATAACTTCTTGGGATGTATTGACTGGCAGTACAGTAGGAAGCCAGTGCCGTGTATTTCAGATTTATTTAACATTCCTTTCATAAATCCATTTCTCCTCCTCCTCTGCTGTTTTCCCAAATGTCATTATAGTGGAATATAGGAGCAGCACAACAGTACGGAGCAGGACAGTGGGAGTTTTGGAGATACAACACACACAGCCCGCTCCAGGCATAAAGCAAAAGCCAAAGAAACACTGACTGAGCAGATTTATGTGCACATTCTTATTTAAAACCTCTCAATATCTAACTACAGCCTCCCATTTCCCAGCCATCAACTGCTTCTTTCAGGCTTTATATTAAGATGCTGATACACACACAAATCCTAGAGGGAAAAAAGATGCAATTGACTTGCAAACCGTATACTCCTGTGCTCATCCTCAGCCTCCTAGTGTGTGCGCAAAGGTTTTCTGTGCACAGTAATCAGCAGTACTGACAAGCGCATTGGGCACCTTCTTCAGAGCCGTCTCCTGGGTCTGTGATGCTCTGTGTGAAGGCGGGACCCTGGCAAATGTACCAGTGATACAGCTGGCAAAAGCGTAATGGGTTTTCAGCTCTATTTTTCCATGTAAAAATAGCCATGCTTTTAAAAAATAAAAGATAAGAACACTGACACAGGGAATGTGAGAGCAGACTCTTTGGTAATCTCCATTGCACATCTCCCCAGCAGATGGATGAGACGTAGGCGGGGTAGGAGGATGCTCCGAGGCACGTGCTGGGACAGGATGCTAGCACAGGGCTGCGGGGTCATGCATGGGATCTGCCTCCCATGAAATGTGTCCACCTACAAGTTCACGCTTAATCTAAAGTAGTTGTTGGGGGTTTTCTCTTGGCAAGTGGTGAAAGAAGGCATTTCCAGAGGTGGCTCAGACTAGTCTAAGGTGAATCCTAAAATGGGCGGCAAGTTACTCAAAGCTGCTCGGCCTATGGGGACGTTCCCAACTGGTAATCCTCTGTACGGGAAACCTCAAATCTCCATAAGCCCGACATGCGTGGATTTGCCTGATGTGAATGACAGGAGCTGTGGCCTGGGAGTGCTGCAGGTTTTTCACTGTGAGCCAACCCTGCCTGATCGATGGCTCTCCATCCCAGACCTCCCTAACTCAACTACAAACACGATTAACTCTACAGCTCTGCCCTATGGCGATGCAGATTGCTGCATCACAGCCACAGGGCAGTTTCAAAAAATGGCACAAAAATTGTTGTCATAAGTTGGGCAGCTGTACCGAGGTATGGTACACAGCACAGTACCCCATCACACCCAAGGGTGGGCTAAAAGACGGAGACCCTGAATCCTTGGGAACTGCAAGCCTACTCACACACAGTGAAGGCTCCAGTACTGGGGAATTTAAGCAAAAACATTGCATATTTTGGTGCTGCACCTCAAAACCCAAGCTAAACATGTTTTCCTCTGGTTGTAAACTCAAACAGATGTGGCAGAATAAAATCTTTTAACTCTCAGGTATGTTTGAGCTTTTTAGTAGCTTGATTGGTAATCAATAAAGGTATTATAGAATGATACATTTATTCGACTGTGAAACTGCTGCCATATGAAATCACTGGCAGCGAGATCTATGCAGTGTTAAGTTTGTTTATGGATATATTGGACATGACTGTTATCATCCATAACTGCTGGAGCAGTAAGGCCTGGATGCCCAATGCGTTTTGGAAGAGACACGAACCTTCAGGCTTAAGATGGTCTAAATACCAAGCTGAGAAGGACATTTTTTTCCACAGCAGGTCACTCCACAATTGCTTTCTTTAGGAGCAGTCAATGTGGTTGCTGTTGGACCCAATGGCCGGATGACCTGACCACTGGACTAGCACAACCATGTCTGATTCAGTCTGGCAATGTTTCCACTGCATATGGCCGGGTCTTCTGGAGCAGAGATTCCCTTTTAATAAACTTTTTTCTAAACAGTTTATTGTGGGAATTTCTTTGGGGGCAGTATTAGTCTTATTTTGGACTTCGTAGGAAGTCCCCAAGCCCTCCCTTTCAGCTGATTTCTCATACTTTATTAAGAACATAATTGGAATCCTTCTATAATGAAAAATATTATGCCAGAGATTGATAATGGTGTGCAGACTAAGGATGAAGGCAAATTTAATCACTGTTTTTATTATTCTATTTTCCTGAATAGGGTAATTTCCCATCATCCTAAGTGGCTTGAACAGCCACAGGCTTGAAATAGTGATGATGGAATTTCCTGGGAACAAATTAATGTGGAGGCACTGGGATATTACAGTAATAGCATGGTAAAGGAATGTGCCTTTTACTATATGCCTCCATCGTATTGATGTATATTTTGGCTAACACCAAATGTCACTTGCGAAATGTGTACTACGCTGTGGCCCGTGTTTTTCTGGCCTCTCTCAGACCGAAGTGGGGAGCACTGTACCCTGTTAGTCACTCCTGATCGTGGTCCTGCGGCGCTTTCCCATGCAGGCAGAGCTCCCACTGATTTCCAGACGGGCATGTACAAGTTAGGGCAGCTGGATCCATCTCTACCGTGGTAAAAATAGACAGTTACTTGGTTGTTTTTATTAAAAGGAGGGGAAGGAGAACATTATATAACAGGAGGGTTTTTGGGGGGAGCACTGGTTTATTTAAAACCTCCAGTGATAACTGCTTTCCCTGACAGGAATTGGCTCTGCAGCAGGGCACGAAAGCTGGGATCTTGCCATTGCTGGAGAGCAACGCTCTTTTCTTTATTAGCAGACAATAAGCCACATTCAAGACATGCTAAAGAGTTGGAAGACAAGCAGCCAAAGCAGAGAAATTCAAAGTGAGGGCTGGTGCTTGGGAGCCTGGTGTTTGCATTTGCCTGCAAGGGAGAGGCAGACACAACTGAAGATGCGGCAGCTCTTTGCCAATGCTCTCGGTGCTAATGGGGATCTGGAGGCAGAGACGGTTTTAATTGACACCTGTGCTAATTGCTTGCCCTTAGCAGGCAGAAGTCCTGCAGGACTGGAGCAACTGGGCAAGTGCTGAAGGCAGGGCACACCTGGGAGGAGATGGCATTTTTTATAGTGGTGAGGGAATTTTAGGGACCACTTGCATGCAGTGAGCAAGGAGAAGGGGTGCGTGGGGGCTGGAGGCTCTGTTAGCAGCAGAGGTTGGCCCCTGTGTCATGTGGGGAAGAGAGATTTTGATGCTCATAGCCCTGCTGGTGTTTCCTCTCTGTCCCAGCTCTGCGCACCGTCAGCTGTCCCCTCATGACCCACAGCCAGGTCTCACCTACTCAAAGGATACGGCCACAGCTCTGCTGAAAAAACATGACCAGCCACTCAGAGTGAGCCCAAAGGCTGGTTTCTTGTCTCTGGCAGAGGCCAAGAGAAAATGCCTGAAGAGAATGAGAGCAAGGCTTGTCTACTGTGTCCCCATCCCTAGACGTTCTCCTGGCTGGTTCCTCTCCTGATCCATGTCTCCTCGGGAGAGGAATGGAAAGGCATGGCTCACCAAAGCCCTGGAGGACGTTCCTCACCTGTGGCCTCGCACCAGGGCTCCATGTGCTGTGGGACAAGGGAGCAGGTCTGCGGGGTGGCTGCGGAGGCGTGCTGGCACAGCCTAAGATGGCTGCGGGCCTCCCGTAGGATGCCAGTGCTCTGATGGCACCACGCTGGGTGTCCTCAAAAGCCCTCAGACCAAAGTATTTCACATTGTGCGTGCGTTGATCCAAAGCCCAGTTTTCCTATTGTTTTCAGTGGCATTTGGTTTGGGCCACAAGGCCCTGAATTAACATAGTGCTGAGCCTGGCAAGTCAAAGGGACTAAAGCACCTGATTAGAACAAGGCATTTTTTAAAAATTATTCCCTGCTTAGGGACTTACGTGAAGAATAGAGTTGGGTTTGGAAGGACAAAACGCTGTCACTTCCATGGGACTTCAGCAAATCTTGATGTGCTTTGCAGAGCACCTGGTTGTGGACTCTAAAAGTAGACCCTCTTCCAAATGAATATTCCCATTGGGAATAACAAGCTGTGTTCATTCCTTGAAGCAGTTTTATTGGGATACTGGGGTTCACAACATGCAAAGGCGAAGTGAGGTAGCAGAGTCCTGGTGAAGGCTGTTTGAAAAGCCTCATTTCAGAATGGCCACTAAATAAAAAAATACAGCAACCTTACAAAAATGTATTTCAACACCGAGAAATTAATTGTCAACATTGAGCCAGGGGGCATTTCTCACGTGTAGTTTCAAATGAAAAAAAAAAAAAGTGTTGGCACAGTCTTTGCTACAGCAGTTCCAGAGGAGTAATTAAACAGGAGCCACTTGGAGCCAGCTTGGGGGAAAGTGTTCGCCCGCGATCTCAGCGGAGGAAGGACTGTGTATCTGCATGCATACGTGTGTACACACATTGGGTTTTCTATTTTTCTTAGTCATACTTGTGCATTATTTTCCTGTGTGTCCATGGCACCTTACTTCAATGAACAGTTTGAAAGGCATATGCTGTTGAGCAAAGGGGAGAGAAACTCTCCTGATCTTTTTTTCTCTTATCTCAGTGAACATGCCATTTTTTGATGCTTTTCCTAAGGCTTCTGTGACCTATGCTTTTTACACCACCTGGCTGGTTTAATTCATGAATCTTCTATTAATATGACAGGCTCTGAAAAGGTGACCTAAATGTTAAGGAGACAGATGCCGTGAGTATCTCTCAAGGGTAAATACTTGAAGTTTGCTCCCTTTTTATGTGGACGGTCTCTGTTCCAGATCTTGGCACTGTGGCTGAGCCACTGAGACTAATTCATTTTTGCTCCTCCCTCAGATGCTCTGAATGAACGTTAACCATAATTTTAACAGTTTCCTGTTTTAACAGTTTTCTTCAAATGTCAAAGCCTTTCTCTCCTGCCTCTCCTGCTGGAGAAACCTCATCTTACACAGATGAGCGATGTAGCTCATAAAGAAGAGTCCTTATAACTCATAAGAAGTCACAGGGTGCTTTTCACCACCAGCAGAGCATATTTTGCCCTTCAGGCAACAAAATAGGTCTTTGCTGAGGGTATAGCTAGCTCCATGTTGAGTTGGCTCAGGATCTCATTCTCATAGAGATCTCACCTGAAAACCTATCTCGGGATCTGCTGTGGCTGGCCCAGTGATGACTAACATGGAGGCAGGATTAGGCAGAAGGTCTGGTGCAGGTACCTGGCCCTGGTATTGGAGAAGGTGGCTTGTTTCTCTTTGTCCCAACGTGAGACATACCCACTGCCACACAACACAAGGAAAGGGGAGCAGTGCCTGCTCTCAGAGAGCACAAGAACATTTGGGCTTTGAGGCTGATGCTATTGGGTCCGTCCTGAGTGGAAAAAACACAGGCTTGGACCTAAAGCATATAAAAGCATATAAAAGTGTATAGATGCATCTCTGGAACTACTGAGACATCTTGGGGACTGTCCTGGTTTTGGCTGGGATGGAGTTGATTTTCTTCCTATTAACTGGTATAGTGCTGTGTTTTGGATGTAGTGTGAGAATAATGTTGATGACACGCTGATGTTTTGGTTGTTGCTAGGTATTGTTTACACTAGTCAAGGACTTTTCATCTTCCCATGCCCTGCCAGATGTGCAGGGGGCTGGGAGGGAGCGTGGCAAGGACGGCTGGCCCAGCTGGCCAATGGGCTATTCCATACCATATGACGTCATGCTCAGCATATAAGGCTGGGTGAAGAAGAAGGAGGGGGGCGTTCGGAGTGATGGCGTTTGTCTTCCCAAGTAACCGTTACGCGTGATGGAGCCCTGCTTTCCTGGCGACGGCTGAACACCTGCCTGCCAATGGGAAGTGGTGAATGAATTCCTTGTTTTGCTTTGCTTGCGTGCGCGGCTTTTGCTTTCCCTATTAAAATGTCTTTATCTCAACCCATGAGTTTTTCTCACTTTTACCCTTCTGATTCTCTCCCCCATCCCATCCAGAGGGGGGGGTGAGCGAGCGGCTGCGTGGTATTTGGCTGCTGCCAGGTTAAACCACGACAGGGACTTATTTTCCCTTCTTCGATTCTGCTTTTCTACAGTTCACATTTCAGAAAAAGGAGAAAGGGTCCCAATACCACAACTAGAGTGTTTAGACAACGAATTATCATCACCACAGAGTGGATAAAGAGAGGATGATGGTCTCTGGGGTCGTCTCAGCAAGGATGGGAGATACCACGAGTAAACTCTAAACTCTGCCTGTGCTTAGAAAGCAGGAAAAGAAAGGAGAGGAGGAAACCTCTTCTGTTCACTTCCTTGCAAGCTGCCTCATAGTTTGGATCCCAGTGAAACTGCCCAGATCCAGCCCATGTAAGAGACCGAACGTCAAGCCCAGATCCAGCCATGCTCTTGGCTCTGGGACACGATTCATATCTGTCTCCAAGCCGCATATTGTGGGCCTGCTCCAGGCTGAGCACGCTGCACTTCTCTGAAACAAAGCCCCATATCCACGCTGTCCACATCACATTTATCCTTATGAGACTGTCCCAGGAAGATTGTTTCATCTTTGGAAAACCCCTCTTTTGCAAACCGGCATTGTGTTGGGCTCATCTCTCCTTTCACACTCCTTCCCAAGGCAGTTACTTGTCTGCTGTAATTTACTCTTTAATGCAGCACTTTCCTATTCTGTGAGACAACAATCATGAAGCATTTAAATTCCAATTGAGTAGGGCTGGAGTGCAGAGGGGCTACGGCTTGCGCAGTGAGGATAATGGGAACCTGAGACAGGGGACACCAGTTCAAGGCCCCCCAGGAAGGAAGGCTACAAGCTTCTCCCTCACATTCCCATCTCCCTAGAGATGTAAATCAAGAAAATGAAGGGAGGGGAAGAGGAGGAGGGGGGTGTTTATAGAAAGAAAAGGGAAAATGGATTGAGTTGTGCTGAATTCTAAGACAAGGATCAGCTACACAAGAGAACTATTGAATAGCTGTGAAATCTGGAATTGAGCCATCAAAAAAGCTGCTGAGCTGCATGTGAATCAGGTTGATTGTTTTTGAGGAGCACCTGATTTTTTTTTTGCCCCCCTCTCTCTCTCCCAGGCTGCGTGCTTAGCCTTGGAATTTGAACATGACTGCCGATGTGCTAAACTGCTTTTCCTTGAGATAGAGACATTTTAGGGAGCGGGAGAGGAGGGAGGGTGGGGGAGCGTCTCTGAATGTGAAGGCCATGGTATCCGGGCGGGAGCTGACAGGTTCCCCACTGCTGCCGGCAATGGCAGCGAGGAATTTACACTGCTGGCAGAAAACGAGCAGGAAAAGTAAAGAGCTGTAACTCCCCGGGACGCGGAGGAGAGGGCTGCTCAAAAGGCTGCGTGCTGCTCCGTAGCTGGGCTGCAAGTACGTTTTGCTCACTCCTCACCAGCTTTGTGCTCCCAGGAACTCACATTTCTTACCTTGTCTCCCAGGACAGAGCTGGCGCCTCTTTCCTGCTGAGTGGTCCCGGCTGGACCTGGGGAAAATGAATTGCAAAGCCTCAATTTAAAACTACACTTATCATCATAGTGTCCGATTGCATTGATGTGCACTGGCGGAGTTATAATTCTCTCTGCAGCCTTCACTAGTGAGGGAAGCAAAGCCCAGGGATGCTAAGAGGCTGTTTTCCCCAAAAGCACTGTGATTCCAGAATGCCTTAAAAAGGCACACTGAAAGAAAAAAAAAATAGCAAGGCTGCATTGAAAAATCTAGCAATTTGCCTAGAGTTATGGAATGAGTTGGGATTGCAAGAGTGAAACCTTGCCTTTCCTCATTTGGTATGGCTGAGAACCGTCTCTGCTCTCATTTATTATTATTGTATTGCATTATTGTGTAATTTTATTGCATTAAAAATCATGTGAATAGCACCATGGTGCTCTACAAACAGAGAGCAACACAGAGCCACTGCTCCAAGGAGCCTTGTTAAACTGGCTCCAGATTTGACTCAAGAGACCTATACTCTATTACCTTATGCAGAAAATATCTACATTGTTTTATTGTTGTTTATTTATTGAGCAGTGAGGGTAAGCACTGCACTTGGTGAACTTGCACAGTCTGGACAGATCTATCAAACTTCAGTTCTTCTGCAATGGGATGTGCTCATGTGGCCTCTTCCTTCTTCCCTCTGTTGTGGTACCATAACTCAGCCCAAGACTGCATCCTCTCTACCTCTCCAGCGAACCAGCTGATGAGAGTCAGGTCCCCCCCAGCCCTCGGAGGGGCGTCCAGACCCTGTAGACCATCTCTGCCCATAGACCATCCTCCCGCCACCCATGCTGGTCACGCTAAGGGCTGAGAGGTCCCCGGTACCTCGGAGCAGCCCTGGGGTTGCTCTCAGTGCCACCTCCACCCCTCAAGAGCCTCCTGTTTCAAGCCTGTGTAGCACCCACACATCAGGCCAGCGTTAGGACAAGCTTTAATAGCTGTTGGCTGCCACAGCAAATCAAGGGACCTGGGCTGCTGCCATGCTAGGGTCTGCAATGCCACCAGAGATACCCGAATAAGCCGTGGCTCAGGGCTGGAGGCAGGGAAGGCTTTGTGGCAGGAGGGAGCCCAGCGCGCCCTGCTCCCCAACCTCATCAGGCACCAGGTGGGAAAAGGCTCGGTCCTCAGGGGGTTGTTTCTTTCTTTTCAATGGAGAGGACCCTCTCATGGGATGAAATACGCTCATCACAGCGGGCAGGAAAGGAAATGCTCCGCCGTCCCGTCTCAGCTCCCGACCTGCTTTTGTGCTCTTGGTCCCGGAGCAGACCCCAGCATCCCAGCACTGGTTACGTACGAGGTGCTGCCCTGAGAAAAAACTCGGAGCAATTACAGGCTAACCATCCCGCCGGGCGGAGGGGACTCTGAAATCTCCGGAGCGGCGGTGACTCAGCTCCGGCGGGAGGTCAGGGGCAGCGGGAGGGCGGCGGGAGCGCAGGCATTGTGCTCAGGCCACTGCTGCCCGCTGCCGACCTCGGCCATTCACACGGAGCCCAACTCAGGGCCCCTTGAAGTTAATGAAAAGCCTCTCCGGGATGTCAGTGGGCTTTGGGCTGAGCCCTCAGTTTGCAAAAGCAGCTCCACATCCTCTGTAACTCAGCAGCACCCTGAGCTCCAGGAGCACCCAGAGATGCCCAGGCTGAGTGGCTTGTGGATAGGTGCAGGCAGCATCTTCCTATGGCAGTTGCTAAAGCACCTCAGAGGTTGGCAACCAGTTTTTTTCTTCTTTTTTTTTTTTCAAAAGGGGAAAAAAAATAATTAACCTTCACCTCAGGTCCCAACTCGCATAACCACAGATCAGATTCTACTAATAATTTGCTTGCTTAAGTGACTCATAATAAACACTGAGAGTTTACTTTTGCTTTGAGAGCAGCTGATCTTTGGAACAAACTGCCCACCGGCATAAAATCATGTCATCCATTTGCTGATTTAACCCTCTGAGTGCTCACGCGTCTCCGAACCCTGCTAAACTGCTGCTTGCAGGGTTTTTGCAGGAAAGTCTGGTGTCTGGGAAATTTTGTCATCAAATATGAAATAATATCCAGAGAGGGTGTGATCTCTTCTTCACCTATTTCAGACTGGGATGCCTTTGGTCAGGTCAGTGGCCCCTACACATGGGCTCAGGGAAGAGGGTGAAGGCAGGGACTGCCTGTCCCATCCAAAATTGCTGACTAGCTATTTATGCGTATTTTCTGTGGTGGCATTTTTTCCTTATTACAAGTTCTTCTGAGGATCCTTTTACCCATTAATTATAGATGAGCATGCTCAGCCTTGGTTCCCCCTCAGGCCAGCCCGAGCCTCTGCAGTGCTAATATGGGGTTTGGAGGGCACCAAGACCCAGCACCGTGACCTCAGGCTGAGCACAGAATCCTGATGGGACACCACGGGACACATGGGCTGGTGCCAGGCTCAGAAGAACACATTGCTGTTGTAAATAAAAAGAGCCAGGGCTTGTTTTCATAGAGCTAACCTCTTTTCCCCTCCAAAGCACAGGGTGCCCACCCCCACTGCCTACATGGCGGGCCCTGGCTCTGTGCTTTGCCTGGACACCGTTGAGGTGCACAGACCATGCTCAGCAGTCCCACTGCAATACCGTGACCCCTCGTGCAAAGGCAGAGACGACACATGCACGCTGACCTGGGTGTGCAGCTGCACGTGCCAGCAGTGACACCCCGAAACACCCTCCCATCTGCAAAATGTGAACGGGGCAGACCTCGTATCACACCCGTAGCACGAGAGTGGCTGTGCCCTGTTTTGCAGGTGGAGATAACGGAGTCTGAACCAACGGAAGGGCTTCCCCAAGGTCAGACAGCAAAGCCCTGCCAGAGCATGCCCTGTAATGTAATTTAAGCATCAAAACCCAGCTCATGGAGCAGGCAATTGTTCCTATACTGTGCGTGTGCTTTCTCCCCTGCCCTGTGCATTCAGTGTTCAATGCATGGAAGGTTTGTAAGTGCAGCAAGTTGCCTGCAGGCTGCTGAACGGCAGCTTTCTGTGGAGTCCTCAGACTAATACATTTTTGGAAGAGAATTTTATTTCTGTCCATCCCCAGCTTATGGTTTCAGCCAAGCAAAAACCTGCTTGACCTAATTTCTCCACTTTGTTGATCAAAGGTCGTGTTTTACCAGGATTATTTCTGCCTTCATTGTAGGCACAGCTGGTAAACAACATGGAGATTTTACAGTATTTAACTTTCTGATGGATTTATGGAGGCTCCCTGCCTGACTTCCTTTGCTTCTTTCAAGGCTTTTGCACTCAACCTTCAGATGACACCATGCGTTGTGCACCTTCAGGCCCAAAACCCAAGCTGAGCCAGAGAAAAGACCTATGTCTCAACAATTAGCCATCCACCCTCCTCACAGCCAGCCCCGAACCTCTGCTCTGGATCACTTGCTTTCAGCAGAGCGGTCATGTTAGATCAGCAACAGCTCAGACCTGCTCAAGTGCAGTGATGGGCATTGCCAGGCTGCCAACGCTCCTGCTGCCAACCGCAATCAAAACAGAGGGAAGGTGTTGACCTCCTTCCCTGGGCTAGAAGAGCGTATAGCCTGGTCCTCAAGTCAGCACGGAAAACCTGTTCCTCCACAGGGAAAATAGTGAGGACCGGGGCTGGCTCACCTACCAGCCTTTTGGCCTTGATCTTATAGGCTTAAGAAAAAAAAACAGTTTTTCTGGTCCAGCAGCCGTCTAAAGAGTTTTGCAACCTTGGCAGCTGTAGCACACTGCTTGGGAGAAGATAGGGAGGTATCTCCATCCAACACCTAGCCTTCTCGCAGTGCAGTGGAGGTAGAAAGGGTCCACGTTGGATTTCCCAAGTTGCAAAGCCTCCGACCATTTGAATTTGAGGGACAAATTCTGCTGTTCCCCATTTAAGCAGCTCTAGTAGAGATAGCAGAGGGCAACAGTCCAGGCCTGAGGCTTCAGCCCTACATGTGCCGTGGTAACACTTGGTGGCAGAAGGAGCAGAGGGTGTCGCTGTGAGGACCAGGTGTGCTCCTGGGTCCTTGAGTAGAGAACAGGGACCCTCCGACTTCCCAGGTGAGGATGCTCTTCCCATACTCCCTGTGCAAAGCCCCTTCCTCAACCTAAAACCCTGACTTCTGCTACACCCTCCTCAAAGCAGTGTTTGCATCACCAGTGGATCAGGGAGCGCGGTTTGGGAGCTCCTACTTTTGCCAGCGCATTCGTGCCAGCAAAGAGATTATTCAAATCCTCTCTCCTGAGGAGTCAACCAAGGGGAAGCTGCGCTACGTGCAAAGTCATAGCCTCTCTTCCACAGTATTGATCCACAAGCAAAGTCAGTGACTCACAAGGAAATATTATTTCACCTACCAAACAATAGTCTAAATATATAGTATTCAGCATATTTTATCTTCTTTCCATCAGCCTCCACTGGGTAACATACCTTATTCAAACACCATGAAGTCATACTTCCCTGGCACAACCATTTTCAATTATTTATTAAACAATGGAGGTTCGAATGGTCTGAGTCCTGCAACGGTCAGTCATTTCTTCTTTTTCTAATTGAGTCAGCAAAAGGTGGCATAGGTGTCCAGAAGTAACAACTCTTTCTCTGGTACCGGCTACTGCTTTGGAAAGGTTTCAGATCAGGATCCCAAAATAAGGGCATTGCTCCTTCTTCAGAGGCATTACCCTCACTAAAAGTAGCAGACACGAGGCTTTGCTTGCCCTCTTGCCCTGGGGAAAAGATGCATGTTTGCACTTTTTCATATATTTTAAGTCTGAGTTGTTTTATTTCATTTGTAACATGAGGTGGTCAAAGAGGATGCAGAAAGGCTCTGGAAATATCAGCTTCTCTACCTGAGGTTTCCAGGAACCTCAAAGCGAGCTTTAATTGGACCACAAAGCAAAGCCCGAACCCACTTGTGAGTTTTGTAACTCTGATTTCCCAAAAGTGTTGCCACATATAAGCTGGGTGTAACCCCTGCACTACCTAGGACAACGCTGTCACCCTCCCATGTCCCCATGCATCCCCCAGAAGCTGGGGAATAGCTGCACCGGCAGTGCAGGTAGGAGATGTGTGCAGGGACCCGTCTTCTGGCTTCAGAGAGAGAACTTAAATGAGGCAGGTAAAAAAATGGAATTTTTTTAGAAATTGCCCTTTGAAAATTCTGACCACTGATGAAAAAAACAGGTTTCTTATCAGAAAATTCTGAAGCTTTCTGAAGCGCATAGCAGCCAAAAAGCATTGGCATCACTGCGAGATAGGAGCAAAGTGTCTTAAAGCAGAGATATTTTTAAGTGTGGGTTAAATTCTCCTCAGCTATCAATAATCTACTGATTGCAGTGATACGACAGGAGAAGGGGCCTATTGGCTTTGGGAGACTGCCCTGATTTTTACCAGGAGATGGTGTAAATGAAGTTAAGCTGTAATTTGTGGATAATTGAGTGATCAGTGACAAATGTTCCTGTGACACACAACAAGCTGTCATGGAAAAAGTATGCTGCTACAGCTACGTGTCATATGTGGTTTTAAACTGATTATTCTAAATCATCCAGTGTCTCTGCTCAGTGTTTGTTAAAAAAAGATCCCCCAAATTTGACCTTTACAAAGTTTAAATAAAAATAAAAAAAATGCAGGGGGAGATAAGTCAGAGGAGATTTTGCTGCCGACTCGAGTGGACTCCGGCCAGGCTGCCGAGTGGAGTACTTATGTGGGTAAAATGAGATGCTCGCCCTCTTCACTTAAAGAAATGTCATGCAAACAAACATTTTTGGGTCAAAAATCCCAGATGTGCTGGTTTCCCAAGTGTAAAATAATAACCCGGTGTGGAGAGCTGGTGTCGCAGCTCCAATTTGCACAGATAGGCTAAGGGTAGCCTAGAATCACAAACCTGAGCCTCCCCAAATATGCTCTGTTTGGAACATTGTGCCATAGAAAATTAATTGCATTCCAGCTCCAGGGAGCATTAGCACTTTTCTGAATTCAGGGCCAGCCTGAGGAGCAGCCGTGCCCTAGGCAAAGAATCCAGCCCCCTCCTGGCCTTTGCCCCTTCCTCTGCAGGACTGAAAAGGAAAAATTGTAATAAATCACAGCCTTTAGAGACACCTACTAAACACTGCCTGGAATATAAATGTATAAATAAAATAGGAACTGAACGTACTCATCTCAGCACTCGACCGTGGCTTTTCTTCCCTTCTCACTTTCATTTCTTCTTTCTTTTCTTCCAGCTTTGTTTCACACATTCTCCTCTCCCCATCCCCTCCCCCTCGCCTTCCCCTGTTTTTTCCCCCCTTTGTTGTCTTTTACTTTCTAGCCCCTTTCCAAGACTGTCCTTTCTCACCCTTTCTGTTCATCATTCCCTATTGGCTGTTAGATCTCTTTCCTTCTTCCTCAGCATTTTTTTTTACTCTTTTCTCTTCCCCAAGAATGTCCTGAAGATAAGAGAATGGCCCTCTGCAGAACAATCTGTATCTTTCAGAGATTGTATCCTTATCACTCTTTTCCTTACAAATAGCAGTTTCCATTTAAGATACCTCATAAGTTTTCTCAGGACTGGCATTTAGGTATAAAGGAATCCAGAATCACTGGTTTGCTTCGGAAAGTTTGGCGTATATGCGGTGCTTGCAATAGATGATACATTACTTAGGAGCAAACCTGTTATCCTTGTACAAGATTTCTGTGGTTGTGGAAGGTTTGAGCATGCAGGTAGTTAAAAACTGATCTGTACCGGCAAAGAGGCTTAGTCCTGGCCAATTTATACTCTGTTATTCTTACAAGCTTGAGTTACTGTGAGTCATGTAGAGTGCAAGGAGTAAAAAAACTAATTCAAGATCCTACTAGCTCCTCTATTCACAAGTTTTATCAGATTAACCATCTAAATCTCTCTAACATGATATAACACCCCCAATGGGGATGAATTATGTCAATATAAAGTTGCTTATATTGCTCTGGTTACTCCATCAAGGGAAGGGAATGAAATATGTACATAAGGTCCTTTTACGTCGGGATACTGGATTTTGCCTGAGCAGCTGCAGCTATGAAAAGTCTCACACTGCTGGTCAGTGGAGCTCTAGCAATACAGAAACTATCTGTAACAACCTGATAATGAGGAAGAAAAACTATTCTGTGAATGAACAGTTCTGCAGCAGAGAAGCTGTGCAGTTTTTCCAGGATCCTGCGGTATCCTGTTGACATCTGAAGCATCATATCTTCATTATCACAGCAGTTACGACACCTTTCCAGGGGAAGCATTTTGCTTACACTGTTTCCCATGAACTCCCTCCCCTCTCTGTCCTTTTCTCACCCGCTGACTCTAGCTTGCTCCGTATGTCCTCAGTACCTGCGTTGTGGAGGCACTGCTGAAAATGAAGAGGCAATTTCTCCTTGCATCTGGTGCCTGTATCGCAGCTGGGCTGCAATGCCCTGCTCCTGCCCACCTGCACGTGTGGAGGGGGGGGGTCCATGGAGGACTCTGTGGAGGTCTGGGAAATCTGACCTTGGTATTTCCCCTCCATTCATAACCAACATTGACACTGTTGATTTTCCCGCTCCAACTATCCAGCAGAGTCCCCCAGATGATGGCCAGGATGAGAGTAAGGTATTATCCTGTAGCCATGAATCCCACAGCCACATGTCCCATAGCCATGACCCCCAAATGCCAGCTCAGGGATCTGGTCAGTGTACACCAGGGCTCCCTCCAGCCCCATCGATAGACCAGAGTATGGTGGTGGACATTGGTGCATGGCCACGTCTCATCCCACCAGGCAGTAAGCCAAGTGTGGGCGCTCCTGGTCGTGGAAGCTGAGAAGCATTTCCAGGTCCTGCTGCAGGGACATCTCAGAATTCCCAAGAGAAGAAATGAAGGCTTCAGACTTCAGACTCAAATATTGGTCAGGGCTACGCTACCATAGTCATGGTGATGCATAGAAGTGCCTGGGCTGGCCTTGCACTGGCAGGACGAGGCATGGTAAGTGTCCAAGCACAGTGTCATGGAGCTCAGTGCAAACTAACTAACCTTGCCAGGAAGGGTGTTGTGACTGAGCTACAGACATACTTCTCTAGTTCATATTAGCTGTAGTCAACCACCCCTGAAGGGTTGATGAAGACCCATTCCCTCACTTACTTATTTTTATGGATAGTGTATCAATTGTATGTTCCTGACAGGTTGCGGGCATGCAGGCAAAGGCCCAGTGTGATATGCTGTGCCTTGGGAGGAGGAGCGTGCTCTTTAATTCAGATCATGAATGACCATATGTTCCTCCTTCCCTAAACAGCTCTGCAGAACCTGCTTTCTGGTTCCAACTGAACTTCTTGAGGGTGGTGGTGGTGCACCTGCAAAAGCTCGCCACAGACAGATTAGTAGTGCATTCAGACAAAACACAATGCAAAACCACCTTGCACACATAAATGTTAGGTGATTCAGACACATCAGGGATAAAAAGCTTGATCTTACCAACTTCATCTTTCCAGGTTGCCCTGTTGTCTTTGATCCCTGCTCCATTAGAGTCAACTGGACGTTTTGCCATCACTTCAGTGAGCAGAGCTGGCAGTGGGACTTCTCGCCAGAGTAAAAGTCCAAATAGAGCATTGTTATTGAAAACAGGGAGACTTGTTTAAAATGTTGAAAGGGTCTTTATTCCTCATCTCTGCTCCTCAGATGGAATTTAATGTTCTGAGCAAATGTGATTTTTTTCTCACAAGAAGAATAAACTTAATTGATCCTTTCATTTTTAACTCCGTGCCCAGTGGCAATAATATCTGCAAAGAAAATAATCTTTGCTGGATCAGATGAAAAGGCGGAGAAAGAGTCACAGAATTAACTGGCAGAGCAATCTGGTTGTTGCCCTAACATATGGGAATAATAAATGCCAGCCAGATAAAGCCTGAACGCTGAGCTTTCATTTTGTTATTCTAAGCACAAAAATAAATATTTTTATGACTACATGTAAAGAGTAAAAGCAAATAGAGTTAATATGTAAAAATATACATTTTGCTTCATTATGTGTAATAATACATATTGATTTCATTACAATATTTTTTTAAAGATCGGTTTGCCTGGGAATAGTGGTCAATTCCTAAAGTGCAGTCTGCCTTTTCCATCCCATCTTTCTAAGGTGTTGTGCTAGTATAGAATGAAAGGGAAATATTAACTAGGCTGTATTATAAAGAGTTATATACTGTTTTGGGGGGAAAAAGGCATTTGCAAAAATGTGAACTAAAAATATTTTTTTTTTACAATTGAACGTATCTGCCTGATTTTCAGTCATGGACTGCTATGGGCATGAAAGAAGAAATACAGAGAGAGAGGAATGGCAGTAGCACTCCAATGTAAAACTTTTCAAGCATTAATGCACCGGGCTGCTTTGTGCATCTTTGTGCTTCGTCTCTATAGCCCCCCTAAGAGGAGGGGAGGGGCACTGCTATAAACATGGAGCTCAGACCCAGCAGAAACTCGGAGGCAGGACAACCAGAGCATGATGAAGGCACAATGTTTTGCAGCACCGTCCGGGTACAAGGAGGAATGAAGTTGCCCTTCCCTGGGCTTGGCATTGCATGGGCTCTGCAGGTCCCTCCAAGCACCTCCACTCACCCAAACACTGGGGCTCCCATCTTCACCCAGTGTATCTCTTACAATGCTTGAGGACCTCAAAGATTTGAATTTTGGCAAGTGGGTGCCTTCTGCAGCCAAATGCTGGAGAATGACCTCACATGCAGCTGTGTCGTTGGGAGTCCTGTTTTATGTCACCTCCACGCACCTATCATCTGAGTTAATCCAGTGTATAGCTGCCCCATCCCGGTCTGCAAGGCTGGCAAGTGAGCAGCTGCCAGGCTCTGAATGTCTAACCACATTTCATACACTGCGGAGGGAAAGCTGGGAGAAAATGGTGACAGTCCCTTAGGAAAAGGACAAGGACAAGAAATTTTACAGGCACCGTGGACAGTAACTGCTGTTCTCTTTTATTATTCATGAGCTAGTTTAGTCCAAGCGAGAAAGTGATATTTATGTGGATCTTGGGGGAATTTGTACAATAAAAAGCTGAAAAACAGCGAAGCCCAAAGGCAGGCAACCTTCTCGCCATGCCTCAAGGTGCAAAGACTACAGCACCTGCGGTGGTTTTGCTGACACTGAAGCTGAACCCACCTCCTTCTGCGTCATTTCTGGGAGCTTCATTTCACACTCCAAAAAAATAAACCCCCCTTAACCAACTCCAAGTTTCTTCGGCCCCATGCTCGTACAACAGCCCATATGTCTGTTTGAACTACTATGGGCAAATGGTCCCACCAGTGTCATATCCCTCTATTGATTTCGGTCTGGGTGATGACACAGAGGTTAAAGATCGGCGTATATGTACATTATGCAGACTTCAAGGAATGCTGACATGAGGTGCTTGCGACAGCGAGAAGTCAAACTGGAGAGCACATTCAAAATGTTAAACAGCAAATCTTGGCTTTGCAAACATTAGTGCTGGCTGCGTACGAGAAACTTAAGCTTTTATATCCAGCTAGTCTGTTCTATCAAGTATCACTTACTCTGTGGGCTGATTTACCACATTGCTGCACAAGTGATTTAGCAGATATGGATTCTTTTTAAGAAATGTGCTTATTTGTTTAAAAGCCTGTTATCATGTTGTGGATTTGGACTGAAATGGACTTTTTTTTAATCTAGTGAGTGGGTGAGTTTGGCGAAATTTTTTAAAATCTAATGAGTAGGTGTACGTATTGCAAAATATTTCTGAAAGTGGGCAAAAAAAATGGTTACCGCAGATTTCAGCATTCCAAACTCTGGATAAATGAAGTGATATGTCAGCATTTATTTTCTTAAGGAAGCAAATAAATTGTGCCTCCTAAAAGAGTAAAACAACATGCAGGTTTCCATTTGTTACAGTCCTATAACTAGTGAGAGAAACTCTCCGTAAGCAACGCATGCCCCTGAGAAAAAGTATGATATTCCCAAAGAGAGTTGAAGTGCTTAGATAGAGAGCCAGAATGGGAATGGGTTGACTCTGAAAGTGGAGGAATTAGGGTTGACCCTAAGAACAGAAACCTAGGGCTGAAGTGCTGGGCCCATGAGGCTGGGAAGAGATTCAGTACTGAAGCCATTGCAGCTTTAGTTTCATACCAGATTTTTTGCCAGAGATCTATCTGAATGCCTTGAATCTGCCAAATCGGGTTAAAAACCATGAATGGGGCAGTCTAGTCCCTGTGTTTTTGTCTCAGCTAGAATTCCACTTGCATTGCACTGGTTTTTCTTCCAATTTGAGAGTAAACAAAGCATAACCAAGCATCTCAAGAATTTCCAAAAGGGCCGGTTCAAATACGACTTTAAGAATAGGGAAAGACGTGATATGGTTATTTTGGGAAAAGGATACTCTCACAATCTCTGAACAGCCGATGGCCTCAAGGAGACTTTGTTTATCAGTTGGATCCCAGAGTGGTGAACTTTGGCCTTCATTTTTTTGGTGATCATTGGTGGAATCAGATTTTAATTCAACAGGTGAGGAGAGCTGCTCACAAAATGCATTGTCAAAAAGTACATTTCTTCGACTTTACTCCTGAAAACACAGTAGAACATTTATGATCACTCCTGTTGCTAAGGACAGGTACAATAAGAGGACCCAGAAGAGGACAGTGGCAATGCAGGTCTCCGCTGAGCTCCACCCACCCTTCCTCCTGCCTAAAATACACCTTTCCTCCGTTTGGAAGCTCTGTTGCTTTTTGCTCCTTCTGGGCTTCCTTTTGCAGCTTCTTCTCGACCTCTCTGCTGTGACTAGCTCTCCTCTGAGCCACGCGCAGGTACTCCATGCCCTGGCTCATTTCATGATATTTCATGTTGTTCTCAAAGGTCTGCCCTGAAGTCACGTCATTGTGCAAATATAGGTTTTGTTTAAAAGCAGGCTAAAGACAAACAACAGAAAATATGATCTCAGAAAGATGAAGAACCTGGATTATTTCTAATCTCATGATCTTCAAACTGACTCCATCATTTCCGAGTGTCTGCTTGAAATAATGGGTGTAAATCAAAGCAGAATTTTGGCTCTTCTTCCTTATTCTCCTCTAGTTTTATGTCTTCTTTCATATAATCTTATTCCATGTCTCCTCTCAAAGATACCTCTTTTGGAAACATTCGTCTCCATGGCCTCAGGCCATGCTTTGTTTATTCTGTATTATACTACTCTTGTGCAAACTTACTTTGGTGCAGGGATTTGCTAGACGTTGGCAAAGCTCTGCTTCTCCATGACTTCCATGATAGGGAAGATTTGTAAATAAATAATCACGAACACCTTTGCAAATTGTAAGATGGATAATGTCCTCAAGTGCATTTGATGTAAGGGCCCCAGTTCTTTGCCAGAGAAAACTGAAGTTAGTGGAGATGCATCCATTAATAGCACCCAAGAGACCGGCCTGTTGATGTAGTTACTAAGTCTTCTCTCAGATGGTCAGAGGATGGGCCAACTAAAGGCAATCTCCCTTTGTCTGGATTTTTCTAAAGTTGCCTAATAAACCACATCATTTATTGGTTTCTGTGAGCCTTCTTTGAGGAGACTTTAAGGGTTGTACCCTTGAGTTTTCCTAGTGCACATAGGCATTTTTGCCAGGGAAGATGGTGTTCAGCAAGACCATATTCTCAACTGGAATTAATCAGTGAAGCCCAGTAAATGCAGGGAAGCTTTTGCACCAGCTGAGACATTGGCCCACAGTCATCACAAGAGGGATGCAGTAATGGACAAGAAGGGCTTCGTGGGAGCCAATGGCAAATCTCCTGTTGGCTTTCCCAGAGCCAAGACTTCACCCAAGTGGGTGTGTGCCCTCCTTCTAGGGCCACATGTACCCTGCAGCCTTTAGTAGGTTAACGAAAGTACCATCCTTGAGCTGCCATAAAACACATTTGTGGTCATGCATGCAGCTCTCGGGACAGGCTTTATCTCTTCTCATTGTTTCCTGTGGGTGTTTTAACACAGAGCCTCAGGACACAACTTGGCTGCGGTACAGCATTTTGTATAAAGCCGACCCTTAAGCCAACCACAGCTAAGACGCTGTAATTTTCATAGAGACATGATGTACTTTTTATGCTCCTTAACCCAACTGTAGTCACAAATCCCTCTTTGTATTGGCAGCTCCTGTGAAAATAAGCTTTAGGAGCTGCTTGAAAAAACTGTACCTCTGTGACGTTTAGTTGCACTGCCTGGTCTTGCCTGCCTGCTAAGTGTAGCCCTGCATAGTTTGCCTGAAAAAAAACCCAAACACATTTCAGAACTTGCAATTCACAGTGTGTAGCATCCTGTGGAGCCTGTAATTGCAATGAAAGAGACATCAACCTGTTAAAAAACAGCTCTGCAATGATTTTGCAGTGCAATCTGTATCTGTATACCAGTAGCTGGTCATCCCTGCCACTTGCACAGCTCTTCAGCACATGACATTACTAACCACCATGTAAAAAAGGCGCTTTAAAGCTGCTTCCTGAGGTCGGCGATGGGGCTAAACACGCTATTCGTCCTGCATTACATTTCAGTAAAATCGATTACTTTCATGAAGGCCCCAAACTTTGCGCTAGGAGGATCTAAGCCACTTCAAAGACATGATCTCTGCCCAAAGGAGCTTTCAACCAGACAGAAGCCCTGAAGGTGGGGCATCGGGGCGGCCGGGGAGACAAAGGGCAGCCGAATGGCATCAAGAGCTCCCAGCAGCACGGGGCAAGTCTTTATGCATGCAGTTGTTGGAGCTCACTGAATAGATTTATAGTCCTGCTTGGGTAATTTATTGTTGGCTAATGAGATATAAGATTAATTAACTAGCTTGCTGGCCCTTAATTACAAATTTGGTATCTTAATTTATTGTCATTTCTTCCAAATAATGACTATGCTCAAATAATGCTAATTTATATTATAGTAGGACGCAAATATAATGAACCTGACTCCAGGTTGTACAAAGGCCCCTTCACACTGCTCCCAGGGCGTAACAGGGTCTTAAAGTGAGCGCAAACTTAATTTCTGCCCTCCGAGGCGGCTTTATAGTACCAGGGTGCCGTGATTCACCGTGAGTCAGCAGCAAGCGAGGTAAAGGCCATGACTTGCACAGCTGCTGAGAAATTGGGATCAAAGGAGCCGGCCTCATTGACTCCCGTTGGCCTGCCATTATAGAGGAGAGCCCCGAGGCCAGGCAGTTGGTGTTTGTGTAGCACAACCAACTTGGGCAAGGGGGAGGTTGCTCCAGTCTTAATTATTGACCTGATTTTGCCTGCCAGCTCCCTTTCCCGGTTATTGCTCTGTTTCGTGTTGCCTTCTGCAAGCCTGGAGCGGAGCAACCCAAGTGTAAATCAGAGCTGTGTCTGGGGCTCAGAAAAAGGGTTATTGAAATGTCGGCAGGAGCAGGATGCCTCTGGGCCAGGGGAGGGCTGGATGCTGAAGCGTGCAGGAGGAGCGGCAGCCTGGACCAAGGTGAAGAAAGGTGGTCTGAAACACCTGACCTACAGCTCCCACGGGGCATCCTGACAGCAATTTGGGGCAAAACATTGCTGGTTGCAGCTACAGCATCAGGGATGAGGTAAAAGATTTTGCTTTATGGGTGTGTTGGTTTTCTTCCCCTCCTCCCTTTCCCCTACTGAAAACTAGATCTTTAATGGAAGGAGGAATCAGTACAAAATCTCCTGTACTCTGTTGAAAATACAAGCTTGCCTGAAAACCCCTGATTCATCCAAAAATGGTTAAGCTGCCTTAAGTATTGTGCAGTGCCTGATTTGAAAAACACCTCTGTATGATTTTAAAAAGCTTAAAAATGTTTCATGTTCCACTTTGTTTGCTCAGTTACGTCCTGAAGAAGTAAGAAGCAGCAAGTTCACTTTGCTGGAGAGTGCAGAAAATAAACTACTGATCAGTCTCCCAGCAGCCCCTCCAGCTCCGTGGATTTAACTTTCTCAGTGCAACAGTGTGCAATGATAACAGCAGCTCTAACCAAAAATCTCAGTCATTTCTCTGCAACAGGCCATATGAGTCTTGCTGCCTGCTCTATTGTTTCTCACGAGGTTTTCATATTTTTTTCCAAAATACCTTTTTTCCCTGTCCCTGGAGAGAAGAAGAAAGTGTGCAAACACCATCGCCTACAGATCTGGAAGCTTGAATACTTTGGCCCAGGTGTATTGTACATCTTTGCCTTTTTTAAGCCCACCACACAGCAGCAAAGAACTGATGAGTCGTCTGAATCCTTGGCCATGATCTTGACCGCTGAAGGAATGACAAAAATTATCATTTTGACTCCTTGATCTCTAAAATGCTCCCCCACCGTGTTATTGATGTGTGTGCCTGGATCCAGCCTGTGCATGTCCATGCATACCTAATGAGAGGGACTCGGTGCAGATCCTGACCACCAGACGCCCTGCAGAGCCCTTCGCCTCTGGCTGACAACGTTTTGGATGTGAGTTTGGGTCTGAATTTATGACACAGACTAATGCCTGGGTATCGGGTCCAGTGAAAACAGTGCTGGATAAGGATATGATCTAGCTCTGGTGTTCCTTGTTTGGATTAATATTTATGGGACCTGTATCCCATGATTTGGGGTATGGGAAAGGAATCATGTTTTCCAGAAGCACAGCAGAGCCACATAAATGTCAGAGGGATGAAGATAAGGCCTCAGCAGTGTTCCCAGCACTGGGAATTAGTTTTGCGTAGCTGGAGCAGAGCTCAGAGCACCCACTGCGAGGTTCAGCCTGGGGAAAGAGCCCTCCTCTGCAGCTCCAGCCACGCTAGCAGGAGCCGTGCCAAGGCGAGGGGCTGTTAACTCCAACAGGACTACCTTCGTAAGGGATCCCACTGAGCAATCTGTCTCTAAAATTATCTTGACCCTCTGCCATACACACACACACACGCTTTTTAAAGGGAAATAAAATGAATCTTCTCTCTATCCATCCTCTTGTGAAATATAAACAAATCCTGATGGATTTTCAGCTTACGCTAGTAACTGACAGCTTGTTAGCTGCTGGCACGATTACTTACAGTCTGGCAAGCACCAGACGACTGCGATGCCTACAATGTGCAATCCCTGAAACGTGGTATTTTTCAATGCTTGCTGAAGACCAGATCTTCAGATCTGCTCAGTTCTCATCTAAGCAGCAAAACAACTGGCCAGGGTTGAGAGCCAGCAAACCGGAGACTGATGTCTGCAGAAAATCTGACCCAAATTGGCATAATAAGGGGTGCAGACCTCTTCTGAAAAGTTACCCTAAGCTGTGGGTGCTGAGCACTTGGAAAGTGAATTTGCGCTTGAGTGACCTGGGTTTTTTTCTATATGAACGGTTAAGCAGACCCTGCCTACGTCCCGTTTCAGGGGAGTTGGATGCCTCGATGGGATTCTTGCTGAGTGAGAGTCTAAATCACAAATAGATTGAGGACTGACTAGGCACAGCAAATAAAATTCCTTATTTGCACACATAAAAACTGCATACAAACTGTAGGGCACCACCATTGCATACCCCTACTCTCACCCAGCTAGCAAGCTGGAGCTCACCTCCATGCCAAAGAGCAAGTCAGGAACTTGCTCAATTTTAAAGCAGGTCCTGCCTAGTCCGGGAAAAAGCCTGTGTGGGTGTAAAGGCACTCATTTGCACCAGCCATGTGGGGAACAGCCCTACTCCAAAGAACTTTTTGCAAAACAAAGGTGATTTGAGCATTCAGGTGCCCACCTCTGGCAGAGATGAGGCTGCACCAAACCTTCGCTCAGCTAGCAAACACCTCTGTGGGACCACGCAGCATGAATTCACCAGTTGACAGAGGAAAACATGAGAGAGCGGGACTCCTTCACCTGACTAGCTTTGCGACCAGACCAAACATGTGCTGAAGACCAGGGTTTGGCTGCCTGTGGCCGCGTATGTCAGATCTGTCACTGGAAGACGCCAGCCAGGCAGGAAAGAGGACCACTGCCTGAGGACATGCAACGAGCTCTTGCCCTTACAAAGCCGAGGTGATGTGCTCTTCTATCAACTGGGCACTGAAGTGATGACCAGGCAGTTTTCCAGCTAGGTGTCACCACCACCTCTGGGAATAGTTTGCTTCATTGTATAGGAAAAGAAAAACCCACAAAACCCACTCTTGGGGAAAAAAAAAGAACCCAGCCCACAATGTTTATGTCATGAAGCAACACAGACCTTCTGCCCCTACCTGGCCTACAAAAGGCAGCTGAGTTTATAACAAAGTGAAGCTATTAAAGAAAACCAATAGCAGCTGAAGCAAGAGAAAAGGAGGGGATGGGGTCTGGAGGGAGGGAAAATACACTTTCCTCTGTCTCCTGAAAGAAGGTGGGAAAGGGAGCTTGTCCTTAGTACGTGTGTAGCTTGCACTGAAGATGTGAATGAAATTCAAGATCAAGGACAGCAACTGGCTTTTCTGCTCAAGATGACTGACCCAGAGGTGTCTGTGCTTAAGGTCTCTCTGTTATAGAGGAAAACCTTCTAGAGACTGAGCTGGGCAGAGTCTGCAGGTACCAGAGCCTGTACTGGAGATGCTGCTTTGGCAAGTGGTCCATGAGCTGCTCGGAAACTTCTGTTAAAGAAAACAGCTCTCAGAGGACACTATCAGTGTAGCACTTCTATAAGCATCACTTGCAAAGCCCCAACTGCCCCATGCCTGTGTCATCTCACTCATGAGCAAAGGGATTTATTTTCTCTGTGCTCTCTATTTTGGGGTGCTTATTTGCTGGCACATGGTGTCTTTTAGCAACAGGAAAACATGTACGTTGCAAAACTTTTTAAAACAGGCTGTGAGTCATCTGAATCCTTTCCATGTGCCCACATCAACTCCATGCACCAAATGTCTTTCGAGCGACACGACAGAAGTACACAAGAGGTGCCCTGTTGTGCCAGTCTCTCCTTTCCAACAGCTTGCATTTCACCGGGGCTTTGGAGAAAGGAAGAAGAAACACTGCACTGGACAATTTAGGAATAGTTAATGAATAGAAGAATTTTCTTTCCTATGCTGCTCGTTGGTGCCTGGCGTGCATCCCGAGGCATGGGTGCTTTGGCTCCGCTATGGCAGAGAATCCAGCTCGCCACTGACTTATTGTTATCACGGGGCAGGGCAGGCTCTGGCCCAAGGTGTCAGCTCGAATTTGGGTATGAGCACAAGCCATTTAAGGCTGGCTGGGAGAATGCCGCTCTTTGGTAAGGACTCAGTGCCATGGTTGCACGCCAAGCCCTGATGATGCAATTCTCTCCTAGCCCTCAGTCCTTTTGTAATCATAAGTGATTTCTGTATTGGAAACTTTCAAAACAGTTGCCTAGTTCAGACGACGTTACAAAACTTGAATGACTATTGAAATCACGGGATCCTAGAAATTGAGGGAAGAACGAAACACTGTGAAATCTCCCTGTATCCCTGACAAATACAACCTGTTCCAGAGAGGGAGATGTCACAAGCCTGTTTCTTCTAATTTTAAGCATATTTAAACTTTTCCTAATATCTACCCTAAATGCCTGAGGAGAAATGACTCTATGCCATTACAGTTCTCTGGTGTTCCAGCTAAAATTGTTTTTCTCTTACTAACCAGGGCAAGCAGAAACAGGTTTGTGCTCATGCAGGGGGCAGGCAGGTGTGATTCCCTTCGGTGCCCATCTGCAAGGGTTACATTGCCCTTCGTTCTCATCCTCCAACACAGACATGTCCATGGGCTGTGTCATCCTTTCCAGCTTTGCAAACAGCAGTTGTTTTCTGTTCTTTCCTTTCTATGTTTTCTGAAATTGAGCATTGCCATTTCTAAGCAACGTGGCTTATATAAGCAAGGTACATGAACCTGGTTAGTGGCCTTTTTAATATTCTTCCCTCTTTACAGAGGGGGATAATTAGCAAAGCTTTTAAGTCAGAAGCACATGATTTTTCTTGATCCCTGCATCAGAACTGGGTTTCTGGTAGAGCAGGGACAGGAGTCTTTAATGGATTGCCATGGCAGCTTGAACACCTGACTGACTGTGTTTCATTTCTAGCTCTAATCTGACCTATTAATTTTGGTCTGAATTTAAGGGAAAAAAAAAAAAAAAAAGAAAAACAAAAAGAAAAACCCTGAAAAGGCCTAATTCTCACTTAGCGCTAGGGAAAAAAGTGATTTCAGCTCAAACTGGTGGCAGTTGCAAGTGATTACCTGCATCCTTTCACATGAGAGGCACCATTTTGAGTGAGGATGCTACAATGTGAAGGCATTAAACCTCTTTGTCAGCTTCCAGGCTTGACTGCACTTTCCAATACCTCTGCCTACACTTTTCCAAGAGGTTCTTTACCGTGTCCTCCCCTGGGGACTCCTACCTGGGAGATGGGATCCACAAAACATTCATGGAGCTGCCACATCCTGTCTTTGCAGTTCAGCTCCTGGAAGGTAGAGACCATTCCTGATCCTGCTGAGGTTTTGTCCTCGCCCTTCCTCCTCCATCTGTGTCAACCTCATACTTCCAGCATGAATCATTTGAGAATAAGAACAGCTCTTGTATTATAGGTCTCGAATTGTGCCTTTCACAATTGGATCCTGGTTTGTGGATAAAATTATGGTAATTCAAGTAATATGTTACAATAAGTCATGAGCCCTTATCAGTCTTCTAAAGGGGAAATGACAAAGTTGAGTGCATTTTATAGGATGTATGTGACATCCCAGCATCACTTTGTCTAGCAAACTGTCAATTTGCAGCTATTGAGAGCACCCTTCTAGCCTGTAATTCATAACAGCTCAAGCTGCGTGTGCTGGAGAACTTCATCTTGTCATTCTGTGTTTGCATCTTGTAGCCTTAATCTCGCTCTCTCCAATTACAAATGTCCTCGTCAACAAAAGAAGTGCTGCACACACCCCCGCCTGCCTTCCAGGGCTACTGAGCCATGGCTGAGAAGCCACCCACTAGACTGTTCCCAGCTCAGGGTAACTTAACATGGCAGTGCCGGTGCCCTCCACGTAGCTTCCACAATGGTGTAAGGTTGTATTAGACACGATGCATGAAACACGCTGGCTGGAAAGTTGCTGGCGAGTATTTTGGTAGGGCCTCTATGAGTTCATCTTAATTTGCGGTTTCTTAAATTCACTATGACCCTAAAAACTGGAGGGCAACTTGACGCCTCTGCACTGCTGCAAAATTCCAACAAGTTCTGGGTATACCAGAGCCCAGGAGCTTTTGTGAGTAATGGCTGTCAAGCTCTGGCCATTGTTCTCAGCGGAGAAGTATTGTCCTTTGGTGGTTTTGAGTGTAGTGGTCAAAGCTGTTTTGGCATCACTTGCTGCTCGGGCTGCCAGGGCCAAGCACAGAAACATCGCTGACACAAGCCAGGCAAACAGTCTAATCGCATTCAGCCTGGGAGAAACCTCCTTCCCGTATGGATCTTTGCAAAAGTAGAGATGCTTTTATTGTCTTGGCATTCAAAATACACCTGGATTGATAGGGAAGGAAAAGAGGAATGAGTACCTCTGAGCTTAGCTTGGTGGGGTTTACAAAGAGCATTCTGTGACATGAATGCGTCCTCAGGACCAAACTTCCCACATGCAATCTAGCGGTCAATGCGCACCGTTTCCTGAGCCCAGCTTACTCAGGTAAGACTGGAGCCAGAGATCCTGCCTCTACCCCTACTGTCTCTCAATGACAAGAAACCAAGAGCAGCCAGATTGATATAAAGCTGCAGTAGCTGTCAGGTGTGTGGAGTACTGTTATTTAAACCTTAATTCAGTTACAAACCTCAGCACCTCCTCAGCTACCTCTCTTGCTCTTAACCAACATGTCTGTGCACGTCTTCACCCATAAGCATGAAGTGTGTCCATGTCAATGAGGCTTGAAGCCAAACAGCCCCTGATGATTTTTGGTGACTAGATTGGCCCCTAGAAGCCATAAGCCGGCTGATGCAATTAGATGTCAGCGCCCATTGCCTTAATGTGTGGAGCTGTGTAGGAGCCATGCTTCACACCGTTAGAGCAAATTCACACCCAATTTGCATTCTGACCCCTTACAGCCATGTTATCTAAAAGCGTCTTTTTCTCATGATAAATGTGTAAGTAATTGCACTCTGAGGAGGCTGGTTGTACGGGCAGCTTGGTGGAGCTTTGGGCTATGCTTATCGGATTTTTTTGTGTCTTTTTCGTAGAAAAGACATAAAAAGTGAAACATGAGCTGATGTGACTGGTTTTATATACTGTGAAGCAGGGACCTTGAACAGTTTAATATTTTACCACCATCAATCAGTCCTTTCTGCCCAGCTGAGAATACATTTGGACTCAGCTCACTAAAATTGCTGTTTGTGTCAAAACTAAAAAAAAACAAAACCCCAACAAACAGAAAATATTTTGGCCTGTCTCCTGAGACCTGTTAGCTAGTAGCTACATTTTATTCTTATATGCGTTCTCCATTGTTAACAGCACAAGCTATTCTGTGTTTTTTGTACAAAAGACGTGATAAATATTTTTGTATGTGGTGAACCCTTAATCGTGAAAAAATATCATGCGCATCACTGGATTTTAACTGAAGGCTTTAAAATATTCTTAAAGACAAGTAATATATGTTGATTGGCTTTACTTATTTTATGTGTGTCTGTATGGCCACAAACATTAATGGTCCAAAGCCTGAAAAAAAGGAAGAAAAACCCAGATGCAGATAAGAACTGTGTCTCTTCAAAATCTAGTTATATTCTCTAATGACATTTGTTACCTCACCCAAGAGAAATGCCTCATTTTTTCCCAAAAACACACTGGACTTCAAACAGGAAAAAGTTGCTTTATACAACGGGACTGGGTGGCAAAAAGAAACTGAATAATTTCCAAGTGTGACCAGTAACAAACAGAATAGACCATGTGGCATACATCAGCCACATGGGGGTTTGTTGTACTGTGAAGTTTTTATTGCTGCGGGTTTCATTTGTCTGCATGACACATGAAATGACAGAAAGACAGAAGCCCCATAGGCTGTGACCAGCAAGAGCCATTCGAACTTCATAGCCGCGCTCAGAGTTGCAGACCAAGAACAAAAACGAACGTGTGGGAAGAAGAGTGTTTCTCAACACAAAAAAACAACACCAAAAAAAAGCAAAATTTGGAAAGATTTCAGGCATCTTACAATGGAAAGAGTGTATTCTATGTAACTTCTTAACTTTCCCATCGAGTTATTATTGCTTACTTCAGTAGTCAGTTATATGCATAGAAAGGCCATTCCTGCCCTCCAGAGATCGTTGC
The DNA here is from genome assembly GCF_964195595.1 of Calonectris borealis. Classification (NCBI taxonomy): domain Eukaryota; kingdom Metazoa; phylum Chordata; class Aves; order Procellariiformes; family Procellariidae; genus Calonectris; species Calonectris borealis. The sequence goes on from NC_134315.1 coordinate 9,151,975, forward strand.
CAAAATAGATGTGATGAGATAAATGGGGTGGAAAAGCCTCATTTTACGGAGTTTTGAGACAGCGGGAGAGATTGAAACCTAGATCAGAGAACTTATTTGTGTGACTAAATATCCTTCTAGAAACAGGCTTTAAAGACTTGGCTGCTCTTGCACAAGAAATCTGTGGTAAGGCTGATCTCCCCCTGAGAGTCTCCATCCAGAAGAAGAAAGTGGAAGTCTCCCGGTGTTCCCTACCTCTGCAGAGCATGTCCGTGTTGGACATCCTTCTGTCACATCTTGCGACAGCTTCAAGTCATCACCTTCTTGAAACCTATGAAATCTGCTCTCTAAGCAATCTTGGTTTGTATACATTCGTAATTTTTCCTAATTAGGGGATTGCTGAGGCGGGTGAATCCAAGAGGGAAATTCTGCTCTGCCTTGCTTATACCTCCTACCTCCTGTTGTCCACAGCCTAGTTCCTGCTCATGTATTCTCAGATCATCTGAAGCAGCATTAATTAATTAATAACTTGTCTTTATGTCTAAGATCAATTAGAGAGTACAGACAAAGCTTTTCCTTTGTTACTCTCCCTAGCTCCTGAGAGAGCATCTCTCTTGCCCTTTTCAGAGAACATCTTTTTTTAATTAACTTTTTTATTGAGCTGTTCAGAAAAATCAGAATTACAGAGCTTCAAAGATACAATTAGCATAATATAACAGTAACATCATTAATGAGGACTGGCATGCATTCACCCAACAGGGCATGATTACATAGAGCACAATAGCAGCTTCTTTCTGCAATACCAAAAGTCCCAACCCAGGCGACCATTGCCTTTGTGTTGCACAAGCTGAGAATTGCCTTCACATCCCCGTCTCTGCTCCACACAGGGATGCTGTAGCTCTTGCAAATGTATGAACGACCTGCAAACAACATGACACACCATCAAAGGAAAGTAGTAGAGAACAAACTTCTAGCTGACCGTGACAGAGAAGTAAATGCCTTTAAAATGTAACCACTCCCTTTGGCTGTTTCAAAAGCTGATGAAGAACTGGACCAAAAAAACAACCTGCAAACCACAGAATGAGTGCAGATTTCGTGTGATATTGGAGGGTTGCATCAGGCATAGCTGAAGTAACATGTATTCATAAAGAAAGCAAACTTCTGATAGAGATCTAGAAATGGTCAGTCAAAGGGAATCATAAAAGACGCCATATGCTCACTTGCAGACCTGCCTGAATGAAGTGGATGAATTTAGCAATGGAGACCACCAAGTTTTGGGTGGACAAGCTCTGATATTATTGGCTGAAAATCCTCTCAATACTTGTATACCAGCATTGTTTAAGTTTTTCTTGAGATAGCAAATGTTCTAAAACCAGAGAAGCATCATATGTGTAATACCTAGACATGTGTTCTCCAATTTTTTCAGGATTCCCTTATGAGAGGTCCCCCTTCTGCTACAGACATTTTTGCATATAGTAATAGAGCTGGGGATTTTTACAGACAGGAGTACGGCACAAGCACATAGGCCCCTATTCAGAGCATGTGTTTAACTTGGAGTACTTAAATTTAACCAAGATTTAACCATGTGGGTTGAACATGGTTAGAAAGTATTCTAGCCCTAGCAGTGCTGTATAACTATGCACACAGGGATATTTGACAGCAAATTAGATTTATGCAAACTCTGCACGGATTTTAGTACAGACTTCATAGTCAGCAAACCTTTCCAAACTGACTTCTGTAATTCCCCCTGCTTAACTTTATCCCATTCTTTCAGTGTTTTCTTGGGGCATAAAGAATATTAGTTCTCCTGTGTGGACCCTCTGAATGCTTACCCCTGTGTCTTTGATTGAGATTTGTTTAATAAAGAAATACGTATTTGTTTCTTGACTTCTCCTTACTCGGAAGGAGAGTAAGTACTCGGTCTCTGCCTCCCTCACAGAGATCCTGGTTGCTTCCCTCCAACCACCCTCCACCCCAACAGTGGTGCGTGATGGTGGCAGCCTGACTGGTGCCGACAACTGAAGGTCGTATTTGTCCATCAGCTGCATCAGACAGAGGTGCAAAAATAGTGAAATCAGCAAAGGGACTTTGATATAACAGGCATTTTAGGTGCCCAGAGCCAAAACTCAGACCTTCAAAAGTCTGTTAGCTCCCATTTAACTGTCAGTTTGCCTAATGTTTTTCTGCCCATTTATTACTCTAAATCTGTCTCAACACAAAGGTATCTACGGGCTGGATGAGGTGTTGGGCTGCAAAGGTGTTGTGTTGGCAAAACATTAATCCCAGTTTGGGGAAAATCCACCAAATGTCATCTCATGAGATCTGTTTTCTTGAACATTGGGAAAGGCAAACTGTGATCAGGGTCCTTCCCCAGCCTGAATTAGTATTTTGTGAGACTGGCTTTTGCCACAAAATTTTGGTTGTTATCAATCTGTGTTTAAAATGAGACAGCTGGATTATTCCGAGCTCAGACATAAATTCCTGGGGGACCAGACTCAGGATTGCAGTCCTCAGCCCTAGCAGGGCCATGAACTGCTCCTGGGAGAAAATAGGTATCACATGGACAATTACAGAAAATAGTGTAAAAGTTTGCTTGATATCTCCCTGGTTTTCTTTACAGCAAATGTCAGACTGTTGTCCAACCTGTTGGAATTGTTGAGCTGTTAATTTTTTATGCCTTTGGAATGTTTTGGCTGCGTGGCTTTCACTGGCTCATCTTTTGAGGTTCACTCAGTGTTGCACCCACAATATGTGACTTAGAGATTGTGCAAGGGCGTATTGTGAAAGCTGCTCTGAAGCAGGATACGTGCTAGCCGTGCTAAAGTGAAAAAGTGCAGGGGTTGGAAGTTGCAAACAGAGCTGTGTATACAAAATTCATTTTCTGGCTACTCCCTTGAACTGAGAACAGCTAATCTTAACAAAACAAAAGCAGACAGACAAGAGACACGGTCCAGAAAGGCACAGTCAACCTGACTTATCAAACAACCGTGTTTACCTTTTGACACTGCTTTATTCCATTAACAATTACTGATCTAAGACAGTTCTGCTAGGGTATTGGAAATCTTTACAGCTCCAGGGGAAAAAGTGTATTCTCTTAACAGTTTTGTTAGCTCAACAATTTATTCTTTATTTATATTGGCTTTGATGTGAGAGAAGAAAGTGAAAAAGAATGTAGAAAGTGGGCAGTTTCATAATACAAGTATATTTATCAAGTGAAAGAAGCTTAGGAGACAAGGAAAAACTGTAATGTGAAACACTGCAAAAACACAATTAGGAACATAAGTATGAAATTATGCAGTCTAACCTGATTTCAACCTTTGCTTGCCTGGTATGAAGGTAAAGTTTTTTAATGGCATTTCCAAAAAAATAAATACCTGCTTTTATGATCTAAAACTCAACCAGGTAACTGCAGCAGCAATTGGCATCACTCTGCTAGAAGGAAGTCTTGGTGTGCAGAAGACACGATGGCTCGACACTATTTAAACTGCTGAAAGGTGCCTGAGATGAGCAAAGTCTCCTGAAGGGTCTTGGGATTCAATTTATCTGAGGAAGGAGAAGGGGAAGGGCAAGTATGAAAATATTTCAAGGATACTTTTATGGTCCAATCAGCACTATGTGGATTCAGTACCATCATTAGTGCCCTATAGAAAGGCTTGTGATCTTAGAGAAAAGCTGAAAGCTGATATCTCCCTCCCAGTCTCCTCTCAGAGCCATGATAGTCTGCGTATATATCACATTTACATCAGTCTTAAATGTATTTCTTCTCGGTGTGCTAAAGCAGCCTGACTGGCCCCACTTTAAGGAGGAGAAGGGTGACATATACTCAAAAGCTTCTCTACACAAGGAAGTTGCACAAGGTGATGACCTCCCCGTGAGCACACTCCCCATCTGTCTCAAATAAAGTTTCTTTTTTTTCCTCTTTGTCTCAAGCTAAGCGGTAAAAAGCTCTGTTGCCCTGGAACAAGCATTTGTGGATACCTGTTTGACACCAGGAATTGCATGGTGAGGCTATTGGGGAGCGGTGAAAGCCCGGTGCTGGCCAGAGGGGAGGCACGCAGCCCAGGACAGAGAAGGACACACAGCCTGTGTCTTCCAGATCTTCCAAGGCTACTCCCTGGACCCTCCTAGCCTCTCTCCCATTGCTCTGCACAGATGTGGAAACTCTTGCACACAGCATCTAGGGACCTGCACCTTCCTAGCTAACAAAGCTTGCTTGATCTCCTCGCTAATAGGAAATAAGTGTTGTCCTAAGCGTTTGGCTTGGTTTGGCTTCAGTACGGCTTTTCCCCTCATGTCCCAGAAAAATTCTCCTTGCTTACATGTGTACAGAGTTGCAGATGGTCATGCACAAGCTTTGCATGCTTGGGAAAGAAATCATGGGATGCACCTATGATGATAAAAGGTTTTATTACTTGTAAAGCTCCTCAGTTGTGTAAATGGGGAGTGGAGGATATGAGAAGCCCTTAGTGGTTTCCTGTCCAGAGTCCAGCTTCTTTCCAGAGAACAGGTGTAGTAATGAGAAAAGGATGAAAAGGTCTTGCTTGAGTCATTTCTTGGATTTACCTGATTTGGGGTAATTCCTGGGATTCCTTCAAATGACCCTTCCCTCTCTCTGGTCCCTGTCAGGGATTACAAACTGTTTCCTCTATCCGAGGACCTGGGACTTCCCACCTGGAACGGTGGTGGTGGTGGGTTGTGCACAGCCCTGTCTTCAGACACTACTGCTTGCTGGCTGAGCATGGAGATTATCCATACCTAAAAAATGAATGAAGTAAGGACCATGTTTTCCATACGTAACCTTAGATGAGCCATCTGGAGGCATTCATCAGGCAGGAATTTGTATACACAAACTGGGCAAGTGTGCATTCAGCCACCTGATTTGAATATCCCAAGGTATGTTTTCTGCTTGCACATGGGAAAACACATGTTTTCACAGTTTCAGAGGTGGTTTGAAAAAATCTATCTTTTCTGGTACCTAGCAGAAAATCTTTTCATTTAAAGAGTTGCTGAGATCACACCAAAACATCTCCCAGCTGACCCAGTCTAAAGGAGAGGAGAATCCAAGTTGCTCTTTTCCCCTTCTTTTTTTTCGTGAGAGACTCTTCTCAGGCAGCAGGATATCAGATGTCCTACGTGGCAAACAAAGAATTCTGTTTCGCCTCTTAGTTTCTTATCCAGTTGTTTTCAATAGGGGAGTTTGTTTTTCCTGTATGATTGGAATAATTACCCTGACAAGGCAAAGGACTGGGACAGATGTTCTCCCTAACTGATAATAAAAGCAGTGTCCTTCAGCTTTTTGCTGGCCGTGAAATCCACTACCGTCCCATGATATCCCACGATGGGATGCAGGCAGTGAATTCTTTCTAAAGTCGAGTGCTGTTGCTGATCTTCGTTCTTATTTCAGGAGAGGCCAGGGCAAAGTCTGCAGCGTTAAATTAAACTGTAGGCTCACTTTCTCCAAAAAGGAGAACAACTTTTTTAAAAGCTCCTAATTGTTGCAGGTTACCTGCCCTTTACAAGACAGAATTATTATAGTTTTGATATTTCACCTTGAAACGGTGCTGCCAGCTGTCAGCAGCTCAGGGAACAGTTAATTATATTTTCATACAGCTGTTCATAAGAGTAAAAAGCTGCTGTTCTCCTCCTAAAAAAAAAAAAAAAACAACTTGGCATCAGTTCTTTGGGGAGAATAGTTAACAAGTGTCCAAAATACTTGTAACTGGAAAGCCAATCTTTCTTCCTTTTGTGAGGTAAAAATGCATTTCCTCTGGTGTAAAGGGAATCAGCATACTATGTTGGGGTTGAGTTGGGAATGGTTGTGTTTGAAATTCAAGGGAATCAGTAGTCTCCACTCCTAGAAATGCCACTTCAAATCCAGAGCCAACTCCTGTCTGGCCATACCAGGGAAAAGGCAGAAGAGGTGCAGATTGCACACAAGCAATGCATTTGTGTGGATGGACCTCCACTGACCTCACATGCATCAGGTCCTTAGGTTGTCTGTATCCTGCTAAATCCAGGCCGTTCCTCTCTGATGGACAGCAAACATCTCAGCTTCATGCTGCAACACATCCATAGATACACCAGCAATTTGAGATTTGCATTTCTGGCAATGCTTGAAGGGTCTAGTCCAGTTCAGCTAGATTCTGCAAGACATGAACAGCACCAGAGAATTTACTGTGTAGGTAGACAAACCAGACAAAGGGTGTGGGAAGCTTATTTAACTTGTTTATCTGAAAGTTTTGATTTGTTAAAAATGAACTTATGTTGTCAGAAAGGGTTGTCTTTCAACAAATTCAAGCCCATCGAATATAATTCCAATATTTTATTTGGATATTTTCTAAAGCAAAACTTTGGCTCCCTATTTTTTAAATGAGAAAATTATTTTGACTTAATATAAATGTAGGATAGTGGGGTGTTTTCTGTTTTTCAACAGAGTGGTTGAAATCAAAACAATTTGGAAATGATAACATATTTGTATTGGCCCAAATAGTTCTCTTTTTTTCTTTTGAAAAGCTCTTTTTCCTTTTGGAAACTCATATTCTCTGTCTTTTTTGTATTTGGGATGGGGGGGGAATGTTCACTTCAGATGTTTGGGGGTTAAGGTATCATTTCAAGCTATTTAAAGCACCTGAAGATGAGGAGACATGAAGGTCCCCTTGATGTTATTCCCACTTCAGTTGCCCTGAAAGATGTGCACTTAATTAAGCTGCTTTTCATACGCTCCTTCCGCAGGCAGAGGAGAAAGGTGAGTCCAAAGGAGGGCCACAAAAATGCTCAGAGGGATGGAACACCTCTCCTGTGAAGAAAGGCTGAAAAAGTTGGGGTTGTTCAGCCTGGAGAAGAGAAGGGTCCAGAGAGACCTTATTGCGGCCTTTCAATTCTTAAAGGGGGCTTATGAGAAAGTTGGAGAGAGACTTTTTACCAGGGCCTGTAATGACAGGACAAGGAGTAATGGTTTTAAACTGAAAGAAGACAGATTTGCATTGGATATAAGGAAGAAATTCTTTATGATGGTGAGACACTGGAACAGGTTGCCTAGAGAAGTTGTGGATGCCCCATCCCTGGAGTGTTCAAGGTCAGGTTGCATGGGGCTTTGAGCAACCTGATGGGAGAACCAACTGCTGTCTTCAACCAGATCCATTGCTCCCTAGCCCAAATCAGAGGAAAAAAATCCCAGTTGAGTCCCCAAGGTCACTGGTAGAAGGAGAAGAGT